>NC_054824.1:87811170-88449608 GCF_018345385.1 Vulpes lagopus
CTTATAAACCCACATCTGTGGCTCATTCAGGTATTGAGCACTGAATTCGTGTGTGTCGCTGAGTCATAGCAGGGTTCTAGAATTTTTAAGAAGGCACTTTGAGGAATTGCAGAGTAGAGGTCACACTTCGGAGCCTCTTCGGTTCCGGTGTGACAGGAGTAATAAAGGGAACACGTGGACAGAGGAGACTGCTCTTGAGGTAAGTGTGTTTCTGGAGTCCAAGGACAGGGCCACCTCTCACCCCCGCCCCCAGGCTGAAAACCGCGCCAGAGCCACCAGAGCCAAGGGCTCAATAAGGCACATGAGGGAAAACGTCCCAGTACAAGGAATCTTCAACTTCCCAGGGAACAGAAACGTATCTTCCTACTTACAGAGCTCGTGAGAACAAAATGACCTCCTGCCCTACTCAGTCCTTCTACAAGGGGCAGCCCGGACACTAAGATTAGTGCAAAACGAAAGGGGCTGGAGTCTCAGATGAGCCGCAAAATGAGAGTCGGTGAACCTCTTTGGCCTCTTGTGCCTTCAAGTATGTTTCCCCTTAGAAATAATAAGCTAGGACCCTGGTGGTATAAGGGGACCATTACTGTGACTCCCTAGGGATGGTCACCTCCCAGGGACACAGCCCTTGCCTGTAGGAAATGCCTCTTCCCATCCAGCTGAAAGCGGCCAACCTACAGCCTCACCCTCTGCCATCAGCCCTAGGGGAGAGACACAGACTTTAAGCCCTAAGGGAGTCTTCACAGACTTTAAGTCATGGGGAAGGATTCCATCCGCTTACTCTCACCCTAGGAATAAATTACTTTCAACTCTGCACATGAGTGTTGACCAAGAAATTTGTATTTTTAAGAAGTTCCCCCAGGAACTGTGTCCTGGGAGTGAAGAGCCCCCCGATACACTAGGTGTGTGGCACCTGTGCTGAGACTCCCCTAAAAACCAGATCACAAAGACACAACACTGCCTCCTTCATTAGCATCTTCTTTCTCTCATGCCCAAGTTCTAGGTCAGGAGGAGACGCCACGGGCAGGTTTTTCTGCAGGGTACTTCCCAGAGATTTTTGCGAACTACATCTTATATTCTAGGATTGCATTATATGGCTGGAGAATTTTTGTGGCTTTCCTCCAAACAGTCCCCCAAACAGTCACATTCCTCTTCAGATAAGGATCCAAATACATGACATAGGGCTCTGAGACAATGGCAGGGTTACTTCTCTCTTGGATACAAAGGCTTTTCTTCTTTTTTGTCTCTATTAGGAGCAGATGTTATATACATCCAGAAAAATTTTCTTAGCATGTAAGAAAAGCTCTACTTTATAATCTCATTGTGGGATTTAATCCACTTGTCCACACACTGAAAATCCAGCTCATTCTTGTCCTAAATTCTAAGCAATACCTAGCAATGGGGCTAATTTCCCCTCACGTTCCAAGCCCAGAATAAGCAAGGGAAAGAAATTCTTTCCACTGCCTTCGTAGACTCTCCCAGATAATCCCTTCCAACCAGGAAGTCACCCATGAGGTGGGCTATCTTCTTCCCAAAGGTCCCAAGCTGGGCGTGGAGCCCTCTTGAGATTCTCTTTCTCCCCCAGCCCGTCCCCCTGATTGTGCGTGTGCATGCTCTCCCTCTCTCTCTCTCTCTCAATACATAGATAAATAAATCTTTTAAAAAAAATACACTTCAATTTATTCTATGGAACCAAAGAGAACGATTAACACATTAAATGAGGATCCCCCCCTTTTTAAATGTTTCCTGTTCAAATATTTGAATGCCCCCCAGGTGCTCATGCAACCCTTCACCTTCACGCCATTCTAGTTTCTCCTAATTGGTGACCTACAAAGCTAATTCACAAGGAAGTCTAGGCTCTCAGTGTACAGCTGGCTGTTGAGGAAGTAATTAGAACATGAAAGAGCAATCTCTCCTGGGTAGGCACTAAACAATTATAAAATACTGATGCCCTACATACACGTGACACGTTCTCCTACTCAATCTGTTTCCAGCGAAGCATGCCCAGGCCTCCCAGGGAAGCCCGGCTACCCACTTTACCTTAACCATTTGACTGCGGGGAACATACAGACCTCGGCACCTTGCCACAGAGCAATTTCACCTTTTAGTGGTGAAATTGTCACCAAAACCCCTATCGCTGGATTCAGTCCCAGGAGTCGTTGGTGTGGCATGGATCTACCTTCCAGGAAGCAAGTGTTCTCAAATCCATTCCTGGACCCTGCCTTGAAGGACCGACACAGCCAGCCCACAGCTGTGGCCCCTGCACAGAGAACAGAGCATCTTCCTCAACCTTCATTCTTCTTTATATATATATATATATATATATATATATATATATATATTTATTGGTGTTCAATTTGCCAACATATAGAATAACACCCAGTGCTCATCCCATCAAGTGCCCCCCTCAGTGCCCGTCACCCAGTCACCCCCACCCCTCGCCCACCACCTTCATTCTTCCACGGTGTTCCTCTATCATTCAAACATAAAGTCCCAAGTCAGTCTCCAGGGCACCTACAGGTGCTTAGGAAAGCAGACGCTCCAGTCTTTCCAGGAATCAATGTGGAAGCAAAAGCAATGCTCTCCCTTTTTGATGTCCTTGCTTATCCCTGGAATCAACGGGATGAGGAGTCAAAGGGGAAGGGGTGGAGAAGTGGGACCTAGGAAGATCAGGTTGGAGCCATCCATCTGGGGAGCTTGGAGCACCCCGAAAACCTCAAGCCAGCGGCAGGGGTTCATCAGAAGGTAGAGGGCTGTGGATTCAAAGTCTCTGCTGTTTTCTAAGCATTTGCTGAGAACAACACTGTTCCCAAGAGAGCTCAGCCTGCACACCACCGGCTCCCCTGGAGACCCAGAGCAGGGAGAGCGACTGAGGCACAGTCTGGGGACAAACACCTGTGAACTCACTTCCCATCAGCTGAGCGGGGCAAGTTCACACTCGCCTCTTGCCTGTGTCTTGGGCAGATGGGGGGGGGGGGAGGTAGGCTGTGCGCGTCCAGGGGATGTGAGCCGCGGGGTGGGGCTGGGGAGGCGGGGCAGCCCAGGAAGGAGAGGAAGACCCCGTCTGTGCCTCCGGTTCCCCCGGCTGCAGAAAGAAAGGCGGGATCCCAAGTCCCAGAGCTCTGGAAACCGCCTCTGTCCCTGGAGGTTCCCTCTGCAGCCGGGAGAAGCGTCCGGGGCGCGCCCTTACCTGGGCCGGGCGGGGCTCCTCGCCCGAGACAGGGACCACCTGCACGGTGCCATTGAGGGGCTTCTGCTCGTCCGCCGGCCCCCCGAGCGCCAGGAGCTCCAGGTCTTCCCCCGGCGACGGGGATCTGGGCCCTTCCATGGACGGCGGAGGAGGCCGAGCAGCCCGCGGCAGCAGCGCGCACGCACGCAGGGCAGAGTCCACACGGGCTCCCGCCGCTCGCACCCCGCCCCGCCCCGCCCCTCCCCTCCCCTCCCCCTGCGGCGGGCGCGGCGGGCCGACCTCGGGCGGCGGGCGGGGCGACCTCGGGCGGCGGGCGGGGCGGCGCGGGGCTCGCGGGCGGGGAGAGCCGCGGCGCCCAGGAGGCGGTTTTTCTGGTTTGTCCGGGGCGCTGCCGCCCGGCCCCTCCCTGCCCGCGCCGATCCGAAGCCGAGGCTGAGCCGAGGCCCCGCTCGGTGGCGGCTGCGGCCCGGACCCACCCCGCGGCGCCGCGCCCCCGGCGACCCTCGCCCACGTCCCGAGGGGCCGCTGCCTCCCCCCCCCCCGCGCGGCCCCGCTCTGCGGTCCCGAGTACGTCGTTCGTTGCATCGACAGGTAACGAGGAAGCACCCGCGGCGTGCGGGCCATCGTGCGAGGCGCTGAGCTGCTGGGGATGAAGACCACACGGGACACAGCCCCGCACCCCAGGTCACCCCCGGGGAGCCGAGCATCGTGCAAGGTGCTGAGCCGCTGGAGATGAAGACCACACGGGACACAGCACACCCCCCGCACCCCGACAGGCCACCCCTGGCGTGCAGAGCATCTTGCAAGGTGCTGAGCCGCTGGAGATGAAGACCGCACGGGAGCACAGCACCCACCCACCCCCAGGTCACCCCCCACCCCCGCCATCGTGCGAGGTGCTGAGCCTCTGGAGATGAAGACCACATGGGACACAGCCCCCCCTCCCCGCCCCCCGACAGGTCACCCCCAGCGTGCAGAGCATCGTGCAAGGTGCTGAGCCGCTGGAGATGAAGACCGCGCAGGAGCACAGCCCCGCCCCCCCAGGTCCAGGGGTCCAGGAGAGGGCAGGCCCAGGACCAGGCCTCCCTGCCCAGCTTGATCCCCTGTCGCAGGATCCTAGGTGACACCTGGAGCTTCTCTCTCCTACCGGTTTTCTCATCTGGAAACTTGGCCTCGGGGAAGCACCTACATTAATGGGACTGTTGCCAGGATTAAAAGAGTCGAGGGGCAGTCAAGCTCTCGGCAGTGACTGGCACGTAGGAAACATTCACAGACGCTTATGATTATGGGCCTGTGAGGAGTCACAGACACCCCCTCATCCCCAACAACACACTCCCACACCATCCATAGTCCACAACTTCTGGTTTGCCGAGCCTGGAATTATGTTTGCTAAGCACAAATGTGGGTGGATCCTCTTAAGGCTGTGTTCAGAGCCGGCTTGCCCCCCCCCCCCTCAAAAGCTATTGAGACCAGTCTGAGGTGCACACAGGATGCACTTAAATAAACTTCACTTCAGAAGATGCTGACTCGTGTCCCAAAGTCTGACATCCTCAATGCCTACTGGTCAGAGCCTTCCTAAATATTGGGTCTCTAGTTGTCTCTCCCCTGGCACCAGATTACCTGGACCCCAGCTGCCTGCCCTCAGGGCGCCTGGGTGGCTCAGTCTGTTGAGCCTCTGACTCTTGGCTTTGGCTCAGGTCATAATCTGGGGGTCCTGGAATCCAGCCAGCCTCAAGCTCCATGCTCAGCATGGAGTCTGCTGGAGAGTCTTTCCCTCTGCCTCCCCTCTCCCCCTAAATCCCTTCTCTGGCTAAATAAATAAATAAATAAATAAATAAATAAATAAATAAATAATCTGGAAAAAAAAAAGAAACTGGAACCTTTAAAGAGGGTCCTGCTGCTAGGATCTGTAGTGACATAACCCTTGCAGACAGTTGGTGTCTGTAGGGGCTGCAGCCTAGCAAGAAGGAAACAGACAGGAATAAACACTGACCCCCCCCCCCCACCTGCCACTGTCCTTTCCTTGACTCCCATTGGTAACAGAAGAAAATGAAAATGGGGTATGAAGAGAAAGAGAATCTGCACCGTATGTTTCCCTACAACTGACATCCTGTCTTCCTTCTCAGACATTCAGCAGTCAGGACACTTCTCTTGTCTGATCAGCTTCCTCTTCCAGGCTGGCCCTCACCCATCCCACTCTAGGGCCACCCCCACTTCTTTGGGCTTTTGTAATTGAAGATTTTATTTATTCATGAGAGACACACAGATAGAGGCAGAGACACAGGCAGAGGGAGAAGCAGACTCCCTGAAGGGAGCCCGACAAGGAACTCCATCCCGGGACCCGGGGATCATGACATGAGCCAAAGGCAGACGCTCAACCACCGAGGCACCCAGGTGCCCCCGCCCCCACTTAAATGTATGTGATGCTCCCTCTGCTTACAATTTTTTCTTACCCACTTTCTGCATGGACAATTCCCATTCATCTTTAAATTCTAGCTGAGACATACTTTTTCCACTAACCCTTCCCTGACTTGCCTCCTCCACCAGGAGTGATCTACACTCTTCTCTGCGACCAGTACACATTGTACTTATGCCAAATGCATCAGATTTAGTCCAATTTAATTCAACAAGTAGTACTGAGTGCCTACCATGTGTCAAACATTCTTCTGGGTGCTTGATATAGGTCTGAAGAGATACATAAATAAAATAAAATCACTGCCAACGTGAGGCTTATATTTAGTGAGGGGAAACTAACTTAAGCAGTCTTCTTTCTAGAATGTTTGAAATGCCTTATGCATCGGAAAAAAAAATAAAGCAGAGTAAGGGAGGCTGGAATGTCTAGTAGTGAAGGTTAGGGTTAAGAGGAGATACAATTATAAATAGGGCAATCACCTCAGGCCCCATCAAGAAGGTGGAATAAATAGGACATGAGGATGCAATGTTCAGCATGGCGACTACAGTTTAAAATATGTGTTACAGGTAAATTGAACACCAATAAAAAATTTTTAAAAAAATAAAAATAAAATATGTGTTACATATTTGAAAGGTGCTAAGAGAGTAGATCTTAAAAAGTTCTCATCAGGGGGATCCCTGGGTGGCTCAGTGGTTTGGTGCCTGCCTTTGGCCCAGAGCATGGTCCCAAAGTCCCGGGATCAAGTCCCACATCGGGCTCCTTGCATGGAGCCTGCTTCTCCCTCTGCCTGTGTCTCTGCCTCTCTCTCTCTCTCTCTGTTCCTCTCATGAATAAATGAATAAAATCTTTAAAAAAAAAAGTTCTCATCAGGAGAAAAAAAAAAAAAAAAACCCTGTGGGTGGGGATGGACATTAACTAGACTTATTTGGTGATCATTTACACAAATATCGAATCATTATGTTGTACACATGAAACCAATACCATGTTACATGCCAGTTATTCCTCATCCATGTGAAATTCGAACCAAGAGTTAAAGGTGATAAGGACTGTAGCTGTGCTGTGCGGAAAGAAGACGGAAGTTCAGGATAAGGACTGTAAACTGGAGCCTGTTCGGTTTGTCTGTCTGAGAATCAGTCAAGCAGCCAGAGTGGCTAACGTGAAGTATGAGCAGTAATTTTTTACTACTGTTTAAGCTCCTTGAAGTATCTATAAATTCCCGGTGCTTAGCCCTATGTCGCCCTATATAAATGTTGGTGAGTTAGAATGATAGGATGGTATTCCCAGCAACGATGGTTTGCTAGGCCCAGGCCTGAAACCCCAACTAGAGTCACAAAGACCCCTCAAACCCTGACCCCCATCCTTACCCAGGGCCCAAATAACCTTTCTCACAGGTTCTCTGGTTTGACTGCAGGAGCTTAGTCTCAGTGGGACATTCCCTCCCTGTGTCAGATGAATTGTAGCCCTTTCCCCAACCTGGTTTCCCCAGGAATCAATGCTTAAACTCTCCTTCATCCTCCAGAGGATCAAAAAGCTACTGTTTACCATCACAAACACTCTGCACCAGATCTCCTAATGCTTTCTGAGTAGTGCCAAGCAGGGTTTATGTAATCCCTAATCTAGATTAGGATGCATTTCTAGAATTCCATAAACATAACCCTTGCAGACAGTTGGTGTCTTTATGGTAACATAGGTTTTAAAGACAAATAGATTTAGGACTCTCACTACTATGTGCTCCTGGGCACAAATTTAATATCTATGAGCTTCTTTTTTTTAGAGCAGGCCCACGAGCAGGGAGGTGGACATAAAGAGATGGAGAGAGAGAATCTTAATTCCCAATGTGGGGCTTGATCTCCCCACCTGAGCTAAAACCGAGTTGGATGCTTAGCTGACTGAGCCACCCACGTGCCCCAAGCTTCTTCATCACTATAAAATCATTTCTACCTAGTAATGACAATTAAATGAAGTAATTAGAGTAAAGCGTTTATTTCTGTGCCGGACAAATGACAGGGTCTCAGTAAATATTCCCTTACTTTCTGTGACTGTAACTAATACCCACCCACCTCCAACCCTTAGCAGCCAGCAATAGTCTTTGATTCAATAGATTTTTTTTTGATACTGATTTGTGTTCCGATCCTGTCACATTTTCTTAGTCACTGACACTTGCTGACACCTCCCTATATTACCCGAACTACTTAAATGCTTACTTGCAACTTGTTCCTGATTTCTGATAACTGCAAATTTCTTAATCTCCAGAGAGCTGATCTTGAATGTAGATAAGTGTCCCAATCTCTTCTTGAGGACTTTTTCATCCTACCAGTCAGTCTGACTGTAAATGAAGGATTCAGAATGAATTAGAAAGAAATGTTTCTCCTTTGAGGTTAAACCCAGATTTAGATGAAACACTTCTTGAAAGATTTTTGGGTGAGAAACCAAATTCTACATCGATTTGTTTTTGTTCCCCCCCAACCCCAAAAAAAGAGATTTGTTTTTGCCATTTCTTCATAGAGGTAGTTTTTTAAAAGATACTGTTCTTTCATAAAGTCATTCAAACATGTTTTTTAAAGTATATTGTTTTTTGCACAAATAATTTTTAATATAGTCTCAAATTATTATTTTAAAGAGTAAAATGTAAGTAACGTTAAAAAATTAAAACCTACTTGTTGCCAAGACTCACCGACCAGTATAGATTTTCAATTTTGCTTTACTTGTCATAGTACTCACTCTTCTTTCTCCATCTCTCCTTTGAGAGCAAATAATTTCCCAAATGATTATTGTATAAACCAAAAAATAAAGTAACATCATCTAAGTGACATCACCAAAGTACCAAAGCATCTGATTACCTTCAAACAGGTCTGTGCCTCTTGAAAACACAGCCAGTGTGTATCCATATGTTTGTCAGGTGACAAGTGCTACTACTGTACACGTAGGCAGTTGGGTCAGCCTCTCAGACTAATCAAGCAGGACACAATTGAGAAATGGTTGGTTTGTGATGTTACATTTTGCAGATTTGAAGACACTGTGAAGGAGAGCAAGAGTGCCCAGGAGTCTGGCACATAAAAATGTTCCTGTCTTGGTTTATAGAGGCCATTCCATTCTGCCAACTAAACAGTCTTTGGATTTGCCTCTATTCACACTTTTGTAAGAATAAAGTATATAGTTCCATGTCTCCCTGGCATCTTGGCATAAAACGGCCAAGTAAGTCAGGTTGGTGTTTCTGAAGCTTTTCCCCACCCCTGCACACCTGAGGAACACGGTACACTCACATTTGTGCAAGCAAGTGCATACAATGGTAGCCCTTACATGTGGTTTGGAAAAAATTCCCTGTGATGAATCTAATAGATCATTCCAGGCCTCCTTCATCTCCTAACTGCGATCACAAACTTATGCAAGATGTTGGTGATATTTTTAAATAGTAAATCTCCTTAGAACCAACCATGAATAAAAAGTACAATTCACCTTGTACCTAGGTCATGGCAATCCCGGGCAAAATAAACCCAGGTTTTAAGAACCATCCGCCTAATTTGTTCTTCTCCATAGTGGATTTAGTAGCTAAGTCCCATTGTGACTCAGGTGGTGCACTTGACACCCTGAATTGTACTATGCTACAGCGGGTTTACTGAATTCTTAGGGACCTGTTCAGAAAGGTATCATTAAAATGTTGTGTCTTTTATCTGAGAGAACCAGTCTTTTGGCAAATCGAAATATGTCCTGTGAACTGGAAATCATTCACTAGTTCAGGGATATTAAATCCACATTTCAGTTTTTCTATCGGATCCTGGGAATGACCCCTTTTGCTCTCTCTCTCTCCTTACATTAAGGATGTAATTAAGGATGTAATGTAATCCTTACATTAAGGCCTCTTCTGAGGCCCCATGAAAACGATTTTCATTATTGTGGACCCTACTTAAAAGGAGCATTGTTGGGAGGCCTAGGTGGCTCAGTGGTTGAGCATCTGCCTTCAGCTCAGGGTGTGATCCCCTGTCTGGGGATCCAGTCCCGCATCAGGCTCTCTGCTTCTCCCTCTGCCTATGTCTCTGCCTCTCTCTCTAGGTCTCTCATGAATAAATAAATAAATAAACAAACAAATAAATAAATAAAAAATAAAAAATAGTATTGTTATTACTCCTTTGACTTTGTCCCAGGGAAAACAAATAATATCATTTTTCTTCCTGCTGTTTTTACCTCATCAGAGAGAGGTATTGTGAAGTCTGGCCTCTGTTAATGGAAAGCTTATTCTGAGATCAAGTTGAAACCCTCTAAATCAAGATCAAATAAATCAATAACTGTGATGTATTGAGCATGTACTACAGGTTTACAACTACGTTGGGTATTATAATGCCCTGATAACAGAAGTAAGTCTAGGCCATTGGAGTTTTATTTTAAAAAAAAATCAGAAGCCAAATGATAATATTTCTGAAGATTTTGACTTTCAAAACAATCATCTAAAAATTCCTTTATCATTTGACTGCTGACCAGCATTATCACAATTCCTTAAATCCCATGTAAGTGCTTTCAACCGAACTGCCATGATGTTTCATTCCATGACTTTAGTGAAGATTACCATCAATTTTGTTGGTTAGTTGATTGGTTTTTCTGTACACGATATTACCCTGTGCCGTGGCTGAAGAAAGCTTGTTATGATGTGGTTAGACAAAATTGGAATGGAAACCAACAGTTCAGGAATTCCCTTTGTCAATAACTGAGCTTGGGTTTATTTACATTTATAAAGGAGACATTTTTGTGCATTTATTTTATTAGAACACTGAAATCAGGAATTTTTAATGGAAATTTTTATATCAATAAATCAGTTTTTCCTTAATCTTCATAAATATCCATATCTTGAATAGAAACATAAGTTAAAGAATGGATTTCTGAGCAACTCACCTATTTCTTATCTTATTTTAGAGTCTTGATTCATGACTTTACTTTAGGTTTCCTCCATTTCTGAATCAATGACCTTTTGATGCTTAAAGATGAATACAGCTCTACCCTTGAGGCATTTTTTCATGGAATAAAATACATGTAAAACTCTTTGTCATTCGATAAATACTAAATGTATGCAAGCTGAAATTTACAGACGAAAAAAAATTGGGTCTCATTTTAAGGATAATTACTGAATTCTTTTTTAAAGAATCTGTCACAGAAATCATAGTCAAAACTCCAACTTGCACTTTTACAAAAGAGAAGGGACATATTTATGAATCCAGGGAACAAAGTTTGACACTCTTGTGTAAACACCAGGAAAGTTTGGTCTTCCACATCCATGTCCCCAGCTAACGATGCCAGTCAAAATCCATTGTCCATCACTGGTTCTTCGACAAGATAAAGGTCCACCTGAATCTCCCTACACAGGAAGAGAATGCAAGTATGAAGTGCCTTTCTCCCGTGAGCACCAATTTTGTCAATAATGAGTCTAATGGACTGTATCAAAACTCCCATTCTGGAAAGTTTTTGCTTGGCTAATTACAATGCAGTTTAGAGAAGAGTCAGGAAATAATGTGAGCTTCTAATGTCATTTTAGAACTCTTCTTCCTAAAATCAAAAAGCTGCATTTATCACAAGAAATGTAATCCTCTGGCTGAGAATATCTTTAGAATATTCCTGTAGGGGAAACAGCTCTCACAAACCCCAAACAAAGAACAAACCTCAATAGTAGCGGAGGTGGCCATAGTAGTAGTAGTAATAGTAATAATGGCTAACATTTATTTAGCATGAGATGTCTGCCAAACACTGTTTTGGGTCTTTTAGCCCTGACAACAACCTTATGAGGCACAGTCATCTTGGAAAGTTGACCTCTGCCTCTGGGCCGTGCAAACTGAGTGGCTGGTTCCAGAAGAGGCCCCACTTGGTTAACTCCGGGTAATCCCTATAGCTCACTGGGCCATAGCCATCGCGGACAAATCACCCTCATTTGAGAGTCCCTTCTGATAACTCAACTCCACAAAGCAAAGGCAAAACTAATTCAAAGTTTAAACATAATTCCCATAGTGTCATCCTTTAAATTATAACATCTGGGCTTTATGTTTCTAGTCTGGAGGACAGGTAAAGCTGCAACTTAGCTAGAGGCAAAGATAAAAAAAAAAAAACATTCTGAATCTGCCCCTGAATCCCACTCCCCAATTCGAACCCTGATTAGGTAAATTCTGACTAGTAGAGAAACTGGGCTCTTTATTTTAATTATTGCCACACCAGCTGTACTAAGTCTAACTTGACCTGTAAACTCTGGTGACTACGTGGAAGAGGACTGTATAACTGACTAGTCTCAGGAAGCAGCCAAAACATAGGAGCTTTAGCATTAGAGAGATAGGGGTTCCCATTCCAGCTCAGGCATTTACTTACTAGCTGTGTGACTTTGGGTAATTTGCTTACCCTCTCTGTGTCCCTGTTTCCTTTTCTGTAAAATGGGCATGAAAGAAAAACTTGACTGCATTTATGTAAAGGATCTAGCACTGTGCTTGCCAGAGAATAGGAGCTCAGAAGATAAAATCCATTATTATAATAAAATGAGCCTTTGTGGCATGGTGGCTAAGATTGTGGAGAGATGTGGGAACAGCTGCCACAGCCCTCTCCATCCTCTAAATCATCTGTTCACTTTTTTGGCAATCATAGCTATCTGCATAGATTGGAATCTGAGACCTAGAAACGTCCCCAGGAAGATGAACTCCAACTTTACCGCTGTCGGGAGGCCTTATCAGAGGCATAAAATGAGTGTCCTCCATCACCTCTCCCACTCCTCTTTCCCTTCCCCCAGCCTATGCATCAAAGGAGCAAGTGAATAAAATCCTGGTATTTCAGAAGGGAAATGCAACGTTGGTAGCCACCCTAAAACACTGTGTGTGTCGGGGGGAAGCGGGTCACGTGGAGTAGAGGGAGAGAACTGCTTTTCAGTTTTGGGTTATCAGAAAATAAATCATGGCAGAAAGATCAACCCCAACCTCATTTTCTAAATGCTGGAGGAAAATACATGGGAACTAGAAAACGGAGTTTTATAGACCTAATTATTTAATCACCTTTCCCTGATCTTAGACAATTAGATTATAATTAATATCTGAATTAAGGGAAATATTTGTCCTGGTTATTTCCCAGTGTTGTGCAAATTAAACGTGAAAGTATTTATGGAAAGTATAACAGCCTGGTAGAGGAAAGGTACGATGACTTACCCTGCAAGCATCTCTCTTCCCTGACATGACCCCCGCACAGAGCATCCGTGAAGTGATGATCCCATAGGTGGAAACACAGAGGGTTTGGTCGATGAGCTCTACCTCTGCTTGCTGCAAAACAGGGGAGCCTTTATTGTCTGGAAAACACATTGGAAGTAGAAATCATGGTAATGATTACACTTATTCAGGGTGTTATTAGACCATCTACTCACATTATCTCCTTTTATCCTCATAACAATTTTTTTATGTAAATTCTCTTACAATCATCATTTTTCTGGTGAATAAATAGAGGCTGAGGAGGAGGTTAGAGGGAGTGCCCCCTGGCACACACCTTGCAGGTAATAGAGCAGGATTCAGACCCAGCGTCTGACTCAATCATCTGAGCCACTGAGCCATCCTCCTTAACTATGTACTTCCTGCTTTCCATAGGACTGTGAATCCCAACACACAGGTCGAGAGGCCTGCCCCTTAAATGGAGCAGCAAAACCGACATATGGAGAGTCCTGGGAACTATAAAAAATATGTTTTGTTATAGCCCTTTCCCTTCCTTCTTATCCTGTCTGGCTACAATGATTCAGAAAAATAAACACATAGTCATGCTTATAAAGAAAATGTCTCATGAGAAGCTGGTTGAACAGACTCTTCCCTCCTGTGAGATAGGATATTGTAATTAGAGCCCCAAGCACTGTCCTGATAGGTTACAGGTGTTGGAGCTGTGAGCCCTCCCCTCCCTCATTAGGGCTCTGAGACCCCAGCAGGCCATATGAGGACACATGCAGAGGCAGTGAGGCCGGGAGAGACTGCCCACAATGAATCTTTAGAGACGAGGCCAAGGGTAAGATTCAAGATTTGCGGAAAATGAGTCTGTCCTAAACCCTTGGAAAGGGCTGCACGGGAATCTGAGATGCATGAGAGGTGAATGGAAAGCGTCAGCACGAGCCTCTGGGGAGGCGCCTACAGAGCTGTGGCTTCTTCCCCTACTGCACACTGGGAATCGGCCATGAATCCTAGACCATGAAACACCTTGACAGAGCAGATGTAGGGAATTTTCCCTACCACTCTGACCTTTGTGCATAATGGCAGAGACGTCTGCTCTGGTGAAGGGATTGTAAAGAGGTTACCCCTCTGCGTGGACAGATCTACCTGAAGAGTTGCCTTTGTGAAGGGCATACTCACATAATCCTCCAGACAGTTGCCTGTGATTTGACATAATAGACTGTGTGTTTTGGGTGGGGAGAGGAGTTGGTCACGGATGTCTTCCTCTTCTTTAAGAAAAGGAATCATTTCTCTGGATGAAAGGGAATCTAAAAGTAGTGAGGAATTGCTCTTCGATAGCAGAAAACCTGGCAACCCCCTCAAGTTTGAAAAGGGCCCATAGTATCTATTCAATCTTGCTTTGCCTGTAGACACCCCCCCACACACCCCTTATTGAGGTGGGTCTTGCTTCTTCTGAGGGAAAGGGAAAAACATCATAAAATAGGATTTAATAACATTTTCCTCCATTCTACTTCCTAGAATTAGCAGGAGGCTTGAGTGAGACCATATGCCAAACTACTCTATGAGCCCCAAAGCATTACATCAACCCAGGCTGTACTATCCGGAAGGGGAGGGCATGACCATTCACTCTACACACACCTGCTTCGTGCCTGCGCCCCCAGCCAGTTACCCAGCACTTCTCCCCACTGCGCACTTTCTGGCCAGCAGGAGGGATGCATATGGGCTGAATGAGCTGTTTCAGGGTCTCAGGCCAGGCCGTACTGAGCTGTAGCAGGGCAATATCATAGTCAAAGGTCTGACTGTTATAGTACTCATGGACCACAATTCTTTTCACCGGGGAGACGAACTTGGCATTCCCCTGCACATACATCCCGAGGTGCGCGGTCCATGGCGTGGGGTCTGACAGCCTGGTAGAAGAGGAAGGAAGCATGAAGTCAGTGGCCTGCAGAACCATCCGAGGTTTGGACACAAGCCCTCTGCAGGCAGATGAGGGCTGAGGGAAGGAGGCCTGCCTTCCGGCTCCTATCGTAGCCCCTGGCTCTGTCCATGGACATGGCGAAAGCACAACTTTTCTGAGCCTCCTTTGTCTCCTAGTAAAACCAGAGATGAAGGAAGGTGTAATAGGGGTGGTGCCCTCACCCATCCTCAAGAACTGCTAGAAATTCTGTTGCCCCTGCCTTCTCATGAACCACATACAGGTCAAGAATGTGACTGGAATTAATTTGTTACATTCTCCTATTCATGCGGAGATAGGCGTTTGATGGGGACAGTGGCCTGGGGATCCTTTTGCCAAATTCCAATGATATGAATTCCAAGACAGTTTAGAAATGAAAGTTCAATAAACAGGAACTTAATGAAATTCCTTCTTGTCATCTACCATAAGCCTGAAAGATCACTGCTATCACTGCTCAAGCATGACCATTCACAGGGGCCCCACTCTTTCTTTGTCACCCCTTCCAGAACTCTACTTCTGACCTCTGTGGCCTTGCACAGTCACTGAGAGTCTTGTAGTCTCCATGTGAGGCAGCCATCTCCACCTGCACAGCAGCCTTGCTCTAGAGGGGTGAAGACCTTGCAAAAGCTTTGCAAGAAATGTAGGGACAGAGTCCAAAGAGGGTAGCCCCAAATCTGCTTAGCTAACATCTCATGGGTGGCACTGGGGACCCGGGAGAGTATTTAGGTTAACGTAGTACTCGGAGCAGTGCCATAGCGTAGAAGACTAATGATCAAACAGAAGCATAGCCATTTTAGTCATGAACGTGAATTCTATAATTTCCAAAAGAAGCAAATATTTAAATTGTATAAATTGACTGACATATTATACTTTTAAAAATTCAGAATGAGAAATGAATGATATATTTTTGTACCTAAGATCTAGTAGATTCTAAATAAGGTTACCTTTGAAGTGAAGTGATTTGTTTTAAGCTTCCCTTTCGCCCTTAGCTGGAAGAGGATCTTCCCCATAATAATCCCATTGGTAAAGGCAGACAGAGCCCTTCCAATGCCAACCCTAATAATGGACCTTTGCTTGATTCCCCTCTTGATATTGTGATTTATAATAAATATGTATTTGGTATTTATCTTGTTTCTAGCAGAGCTCCTAAACACCCTTGGAGTTTCCCAAGTGAATAGAGCCACAAAGCTGTCTTTTGTTGCCTTGCTGTGTTAATGAGTGACTGTTGGACCCCACCTAAGGTTGGGAGCTGGTTGCCAGGAGAACCAACTATGTGACTGGAGGGTTTGACCTTTCAGTCCTGGACACTTGCTGACCCCTAAAGAGGAAAGATAGGCTGGAGATTGAATCCATCGCCAAGGCCAATGATTCAATCAATCATGCCTGTGTAATGAGGCATCCATAAGCACCCAAGAGGACAGGGTTCAGAGAGCTTCAAGGCTATTTAACAGGTGGAGATTCAGGGAGAGTAGCTCAGGGAGAGTGGCACACCTGGAGCGGGCATGACAGCTCCTTACCCTTTCCCCAAACCTTGCCCCATGCCTGTTTTCCAACTGGTTGTTCCTGAGTTATACCCTTTTCCAATTGACAGGGATCTAGAAAGTAAAATGTTTTTCTGAGTCCTCTGAACTGCTCTAGCATATTAATTGAACCCAAGGAAGGGATGGTTGGAATCTCCAAATGATAGCTGTTAAGCCAGATGTATGGTGATAACCCGGACTTATAACTGGCGTCGGGAGTCGGGGAGGAGGGACTGTCTCCTAGGTATGAGCCCTTCACCTGTTTAATCTGATGCTATCTGCAGGCAGACAGGGTCAGAATTGAGTTAAATTGTAAGACACTCAACTGGTGTCAGAGAATTTCTTAGTGGTGTGGGAACCCTCCCTCCAACCACCACTTTGGAAACTGGGTGCAGAGTCATTATCCGTCCACTTTAAATAGAAGTCCAGTGCCCATTCTCCACACACACATACACACACAAACACACACACACACACACACACACACACACACACCATTTGAATTGATCAAATGTCCCCAGCAGGCAGTTTCCTTCTACAACCCGAGGGCAGATGTATGGTCTGTGATCCCAGAGTGTGATCTTAGAGTAAGAACTGAGATGCCCTACCTGTTTCCATGGAAACAATGGGCTGCAGAAAGAAGCCACTCCCTGGAGATTACCGAGGCTGCGCAGTAGGCTGATCCGACAAAGTGGAGGCTGACTTGCCACGGCCAACCCCCTTCCCGGGTGTCAGTGCCCCCAATGATGCGGTGGAGGTAGGAGGAACTCCTGCTGCAACCTTTAGAAAAGGAAGGGTCACATGATTTAAAAGCCGACTTGGAAGAAAAACTGGAAATTAAGTCAGGTTTAGGGCTGCATTGAGAACTGATGCACCAGGAAAGCAACTGGAAACCTTATCTAGAGAAAAGGCACCGGCAAACCACTTCCTCCCTCCTGAGAACAGCTCAGACACAGAGTCTCCATACGATAAAGTACATTTACTCAAGGAAGACCGGACTTGTTAGCAGTAGCTGCCCTGATATGAGCAGTGGTGATGGGGCTCAGATTATTACAGATTAGGTCCAAAGGCAACAGAACTGAGCTTGTCTTTGGAGGTGTGCTGATTTGAGAGAAAGCATTTGGAAGATAAATTTTTAAATTTCAAATGAAAACCTATTAAGAAAAAGTAGTTATCAGAACAATTATTTTCCAGGGTAAAATGTATGGATAAGGATGCATAACATGTTGCCAGCTGGCCAGTTAGAGACCACGTAATAACATGCGGCAGATTACAGTTCTCAAGTCACAGCCAAAGAGAGAAGCAGCACTTGGTACCGATTATAACTTAAGGCCTAAATAACCGTCATCCACTGTTCCAGGACGTCTCCTTTCTCATGGACTTCTCACTTAGGAGCTTCTCCCTTGATTAGAGTTATCGGAAAGTGAAAGTTCTCATTATAGACATCTGATGCTTTAATGCTAGTTGTCAAGAAAGCAGACAAAATCCACTCCAGAGTTTTTAATTCTGAGAAACCGTGTCAGATGCAGTTCACCAATATTTACTGTTCTTCCCTGGACCCCAACTTTTGCCAGGGAGATTTACCCCCGGAAGGGAATGCAAAGGAACAACTGGAAACGGAGGAGGATGCATAGGGAGTCGGAAGGAACGTATTTCTACTCACTGCAGCCTTCTTCGTCGCTTCCGTCTGGGCAATCCACAGTCCCATCACACTGTGCATTTTGCTTCCTAAAGCAAATGTCATTGCCACACTTAAAAGTTCTGTTGCTACATGGAATGCCTAAAAATGAATAAAAGAGGGAAGAGTTTTTCCTGTCCAGAAACAGACTTGACTGAGTGGCACTCACTCTGTCCTCCAAGGATAGTTTAGCCACCGCATCAGCATTTGCTGCTCTGGGAAACACAGCAGAGGGTGACGGAAGAAGCCCCGGGTGACCAGTCCCCTCACCTCAGCAGAGCCCCTGGGAGGCAGGCAGGGAGGCACCTGTTGAGATCAATCCGATGGCCCCTCCTTTCTTCTACTAGAGGTGAGATGCAAGGCAGTTGGCCCTATTAGTTGCTCTAGGCCATGGCCCCTTTGCTATTCATTATTTTGTCTTGTTCTCCAAGAAAATTTTCAGTAAAAATCAACACCCTACTCAGTCCTTTTATGCCATTAAGGGGAAAATGGGCAGACTCTGCGAGGCACAGCCCATTTGTTCACAACTCGAATGGTGGGTGTTTCTGTGGGGGCTACAACAGAAGGTGTCCCATCACAGTCCCTGGCATCACATCCTCAGCGTCCTTTACTCTCCAGCAACATTGAAAGCAACTAAGTGATGAAAACCTTCCAGTATTCCCAAGGACACACACACACACACACACACACACACACACTCAACACACACATTCAATTCCAATAGTGACCAACTGTTCCCATTTTGCCTGCGGCCCAGCGGGTTCCAGGGAACTGGGATTTTCCGTGCTACAACTGGGTAAGTCTTGGGGAAACTGAGGCACGCCCGTTGCCCTGACTCCCCCTCCCCCCCCCCCCCAGGTACTTGGGCTCTGACTTAGAAGGGTGTCCAGGAGGAGGAGCAGCGGGCAGGGGCCGTCCCTCACTCTGGGTGCAGTTGTGCTCATCCCGGCCGTCGTCGCAGTCCCTGTAGCCGTCGCAGAGCAGGGGGCCGAGCCGCCTGAAGGAGCTGGCGTTGCAGGCGGGCGGGAGCGACGCTGGAACGAGAGCGGACTGAGCAGCGCGCCCTCCACGGCGCTGCGCCTTCGCTTACCTGCAGCTCAGGGCAGCGTCAGGTGGTTGCTGTGTTGTGTTTTGTGTTGTGCTGCGTTGCTTTAGGGAAAAATCCAAATCCTAGGCCGCTATCGAGACTGAGCTTGCCTGCGCCACCTGGGTGACTCAGTCAGCTCGGACCGGGGATTCCGGCTCCGGGGCTTGCTTGTCTCGGGGCGAGCCTGCCTGAGATGCTCTCTCCCTCTGCACCCCCTCTCTCTTAAAAAGTTAAATGAATGGGCAGCCCTGGTGGCTCAGCAGTTTAGCGCTGCCTGCAGCCCAGGGCCTGATCCTGGGGTCACGAGATGGAGTCCCGCGCTGGGCTCCCTGCATGGAGCCTGCTTCCCTCTGCCTGTGTCTCTGCCTCTCTCTCTCTCTCTCTCTGTGTGTCTCTCATGAATAAATAAATAAAATATTTTTAAAAAATTAAATGAATGAATGAATAAATAAATAAATGAAATTGAACTTGTCTGCCCTCCTAAACAAAAGTGGGAATGTCCTTACATCAATTTTTGTCTTACTCATCTCTGTACCTCAAGCCCCTGAGTCCAAAGTTTTCTTGACTTGGGGCACCTGGGTGCCTCAGTCGGTTGGGTGTCTGCCTTTGGCTCGGGTCATGATCCTGGGGTCCTGGGATCGAGCCCCACATCGGGCTATCTGCTGCAGGGGAAGCCTGCTCCTCCCTCTCCCTCTGCCTACTGTCCCCCTGCTTTTGCTCGCTCTCTGTCTTTCTCTCTCACTGTTAAATAAATAAATAAAATTTAAAAAATAAAAAGAATTTTAAAATATTAAGTTTTCCTGACTAGATTTACAGTTATGAGTCTTAAAGGACAACAGGCTTGTAGTCTGCGTGGAAGGAACCCTCTCTTTAAAATGATTTTGTCCCGAGGGACCCGTTTCCTGAATTAAGAAACACCACTGTGAATTATCACAATTTTTCTTCTTTGGAATATTTTCAGGAATTGCCTTTGGACAAGTGACAGGTGCAGTTATATTAGTAAGCACCTCTGGGAGGTGTGATTCCTTAGACATTTCTGGTGTTGTGAAAAGTGATCATTTTTGTTATCTGCTCTTGGTTTTTTTTTTTTTTTTTTTTTTTTTTGCAGTGGCATCTTTTGTTAGGGGTCAGGGGGAGCAGGGGAGGACACTGCTGCCCTGAACTAGCTCATTGAGCTGGGTGGACCTAGCTGACTCCTAGAGAACACTTTCTAAAATGGCACAATGACAAAAATGATTTGCCACAAACAGTCCTTATAAAGCAAGAATAATCCCTTCTGTTTGAAGCATCATAGCAAGGAATGATAATAATGTAAAAAAAACACCAGCAGCCTCACTCACTATATAATAGGCAGTATTTATTTGCTTAAGCAACAGAAAACCCGATAGATTGAAAAGGTCAATGAACCATAAGTTAAGAGAGTTTTATTTGTTTTGTCAGAAAAAAAAAATCCAAAGGTGTAGAGCCATAGGTTATTTTTCATGAATATAATTTTTCATAGTTATATTAACTGTATGTAATATTTCTCCAAGAATATGAAAGAAACTAAATAGCTTCATCATTGCAATTATATTTGAATTAAACTCTGGGTCTTTAGGAGAAAGTGTTGCCAATGGTGTCATATGGTCTGGTGAACTATCCTCCCCATATTACTCCCTGAAACTGGAGATAGATTCAGGAATGATGTGCACATAGTAATGAAAAACCAAGAGAGAGAATCTCTGTCCAAAATAGGAATATCCAATATCCTAGCCGTTAATCATTGCAGGTATGACATTGTTGCAAACTATACAGGTAATAACGGTAATAATAAGAATTCTCTCATTCACAACACCTGTGCTCCATAAATGAATGTGCTGAAAGCGTTTGCTTTTCTGCAGATTCTGAGCTCCTCTCTAGATAAAAGATCTGTGCTTTAAAATAGGATTGTTGGTTTAAGACTGTGGTTCATTGAATTACTAGCCACAGATCCTCACTCCCCGGGGTAGTATTATACACCTCTACCCTTGCCATGGCCCCAAAGTGTGCAGGATAAACTTGCCTGCCCCTTGACTAGGGCCTCAGCTAAAGGGCTCACTTTGACTGATAGAATATGATGTGATGGTGTGCCAGTTCCACCCCCAGAAATCAAGAAGAACCATGTGTTTTTGCTCACCCCTCCTTTGCTCTACCACTAGTTCAATGAGGAAAACAGCCATGAGGACTACACCTGACCCCAACCTGGGAAGAACCAAGCTTAGAAGGACCCACTGCTTAAAGCAGAGCCACCCAGCTGAGGCCAGCCTATGTCAGTCATATCTCAAACATCCCATGGATGCATGGTCCAGAATAAATGATTGTTGTCAGTCTCAGAGTTTTGGGGTAGCTTGTAATGCCTCAATAGACACCAGCTGCTAAGACCCAGGATATATGCCAGCAGCAAAAATGGCCCCGAAAAGTTCACTTATTCCTAACAAAGCCATAGTACAACTTGAATACCCACCACAGAAAAGTTCATCACTTTCATCAAAGCAGTCATTTACTCCATCACATCGCTGGGCCTGAGGGACACACAAACCAGACGAGCATCTAAAAGATCCAACAGGACAGGCTAGAGACAATAAAACACAGGAAGTCTTTGTGAGTCTCTAAAAGTCATTAGGCCACATGAACAAAGAACTATGAAGTATTAGGTGGTTAAGGAATTGGCAATGTTGCAATAGTAATTATACGATTTCTCCATCAAATCCATCTATGGGCCGTCAATGAAAGACAAATAGGTGATTTAGGAGAACAAAGAAAGTGGACACTGCATCCAAGTCACGTGTACAAACTTTCTACTACTTACAGGTTTCCCTCAGCAATCCGGCTTTGTCTTTGACTCGGAGATAGCTTAAGCCGGAATATGGTTTAGAGAGTCCAGCACTCTTAGTGTGCAATCTTTAAGACTCCCCAGGGAATTACAAATGGCCTTCTGGTATCTCTGAATCCTATATGATCAGATGCACTGTTCTGAGGAGTCTGTGCTTTTAATTACATTATCAATTATCTCTGTCCCCAAATACATTAGTAGCCACTGCTCTATTAGACACTTGGACCCGGAGAGATTAGCAGCTGGCCTCAAAACTCAGGACTCCTGCCTTCTACCTCCCAGTTCACCTCACCCGGGCTACTCATCAAAGATCCATTCCCTGACTGATCTTGAATCATAAATCCTGGGCTTATTACTAAATATATTAGAAATAATAAATCCTTCTCTGCTGCTATGGTCTGAAGGTTTGTGTCCCCACAAACTAATTTGTTGAAATCCTAGCACCCAATGTGATGATATTAGGAAGTAGGGCCTGTAGGAGGGAATTAAGTGTTGAAGGCAGAGGCCTCATGAATAAGATTAATGCCTTTATAAAAAGAGGCCCCGAGGAGGTCCCTCACCCTCTTCCACCATGTGAGGATATAGGAAGTCTGTGACCCAAACAGAGCCCTCACCCGACCATCCTGATCTCAGACTTCCAGCCTCCAGAACTGTGAGAAACAAATTTCTGTTCTTTATAAGCTACCCAGGCTGTGATATTTTGTTAGAGTATCAGGAATAGATCAGGATACTCCCCTTGTGCATAAGAATGGGGGGAAACATGCGGTCAGGTCAACAACTATTTCACTGGCACATGATGGGGACGGTGAGTTTCTAGAAAATACTCATGCTTTGAAAAAACAGTTGAAAATAAGATGGCTCACTATTTACCTGTAGTTCTTGCTGGGAATTGTAATATTCTGATATTCAGAAGTGTAATATTCCAGATCCAGAAGCAGGTATATTGCCAAAGAAGAAAGGTTCTACATGAGCCTTCTCTCAAGTCTTAACCTCATGGACCCCTTTGTGGTTCACCCCTACTTTCTTACTTTTCCCCTTTTAAAACGGGTTGAGAATTTCCTGAGTCAATATCTACTCTCTCCAGTTCTGAAGACTTCCCTCAAACACTGCCTTCACCACTGGCCACTTCCTGGCCACCGTTCCTGTGGTTCTTCATGTAAAGTGTGACATCTTGGGGCTGATGTTCGAACTCTCCTTGACTGACCAGCTCTCCCGATGCGTTACGGGCCTAAGTAAGTCACAACAGTTGCCTTCTGATCCACCAAATGTTGGTATAAATGTCATCTATACAAAAATTTATGAGTAGCGGGAACAATAGTTCAATAAATGGGTTTGTCCCATATTGTAGGAATAATGCAAAAAACTATTTTTCAATTGTAATAAATAATTATATTATTTCTCCTATAATTTAAACTGTAGGAGTCACAAATACATAATTTTCTGGTTTCATTTATTATATATTTTGTTTATATGACATATATTTATAGTATATTTACATATTAATACTAATAAGTACTAATAAATAAATAAATCCCTTTTTACTCCTTAATTTCTCAAGGTTTACTACAAAGTATTAGGCTCTGTTTAACCATTTGTGAAGATTTTCTAAAGAGTTCATCCCAGGCTTACGTTGACTGATGTTGTAACTGCCATATTCCACCAAAAGTGGCTTGTCGGAAAGCCTTGAACTGCACTGCAGCTGAACGTGAACGAGTGGGCTAGGCACTCGGAAGATCGTCTGGTGATCCATGTAGGAACCACAGTACCTGAGGAGATAAGAGTCAGGGAAGAGGTGTGGCATGAGGCCCTGTCAACTGCATTCCCAGTGACCATGAACACGTTGATGGTTTCGTACTCTGGGCTTCATAAGCGGAGATGCGTATACAGAGCTAATGGTAGTTATCCAGTCCGTTAAGTGGCTGTGATGGAGTGACTTCTGTCCCCTTGATTTTCCACTCTGCTAAATACAACAGCGATACTACTGACTGTTACCTACTGTTTTCCTCACCGACACTTGTAATCAGAAGAAATAGGGCTCCTCTCTTCTGCGTCAACAACCATTAACAACAAGAATTGTCTGCTTTTGCCCACAAACCTCTCCATGGAGCAGAGTAGAATCCATGAGCTCAGGCTGAAAGTATGCAAAGAGTCCCAGCAGTACTTAAAGCAAAAGACGACAATATTTTTTCAAACGAAATTGAAAACCAACGTGCACTTTGAGGCTTGTCCTTGTTAAATTTCAAAGCAGTAAGGTCTGTCTGCAATATTTCCTCCCCTTGATTTTTCTTCCTTCTTGTACCTAAGAGAAAATGCCCCTCTTGTTAGTAATTCTTATTCAAGCAGGGTGATTAGTAGAACATGAAATCCTACTCTGCTGGGGGCCCATGATAAGTTAGGTCTCTGCCATGTGTAGGCAAAGCTCTTCACAGGGTGAAATCTGCAAGGTCTCAAAGGGAAATAGCAAACACACGGGGGCCAGGAGGGACATCCTCCACTGGAATCTGTGAATACCAATCGCTCCTGGCCCCTACAGGCGCTTGGGAACCACGAAAGTTCCATGGATCAGACACTGGCTTTTGGTGGGACAACCACAGAAGTGGTGATCTTAAGGTCCAAAGAAGGAAAGTGTTCACATATATTTCGAGAGGATTCTTTTACAGCTGGCTAAAGCTTAGGCCCTGATGGGCTGATAGACCAGCTCTAGGAACAGAGGAAGAGAAAGCTGCTAGAGGTAGGTGGCCCCCTGGCCAAGTGGGACCCAGGCTCTGAGAGGCACCTGAAGTCCACATTAACCTTTTGGGGCCAGGGTCTACTCCAATTGGTCATCTTGGCATCCAAATCCTGTGTGCCGAAAACATGATCATTGTCATTTGGGTCTCATAGTGATTTTATTTGTGTTCTCCATCAACATTTACTAGAGCTTTCTAACAAAGATGAATCACATCTTAGTTATAGTAATAACATCATACTGGGATGGTAAGGAGTAAGGAAAAAGGGATCTTTGAGTCCATGCTTAGGCTGAAGTTTAGAGGGGAACAGTATAGAATGGGGGCATAGTGGTAGCCAAAGGAACAAAAGTTGTTTTTTTTAAAGTGAGAAATTGGAGAAACCAGCAAGAATTGGCTTACAGGTACAGACACATGAAAGAAAACAGAAGTTAAACGGGTGAAGTAAAGCATTAAGGTTCAAAATAGCAAGAAAGTAGAAGCAGGATTAGGACACAAGTCTGCCTGGTACTAAAACACTAGTACTTTCTAGCGTACTAATAGCTTTCCCATCAGGAACTTTGCTCTGCAAAATATCACAGGAAGGACTCCATGCCTCCAGGGCTCACTTGCTGCATCCTAGCTGCCCTGAGCATGCACACCCCATCCTGGAGTTCTCTGAACTCAGGAGCACTAGGCTTCCTGGTGTCAGCATTACCTTCTCCTACTTCCCCATTACAAACCCAACGCCTTTAGGCAACATTTCAGCAAGGTGTCAGAAATTAGTTCAATTAGAGCCTTTCCTTTTTAGATGAAGAGAACTGATAATGGGAAGGCCTGGTGTTTAAGTCCTACTGGTGCAACTAGCATCAAAGGAATCTGATAGGATTTCAGCCAGCCCGCAAGATAAAGTGAAGAGCTGGCCCTTCAGAGAAAGTATTTAGGACAGAGAGCTTTCCTGGTATTCATGGCTTGGGAGAAGATCTTGCTCATAGTTGGGCAGCAATACATTGTGGGTGGTGGGGTTGTTACTTAGGACAAAAAAAAAAAATGGTATCGCATTTTGAAAGCATAGCTCTATCTTATGCCTACAAAAGAATAAAAGAATTTTTATAAAAGAATTAGAAAGATTTGTTTTCTAGACCTCAATCTGATTAAATATCAGAATGTAGTATTCTTAAAACTTGGAGGGGGATCACATTCTGTAGTATTTATCCATCCAATGTCATTTCCAAAGCAATCTTTTTTTTTTTTTTAGTATTTCTTTTTTTTTCTTTCTTTCTTTCTTTTTTTTTTTAGTTGACGCACGATGTTACCTTAGTTCCAGGTATACAAAATGATGATCCAACAACTCTACCCAAAACAATCTTATTAATTATAATAATGGCTAATATTTTTCAGTATGTCATATGCATTATCTCATTGAATGCTTGCCAAAAAACCCCACCTTATTAAGTAGAAATTATTAACTCATTTACAGACTGAAAGATCAAAGAGGTTAAATAATTTGTCCTAGTTAACATAGCTACTAATTAGCAGAGCTGGAATTTGAGCCCAGGCATTCTCCCTCCTACATAATAGAACCTGATTCAAATATATTCCCAAAAGGAGTATAAGCCACATCTTAATAATGGAACCAAGAATGCTCTGAAATCAGATAGGATCTATTCCGGTGAAGACAGACCAACAAGCTATTTTAGCACGTAATCTAAGAGTCTCCAGGAAATGAAAGAAGGTTGTGCAGGAAAACCATTTCGAAAAGGAAGGTCTCATTCATTGGATTAACAATGTGCAAAGAATTAGCAGGCAAATCCCTTAGGCTAACTTCACAAAAAAAAATCTTACCTAAAAGTAAACTTAGAAGCTATTCTGCTGCAAAGACAGGACATTCTATCTTTTTCAATACAACATCTACCATAATTTGAGAAGCAAATAAACAATACCAACAGCTAAAGGACAAATTAAGGGTGAGAGTCAGGAGCTCCTAGGTCAGTTCAGGAAGCTCAGTCATCTAGATTTCTTTGATCAGCCCCAACCCACGTCTCAGCCTCAGGATACAGGCAGGCCAATCCAGCCTCTCCTCCTGCACAGAATTGGCCAATGGTTTCTAACTTTCCTGTCACCATGACCTCATTTATGATCTCCTCCAGAGCTCCATGGTTTGAAAGACTTTATCTGCCAAGCTATTTTTGTAAAACGCGGAGTGTGCACACCCATAGCCCAGCAGCAAAGAGCAGAGGTGCAGCAAGGATTTGGGAGCCGTAAGTCATGGATTTGAATCCTGGCTTAATCACCTATGATCTGAGTGCCTTTGAGAAAGTTCTTTCACCTCGGTATCCTTTGATGTCCCTATCCATAAATAGTAAAGTGAGAACTCTTTGGGGACAAGGAATCCAAGGCTTTGAGCCCCTCTGGGTCAGGTCTTTCATCAGATTCCTTACATCTGAAACCCACTTACATGTGCTCATTAATTTCCCACCATCCATGGTCACAGCCTTTCACATTCTTCTTGGTTATTGAATAGTTATGGAATTTCAGTGCTATGCCAAAGGTTGATAGGGAAGTCTGAAAAATAAACAGAAGTCAGAAAAATGTTTCAACTGAAGGACATATTTCAGACTGATTCCTCTCTCAAAACTCATTCCCTTGACTTGCCGTTCTTAGGGCATTTTATTCTTTATGCCTTATGGCCTTCGGTGGGGTAGACCTGGCCCCCCTGCCCCCAACAAACCAGAATGATGTAAGCAAAATAGAGAGGGAAGTGGGTGGCCCAGTGCTCAGGGAGTGGCTATTAGGCCCCAGTTTGAGTGAGCTGGGTGACATGGGACGTATTAGATTATCTCCAAGTGTCAGGTCCCCCTTGTAAATGAGCTCGAAAACACCCCCTTGTAATGAGTTTCCTCCTTCAGTGAACAACAATGACATAGTTTATTTAAAGCACTATTCAGATTATTTAGATAAAGAAGAAATGAATCAGCATTCCCCTCATATTCAACCTCGCTATTCCTAAAGGCAGTTACTGAGTCACTCCTACGTCTTCTCAGACAGGATGGAACAAGAAGAGGCTCCCCACACTGCATCCACCCGTGTGAAAGCATGTGTGGTCACACACGCATGCACACACACACACACACACACAGAGCTGACCTTTTTACAGCACTGTATGACATACACATACATTATGTTGGTTTTTTCATGATTTTAGCCTTAATTTTCACTTTGACCCAGGAATTATATATAGAGAGAGTTTACACAATTCCAGGGAGTGGCATTTTTGCTCACCCACTCAAATTTTCTAATTCTATCCTAATTTGATAAGACATTATTTGTTGCTTATACTGCCTTTTTTTAATTCCTCTCCATTGGTTCCTGACGGAGGTGGTGAGGACAGTAACTACAGCTAGGAAGGATATCATACCACACAAGTAATGGGTTTGGCCTTATACATACATACATACATTAATTACCCTTTTCCTTCAAATAACCTTTGGAGCATTCACAAATTCGATCACGTCAAAATCCTTAGTAAATAAAAACATTAAAAAGCAGTATAAGTGGGCACCTGGGTGGCTCAGTGGTTGAGCATCTGCCTGCAGCTCAGGGCATGATCCTGGGGTCCTGGACTCAAATCCCACATCGGGCTCCCTGCAGGGAGCCTGCATCTCCCTCTGCCTGTGTCTCTGCCTCTCTCTGTGTGTCTCTCATGAATAAATAAATAAATACTTTAAAATACTTTAAAATCTCTTAGTTAAGCACTGTCCATTTCTCTTTCTATTTCTTATAGATTTTAATTTACGAGTATTGATGTTCTGTGCTTTGGTATATAAAAGTCACAGACCTTAGTGTGGATCGTTGTTGCCCAATGTTGTTGCCCTAATGTTGACTCCCGTGTTGTCTGGCGCTAAGGTTCTGATCCCAGCTTTCTTTTTGTTTATATTGTCTGGAATGATATTGCCCATCATTTTACTTTCAGCCTTATTAAATCACTTTTTACTCTGCCATCTTTTGAAAATAACACACAATTCAGTTTTAGCTGATATTTTCTGATTCAGTCCTGTTGTCTTTTTCTTTTAAGAGATAGATTTTACCCCGGATTTTTATTGCCCTGATACGTATTTTTAGAGATGTCATCATATTTGATGTTGCAATTTCTTGGTTGTGTGTGTATATACTTCTTTCTAACATGTATTTAAATATAGTAGCCTTCCTCTCTCAACCTATCTTTGAGAGGGAATGAATCAGGCTCTTTATGTCTCTCATTTAAGCATCACAATAACATGGTTAGGAAGGTAGTATGAACCCTATTTTATAGAAGAAATCAAAACTAATCAAAAATAAGTGACATGCCCAAGGTTACCCTGCATTTCCCTGAAGGCCACATGGTGATCTTTCCAGGCGCCATACTGTATCATGGACCTAGAAACGGACAGTCAGGGCTCAAGAGGAAAAGGGATGTCCTATGTTCAATAAAAACTAAGAGATCCTGAGAGAACACATCAATTTTTCCCCCATCTTGTTATCTGATTGTTTCTTTACATTTAAAAAAAAATGCAAACTGATAGTAAGTATCTTGAGTAATCACTATAATTATATAGCATAAGGACATATTCCAGTGCAATTCTCCATAGGAAGCTTATGTAGGCATTTTCACTGTGTTTCATCGCTCCAAAGTAAAACAGATTTAAATATTTTATTTATTTATTCGTGAGAGACACACAGAGAGAGGCAGAGACACAAGCAGGCTTCCCGCAGGGAGCCTGATGAGGGACTCTGGGATCACGCCCTGACCCAAAGGCAGATGCTCAACCACTGAGCCACCCAGGTGCCCCCAAAGTAAAACAGATTTAAACACATCACTGCTCCCCAATCTACAAAGCCTCTCCCCAGTGAAAGGAATTAAGTCCCCTTGCACGCCAGATTTCACTGACATGGATTTGCACACAAATCTACATTTGCGCCCAGATCGGCCAAGAAGCACTATTGATATTAGCCAGCTTGCTGAGTGGGGTGATACAGTGCAATCCCACAAAGCATTATGAGCTACTTTGTTCAACAAATGGACAAAAATGGAAAAACTGCTAAGTATGCTTAGCATACTTATGTCCTTCTATGTCCTGTATTCTCTGTTCCCACCGCCTGACCCCTGACCTTTTACCAAGTGAGGGGAGCATGTCTCCAGATCTGGACCTGCTGTATTGAAATATTTCTCTCGTCAGTGATAGGGACAGGATGCAGGGCAAGCTTTATGCTTGTCACTTCTCACTCGCCAGTGGTTATGTGCGCACAGCTCAACCCATCTCCAGTGGGCCCTGGAAACTTCGTGGCTAGATGCTTGCCACAGAAGCAGGGAAGAGGGATTCTCTCTGGGGAATCCCATCTATTTCGTAGGTGATTCAAAGAGGTGAGTTTACATGGCCCACAGTCATCTCTGCTCGTGTCGGATGCACCTGGATCGGTGTATGCTAGGCTCATGGCATCTGTGATAAAACAATTCAAAACTCCACTCCATGTTTTTCTTCCAAGATTGCACAACAACATGTATTAATTGGAAAGCAAAAAGAAGGAAAAGGGAGGGAGGTAAATATTCGACCAAGTGATTGTTATGAAACATTGGGAAGCTGAACAGCTTTAAGAACCCAGAAAAAGAGGGGGGTGCAGAATTTGCTTATGGAGGGGGGCATGATTTGTTTTAATGCTGCCTGGGTCACTTTCCATTTGAGTAGCTTCTGGCCAATGGCTTGCGCCGGCTCTATTTCCTTACCTATAGACTGTGCCACGAGTCTCCTACATCAGAGGTATGTTTTAAGAGCAAATAAAAATGTGTGTGCCCTAAACAAATGCAGGTGACATGTTATAAGCCTCAATATTCCTTTTTGCTTTTTCTGGTGTCACCTTCTTCCCCTGCAGTCTGTGAGCGCTGCGAGAGCAAGGACTTCACCTCGCTACTAAGGGTTCCCTCTGGTTATGCACCTGACATTCAATAAACATTTGTTTATTCTTGGGAGAAAAATCAGAGACGGATTTTAAGTTGGAGCAGGAGGTAATCCTCAGATAACTGAGACCTTGAAAACTCAGCTGAAAGGGAGTTTGCAAAAGGGATTGATGGCGCTTCAGTTACATTTGGAAATCGGACCAGGCCTGAGAAGAATTGAGGATGATAGAAATCAACTCTTGTGCAGAAAAGGTTTTGTCATGACTTGAGTCAATATTTTTGTCATGTGGTCATTCTTCCCAGTCATTTGAAATAAATTCAAAGCTATTTTACAGGTGACATTATTTTTTTATGTGATGTCTGTTTGCAGGTACATGCTAGCACACAGCTCAAAGCCGTCCGAGGAAGGAACAGCTTTATTTAACCTCCACACTGAGGAGGACCAACCTTGACCTCTGGGACATGCTGTCACTCACCAAAGTCTGTTCCCAGTATTTCCTGTCTCCCCTCTCCCATTCTCCATTCCCCCAGTGGCATGCTTTTTTTCTTTATAAAGAGTTTTTTTTTTTTTCTCAGCATTTCTAACCGTTGACCCCTAGTAAAACAGAATCTGATGTTCTTATTTACATCCCAACCAGAACAATGCTTAGGGATCTTCACATTAGATCTCAGAAATTATCACAGAATCAACATTTATTTTAGCTCAAAGGAACTCCAAACATTTGACAGAGCTTTTGGGAATGGGCCTTTCTTGTTCTCGATGTCATAAAGGAGATACACCTGCTTTGGGGAGAGGTGGAAGAGACAGGTTTGATGCCTCTCTTTTTCCTTCCCCAACTCATGAGTCACCTGAAGCATTGAGATTCTGCTGCCCTGATGGTGAGCAAGAGCCCAGAACCTTTGGGGTTTAATTATTTTGGAAATATTTGCAATGCAATGATGATGAAAAAAATAAATAACTTGAGGATGTATGCCATCAGGACATTGACACTAAGTACACATTTGGGTGTAATAAAATTATTAAAAATATTTAACTCTTTGTGTACAAATGACATATGCAGCCAGCAGGCTCCTGTCTCGGGGCCTTTGCCTCGGCTGTTCTCTCTCTGCAACACTCTGATCCTAAGGCTGCACTGGGTTAGCTCCCTCATCTTTCTCAGGTTTCTGTGCAAATGTCCGCTTGTAGACAAGGCTTCCCCTGACCATGTCATTTAAGGTAATCATTTGCTAACATCCTATCCTTCATACTCTGGACCACCCACTCAGCTACAGAGCCCCCATCCCTGCTTTGTTCTTCTCCACAGCATTTTACCATCTGGTCACATACTGTACACATTTTTGTTCCTTTGTTGCCTGTCTCCCCCTACTGTACGGTAAGCTCCATGAGAGCAGAGCTTTTGCTCTGTGTGCTGTCAGATATCCTGGATCCCAGTGTCTAGAATACTGCCTGACACATAGTAGGCATTTAATAATGACATGTTAAATGAATGCAAACCCTAAACTGCCTGCCACTAGATCTAAATGTTATGCCTCACAAAAAATGATTTCATACATACATGTTGAAAGAGCCTTGCCCTATGTCCCTCCACATGACACTACAGTCAGAGAAAGAAAAACAGTTATAGACTAAAATTTTAAAGAAAAAAATAAAGAAGGAACTCTGTTAAGGACAGACAGAGATACATATATTTTATATAAAGTTACAAAATTTGGTTTGCTTACATAGCTGAAATATGCATTGCCTAATTCACCTTATTATGTCTTTATTATTTCTTACTAAAATGTTGATAGTGAAATAATTAAAAATTGATAAATGAGCTCTATCACAGTAAAACAAAAAATTGTTTGATTCCATAACAATGTCCTTGAATTTTTTAATACAAACAAACAAAATAACATTTGGAAAAATAAGCTTGTCTGCAAAGAACGGTTAATTTATGGGCAGAGGGCTGAAATGACAAAGAACTTTAATATTCTAGGTAATATATTTAGTTAAGGTTTAAATATTATAAAATTAACTAACATACTTTTTGTGGTAAAAAGTACAGGTAATTAAATTAAAAATAAATTGCTACTAAACATAAGATAACAGTATTTTTCTTTTTTTTTTTTTTAATTTTTATTTATTTATGATAGTCACACACACACACACACAGAGAGAGAGAGAGAGAGAGAGAGGCAGAGACATAGGCAGAGGGAGAAGCAGGCTCCATGCACCGGGAGCCTGACGTGGGATTCGATCCCGGGTCTCCAGGATCGCGCCCTGGGCCAAAGGCAGGCGCCAAACCGCTGCACCACCCAGGGATCCCTAACAGTATTTTTCTAAAATAGCAATAGGTTACCTGAAATTTCCAGGTACACTTGCATTTTGGAGGGTAGTAGCTTGGATAATATGGACTTGAAATTTTCCCTTCAAAGCCAGTGATTTCTTTGACCAATACTGTGTTTTCACACTCTGAAAAAAAATATCCAGTAACACACAATGATTTGCAGTTGCGAGATTATGGGAAATGTATTGCATACATTTAACTACAACCACATCCTCCTTGATTAACAAGATTATATACTTTTTGAAATTTAAACTAATTTTTCCAAAAAGAAAGAGTAGCCTATAGATGGATAGCTAAGCTTCTCGTTCAAATTCTGTATTTGTTTTTAGATCATATACTTTGACTACAGATCTATAGGATTCTTTTACTCTCTTTAAAAACATAGCTTAAATGGTTTTTTTTTAAGCTTCTGAGCTTATTTGTTCAAAAGAGTGTATATTGTTGAAGAATATACCCAGTTTACGTAACATATTGTTCTGTTTAAATAAAATAATCTAAACATCTATTTTTACTGTCTGGTTATCGTTCTGCTAAAACATAATTTCCTTGAGAGTATTGATTTTTATCTATTTTGTTTGCTACTTTTCGTAACACCTAGAATCATTCCTGACGTATACTACATGCTCAATAAATGTTTGTTCACAAATTCCACTGCAATATTTCTGAGCTAAACGTTAAGTTTGGAGTTAGAGATGCTTTTCAACCCAGTAACATCTCAAAGAGCAAGTTCAATGTGGTTCAATAAATCAATTTTACATTTAGTTTTGTAACAATTCGACAGAGGAACCTATCAGAATAAGCCACTGCCTTAACACAGAGGTGGACCTACGAAGCTATGACCATTTAACTCAAGCCAAATGCACTGCCCTCCCCACCCACATCTCTCATTCTGATCCTTTTGGCCTTGTCGATGCTGATAACGAAGTTACCAAGACATGACCTATAAGATCTGACCGGTTACAAGGCAACAAATATTACAAAAAGACTAGAGTTTCGGTGAAGGCTCTTTTTGTTTTGTTTTACTCTGTCCACCCAAGTCACTAGGAGAAGAATGCAAGGGAGCCAGGTGACTCTTTATTATCACACAGCTCCCAACACACCTTGCAAAGGGCTTCTCTCTCCTTTGCCACTGGGCTTCCTGCCAGGCCCTGCCAACGGGGGGGTGCTTTGGGGAGCCCAGAATACTGGAGGAGGGGAATTGGGGCCTCCGGGTTTCTTTCCTTTCCTCTTCCTGGGAAAGCCAGCCCAGCAAGGATTCTTACCCCGTCCCCCAGCCCCCCCACATTCTCTCCCAGTCCCCTCCCCCGCCCCTCCTGCCCAGCTACACCTCAGTCCTCTAGCAGAATTGAAGCCTGTTAGCAGTTTTCCCAGCTTCTACTTTATCGGATCTTTCTCAGAGATACCAGCCTGGGCTGGTCTAGCACCCTCTCCTCCAAGGTCTGGGTCCCAAAGTCTGGGTCCCAAGTCCATGAGCACCTGCCTCTGAACTCAGAGACAGCAGCACCAGCTGAGCAGCACCCCTCCCCGCCCCCCAAGGCCTGAGTTTCTGTCCACAGACCCCCCACCCTCATCCCCACCCACTGTAAATTGTGAGCACTGAGACTGCTTTCCTTCATTCTCCCCAGACCCACAGTCTGTATTACACCCATAACACCCTGCAGTTTTCTTTCTGCCTTTTGAGGGACCTAGCTGCCACCTTGGTGCAGTTAACAGTTCTTCCCATTAAATTTTCTGTGTGTTTTTTTTTTCTTTCTAAGATTTTATTTATTTATTTGAGAGCCAGGGAGCATGAGCTGGGGATAGGAGGAGCAGAGGGAGAAGCAGACACCTTTCCCTCACCCCCACCCCCACCTGAGCAGGGAGCCCAACACGCCTGGATCCCAGGACCCATGAGATCATGACCTGAACCAAGGCAGCTGAGCCACCCAAGGCGCCCCAGACTTTCTCTGTTTAAATAATATGATCTGTCTCCTCTGGACCCCGAGTCAAGGTCGTCCCTGACTCATACGACTGGTATCACAACACAGCTTCAGGAGAATGAGGCTGGAGTATCACAGTAGATGCTTTCCAAGGTGACTTTTTTTCAATTAGGAAAGACTTACTTTCTTCTGGAATGACCTCGAAAAATGCCCGAATTCCTGATAGCCTCCGTATCTGGGGAGACTTAAAGGACACCAACATGAGATTATTTGTGGAAACAAAGGACATTATCGTTCTTGTGGGTTCACAGATTCTGAAACCAGACAACAGAACAAAAGTCCATCAGTAATAGGTTATTGAGCAGGGAGCCTCCATCCACCACTAATTCCACACGCTTCCCGGGCCATCCACACAGTTCTTGTTACCCAGACTCTGCCAGCCAGATCTTCATCGGCCCCAGGGCATGCTGGAAAGGAGCTGATAAAAGTATAGAAACTTCTGTCCAGTAACTATCAAAGAATTTTCCTGGATGGCTCCCACTGGACCTCCCTTGAGAGCAAGCGAGGCATAGACAACCACTGAAATGGCTACTACGGTCCTGAGCTCTACCCTCAGGAAAACCGGGTTCAAAACTCAGCTCTGTCACACAACTGGCTGAAGGAGCCTGGGCTTTGGAGTAACTAAGCTTCATGAGTGCCTGTTCCTCTACTATGAAATAATATGGAATATGGTAATACTAAGGTGAGGGTTAAATGAGATAATAGCAGAGTATATCTGGAAGGATGAAAAGAAACAATAACAATGACTGAGGAATGGGAGCCAGTGACCAACTTTTCCCTGTAGCCATTATATACTGTTGGAATTTCTAGCATCTGCATATTCATCACCAAAATATACATACATACGCATATAAGTACTATTAAAAATAATAAAATAATTCATGTGCCTTTTTAGTAACAAATAGTACATGTTTAATAAAGTGTAACTATCGTTATTAAATTATCAAGATAGTAAGCACTCATAAAAAGATGTCTTTTAGGGGACGCCTGGGTGGCTCAGCAGTTGAGATCCTGCCTTCAGCCCAGGGCGTGACCCTGGGGACCCGGGATTGAGTCCCACATCGGGCTCCCTGCGTGGAGCCTGCTTCTTCCTCTGCCTGTGTCTCTGCCACACTCTCTGTGTCTCTCATGAATAAATAAATAAAATCTTTAAAAAAAGAAGAAGGATGTTGCTTCTACTAAAAAAAAAAAAAAGATGTCTACTGTAAGTAAAAAATATTAGGGCGTGTATATATGTGTGTAACTACATATCTATATAGGAATGAAAATATTTGTGCAAAAAGATAACAGACATTTCTTCTGGGTTATGGGACTGTGAAATATTGATCTTGTTTTTCTCTGATTGATTTGGCTTTCACAACGAACATTATACCTCTATAATATACCTCTATAATAAGGGGAAAATTTTTAATTGTTTTACTAATGCTATGTGACCATCAGAGAATATCTGTTCTCACACCCTAATGAAATAGCTTCTACTGCAATTGCAATAAACGTAAAATGAAATGAAAAGTTCTGCTAGATTTCCGGAATATTGGCTAAAGTTCCTGCTATGCTGACTTTGATCCTTGTGTAGAAAGCAAACATTGCATCTGATAGACTCTGGCCAGTACAGGGCATACCAAGTAAGGCATGAGTCAGTCTCTGATCTCATGAGTGCACACAAAAATAGTTTTAAAAGTCCAAGGGAAACGAGATACCGCCAAAAAAAAGACACTGTAAGAGAATCTTTTCCCTCGCCAACCAGAGTACCTATATAAGATGGTGCTCCGGAGTGGCAAGAGGGAGTCGTAAATTGTCAGGGAGTCGGTGACACAGTTGTCAGCTTCCATCTGGACGGACTCTACCGAGAGACGGATCAGATAACCCACAATGGCCACCAGCTTGAAGTGGCACATCAGCCTCCCTGAGGTTGCCGAAATCTCCAGAGGGTAGCGGAGAGACAGGTGATCAGCATAGAAGTCCTGAGAGCAGCCTTTGTCTGCGGAGACAACATTTTTGTTTTGTTTTAGGAATGACTTTTCTAGACATCTTTATAAAGAGTAAGGAGCAAAGAGTTCATGTGGAGGACATCTGCTATTTTTGCCACCCTGGAGTCTGCTCCCCTCTCTTCTGGTAACAGCACCAAGACTTGACTTTACCTTGCCTCTGTGTTTGGGTTGGGGTTACGCTCATCTCCAGGTCCAGAGATGGGCACATGACCCAGACTGGCCAATCAGAGTCAAAGAGACTGGTTCATAAATGGGCATGCCAGCCAATATGAAACACTAAGTTCAGCCCCAGGACTTCTGCAAAACTTCTGGAAATTTGTGTGGGCCTTTTTTTTCCCTGCCATTGTAGCTACTGATAAACTACAAGCTTGTGCCTACTGGTTGCCATTAATGACACTGCGTTACAAGAATACACTCAACGAAGCTTCAACAGGGAAAGAGGAGATGCAGAGTCCTGATGATATTTTATTTTAGAACCCGGCCCCAAACATGCCTGAAGCCAGCATATTCCATGTATGTCGCAGTTGTAAGAGCCAATCAGGTGCCTTCTGTGCTTAAGCCAGTTCAAGTGTATTTCTGTCACAGGTGACTGAAAGACCACTAGCCAATACCATCATTTGAAAAAGAAAACTATAGCCAAAAGGAATCCTAATATGGAAGCAGCATAGGAGAAACTGCCTGCCATAACTTACCAGATCCTATGGTTGAAGAGTAATCTGACCGAAGCCCAGCTGCATTGAAAAAACACATGGAAAAGAGACAGTCAGTTCCAGCATTTCATTTTGCTCATATCTGGGATTTGCTTTAAAGAAATCCAGGGAGGGTAGGGGAAGTTGCTTATGTAGTTAGAGAGCAAGTGAGATGGCCATGAGTTCATAGTTGTTGAAGCTCAGTAAGGGTGTACTAGAGTTCATTATACCAGTCTGTTTACATGATGCTTGAAATTGTCCATAGTAACACATTCTAAACATCATTAAAGCTAAAAAGCAACCAAACAAATAAAATAATAATTAGTCTTACATTTGAGTTAGTGTTAGTGGTACAGACTTTTCCCCTAGAGATTTTTTTATTCATTCATTTAACAATATTTATCAACTACACACTATTACATTACATGCTTGGCAGATATATATATTTATATATAATAAATAAATATTTATATATAATAAATAAATATATAAATAAATAAATATTTATTTTTAAATATATATTAAATATATATATTTAAAGAGAGAAAGTTGCATAATTTTGGGGTCACTCAATTAATTAAAGTATTTTACTAGCAAGTCTAATAATGAAATTTGCAATTTGGTGGGACTTTCAATAATTTACATGGAACACTGGGCAACACTGTATAATACAGGGGCAGTTCTGTCTGGAGAGGGCAAAAGACAAGATAAGCCTCAGCGAAATTCTTTCTTCTTCAGGACTTGGAGCCTTAGTTTGAAGATTCATGAAGCTGAATTAAATAAAGGGAGGGATACACTTTAACAAATTCAATTTTGTATGAATTTTGAACCCACTCCTATTGTCCAATCATTGTATATAACATTTAGCAACTTCCTTTATCAATGTCCTCAACTAATCCTATTTCACTGGGGTTGTGGAAGAGAATATTTCATTATGATATTGACTGTGTTTAATGGCAGCATCAGGAGTCCTGCAGGAAGGAAAGCATAAAAAAGAATTACCCAACAGTCACCATTTAGTACCACAGAGTCCATGTCGACAGCCAAGCCCTGCAAGGTCCCCACAGAGGTTCGGTTTATGATGCTCGTCTGGATGGAGTCCTTCAAGATGGCAGCCACACACTCCTCACAGAAGATATGGCCCTTGGCGTGTGGCATGACAAACACAATCCAAAAGTGGACAAGGAGGCCACCTTTGTTATTGCTGCTGTAGGAAAAAAAAAAAAAAGAGAGAGAGAGAGAGAGATGTTCAGGTATATATCTCAGGAAGTGGACTCTCATAGAAAGCCAGTGACCCAACTGAATGATTTAAGGTAAAGCCAGTGAGGACAGCTTTCCCACTTCCAAAATTCCTTCTTTAGGAAGTCATTGACTCCTATTGTGGGGATTGGGAAGGGAAAGCATCATAGTACAGGTGTCTTCCTGTGTTGGGTTCACATCTGGAATCCTTCGTGTATAGTTGCATTTGCCTGGAGAATATATGATTTTTATGGGTAACAGTATTCACTGTTATTGCAAATAACAACAATTATGATTTTTGATACTTCACCGTGTCCAGTCACAGTGCTAAATCCTACTTTAGCCTACTTAATCTTTATGGGGAAGGTCCTATCATTCCAGTTACAGAAAAGGAAACCAAAGCCAACCACAACTCAAAACCATAAAGCTAATAAGTAGCAAATCCAGGAATCGAGCCCAACTTGGTTTTTAGCCAAACCCTGGAGCGAGACCTCTAAGTGCACAAATACTGTCATGTTTTATGAAAGATAAACCTTAAGTGTTCTATAGTAAATAAGGAAATAGAAAGCAAACAAATTGCTTTCCTCCGAGACATTTTAGTGCCTTCGATATGCCGAAGTGAACTGTGAGTCTCTGCAGATATATTGGAGGTGGGGGAAACATAGCACACAATTTAAAAAATAAGTTTTAATAAAATAAATCAGCTAGAAAAGAAATAAAATAAATTTTAGTAAAAATTATTTGACCACGAGATCCTTTCTTTCCCTCAGGAAATCTCTAGTGACCAGTTTTTTACTGATCACATTTTGAGAAATACCAGACTGTGTTTTGTTTATCCCCCAACCCATGGTAGCCATGGTTGGGCCATTTTGCCCAGAATCATTAACCCCCGGGGTGGAGCCCAGGATCCCAGCTGTGGGGAGAGGACAGACTTGGGCAGATAAAGAGAAAAGCTCAGCACGATGGCAGGGCAGAGTGGGGTCACCAGGTGTGCTAAAGCCACCCCCAGGAAGTTACTCAGAAAGGTAAGATCAGAGCCCTTCCACCGCCTTGACAGGAATTCACAGGTGTCAATGCAGAAGTCGCACAGCAAGGGACATACCCTACCTGACATCGGCAACCACAGACTGCTTGTAAAACTTAGAGAAGGCAGATGTTGTATAAACCAGGTTTACCTGAAAAAGAAAAACCAAGGTGTCTGACATCTTTCCGTGAAGAAGAACCCGTTACCTTCACTCATTCATTGCCATCTGGAGACACCCTAATCTAGCTTAACTGTCTTCTGCCTACTTCAAAGTTTAATCTTCTCCACAATGAATAAATCAAACTCCTTTAAGCATATTTTCTTTTTTTTAAATTTATAAATCTGTTTTTAATTTTTTATTTGAATTCAATTTGCCCACGTATAGCATAACACCCAGTGCTCATCCCATCAAGTGCCCTCCTTAATGCCTTTGAGTATATTTTCAAAGCACCCCACCAACCTCTTCCTATCAATGCTCAGCAGGGAAAATGTATATTCTTAGGGACACATCGCCGTATTAGCCACCAGGGGGCAGGTGGGGCCCTAGGCCAGGTCTACCGCCCGCCTTCCTACTTCGCAGCCTCTCTGGGGAACACCCAGGCCTTTTGAAATGCCCGCTGGATCCAAAGAAGAGCTATTTCAATTTACCTTCTTTGCCCTTCCTTAGCATTTCTAAAGCCAAACTGAGTCTCTGCCAAATCTCATCCTCCCCTGTTCCCCTTCCTACCTAATGGCAAAACCACCCACCTAACTGTGGGGTTTAAATTCACTATGCAACACAGAGCATGTTACCTAAAAATGCTGAGCCCCACTATTTTTTTTTTTCTTGTTCTCTCTCTCTCTCTCTCTTCTTTTTCTTTCTTCTATAAGGTGATCAAAATGCTTACCAATAATCTTGGGGCTAATTTAAGGAATAATTGATATACAGTAAAGGTAAAGCTAAGTTCAGCTACATAGTCCCTATATAGGCGGCCTCTGGTAAATAGGAGCCACTGTGCCCACTGTTGTTTCAGCTTGCCCTCCCTCCCTCCCAGCCTTGCCCCAGTCTACACCGCAGGGTGCCTGTCACAACAGTACAGGGCCACTGTCTCTGTTACTGTGCAGATAAAAATTGGCAACAGCTTTCTAGTTGGTAATATACACCAAGAGCCACGGATAGATATTTTTATACGCTTTTAGGGGATCATCTAAGGAAGCAATCGCATATATACACAATCTATGTAGCAACTTTCTGTAGCATTATCCATCGTTGCAAAAATGAGAGACCATTTAAATATCTGATAAGAAGGGATAAGCTCTGCCATTTGCAACCACGTGGATGGAACTAGAGAGTATTCAGCTAAGGGAAATAAGTCAGAGAAAGACAAATATCATATGGTTTCACTCATATGTGGAATTTAAGAAACAGAACAGATGAATATGGGGAAGGGAAGGAAAAATAAAGTAAGATAAAAACAGAGAGAGAGAAAAAAAATCATAACAGACTCTTAGCTCTAGGAAACAAACTGAGGGTCGCTGGAGAGGATGGGGTGACTGGGTGATGGGCATTAAGGAGGGCACGTCATGAATGAGCACTGGGTGTTACATGCAAATGATGAATCACTAAATTCTACTCCTGAAACGAATAATACACTATGTGTGAACTAAATTGAATTTTGATAAGTTTGTTTTCTAAAAGGCTACCTCTGGAGCCATTAAAACTTGCGTTTTATCCATTTTTAAAAAATATTTTATTTATTTATTTGAGATAGAGAGACTGCATGAGAGACAGAGAAAGAGAAAGAACAAGTTGGGTGAGGGCAGCTGGAGAGAAAGAAGCAGATTCCCCACTGAGCAGGAAGCCTGATGCTGGTCCTGATCCCAGGACTCTGGGATCATGACCAGAGCAAGAAGGCAGACGCTTAACCAACTGAGCCACGCAGGCGCCCCAAAACTTATATTTTTAAAAGAATATTTACTTGCATAGAAACATGCAACCTAACATTAAAAGGAAAAAATCAGATTATAAAACTGAATATATATCTCTACTAATATTCCAATATTATTCTGTCCTCTATGTTTATGGGGCCCAGAATAAAAAGGGGCTCCATATCGGGAGATGATGTTAAAGAAAATATTAATGTTTCTTTTTGTAATTTTCTAATATTTATGGTTAAATACATTTTAGTTCTATAAAAGAAGTTTTGTGGGTTTTTTTTAAGTGAAGAGATTTTAGTGTGTTGAGGTTGAGATAAATGTGTACAGCTCCCAGAATTAACCAACATGCATGTAACCTTAGTTCTGGAAGGCATTTTAACGATCACCCAATCCAATTCCTTTATTTTATAGATGAGAAAAACTGGAGCTCAGACAGCTATTTGCTTTTACTCTCAGCAATAAACAAAATAAATGCATAACTTACTTATAAACAAATAAATTAATTAGCAATTCTATCAGAGAAGCAATGACAGCCAAGATGAGCCAAATCCCATGTTTCCCTGTGACTTCTTCTTTCATCCACCCTGCTCACTTCTGACACTTATGACCCTTCCACCCCAACTCCTCATCCCCTGACCCCTGACCCCACTCTCCCCAGCCTCTCACACAACCCTCTGCCCTACCCCAGTCCCGCCCCATCACCTCACCACTTGCTGCACAGTCCGGGCCATGGACAGAAATTCCCTGGACTCCTTCTGTCGGTATTCAGGAAGGAACTCAATGTTGGTGATGCGAAACATCCCAACAAAGTAAAAAGCATCTTTGCTTTCTGTGTTACCTGTAAGACAGGAGAGGAAGCGGTAAGAGGCCTTCCTTCTGGGGGGCAGTGAGGCATGGTCTGCTCTAGGTCAGCATCGGGCTATTCAAATGGTTTTATTAGACAGCTACATACATCACTGGTTCATAGCCTGTGAAGCTCTAAATGTAGTCAATAACAACACTTCCATCAGCAGCAAATCATCATTTCTCTTAGGAGAGTCTATTCTATTGACTTCTGGTAGATACAAGGTAAAAGATAGGGACACCTGGGTGGCTCAGAAGGTTAAGAGTCTGTCTTAGGCTCATGTGGGACCCCCTGCTCAGTGGGGAGCCTGCTTCTCCCGCCCCCTCTGCTGCTCCGCCTGCTTGTGCCCTCTCACTCTTTACCACATAAATAAAATCTTAAAAAAAAAATAAAGGTAAAAGATATACCTTTTTGACTTCATACATGTCCTAGAGTCACTAAAGGACCAAAAAAGCATATGCAATTTTCATGGATTCTGAGTCTGTAGAAGGTAAGGAGGTAAGAAATATATACTCTCAAGCTCTGAGGTGAAGTGAGCATAGTGGGAGAAGAGGGAAGGGCCCTCCAGCTGACCTTCCCTGAGCTCCTGGGGGTCCTCCTTAACTGACTTGTGTGGCTCTTTGGCAGGGTGCTGGGCGGGTCTGCAGCTCTGCGATACATGGAGAATTCATTCTTCTCATGAGCCACAAAGCCTGGTTCCCAGCCCAGTGTCAGATCACTCCTGCTTAAATACTCTGCCCAGTGAGGACCATGGGATTAGATGTCAGGCCTGCCCGGAAACCCCTGACAACAGGAGCAGGAACACTGCTGTGACTGAGCTGTGTTAGAGCACCAGAGAATAGCTGGGGAGGGGTGGGGGGGGGGTGGAGATGAAGGGTTCTTCTTTCTGCTTTTTCTTTGTGTTACCGAGGCCTCACTCCAAGTGACATTACTCCCCAGGCTCCCATGGCCGTGGTACATTTCTCGCCTGTGACATATGTCCCACTATATCATAACTTCTGTCTGTGTGTCTGTCCTTTAAGAGTCCCAGTAACTTCTTTTTTGTCTCTCAGCCCCTTCTGTAGTTTTGAAGCTCAATAAATGTTTGTGGGAAGGAAGTGAGAGAGGAAGGGTGGTAGAGGAAGAAAGGGAGAGAGTATTCTCTGCTAGCACAGTGCCCAGTACATGGAAATGCTCCATAAGGGATGGCTAAATTAGGAAGAAGGGCCACCTATGCGAGTGATAGGAAGCCACCTCCCTTGTGTGAGCCATCCAGGGTCACATTAGCCCCATGCAGTGGAGTCAGGCTATGGAGGTGTGGGAAAGGGTTACAGGGGTAGAAGGCCTGAGCTGATGTCCTAGATTTGTTCCTTCAAGCTGTGTGCCCTTGGACGGACCACTTTGAGTCACTGGTCTCCTATATAAAACAATAGTTGTTTTTATTCCTGATTTTTGCAGGGAAGTGCTTCTTAGATTGCTGTTGTTGTTACGGACTCTTTAATAAAACTTGAATGAAAGCCATGCCTTCCATCTAGAAGCTCGCACTTATATTAGTAAGTACTCAAGGGTCAGGATGACCACAATACAAACAAGATCAATTTAACCTTGAACTAGATTACATTTATCTAACTCTTCAGCTCAGCCCAACATACAATAACCTGCGTGGTCATAACACTGTTGTTTGTTGAACAATTCTCGATTATTCTTACCAGTTTCCCTTCACTCACACTAGTCTATCTTCCTGAAATGTCTTTCTCTGATTTGTAACACAGGCAGCAGACTGCTTCTACACAGGGATGTTCCAAAACTTTACACAAAAATGCTGAGGCAATGTGTGTCAGTTGAGGGCCAGCAGAGAACTGGTGGGAAATAAGTTGGTTTGTTCTAGGTTGAGGTTGTGTTTTGTGTTTGTCTTAACTGCCTAATGACTTGACTTCCTTCCCTAGTCTTTAAGCTCCTTAAGGATAGAGATTTTGTCTGCTTTCCCACTCTGCTTCCATGCTGATCACAGGACCCAGCTCCTGTGGGCATGCTCAAGATATGAAGGAAATGAATTTTGAACAACCAGTTCATGAAGTCTATTCCTGGGCAGGTTAGATCCCTCTCTCCTGTGATTGAAACGTAATTGCTTCAGCAAAATAAATAAATAAACATCAATAAAAATAAAAAATCAACTCACACCCCCCTCTCCAGTACTGAATTATGAATTTTTCTGAAAGTAGAAAATGCATCTGTGAGCTTACTGAGGGTAAGAGATATATCTTGGTATGTCTGATGTCTTACATTGTACCATGCAAAGTACAAGTAATCAGTTTGTATATGTATAAGTCACCTAACTGTTCAATACAATATTCATTAATTCTTTGCCTATAAATCTTGCTTTGCAACCAATTTTTAATACCCTCAAGAGTACACATATCTTGTAGCAAACATATTAACATGTATGGGGGTTGGAAGTTGAGCATAAGTCGACAAATGCTATAGTTACTGAGCTGCACGGGTAAATGCTCTTTAAGAAAAAGCTCAGTCATAACTCCTGTCCAACAGGATCACTCTGATGGACAAAAACACAACCCATCAGCTTGACAAAAACACTGACTGGAGCGAAATGCATGAGTAAAAGGAAGCTCAGGGAGCTGGAAGTGTGAGGTTGCCTAGAAACCAGCAGTGGGTGGAATGAGGAAATGAGACAATTTAGAATTCCATTCATTTCTTAAAGCTAAAAATGCATTACATTTCTGAACTAGTCCAAAGCTCCTGAGCATCCATCCTCCTCAGCTCTTGTCATCCTATCCCCCATCTCTGCTCCTCCCGCTCCCCTGTGGGAAGAAAGCAGTGGTAAAAGAAGAAATGGGAAAGACAATTCTGTTTTCTTCCTCCTTAAGACCTCAACAGCTTGGGAAGTGGCTATCAGTCTGGGAACTTGGGAAATTCTATCAGACACACCCAGGGGCAGATTGAGTGTGCATTGCAGAAGCTGAATCCATAGGCCAAGCCCTAGCCCCAAAAGAACATGGATTTTCACTCACTGATGTAGAGCCACAGAAGCGTCCAGGCTATGACTGCTAGGATGAATAGAAACACTGTGAAGACAATGATTTTGTTTTGGACATTCCAAAAGGGAGCTTTCTTCTTGGATGGCTTCTTGGGTTTGACTTTGCTGATGGGTTTTCGAGGTGCTCGTCTACCTGGCAGCTTCCCTTGGGCACTGACCACCTGAACTGAGATATTGGATATCTTAAAAAAAAAAAAAAAAAAAAGGAAGAAAGAAAGAAAGAAAGAAAGGAAAAGCAAGAAAGAAGAAAGAAAGAAAGAAAGAAAGAAAGAAAGAAAGAAAGAAAGAAAGAAGAAGGAAGGAAGGAAGGAAGGAAGGAAGGAAGGAAAGAAAGAAAGAAAGAAAGAAAGAAGAAAGAAGAAAGAAAGAAAGAAAGAAAGAAAGAAAGAAAGAAAGAAAAAGAGAGAAAGAAAAAGAGAGAAAGAAAGAGGAAGAAAAAAGGGGGACGGAGGAGATATATTAGTTTAGAACACATTTGGAATGGAGCCACCCAGTCAGGAGACTCTTAGTGCTAAAAGGCCTAAGTATATCCACCAATTCATTGATATAAGTGTAATGAATGGACTTGCATTAAATCATGCAATTAAAATCAGAAAAATCAGACATTATATGAACCACAATGAAGCAGTCCCCGAATCCCCTCCTCAACTCTTCAATTCTGCTAAGTAGATGCTGTAGAGAACGGGCCTGAATTTCATGGACCCTCATGGCCCAGAAGACCCGAAGGTCAGGAGGTTAGGAGTGAATGAAGGTAACATCGTGTGTACACAGCCAGCTGTGGGAATATGTGTGTCTTTCACGTGTTTGTATTATACTGCTTTACTCCCACCATCAATTTCTTCTAAGGCAGGACTGAACATAAGTGAGTTCCTCATAGCAGCAGATTGATTTCTTACTTATGGCTTCCTGACCGGGTGATAGGAAAAAAAAAGTTAAGGATGATGATGCTCTGGCTCATGTAGGGCTGTGGGATAGGAACCAGTGCCTCCCGTGCATGCACTTTTAAGATTACCAATGAGACAATCAGGGACGCAGTTTCTCAATGGCAAATAAAAGAATTATTTGAAAATAAAGAATGAAATAGAGGACTTGGAAAATTCTTGGTTTTAGCGTATTGATATGCAAAGTGTTCTGTGCGAGAGGAAAAAATGCATTATTTAATTGTTTCCCTCCTCTTTTTTTTTTTTCTCCTCTACCCTCTGTCACCTGATGCTGTGAATTCTTTAATAATGTATGCAAGAGTTTAGCTTCTTTGAAGGAGAGATTTATACTTGTCAGGGTAACTAAACTCCGGTGATGAAATAACCTTTAACCACACATTCCTTCAAATGCAACAATCTAGAACACCAACTGCAAAGAAATCATCTCTCTTTTGAGTCCTCTTAAAGAGTTCTCTCATTCTCTCTTACTCACCCTCACTCTCCCCTTCAAAGTCTGTGTCTTCCAGTCTTTAATCCTACCAATTAATGAGGTAATACGTGGCCAGGTACATTCTGAATTATTCATGGCCCCCTCATTCTTTTTGCCAAACACCCTTGTCAACCCCTGGAGTGAAATGTAGCTTACATCCTTCCTGGTGAAATTGAACTAGACCAGGCCTCATTTGATGTGATGTCCTGCGGGCACGAGGGTGGTGTTTCTACAGAGAAAAAGCATTCTATTGCACAATGAGCGAAATCTGGGGTCAAACTACTTTCAAATAGTTCCCCAATGAAGCAAAAAAGGGAAACACACAGGAATGCTGGCACATGTAGGACTGACAAGACCAAGGTTGGGGCTTTCAGGGCAGGAACACATTATAGGCAGTCTCAGTTAGCACTGATTAAATTTTAAAATGGAATTTGTACAGAGATCAGTACAATTTCCCTGGAGTCTTAGAAAAAACAGTTGCGAATCAATTGCCAAGTACAGGGCTTTGAAACAGGCTCACATTGGTAAAATCCATTAAGCACCGTAAGAAGATAAAGTCTGTTATTATTGGTCTCTCTTTTTATTTGTTTATTTTTTTGTATAAAGTAACATGGTCTCATTTTACTATCAAGGTCACCAATAAATGGCGTTCAAGTAAGACAGAAGGCTTCCCATACCCTACTTACCTTCACGTCAGCAGGCTTGGAGGAAACATCAGCGCTTTCTTTGTCCATTGTTAGTCTGTCCATGTGTGAGCATCCGGAGGGGTCTCAAAGCCAGTTTGATCCCCTTACATTCTCGCTTGGGAAGAATTGGTGGCAGTGTTCAAGCTAGCTTTCAGAGGGAAGGAATCAATTTACCTCCACCGGGTTCAGTTCAGAAACTGAAGCTGCCTCATTGCTATATAGTGAGTATTAAAGGGACCTAGCACCCCAACTTTGCACCCCAAACCACAGGTTGCTGAATGTAACTCTACGAGGCAGAGCCTCAAGGCAAGATTGCCTCATATGGACGCATTCAACAATCTGAAAATATTTACAAGCCATTATTAAAATGTTGCCTCCCGGTTATAAAATTAGTAACAGGGAGGAAAAGTTAAATAAATTAAAAAAAAATTTTTACCTGTATCTTCTAAAGAATTTACTGAGAGATCTAACTTATAACCCCCAGTCCTCTGCTTCTTAGAAATCTCCACACCCCCATTTCTCTTGCTTGGATCCAAGAAGGTTCCAGAAGCCTCACTCTCCAATTCTGCCCTTGACTGTGCAGTGCTGTGCTCTGAAAATCCCCATTCAAGAGGAATTTTTGCTTTCTTCTCACCAGTCTTGCAGTCCTGGGTTTTTTTGGATAAAACCTCCCCGCACTCATCTCTCCCGCACTCATGTCTCCCGTTCTTGCGCAAACCAGGCTGCATTCAGTTCCAGGGTGGGAACTGGGGGAATCGTGAGGGCCATCTGCCTTTAGCACACAGGGGAGGCAAAGGCCTGGCTTGCTCACACATTATATGGCTCTTCCATCCCTGTGACACACACAGGCTTTCCTGTGAGCACCAAGCATTCCTGGAAAGCTGATCAATGGCCCTTTAGGAGAGAAGCACTGCTCAAGATGCCATGTCCGGAGTCATTTCATAAGAAAGCATGTGAGAAACTGGCTGCTGAAAGCAGTCCAACATTAGTCAGGTAAAGACAGAAGGACAGACAAACTATATCATGTCGTACTGATTCCCTTCCTCGCTTTGCAATTAATTAATAACACTGATGAAATGAGTAGTAATGCTCTAGGTTTTATCATCATAAGATTGGGAAATCTAAAAAGAGATTGCCTCTCTTTTCTGTATAATTTCCCTTATTTCTAGAACTACTCCTTTTATCAGTATAAGTAAGCCCCATGTTCTGGGCAGTGGACACTAACAAAGACTCTCTGCTTGAGAGTCAACCCTGAGACAGGCTCCTCTGAGCCCTCTTTTTGACTAGGCCACCTCCTTGGGCCCTGTCCTCAGCCTACTGGTTGTAGCAAGAATCCTGTTGTCAGTTTAGTGAGAATCCCTACCCCCACCTTGACATCTTGATCACACTTGACACCTGATCGAGGTCCTCATCCCTCACCATTGATGTATAAAATCCTTAGCCTGTCTTTAGCGAGAATCATCCCAACCCTTGATGTTTTCTCTTAGTGATTTTCCACCCACGGGCTCCCTTACTCTGCTCATTGACTGCAAATCACCAGCTGTCTTTACTGTTTTTGGAGTTGGGCTAAGTTATATCCTGCGGTCTCTTTCCCCCATTGCAACAGTACTGAATAAAATATGTCTTTGGAGCCTTTCGCTGGGCATCCAGCTCTGTTTCTCTTTGACATCACCATGAGTGGGGAGGGTTAGCAAATAATGGAAGGCTGGTTTATGCACAGAATTTTAAAACAACTAGAAAGCCAACTAAAGTCTGCTTTCTAGTATTGCCATATGCCAGCAATTCTAAAAATGTCTAGGGATGCCTGGGTGACTCAGCGGTTGGGCATCTGCCTTCGGGGTAGGGCTTGATCAGGGCTTGATCCTAGGGCTCTGGGATCGAGTTTCACATCGGACTCCCTGCACGGAGCCTGCTTCTCACTCTGCCGATGTCTCTGCCTCTCTCCCTGTGTCTCTCATGAATAAATAAATAAAATCTTTTTTTAAAAAAAAATCTAAATGGGCAGCCCAGGTGGCTCAGCGGTTTAGCGTTGCCTTCGACCTAGGGCATGATCCTGGAGACCTGGGATCGAGTCCCACATCAGGCTCCCTGCATAGAGCCTGCTTCTCCCTCTGCTTGTGTCTCTGCCTCTCTCTCTCTTTCTCTCTCTCTCTCTCTGTCTCTCATGAATAAATAAATAAAATATTTTTAAAATAAATAAATAAAAATTTAAAAATCTAAATAATGTGTAAACAAAAACATACTCCTCCCTGAAAAAAAGCTTTGACTGGGATAACTTTGAAACAATTTCTGCTCATCATTGCAAGAATTTTAAAAAATATTTATATACAAGCTTCACATGAGCACATTTTTATTCTCATCTTTCAATAAATAATGAATGTCATGTAGAAGTTCACTGGGAGAACTCCCATTTGTACACTTGGTCTCAAACACAAAAGGACTCTGTGACGCATGCTTATTTTAGGAGTAAGTTTCTAATGGTCTGGAATCATTTGAACTTAGTTGGTGCAGAATCCTGGATTTCCACAAACCCCATGGAGCTACATATTCTTGCAATTAAGCAGAAAGTTAGCTTAAGCAACAAAGCACTATGACAGAGATGAAGATGTGGAACTTCAATTATTTAGTTTTTGTTAATCTGTGTGACCACTTGGAGTTAATTTACATAACAAATTTAAAACAGGCACACAAAGGTGTAAACTGTAAAGTGTAATATTACTTATATAATATTTTGTGTGTAATATTTATCTTGTTAACTTCATTTTTTACTTGCATAATTATACACATAATGTTGAGTAACATTTTCATTGTTTTTTCAAGTTATTATTCATTTCATTTCATGATTATTACTGAAATGATTTGCAGTGTGTAAAAGAAAGGATTGTTTAAAAAGGATCCACTCTAGATGGAGAGATACATGATAAAGCAAGTTTATCAAATATTAATGGTGGAATCCAGATGTGTACATATGTATTTACACTACAGAATTTTTTCAACTGCATTTGATATTTTTCTTAATAAAATGTTGGGGGGCTGTGGGATTATCAGTTCTAGGATTCAAATACTCTAGATAAGCCATTGGTTTTGAAAGACAGTGACAAAGAAAGCTGGGATATAAGATAAAGTCTTGGTGACTGAGCTTGCATCTATCTCCTTGTTGCCTTTACTGGCATGGAAGTTCTGGTACAGAACCCCTTCCTTCAACTCCAAAACATATGGTCAAAGACAATCACAAAGACCAGATACAGGTTGGTGCTTCTTATCATCAGCAGTTTGAAAGACAGTGAGGAGGTTTCTATTCTCTTCTTAGGAACAGAGATCCCTGTGCTGTCTGCTGGCTGACCAGCTAAGTAAGATAGGTGCAGCGACCTGGATCGAAGGAGGAATACCTCTCCTTGAATTCAGCAGTGGTCACTGGGAGTGCCTGACTGACCCAACACATCGAGTCAACCAACACACAACATTTTTAAAGTTTCAACCTTCTATTGAATGGCAAGCCTGATGCATCTGAAGGCCAGGAGGTAGAGCCAAGTCATCAACCCGAGCAAGGTTCTGAGCCCCTAACATAGAAGGCACTTAGCGGGTGCCACCTCCATCCTTGCTTAAGCAGAGGAGAGCCCAGTTCCCCAGCAACTGATAACGTTTGTTTCTACTACTTAGGACCCACTTCTCTCTACTATGATAAATGGCCACGTGCAAAGTTGCTATCTGATCACCACTCACCACCAAGCTCTCTGTGGAAGGGGAGTGAAGCCTGAGGAATCACAAGGCAGCATAGGAGCCTGGGAAGCCAGCCAGCCATTTAACCCTATCACCATTTAACCCTATCACTATTTAACCCTACAGCACCCTTAGGATGCTGTAATAAAATGACATGACAGTGATCCTGGTTTCCCTTTCTCTGCTGACTCACATGGACCATAATCCTCATCCTCTTTGTCACATCACATGAATCTTTTTTTAAAAAAATGAAGTGATAGTGAGGCATCTTAGAGAACCCCTAGATCTAGACTATTGAATATCCCCTTATCTGGTTTCCCTCCTCTGGGCTCATCCCTCACAGGTGCACATTACTGCTAAATAAATATTCCTAAAACAACTCCAATGTCACCTCCTGCCATGGACAGCCCAGTCTCCTTCTATTCAATGCCCCCAGGCTGACATTCAAGGTCTGTCTCAGTGTGGCACGAGGCTACCTTCTTCTGTCCTCCTGTCACATCCACTAAATCTGCTCTGTTAAATCATGCATTTTCAATCTTTATTGCATCCATTTACTCACCCATCGTCATGTACCCAGCATTTATTACATGCCTACTATGTGATGGATGTCAAATATTGTTAAATGAATAAAATACATCACTGCCCTTTATTTTTTTATTTTTTTATTTTTTATTTTTATTTTTTTTCATCACTGCCCTTTAAAAGTTCTCAATAGAGGGAGCAGATGTAAACTACAGATTACAGTATTTCATAATAAGGGCTATCAGAGAGGTGTCAAGAGGCTATAGAATTGTAGAAGCAGATGGCAACAGCCCTCCCCTTTGAACCTTGTGCCCCCAGGTCATATTACTGTTCAAATACTAATCACTTTCATCATTCCACTTGTAGCTCACCTGTGAGTTTTTCCACTCCAGCTCGTGTACCCTCTTCTCTCTAACTGAACATCTTTATTGTATATGACAGTACTTGAGACTTAAGTAATGTTATAATGATTCATCACACACTACTTGGTAACATCTCTCGTGTTGTCTTCTTGGTTCTCTTGTTATATGTATATCCTATCTCCAAGCTCCTTGAAGATAGGAGCCCTTGAAGCAGGTGCTTGAAGACAGGCATTGGGGGCTGGGTGGTAGCCCCTTCAGAAATCTGCTGTGTGTGGGATTGGCTTCACCTTACTTACTAGCTAAGTAATGAGCTAAGTCAGCCCATTACTATTTCATGGATGGCAAAAGACACACAATTTATGGCTCAACAAGTGGCATGAGTAGCAGTAGGTTTGCATCAGTTCCTTCTTTCCCAGAGTCCCACGGGGTGACACAACATGCTTCAGATGAGTGCAGTGGACTCATCTCACAGTTGAGGAGTACTGAGCTTAGGGAATCCACCATTTTTATAGCAAGCAATAAGCAAGACTGTCCATTGTCCCAGATGGAGATATTACCTCATCCTTTAAGGTTATTCGCTGAAGACACACTCAGAGAAATGGCCAAGACAGAGAGCAGTCAGGACACTGTGTTCTGGGCACACAGGGTGTATTAGTTTTCTGGGGCTGACATAACAAAGTACCACAATTGGTGGGGGCGAGGGTGCTTAAAAAAACAGAAATTCATTGTTCCACTGTGCTGGAGGCTTGAAGTCCAAAATCAAGGTGTCAGCAGAACCATGCTCCCTCTGAAAATATGTAAAGTTAAATCCTTCCTTGTCTCTTCCTAGCTTCTGATGGTGGCCAGTGTTGCTCGGCACCTTGGCTTTCAGCTGCAGCACTTCAGTCCCTGTCACCACTGTCATATTGGATTTTCCCTTTATGTGTCTCCATGTCTTCTTACAGGGACACCAGCCATATTGGATCAAGGGCCCACCCCACGCTGGTATGACCTCATATTAACCAATTACATCTGCAATGACCCAATTTCCAAATAAGGTCCCATTCTGAGGTAGTGGGAGTTAGGGCTTCAACTTACCTTTTAGGGTGACAGAGTTAAGCCCATAATGCCCCACAAGATTTTTGAAGTGGGAGAGACTAATGGAGGATTGTCACTTTCAACAGAGTAAACCTGCTTTAAATGGACAGTATTGTGAAAATTCTATAGCCTGGTCATAGTCTGGGGCAGCTACAAGTATATTCTAACCAAATGATCTAGATGCCAGCCTGAAACTCCATCACACTCTTCTGACTCCCTTTGCCTCTGTGATGAGAAGGAGGGAGGATGGAGAAATAAATATGACTGAGTCATGGTCCAGGAGGAGCCACTAAGACCTCATCCATGGTCAGCCACATCAATACAAGGGGCAAATTGTCCTGCATTAGGCCACTAATGGAAGAATAGAGGGGAGGGTGGCTAATGCTTCTTCTCTTTCTAGTTCAATAATCACATTAAAAAGATCTCTTTTCTCTTTTTAAGTGCCTGGTATAAAGAGGGCCTGGTAAAAACATGTAGTGGGGCTGAAGAGCACTGTAAACTAGCCCAGAAGTGACTCTACAATACATCCCTAGCCAGACACACCCTAGAGCACTCAGATGGGCCCACGCTGGTGAAAAGCATTCACACAGGAAGCTATCACTGTATTGACCCGGCCAAACATCTGGTTCCCTGCAGGTGCTGAATCAGCTCGATGTCTGTTGAAAGAATGAAGCTGCCCTAACTAAAAAGGATTGACTTTGGAACATATGCAAAGGTCACTAGATTATAAAGGAATACTTTGAAACCAACTTTACAAATCAGATGAATCCAATCGAAAGGCTAGGATTGAGGAAATAACAGAATGATGAGAAATGAGAACGGTGTATGATAGAAAGGATGAACTAAAACAGATAAATCAAAACGGAACTTGGCACAGAGAGGCATGGGGAAGAGGGAAGAAGAGGAGAAAACAAAAAGACAAGAGCCAGCAATCTGAGCTCCTTTGGAGTCCAGCCCCTGTGTCATACCAACTTTCCCGGAGGCTAGGTGCATGTTCTGGAACCTGCAATAAATCCCATTCAACTATTTGCTCATTATCCTGAATCATTCCCAATTAGAGACCCCAATGCCCTTGACGTAATTTGCAAATGGCAGACAAGAAATACCTCTCAGTATGTATTCTGGTCATTTCTGTCGAAGATCAGATAGATGTTTGGGAGCATAGCTAACATCCAAATAAACACATCAGTGAGGTGGTAAATCAAAAATCCTATCTCCAGGAGAGCTTTCTGATTTTCGTAGCTTTTCTGAGATTTCCAAATTGAATTAGACCTTTCCTCCTAAAAGATAGTTTGGCTCTCCAGCATGTCCACTCGAATTGTGGAAAGTGACATACTTGGGAAGCAGCTCCTTCTCCCCTTCTTTTTGCAACATGAACCAGTTGTAGGTTCGGGTTTTGTTTCAGCCAACATGTACATGTCTCTCTGTGGTTTCTGTCATGGTAGTTGCTCAATTACTTTTTTGCTCATTTCCACTGGTATCTCCATTTGATTCAGCTTACCTAAAACCTCAGGTAATCTGAGATAGGTTTTTGTCACCCTGTCTCCTTGAAAATTCTGAAATATGGTTGGGAATAATATTGGACCTAGCATCAAGGGCTCCAGTGGCGTTTTATTGCCTTTCCCCAACAGGCCTTAAGTACTTCTGACTTTTTGAGGGCAGTTGTTGCCATCCTCTCGCTTTCCCGTCAAGCATAAAGGGCATATGAGTGGTTGTCTGTGCTAAGTGATCATTCAGTGCATCAGTTTGCTCCAATGGACCGGAAAGTGTTTTATCTGAAATGGTATTTTTGCACTTCTTTCACAAGGTGAATGCAACTAGAGGTCCTTGAGAGCGCCAGCTGACAGCGATCCACAGCTGCCAAATCCCCTGTCTCAATACAGGCTCCTCAGCCTCACTAATGAAATTAGTGTCCTACCAAACCAGCAAAGACTGGAATCTGTCCACTGGGCTGGTATTAGACTCTAAGAGTCATTGCTCTCGCATGGTAATCCAGAGTCAGGAGCCAGGAGGCAGGTCTACACAGGGAGGAGGCTCCAGTGCTGACTCTCCTAGTGATAAACTCAAGTCAGCTGAGGGAGTCTCTGTTCTGTCTTTTTTTTTTAAGATTTTATTTATTTATTCATGAGAGTGGCAGAGACACAGGGAGAAGCAGGTTCCCCTATTGAGCAGGGAGTCTGATGCGGGACTTGATCCCAGGACTCCAGGATCACGCCCTGACCCAAAGGCAGACACTCAACCACTGAGCCCAGGTGCCCTGGGAACCTCTGTTCTTACAAAAGGCTGAGGGTAGCATAAGGCTTGACATATAGCAAGTGCTCAGTAAATCTTGGCTAATGTGTTAATTAAATATAATTAAGAATATCCACAAAAAAAAAAAAAGAATATCCACTAACTCCCATGGATTAAGGAATACAACACTGCCGAAGACCTAGTTTCTCTAGACTTCCTTCTTTTGCCACATAGGGGTGGATGTATTACAGACCAGTTTTCTTCTCAAAATTAAATTTTCTGCCCAGGCAGAGATCCTCACTCACCTTAGCCTAATTCTGGCCCTAATTAAACAATTCCAAAGAAAAGGAAAAAATTATGTAACATTTATATAGTTTTGCAGGAATAATTCTGATCAAGAATCATATGTTAAGGGATGAGTCTCTGCCTCTCTCTCTCTCTCTGTCTCTCATGAATAAATAAATAAAATCTTTTTTTTAAAAAAAGAATCATATGTTAAACTTCTGCATGTAAAACAAGATATCTTAAGTATTGGTTATTTCTCTGTATACTATATATATGATATATATATACTATATATATGATAGTGTTATAATATATGTTATTACTATATACACTATATTGGTTATTTCTATATTCCTCCCTTCTGAATTCAGGGAGGAATTAAACATGTTTTCTGAGCTGGGTCCAGAAAATCATACATATTTGTGCTTTCCTGAATTATAAACAAGTGAGCTCTTCACCAGATTAAATGCTGGGTGAGCCCAGGGGGGATCCGAGTCTTCACCTCTACAGCAGCTCCCAGAGCCCAGCCGTGTGTCTAGGATGTGGAAGGCAGTGTAGTATAATGGAATCCACAAAATTCTGGAATCATAATATTCAGTTCAAATTCTAGTTTCCCCATAACTAACCGTGAGAGCTTGGGCAGTCCTTCACATTCTCTGATTCTCACTTTTCTTATCTGGAAAATGATGTAAGTACTCACCTTGCAGGATTGTTATATGCATTAGAGGAGATGGATTATATAGAGTTCCTGACACTTAGTAGGTGCTCAATAAATATCCTTTCAAGTGAAATTCCCTTCGCACATTGTTTTTTCCTTCGGTTGTTTTGAAGCAGGATTTCTTCTCAGGCAGACTTCCTCATTTTGTAACTTCTGTGAGCCAAACTCATTCCATCATAAGACTGATGCAGAGGCCTCCCAGAGAATTATTGATCCAAGAATATGGAACCAGCATGGATCTTTAATTTTATCCGACAGAAGGACATTCAATATCTGTTTCATAAAACTAAAGGTCAGCAGAGCAGTAATCACTCCAAACCCAATCAGACCATAGTGAGATTTATCCTTGCCCTTCAAAACAGCTTTACATTCTCCACCCAGGGCCATAAAAGTTGACATATTTATTTTGTGAGTATATAACAGGCTTATAGCTACATCAGATCTTTGATTTTTGCTGAATGACAAATTAGCCACATTTTGCTTTAGTTCTTTGGCCTAAGACATTCAAGTTGAATTCTGGAAGTAATCATTTCTGCTCTGGTCTCATATTTTGCCTTTTTATTTATTTTTAACCAATTGACTCTTCTGTTTTACCAACACTGTGTACGTCAGAGTCAGTAACAAGCATGAACAGCTCATGGATTTAATATGCTCTTTGTGATGAAAAATGTCAGGATTTGGGGTTAGGACCCAGCAGTCATAAAACTCCTTGGCAGCTGCTCAGAAAATATGCTAAGTTCCACTTATAACCTAAAACATGGATGACGTCTTTCAGAACATCACAAACATATTTTTTTAAGTGATAATGCTGATGAGAGTGTGGAGAAATAGCCACACTTATCCCTTACTCGGGGGAGACAGTCATCTTAAACTTACTCATCGTCTGCATAACGTAGGGGCATTACCGAGCTTGCCTGACACATGGCCTTGAATCTGCATCACTCAAGAAGCTGACTGTCATCTGTTTAAATGGGGACATTTAGCTTTCAGGATGTCCAAGGGAACTGAGCACCCAAAACAGTCTGTAAGGACGATGTGCTCCTTTCTGCCAACAATGCTACCTGAAGTCACTTTGTGCTTTGTGTTACCATAGCAGTGAAGGATTCATAGTCAACAGAGTTACTTTATTTTTTAAAAAGATCTTATTTATTTATTCACGAGAGACACAGAGAGAGGCAGAGACACAGGCAGAGGGAGAAGCAGGCTCCATGCAGGGAGTCCGATGTGGGACTTGATCCCAAGACCCCGGATCACGACCTGAGCCAAAGGCAGATGCTCAACCACTGAGCCATCCAGGTGCCCCGAGTTATTTAAATTTTAACGATTGATGAAATCAGCAGTTTGAGGTGTCGGCAATTACATTTATTATCAACAATAGTGCTGCAACCTATGATATCAGGAAAGCTTTCTATAAATGATAACTAAAGTGACAGCATGCCTGCGAATAAAAAAAAATTGGCTTTATGAAACTTGAGCTTTGCATTTCCTCTGACATACGACCCAGCTTCAATCACTGTTGCTGGTGGGAGGGGTGCTGGGAAAAGTAGAAAACTCTGGCCTGGTCTGTCTGCCTGGAGTCAGACGTTTTCTTAAATCCTCTGTCTTTGACGTATGAGACAACCAGGAATGGGACACATTTTCACACTGCAACCTGGCACACGACAGGCCGCATGCCTACAGAGGTCTCTAGCCGTTAGCAAATCTTTTTGTCTCCATGATCATCAGCCTCTTGATCTTGGCTCCTGGATTGAAACAGATTACAGCTGAGAGCTGGCTGACTGGATCCCGTGGTGGACCTGCAACCATCACCAGGGAAAGTTTTAGATATTCTGTACATCCTGTACATTGCACAGTAAGGTGATTGAATTGTCCTTTTATTTATTTATTGTTAAAATTTTATTTATTTATTCATGAGAGACACACAGAAAAAGGGAGAGACATAGACAGAGGGAGAATCAGGCTCCCTGAGGAGAGCCTGATGTGGGACTCGATCCCAGGACCCCGGGATCACCACCTGAGCTGAAGGCAAGATGCTCAACCACTGAACCACCCAAGTGCCCCTGAATTATCCTTTTAAAAAATAAGTTGAAAACAAACAACTTTGGTGCCTTTTTTAAAGATCCTGACCCTCAACCCTGTCTCCTAGAGGTCTAGGGTGGAATGAGGCTCCCAGCTGAGTGCCACAGGTGCTCCCCACGTCACCATGGCCGTTGCTCAAGTCCACCCGGCAAGGATTCTTCTTGCCATCCAAGCCTGTTCCTCAATGTTTTAACTCGGTTGGGTCCAGGCAGGTTGGGACAATGGTAAGGCTGCCCACACAGCCTCACGATGGCACAAAGCAGAAATACCCCGAGTCCAGCCTCCTCCGGCAAACATTGCCTGGCCAGCCTGGCCCGGGGAACTCTTCCTTGAGTCCAAGTGCATGTGGCTGTCATTTGGCTCTTAAACAAGCAGCTGATACAAGGAACTGCAGAGTTGATTCTGTTTGTTCCACTAGACTACAAATTCGTTCAATTAAAAGTCATGTTTATGTTTCATCGTCTCCCTAATTTGTAGTATAATTCCACAAATACATTAGGGACTCCAAAAATTCTTGTTGACTCATTGATGGCAAGGATGGTTTTCTGGTCATTTTCACTCCTTCAGCACATAGATGGCTTTTGCTGATCACCAGGACAGTTTTTGAATAAATAAATAAATGAAAAGAATATAGTGCTACGTTAGGACATTACTTAGTGAAGCCACAGGAAGAATTAGGATTAGCAGGAAGGCTGAGTAAGAACAATGAGAGTCCTGCCCTGGAAGCCTCTAAAGAAGCCTCTAAGGATTAGCCAAATGATGGAGGAGAGGTCATTTCACCTTTGGTCTCTAGTATTATTACCAATAAGGCTCAAGGCTCAGAATAGGGGATATCTCTATGATTTTAGAACAGGAAAAGGAAAGGGATGGAACACGGGTTCAAGTTTCTACTCAGAGCTAGCTAGGGATGGGTCCCCAAAGAGCCTGTCCAATTAAAAAAAAAAAAAGTTCTCTTAAAAAGAGAGAAAAGGGTTCGTTCTAACAGATTTTCGAAATTCACTGCTGGAGTTGATTAGACATTATTTTATTCAGAATTTTTCACATCTATGTTCCCAAGTGAAATCAATCTGTAACTTTCTTGTTCTTATTGGGTTTGGGAATCAATGGTAAAAAAGCTTCATGAAGTTAGATTCAATATGTTTGTCTTTTCCCAACAATTTCTTAAATTCATCAATATATTTATATTTCCTCCAAACAGGACACTTTCTTTTTCTTTTTCTGGACTGTTATGGATAAACTTTCTCTCACTCTATTGTTTAGTCCTGGTTTATTTAAACAAGAATAAAATTTTCTCTTTTGCTTCTCATTTCCTATATCAAATAGCATTTTCCCAGGAAGGTATTTTTCTAATTGGAATCCTTAATCCAATTATGTCTTCAGAGGGTTTTTGTTAAATATTTCTGTTCTACTTTTGGGCATAAAAAAATTAGTTGGTATGTAGAAAATTACATGTTGGATGTTTTCTTTTTTCCCCTTCAGCTCCTTGAAAATATCACTTTATGTCTCTAGGGTTACTGTTGAGAAATTCAATGTTAATATGGTTTTCTCCTCTTATATGTAACGGGCTTTTACTTTCTAAAAGCTTTGAGAGTTTGGTGTTTATTCTTAGTGGTCATACATTTCACTACAATGTTTCCTCCTGAGGATTCTTATCATTTATTTTTTTGGCATCTTTGTAAGTCTTTTAAAAATTGAGTCCTTCGGTCTTTATTTTTAATTTTTTTTTTTAATTTTTGGGAAATTCTCAAAATCATTTCTTCAGATTTTTCCTCCCCTATATTTTTTCCTTTCCTTCTAAAATTCCCATTTTATGACTTTTGACCCATATCACTTAGCATTTTCATATTTATTTGTGTCTATCTTCTTTTACAGATACCTTATTTTGATATTCCAATTAGCTGGTTCATTTTTATCCATTCTACTCTTGATCTTTATTTTATTTATTTTTTTATGCTCTGTGTCACCAGTTGATTTTTCTTCATAATGGATTATTGCTTCATGTTTCCAATACTTTCCCTTATTATTTTTAGTATATTTATTAGACTACTTTTAAATGATTCGTCTGGTCCATGAATTCTGCTTCATGGGGTCGGAGGGATCCAGTGTGTCATTTGATGTACAGTACTTATGTTCCTCGGGAGACTTCCAGATGTTGCCCAAGAGCTCACATTGCCCTGAGGTTATTTGCGGATAACCTTGATTGCAAATACAAAGTGGAGAAAGAGGGGGAAAAAACCTCAGGCCTCGGCTGGATTGCTTCTGGTGATTCTTGGGAGCTGGAAATACTACACTGAGGCAGGTAGTCTTTGGGATTACAAATTGGGCTCTCTCATTCATTAGGTGTTAACTCCTAGGACTCCAGTACACCTCCTGTCCATCCCCTCACAGGGCCTCAATTTATTTAACAGCCTCATCTCCAGGCGGTCATCATGCATTGTCAGAGGTGAGAGCCTGAGGGGCTTGGGGGGCTCCGGCTGGGAGGAGGAAATGCCTGGGTGCCAGCAAGTCTATCAGCGTTGTCACCTTCTCCTCACTTTCTGCCCTCAAGCACTGCCCTGGGATTTGGCAGCTACTGATTTCACTTTTTCTGCCTCTTTGTGTCTCTGGCACAACAGAGGTGGAGCCGGGCGGTGGGGGCACAGAACAGGCCCAGCCTGCCAGGGTCTCACAAGCCTTTCCCACCGCTGATGGAGGCCGTGTCCCATGCCCTTGCTCCCAATCCCAGCCAGGGACCTGACCACCTTCTATCTCTCTCCAGGAATTCCCTCTGTTTTATTTCACTTTTTTGGCATCCCTCAAGCCTGTCTCTCTTGCTTTTGTGGAAACTCTCAGGTCCTGGTTTGGTCGTCATGGTCATGTGACATCTTTCCAGGAACAGACAACCCACCAGTGGCTGTCAGGGTCCACAGGGCTCCTACAGGACACATTAGGTCCTTTAGGTGACTCAGGCTCATTTCCTTTATTGTAGCTTTTATTCTTGTGTGTGTGTGTGTGTGTGTGTGTTTTAAAACATTAGAAGTTTTAAAAAACCTTATGCTGAATCCTAACATGTAAAATAGATAAGATCCGTGGTGTTTTCACTAAAGAGGGAATAGGGACCTGGGATTCTGACTCCTGTAAGCAGTGCTGCCCACCCTCCTGGGGAGCCCATAGAAATCTCCGAGGAAGCTTGGAACTACAGAAAACAATCTGAAAAGGCACCACCCAAACTCTTAGAGGGCGACAAGATCTATAGTTTCATTTATTTTTATTTCACTTTTTCTTGCTCACGAGCAATCCATTGAACACGAACAATGCTTTATTTCTTTTCTTATTAAATGCATCACTTTCTCCCCCCCGCCCCGCCCCCGTTTCTACGGGTAGGAAAGAATAAGATTACGTCGTGGCCCTCGGGTTGATCAGCCTTCTTAATTTTTATGTGGCTCACGGAATCTTTAGAACCTATCCCATCTCAGCTAGATCTCAGTCTCAGGCAATTTCCAACAGTCTCAGGGATCTCGGCCCCATAATTGAGTGGAAGGGAGCAATCGGCAGTGCCCTAACTAACTCCAGGCTTCTGAAGAAACTGTATCGATGTGCAGGGGGAAGGTTATTGGTACAGACGTGAGAGCTGCACTTCCCTTCCGCTGTCACCCATCCATTTCATAAAACCACCCACCCAGAGAACGCTTCCTGGGCATCCATAGGAGAGCCCCTTAAGAACTGGGGTTTCCGTTTGCTCATTCTGGTGCCCCCCACAGGGCCTAGCATCATAAGCACAAGGTCAGAACTTTGACCAAGGGGATCAAAGAGCTTGCTTGGTCTTGAACCCATGGCTTTCGGCGGCCAAAGTGGGCAAAGCCATTCCTGAACTTCTACGGCCACTGCCAAGACGTGCAACACAACCTTCTTAGAGCGTCCTCCCAGCTACCCTCTGTCTCTGCACCTGCAATCAGAGACTGTTCACTAGTCCCATGGCCCCGATCTCTGGAGTGTGTGGAGGCCACCCTGCCGGCCAAGGCCCGATGGTGACCGAGAACGACGCGGACATTGAAGACACAAGACTAATCTGTTTATTAGGTGTGTTCGGAGAAGTCGAGGAGGGGGATTTTTGGCCAATAAATAAATAAATAAATAATCGGACAAGAGGAGGCTCGGGCTAAGAAGGAGCTGGGGGAGAGGAGGCGGAGTCTTTGCATAGTTCTCGGGGACACAGGTGGCAGCGGGCAAGGCGGGTTCTCAGCGGAAATGCGGCACTTGCAAAAACCAGAAACTGGGAGGCTCGGAGAAAGAGAAGGTCGGAAGGTGACTAACTATTTCTTTATCACAGAGACGGTGTGTGGAACCTTCGTGCTCCCTCCGGGGAGGCGGGAGGCGGCCTCTCACATGATCTGCCTGGGCATCCCGTACCCCGTCATGCCTGCCTGGGAGGCCCCCTTGTTGCTGCCCATCTGCAGCCCGATGACGTTCTGTCCCTGGCGGAGCTGCTCCTCTGAAAATCCTCGCCGATTCTGCTGGGCTTTCCTGGGCAGAGGAAATGGGGTGGAATCATGTCATGCGGACAGTTTTCAAACCCTTTGCAAGACAGGTGGTTAGACAGGCTCTCCTGGGGGCCACCAGACAGACACGAGGTCCACCAAATAGAGCAGGAGGCCCTATACTGGGCTACAGTACCGGCAGGAATGAGGGCCCTGCCCCGAGCTGTGGCCCTGCCCCGAGCTATGGCCCAACCCCAAGCTACGGTCCTACCCTGAACTATGACCCTACCCCAATCTATGATCCAGTCCTGGGCTATGGTCCTACCATGAACTATGGCCCTACCCCAAGCTATGGTCCAATCTTGGGCTATGGTCCTACCCTGAGCTATGGTCCTGCCCCAAGCTATGGCCCTGCCCTGAGCTATGGTCCTACTCCAAGCTATGGCCCTACTCCAAGCAATGGTTTTATCCTGAGCTATGCTCTTATCCTGATTTATGGCCCTACCTTGAACTATGGTCCTACTCTGATCTATAGTCCTACCCTGGGCTATGTTCCTACCCTGAGCTATGGTTCTACCCCAATCTCTTGTCCTATCATGAGCTATAGCCCTATTCCAAGTGGGCTTTTCATGATACATGAGCTCTCTACTCCTTAGAATCCAGATCATTTTTCAGAATTTCCAGGAAAGAATCGGTGGCTTTCTCTCTGAGGACTTAACCCTCAGACAACTTTTCCTGTCCCTCACTCTCTTACAGTTACCTCAAGCCCTTGTGAAAATTACAAACAGCTCTTCTTACAAAGCATGCCATTAATTCCATTCCGCCTTGCCCTGTGTAGGGCCAAGTATCAATGTTCCCATTTTAGAGCTGCAGGACCTAAGAGTCAAGGAGGAAAAACGTCTCATTCTTAACCAGAGGTCAGCAAGTTTCAATAGAGTCAGATAGTAATTTTGGTTTTGTGTGTCATAGAAACCATGGTATGTCACTGACAAAGCTGGGACTAAATCCAGAGTTTCAACATGCCAGTATCTAGGAGGTTTTCAAACCAGGTTCATTTAAAATGACACAAACTGGTACCTTTTTATAACTGTCTAGAAGAAGAAAGAGGGGTGAGGGAAATGTGAGGCCAATTATTTACTACAAAGTGCTCTTTGGTCTTCATTGCCCACTGAGCTATTGCGTTGAGTTCAAGCTCCGTTGCTTCCCCTACCCCTGAAAACAACAACAAAATAAATCCTTTACAGACGTGACCACATAATACAATATCCAGGCCAGGCCACTTCTGAAAGTGAGAGTGACTATTATCAATAAATTCACTGGGACAGCAGGGCATATTGTCCCTTCACTGAGTCCAGGAAAAAATAGAATAAGTAAGTTGACTTGGGGCTTCTTAGAATATAATAAAACCAAGTTCAAAAAAAATAATAAAAAATAAAATAAATAAATAAATAAAACCAAGTTCAGACCTCAAGCCACCTCTGAGAATAGCCAGTCAGTCCTGCTCAGCCTCTGGAGAAAGAGCATATGGCCAGAGCTGGAGAAGCGTCCAGGTCTCTAGCAGGAAACACTCAACCATGTCGGCCTGGGGCGGGCTGCTGGCCTCAAGGGCAGCATGGGCCTGTCCTTGCTCTCGGGAATCCGCTGTGGGACAGGAGTGCTTGCTCCTGAGGGCTCGTGTTGCAATAGCCTCTGGGGCTTCAGATGCTCTCGCTTGTAAAAATCATCCTCTGCTGCAGGGGAGAGGGGTAGGGGCAGGGAGGCAGGAAGGGATGTTCACCTGTGAAACCAGGAGGGCTCTCCCCTGTAACAGCCGTCATCCTTGGTGACTGCAACGCTGCCGAGAGCCATCAGGGTCCTCTGCACAGCTGCCATGTCCTTCCCTGCAAGTCAACAAAGAGATTAAAGCCAACCCGGTGTCAGGCCTTCCAGAGGAATCTAGGATAGGGCTGGCCATCTGGGAAGGAAGTTCTGATAGGAGGCTGTAGGTGGTCCCATCCAAGGGGGAGGGATAGCAAATAGTTCTCAAAGTCCTGAAGCTAACCATAGCACAGCTTCCCAGGAAGGAACAGAAATCACCTGCCTCGTCTCTACAGGACTTGCCCAGTTTCTCATCCTTTCATAGCTGCTGTAGGAATAAAGCGTTCCAAACTCTTAGGTGCTCAGATATATATGTAGGTCCCCGCCCTGGGCAGAGGCCCCTGCCTCAGTGGGTTCTACAGGCTGTGGCAAGGGGAAATCCTGGGGATAGGCTCAAGAGCTGGTTGGCGGAAGAGGATTTGTCTTGGATGGATTAACTGTGCCCAACCCCAGGTTGGCTCCTCTCTTTTTTATTTTTTCTGGGTTAAAAGGGTCTAAAATCACCCTTGTGCATCCGACGGAGTACTTACTTGGCTCTGGGCTGGTGGCCAGAACATGAAGGAAAGCAAATGACAGAAAGCACTCGATGTGACACAGATGATAGGCCCTTTCTGTTGTGCAGCTTGGAAGGAGCTAAATGGAGATAATAGAGAGCTGGCTTGGGTGTGTGTGTGTGTGTGTGTGTGTGTGTGTGTGTGAGAGAGAGAGAGAGAGAGAGAGAGAGAGAGAGAGAAAGAGGTGTGGTGTGCCCTTCACACGGTGGGAGCGGGGGCAGTGTCACTTGAGGAGCTCAGGGACGCGGAACCCACAGAGAAGGCAACCGGCCCCCCAGGTCAGCCTGTCCTCCCACCTCCTTTCCTCCCTTCCAGCTGACCACTGCCCTGGACTGGGAAAGGCGCTCCTGCGTCGTTGGCCCTGATTTAGGGCCAGATCCATACAGGGCACAAGTGTGGAGAGCAAAGTTTAAGGCACGGGGTTGGAGCGGCCCAGGGTGTTCAGCGGGGCAGGGGGGCAAAGCTGTGAAAGTCAAGGGCAGGCCCTGTGAAACACGGACAGGCCCTGTTTGGGGGCACCTGGGGGGCCCAGGCGGTTAAGCATCGGACTCTTGATTTCGGCTCAGGTGGTGATCTCAGGGTCCTGGGATGGAGCTCTGCCCTGCACGGGGCGGGGGTGGGGGGTGGGGGGGGTAGGAGGATGGGGGTCTGGCAGGGGTTTGGGGGGGCCTCCATGCTCAGCGGGGAGACTGCTGGAGATTTTCTTTCCCTCTGCCCCTCTGCCCATGCATGCACACACTCTCTCTCTCAAATAAATGAATACATCTTAAAAAAAAAAAAAAAGGAAAAGGAGGGCCCTCTTTGCACTGAGGGAACCATCTGTGGTCCGTGCAGCCGGCTGTCCCGGCTGGGTCACCGGGGACCTCAGAATCACAGGAGAAAGGCAGATGGAAAGGCGTCCGGGGTGGGGCTCTGGTGGAGTAAGCAGTTGAGGCCCACGGACGAGCCCACTTCAGGATGTGCGTCTACTCAAAAGGGGGAGAGAGACAGCACATCCTTCTTTCCCTTCCTTTTCTCCCCCCACCCCATTAACCACAGAGCAATTTCGGGGATCCTGAGGCCCAGTGCAGGGAGGGGAGGCTGTGCTGTCGCAGGAGACCCCCCCCCCCGGGGTGCAGGGAGCAGCTGGGGCGCTGGAAGCAGAGTGCTGGGCAGCAGATGGCCGGAGGAGGCCACACGCCAGAGAGCCAGCCCGCAGGTGGCTCCGAGAATGACTTCTCTCCATAGATAAGAGCTTTTCTGTAATTGTCACTGTGTAATGGGTTCCCCCCACCTTTTTTTTTTTTTTAAATAGAGCCGCAGTGATATTCTGAAGGATCATTCTGGAAAGAGGCAGACAGAGGGGCTGCTCTTAAATCGTGAGCTCTCAGAAAGACGCTAGACCATGACTAAGCACAGGAAGCGTAGGGTAGGCCACGCATCTGGACTCTGTACAAGAAGCACACGGGACATCTGTTTCTGGTGGTTGGAAAGAGCCAGGCCGGTGGGCCCAGGAGCTGGGGGAATGTGCAGCCGGACACCCAGCAATCCAGCCACGGACAGTACCCCAGAGCCCCCCGGGGTGCAGCGGCAAGCTGTGCAGGAGCACCGACCCGACCTCCCCAGCCTCCTCCTCCAGCCCCTAGCTGGAGTACACACCACAGGAGGCCAGCAGGGAGGAGGGGAAAGAGCTGGGGGCAAGGGTCAGACACCCGGCAACCCAGAGCTCTTTACACCCCCCATCCCCATCCTGGAGAGCGGAAAAGGGAGCAACTCCGTGATTGGGAGCAGGAGAAGCTAGGGAAGGGGGCTGTATCCGACAGGACCACATGGGGGAAGCTTTTCTTTTTCTTTTTTTAAGTTTTTAGTTATTTTTTCGAGAGTGAGAGAACACGAGCAGGGGGGAGGGGCAGAGGGAGAGGGAGAAGCCAACCACCTCACTGAGCAGGGAGCCCGACTGGACTTGGAACTCGATCCCAGGACCTGGATGGACATGACCCGAGCCGAAGGCAGGTGCTTGACCAACTGAGCCACCCAGGTGCCCCGGAGGAGCTTTTCTTAAGAAAGGTCCCAAGGGGGGATCCCTGGGTGGCCCAGCGGTTTAGCGCCTGCCTTCGGCCCAGGGCCTGATCCTGGAGACCTGGGATCGAGTCCCACGTCGGGCTCCCTGCATGGAGCCTGCTTCTCCCTCTGCCTGTGTCTCTGCCTCTCTCTCTCTCTCTCTGTATGTGTCTCTCATGAACAAATAAAAAAAATCTTTAGAAAAAAAAGAAAAAAAAGAAAAGAAAGAAAAGAAAAGAAAAGAAAAGAAAAGAAAAGAAAAGAAAAGAAAAGAAAAGAAAAGAAAAGAAAAGTCCCGAGGCAAGAGATTTGAAATAAATTCTAGGCTAGACACTTCATTATACATGACCTCAACCCAGTGGTGTTGATATTATTCCCTCCAGTGTACAGATGGGAAAATTAATCCAAGAGGTTAACTAACCAGCCCAGAGTCACTCAGCAAGGAAACCAGAGCCTGGCTCTAGCTCAGGTGTCGGAATGCAAAGTCCACCAACAGTCCACTAGGCCACCATCTCCCAATGGTCCCCCATCGCAGGCTGGTTGGGATGGCATGTTTCTTGATGATCCGAGATGATATGAAGGGGTGGCAGGGGTTGCTTCAGTGCCAGGCTAGAGGGTAGGCACTGGGGGGACAAGACCCAGTCACGGTTCTTGGTCCCCATTAGTTCAAGGGTACTAACCCCAAGGGCCATAAAGTCTGAGTGTTGTTGTCTGGAATCATTTCTCCAGGTCTTAACCCAAATAAGGTTAAAACAAGAGGAAGAGTTGGGGCCTAGAGTCCCCCAACCATGTGCCAATCAAATTTTTTAAAATTTTTTCTTATTGGAGTTCAATTTGCCAACATATGTGCCAATCAAATTAATCACTGCCAAGATTCTAGGAAACACTGAGCAGAAATCTGCCTCTCTAACTCTGCCCAGCTTGCTTTCCGCCCACGTCTGGTGAGCTTTCTCACAGACGTCCCTTATGCGGAGCCCCAGTGCTCGGGGATTGATGGAAAGGACGAGGGCCTTTTCCTAGCTTCCTGTCTCTTCCCAGTTCAGAATTCCAGATCACATGCTGTTGCAGGGAGGGGGCCGTTTGTGGGAGCTGACTTCTGCAACCAGGAGTCACATATTCAATGACTAAAGGAGTAATGAGGTCAAGGAAGTTCTGTGAATCTTGTCACCATCTGCCTAGAACACGGCATTTCAGAAGGAGGTTTCCCAAGCCTCTTGGGCTATTTACAGGATGCTGCAGGGGAAATCGCTTTAAAAATATGAATTTTGACATCATTCCCCTGAAAGACTGATTCAGCAGGCCTGGAGGGAAGCCTGGAAGTTTATATTTTTAATAAGCTCCTCGGGTGATTTACACCATCAGGCAAGTTTCAGAAACATGATGACTGTCAAACCAGACTGATCATCTGAAACACCTGAGCATGTTAAAAATCCAGATTCTGGAACAATCTCTGGGGATGATTCTGAAACAGCCAGATGGATAGGCAAGCACTGCTCCAGCACTTTTTTTTTTTTTCCACTTTTTAAAAACATCGCAACGTCTGGCACATGGCGAGTATTACATGACATTCCTTAAGCAATAACGCCTCCCTTCAGAGAGATCCTCCACGGAATCAAATGGTAAAGTCAATAATTGGAAGGATCTGATCCAAGTTGGGAGCCAGCTCAGAGTCTGGCAGCATGGAGTCTCTGCTCCCTGAAAGCTACCCCTAGATATTTTGGCAAGACAGCTCGAAAACCACTGCTCAGGACTATTCTTCCAAGAAAAAAAAACAAAAACAAAAAACAAAAAGAACGGTTCTAAAAGAAGTACCAACTTGTTGGGAAGTGCTGGGAATTTTCTAGATGCTGAGTCCTTGATACTGACCTTACAATGGAGATCACTGCTCTTAAAAAGAAAAGTGACATATGGACTAGGAGGTACCAAATGTAACATTAACAGCTCAGCATTTGGATCCTGCAACCCGGCCTCTCCTCGTCTCCGCTTATGGGAAGGGCTAATATTATACTTACAATTCTAGAAAATGCGACAGTCGTATAGTACAGTAGCCTCCCTTGTCTACCCTGGCAGACCTCTTCTCGGGGGTCTTGACACCTGAGTGTGCCCTCCCTCCTGCATTATCACAGAGCAGTGTTTCCCCCAGTATGGTCTTGCACTTCAAACTACAAAATGATAACCTCCGGGGGCGGGGGGCAAGGGTATCATTAGGTTCCCTGCTTCCCCAACCCAGGATGCTTTTTTTTTTTTTTTTTTTTTTTAAGTAAGAGGCTCCATGACAGCATGGAGCCCAATGCAGGGCTTGATCTCACGACCCTGAGATCAAGACCTGAGCTGAGATCAAGAGTGATGCTTAATTGAGCTGCCAGGCATCCTTACTACTCATAAAGTTTGAGTGCAATTACCATAAGGACACTTAAACAAGGAGTTTGTTCTCTTGAATTTTTTTTTATCACTTTTGTGATATTTTATGCATGTCTTTGGAAAGAAAAAATAATCGAAAGGGTAGAAGAGAAAGAAGACCACAGAGAGGTCATTGGGTCAGGTAAGTCAGATTGGACACTCTACTTTCAATACTAAACGTTTTTTTACTGTTTTCAGGCAAAACTCTTTGCTTCAGACCTACTTCCATATTTTTATCAGTCTTGACTAGTCTTTATTACTTTTGGAATACTGGCTTTTTTTTTTTTTTCATCTTTTCTGGGATCATTTCTGATTTCCCCGAGTGATAACTTAGGCATGGCCCCAATTCTCTATTTAAGGTAGAGAAACTGTTGCTACAGTCAAATGAGAAATGTCCAAGAGTAGGTTGGGCCTGCTCTGTGAGTTGTATGGATTTTTGTTGCTTGCCTTCCTGGAGACGCTCTGCAGGGCAGTGGTTCTCAAAGCGGGGTTCCCAGGCCAGCAGAAGCAGAGTCACCTATAAATTAGTAAGCAGTGCAAATTCCTGGGTCCTACCCCAGATTTAATATCTCAGAAATCCTGGGGCTGTGTTTTCCTAAGCCCGCCGAGTGATTCTGATGTGGACTGGAGGTTGAGAATCACCGCTGAAGGGGAAACCTGCCAAACATGATCACGAGCAGACCTTGGGGTAACTGAGCTGACAAAAGAGGAGGCTGCCAGCAACAGGCATGTGTGATGACTCAAGTCACTACAAGTACCTCACAAGATCCCAAAATGTCTCTCAGGCTGGGTGAAATGTTTCTTTGCTTTTGCTGTTAAGGAATGACACACACAGCGTCACCTCCCCAGAGAATATACTTGGACCTTACAGGTACTCCACTCCCCGATGTAAACCCCCAAATCCTGGTCATCACGCAAGGGGAACTGGGAGAGGGCAAAACCATGGGTCCAGGATCCCCATCAGTAGGACTACTGAGAAAAGTAATCAGACAATGGCCTTATCAGAGTCTTGTCTGCTCTGATATTCTAGAATTCTACATGTCTAATGCTTGCTCAGCATGTGGTGAGGCAAAGAAACCCAAAGGTTAGTTGCTGATGGTCTTGAAGCTGGAGAAAAAGCCAACATTTATTAGGTGTCCATTAGCCAGGCATTGTACACGTTTAATCCTTATAAGAACCCTCTGAGGAAGGTACTAGACCTATTTACAGAGAAGGAAACTGAGGCTCTTGGAAGCTAAGAGCTCACAATGCTGGGATGTAGCTAAAGAGTTTGGACCCATCTCCCTGACTCCAAACTCATGCTCTTTTCACTGCACTGAGATCTTCTGGGTCTGGAATTGGCAAAGCGACATATTATGGGGAAAGACGTCAAGAGGGTAATGACTACAAGATAGAAAAATGTCAAAAAAGGCAAAGCCAGTCCCTCTGTGTTAGAGAATGGCCGATGCACCAAAGACACCCCAGATGATAGAGGGCAGATGTCATCTAGGCGACCTTACCGGCTTCTGCGTGAAACCATTAACGGAGTCCATCTGTCCCAAGACAGAATCTGTGCCTTCCCAGCCTTGCTCCTGCTGCCCTCATTTCCCATTTGTCCTAAAAAGGACAGGCCAATGACAACAGTAACTTTTACACTGCCACCGTGTATTATGCTCTATATTGCCAGACACTACGCTACGCACTTCTAACGCATCATCCAATTCCATCCGCATGTCAACCCTGTGAGATAGATACTATTCCCCCATTTTACAGAGAAAAAATACCCCCATTTTATATGAGAAAAATCGAAGTTCCAAAAAGTTAACTGATGAGGGGTGGAGGAGAGGTGTGAAGTAGGCCATCTCCCTTCTGACTCAGAAACCTGCCTTCTACGAGCTTCCAGGGTAAGTTTTCTTTGAGTCTTTTGGACCAGCGCATTCCCCAGCTCCCACGTGTTCTCGCTCATTCTCTCTGTCTCTGTTTCTCTCTCTCACACGAACACACACACCTCCTTTTCCTGCTCCCCTCTCTCCCCTTCCCACTTTCCTTGCACAGGAAAGACACTGACGTCAAACCTCCAGAACGCTGTCCTGAGTCATGGACAGCTGAGACGGCCCCACTGCTGCCCCTTCCCGTGCCCACAGCAAATCCAGAAAGTGCCAGGCAGTGGCCTTCCCTCATCCAAGAGGAAGACTGCACCAGGCTCCAAGCGGCCCTCACTTCTTCCCCAGCCCTGGCAGAGATGGCCCGCCCTCCCAGGGGAACTTCAGGAGCTTTGTCTCTCATATCCCTGGGATTGGGTTGTTTTCTGGGCCATTCTGCCCTGGGTTCCTTTTCAAAGTCCCTTTATTCTGGTATCTCCCAAGTCCATTTCACACATTTCACTGTGCCTGGAAAAGGGGTTCCAGGACAATGGGTCCATCCATCCGGGGGCCTCTGCGTCTCTAAAAAAAACCCCAAGCCCTACATGAGAAGGCCTCCTGCAGCTTTATCCACCCACAGCTTCAGAGCAACATGGGCCACGGGGCGGGGCGGAGGGGGGCGCGCAGGCTCCTGGGCAGATGCCAGCAGGGAGGCGGGCAGGGGGCACGGAGGCCTGCAGCGTGGGGGCCGCGGGCAGAATGCGGGGAGATGGCCCAGCTCCTTGTAGCCGCGCACGCCTGCCTCGTGGCGTCCCTTTGATTCCCGCCTGCTCAGCGCCACGCGGGGGCGAGCACAGCCTGGAGGGCCCAACCCGGCTCCCTGCGTCCCGAGGGCCTCGCTCAGGCCCAGCCCGGCCCTCCCTCCTCCGCCCAAGGCTCCCACCGCGCCACCTCCTGCCGCACTGCGTGGTACCTGCACCGCCTGAGGCCCCGTCCCCGACCCTGAGTCCCTGAGCACCCTGAGCACCCTGAGCCCCTGAGCATCCTGAGCGCCCTGAGCGCCCTGAGCACCCTTAGCGCTTTGAGCATCCTGAGAACCCTGAGAACCCTGAGTACCCTGAGCGCTCTGAGCACCCTGAGTGCCCTGTGCATCCTGAGCACCCTGAGCATCCTGAGTGCCCTGAGCACCCTGAGTGCCCTGAGCGCCCTGAGTGCCTTGAGCATCCTGAGCGCCCTGAGCGCTTTGAGCATCCTGAGCGCCCTGAGGACTTTGAGCATCCTGAGCACCCTGAGCGCCCTGAGCATCCTGAGAACCCTGAGCACCCCGAGTGCCCTGAGCACCCTGAGCGCTCTGAGTGCCCTGAGCATCCTGAGCGCCCTGAGCACTTTGAGCATCCTGAGCGCCCTGAGGACTTTGAGCATCCTGAGCACCCTGAGCGCCCTGAGCATCCTGAGAACCCTGAGCACCCCGAGTGCCCTGAGCGCCCTGAGTGCGCTGAGCACCCTGAGCACCAATTGCCACTAATGCTCGGGATGACCAGGCCTGATCCTCCGTCCTCACTGTCCCATGGGGGGCCCTGGGGCCCCTGCAGGCCACCTGGACACTCCTGAGCACCTGCTTTGCCGCTGCAGGCCACAGCGCCCTCTACCACATTAGCCACATTGCCCTTGGAACCAGTCTCCTTCTCTTCCTTTTAAGCTTCATACTTTGCGCCCCAGGGATGAGACTCCTCAGCGTCAGCCTCGTTTCCTCTTTTCTAGAAGCCTTAACCTGGCCTGGAGCCCACCTGGCCACTACCCTACCTCAGGCTACCATACTCTCTCTCTTGCGCTTCTTGACCCCCCCTTGCCCCTCCCTTCCCTTAAGAAGCATTAACCTAAAGGGCTGGGGCAGGTGGTGTAGACCTCCCCTGCTCTGTTCATCAGAGGCCATCGCCTGCCCCTCCCCTCCCCTTCACTGCCAGCGCCTTCCCGGGTATGGAGTTTACCTGCCTGGTCCTCAGCAGGTAAAAACATGGTCAGCCCCATAAAGACAGGAGAGCACACTCAGGGTCCCTGTGTCCCACAGACCTTCTGCTTTCTTCCTCTTCCTACACGCTTCCTATACCGGGGGGGGGGGGGGCTCACCCTTCTAGTCACATGAAGCCCATCATGCAGGGGCTCCATCCTTTGTCCCACACAGCCCCAACTCCCCCTCCTCCTCCCCTCAGTCACTGCTAGGGCCCAACAACCCGCGCAGGTGAAGGAGGGAGCCTCCTGCCCGAAGTGGGGTGCACTGGTTGAGGCCCATCCTCCGGCATCAGAGTTGGGGCATGAGCCTTGGCTGCTAATTGCCGGCCATCGGACGTGGTAACCATGGACAAGCCTCCGCTCCATCCTCCAGGAAACCGGAAAACGCCACGTCACCGGTCCTAGGAGAGCGGGTTGGCCCTCACACTAGGCCCACTGCATGGGAAAATGGCCACAAGCAGTGGCTCTCGTTATCAGCTGGGGGAAACATCATAGCTCTGATCTAAAGAGCAGACCCCACAAGCCTGGAGTGTGACGTCCAGGAGGACTTGGAGGCGAGCGCCCACCAGGCCCCAGGGCCTGACCCGCAGGTCTGGAGATCTGCGCTGCTAGGCAGAGGCAGAGCGCGGTACACTGGTTGGTGTCTTAGGATTTTAACAACTCACCAGTGAAGGAGACAGGAAATACCACCGGCCCGGGCATCCTACTGGTTGGACCAGTAGGCACTGACAACACCCAGTGGCAGCGGGCACCGAGAGGGGCCTGCCTGGCAGCCCGCCTTCACCTGGTCTGTCCCCAGGGCCTACATGGTTGCACGTAGGCGACAAGCATTTGGGCCCAAGGGCGCCTCTAGGCGCTGTGACCGTGGGTCCCAAGTTCTCGGGCACTGTCTCCCAGTCACATCATGTCCCCCGACAACGGTGGATTATTAAATATGCCCGGAAATGTGATTTGATTTTTATGCCTCATAAGACTTCTTAAGTCACCAATGTGAAAGAAAAAAAATCATGTCACACTCTCTAAGCAGAATACATATCTGGGAAGTAGAGTCACTGAGCCCGGTAAGAGGTTGGGGTGCTCTGGATTTCTGGGCTTGGAAGACAGAGCTGCGCCAGGCGGCTTTGTCTGGAAGCCCTGCCGCTGGTGAGTCAGAAGCGTGCTCAGCACCTCCCTTCTCTTCCAGTAGCTACCATTTGTGCAAGAGTACCTTGTGGGAGGGGTAAGAGCAATAAAAGCCATCCCTGCAACCATTATTGGCTTCCTGTCCTCAGAGGCTTCCGTGTCTGCTAGTTGCCCGACCCTGCCATGGCCTCGGGGTGTGTGTTCCCTCAGAGGAGGGGACCCTTTCAATAGAATGTCCCGAAGGGGTGGGGTCACAGTGGATAACCCCCCACCAGGAGCGCGCACACACACACACACACACACACACACACGTGCACACACACACACACAGGCAGATGCAGGCAAGAACAGTGGGAGCAGGTTTCACAGAGGGGGGGGGGACGTGGAGGGGGACGGGCACAAGGCCCCGGGGCTGTTTACCTTCCCACAGATCCACCGTCTGAAAAATGTCAGTGGTCCTGACCCCGTAGATCTCTGCTGCTTTTAGGAACTGGGAGATTTGCTCCATCTGCTTAAAAGCCATCTTCGACTCTGAGATCTTGGGGATAGGCTCCTGTCCGGGTGGGTATAAACTGTTTATCAGCTTGCACAGGACCTGAAGGGGGAAGGGGAGCCAGTATCAGTGTTTCCCTTTGTACGAACCGGTGGCTGAGGCAGAGGAATCCCAGGCCCCACAGGGAACGCCTCACAGGTTTGGGCAGCAGCAAGTCTTTGGCACCCCAGGCAGGCCCCGGCTCGGGGCTGTGTGCCCCGGTTCCCACAGCACATCCCAAAGCCTCCGCTGGCCTGGATCCCAGGGCTGCTCCTGACCGCAGTGGGTGCTGCAGCCCAGGCATCCCCTTCTCGCCCTGCTCCTCCGGGCCTTTCTCTGGCAGAGGTAAAGCAGGTCTACAAATAGGGAACAATATGGGTGATGGGGCCTGGGGTCCAGACTTCCAAGGGAGGGAGGAGAAGTCAGATAGTAGAATCTAAGACTATGTCCTCTATCGAAAGGCAGATCCGAATGAGGCTTCCGTAACTCATCCCCTGTGTGCCAGCCACGGATCCCAGGACTGGACCGGGGACTCCCGGATGCCTGGAACCGGGGTCCTGGGCAACCCAACCAAAAGCGACACACAGCTGTTATGTAACCGTGCATGGCAGCCTGCAGAAGGGATGGGCTCGTTCCCCTCGGCAGGCCCCAACCCCCAGGCGCCCAAGAGCATCGGGTCCAGCAAGGATCCCCTTCAGTTTCTGGAGATCCCATGTGTTCATCAGACATTCAGCGCCTCCAGGCAGCAGGGCCCGGGAAGGGAAGGGAAGGGAAGGGGGGGGGGGGGTGGTTAGTGTCCTCCATCCCTTCCTTTGTTGCACCTTGCAACTAACCCAAACCCCGGGGCCTGGGGAAGGACGACCCCTCCCGGAGCTGATGGACCAAGAGGCTGGAGAAATCCTGATGGGAGTCCTTCCCGGGGTTCCCTTCAATGCCAAAGGCTTCCCCTTTGGCACTAAGTCCCGGGGCAGCTGCCCCTCGGGGGGATGGGGATGGGGATGGGGATGGGATGGGGATGGGGAGTGCTCGGGCTGCTCCGGGCTGCGGGGGAAGGCGCAGGGCGCGCAGCCCGGGGACACCCGCACGCCCACGCCGTGCCCGAGCCAGCGGCCGCCGCGCCGGGAGGAAGCCCCGGGGCCCGGCCCGCGCTCGGCCCTTACCGTCCCGTCCATCAACCACTGCTGAAAGTGGGCCCTGCCGGGGGGCGGGTGCGCGATGTCCTCGGCGCACTGCAGGATGATCCAGTCCACCAGCTTGTTCTCCAGGTCCGCGTCGTACTTCTGCTCGATCTTCTCCTGCACCTCTCGGCTCAGGCCGTAGCTCGGGCCCCGGTTCGCCATCTCGGGAGGAGCGCGGAGGCCCCGCGCCGCATCCGCATCCACACAATAGCGGCGGCGGCCCCGCGCCCCGCGAGCGCGGCCCGGACGTGCTGGGCGGCGGGCGGGGTTAGATCCCGGAGCCAATGGAGCCCCCGGCGCCTCGGCTACCAGCGCGCGGGACCGCGCGGCCACGCGCCGGGGACTCCAGAATAAAGCCCCTGCGGGGGGGGGGGGGGGAGGGGAGGGGAGGGGACCGCCCCTCCGGGTCCCGCCCACCGACCGGTGAGGGGAGACGATGCGCGCGGGCGCACCACCCAGGCCGAGCCCCCCCGCCCCGCTGCAGAAGCGCTGTGCGCGCCCGGGATGCGGAGGTGCCGCCTTGACGGTCCCCTGCGGATGCTGCGCGGCGCGCAGAACGGTCCCCGGAGCCGCTGGGAGTGTCTCCCCGCACCCGAGGGGCAAGTGGGGGCCGCTGCTAGGAGCCCCCCACCCCCCACCCCCCACCCCCGGTGTCACTCAAGCTCGCCCGCCTCGCCCCGGCTGAGAGCTTCTTTCTGGCTGCACAATTCTTTCCCCTCCTGGGGTGGGGTGGGGGGTTAGAGGTGGGGGGAGGCCTATTGTCTAGCAGAGCAGCCCACGGGGGTGGGGGTGGGGGTAGAGATGGGGGGCAGGGCCGATTGTCTAGCAGAGCAGCTCACAGCTGCAGGGGCCCGGCCTGGGCCTGGGGGGAGGGTCCGTTCTGTCCGCAGTCCACCTGCCCCCGCGCTGCCCAAACACTTTCCCTCTGTCCCTCTGCCCCGAGGTAGCAGTTGTCTGGCTGGACAGGAGGGAGGGGCTGAGAGCTGCAAGCATTCATTTGTTCAGCTGCCAGCTGCCAGCCAGATTCCATCCAGAAACTTCCATCCTGGTGGGGAGACTGTTGTGCCTCAGTTTGACTTATCCCTGGTGGGGAGACTGTTGTGCCTCAGTTTGACTTATCGGAAGGATGCACCCTTTTTTTAAAAAAAGATGTATTTATTAATGAGAGACTGATTGAGAGAGAGAGGGGGAGAAGCAGGCTCCATGCAGGGAGCCCGTCGTGAGACTCGATCCCTGGTCTCCAGGATCAGACCCTGGGCTGAACCACCCAGGCTGCCCAGGATGCACCCTTCTAATGCTACTTTTAATCAGAAGATACTGAGAGTGTGAGAAATCAATTAAACGAGAGCACACAGAGTGAAAGGTTTGGGTAGAGTGTAAACATTTCATCTGTTTATTTTAGTTAAGGACCTGGCAGGCCCCACTGACGTGCCACCAGTATTTGATCAAACAAGACCCTGGGACTAATCAACTTAGACCTAAATTGGCCTGAAATTTTTGTAACTGCTAAGGGGCTTGGCAACCTGTCTTCCTAACTGTAAGCCACCTGGTAAGGTCTCATTGTGTATGCCTCGGAGTACTTTTTCTCTGAGAAAAACACTAAAAAAAGCGTTCTTTGGGGTGCCTGGGTGGCTCAGCAGTTGAGCATCTGCCTTTGGTGCAGGTCATGATCCTGGGGTCCTGGATCGAGGTCCACATCCGGCTCCCCGCAAGGAGTCAGCTTCTCCCTCTGCCTATGTCTCTGCCTCTATCTGGGCCTCTCATGAATAAATAAATAAAATCTTTTAAAAAAATGCATTCTTTTGGTTCATTCAGCAAATATTTTTTGAGTGCTTAATTGTGCCAAGTACTGCACCACTGCACCACAGAGGAATCAAATACAATTCTTTCCCCTGGGATGGATTGTTCAATTGACTCAGGCATATTAGATAAAGCAATTCTGGTGTATGTAAAGGTAATCCTGGTGCCTGGGCAAAATTGGTCAGAAGCTAGGCAGGGAATGACTCCTTCAATATTACATGTATTAAGAGAAATCTCCTGCCAGCTGGGGCCTGGGCTATTGAAAATGTAATCACTTACAGTTAGGTTTTGCTTGAGAGAGAACCCTGAGACACAGAGCACTGTAAGAGAATCCACTTTTAGGAGAGCAGCAGGTATAGAAAAAGGCACAGCAAGGCCTGACTAATGCAGATCTTGAGGCTGCATGGAATCATCGGTTGAAGAAGCTCTAAAGACAACAGAACTGTCTCTGGAGATTTGGGGCTTAGGGACAGAGTTTGGAGCAGGGAAATTGTCAGCAGAATTTTGGAAGTCACTAAGTTGCATTTGGGTGACAGTAGTAAGGTCTATTCCAACTCTTGACTAAGGAAACAGAGGCCCGAACAGAAGGCACGTTACTTTCTCTGTGGCTGGAATTGCCCTAAGGAAGAGGTTGGTTGGTTATATAAAGCTAGAAACAAGTCTATAAGATGTACTGTGCATTTATCTTCCTTCCTTCCTTTCTTTCTCTCTGACTGTACTTTGCAGATCATTTATATCCAAAAATTTCCTTCTTTTGTGACAAAACAGCTGGGGTGCTTTAAGTGTGTGATTGAGCTCTCTTCTCAAAGAGAAGATACAGTGGCAAAGAGTGGGGGCCGCAGCAAGCAATAGGTTAGCAGTGTCCAGCAATCTACAGAGAAAAAAATGTTTGATCCCTCGGAGAAATGGGCTCAACCGTTCATTTCCTGAGTGCTTCTACTGTTCAGTTTCTCAAAAACTTTTTTTTTTTTTTTTTAAGATTGTATTTACTCATGAGAGACACAGGTGGTGGGAGAAGCAGGCCTCTGTTGGGAGCCTGATGGGGGACTCTTTCCCAGGACCCCGGGATTACGCCTTGAGCCAAAGGCAGACGCTCAACCATTGAGCCACCCAGGTGTCCCTCAACAACTTTTTTAAAGGGCCTGTGTATGTATGCACTCTCTGGATCTTTCATGAATAAAAAGAAGAAAATCTTTGAAAAAAAATAAAGGGCCTATGTATATGAGTACAAAAATGCATGAGACATGGCAATGTGGTCTAGAAGCAAGGTTAAGCTTGTAAACAAGAAGTCCCAGCCAGTTATCATGCTAAAAGTATGCACAAGGTACTCAGGCACGATGATACCTAGAAGAAGGAGGTAGGGATTGGTGAAAAGGTTTACAAATGAGATGACTTTAAGCCTCAAAAGATGAGTGGGCGTTTGCCAGTGGATGGGGTGAAGCAGGAGAGATTGGGAATTCAAGAACGGGCTTGGCAAAGGCAGCTTATTTAGGCAGTGAAAATGTTCTAGTAACAACAAAGCATAGGATTAAAGGCAAGAGACCTATAGGAAGAAAAATAAGGCTTGGCTGTCAGACAGGCTCTAGACCATAAAGTAGTCTGTTTGCAAGTGCCCATGGTCAAATTTTCAGGATTTTGAGAGCCAGTTGTCACTTAACCATCATAAGCAACTAAATTATGTAAACTTACAATTAAATAAATTACAAATGTTAAATACTCAAAATGGATCACTTCCTAATTTATTTTGCTACGTTTTACTATTACCTGTGCTTTGGGGGATATTATTATGTTTACTGTCTCTCTCTGGTGTATACACTATGTAATGGTGTGCTACTGGCCATTTCTTCCCAGCTTTGTTGTATTCAGTGACAGCATAGAGGTAGCTTCAAACCAGTCATTAACAGGTGTATTAATGCCATGGATGTTGGCAAATTTATAAATCAGGGTGTTTTTGTTTTGTTTTGTTTTTCTGTAAAGCTGGTTAGTTGTAAGTATTTATTGGCTTTGTTTACCACAGGACTTACACAAGAGGTTTTTAGTTTTATCGCAGGAAAAGAGAATCATACAACTGATTTGGGCGAAGGAAAAGGGGATGATTAGAATGACTCACAAATTTGACCTGTAAAATAGGTTAAGGTGGTGCCATTTATTGTAAGGGGACTTGTATTCGGGGAGGCACATGTACGTGAAACGTAACAAGGTTTGTACTTCCTAAGTCTGGGGGCCCACGATCCATCCCAGTGGGTTAGATACGTGGTTCTGTGGATCTGGACCTCAAGACAAAGATCTGGAATGGAGGAATGGACTTGAATCATCTGCATGCGTTAAAGCTAGGAGAGAGGTAGGGTGTCCGTCCTTGACTCTTGATGTCGGCTCAGGTCATGATCTCAGGGTTGTGAGATCAGAGTCACCTCACAGTCTGAGGTGCCTGGGGATAAGCCATGTCAAAACAAAGCTCCTGACCTCAGTGGTCCTTTGAGAGAGGGAGGTTGGAATATACCAGAGAATCTCAAAGCACTTAAATTCTACCGAAAGGGGGAGAACAGAATGCTGTTCTTGAGAAAGCACAGTGGACCAGGGACAAACTTATTAGAAAAGAGAGGTGGAAAGGAGTTGGGAAAGGCTTTCCCTGGGAAACTGACATTTGAGCTTATTTTTTTTAATTTATTTTTTATTTATTTATTTTTTTAGTAGAAGAAAGTTTTTCTGTCAGCAAGACTCTGAAAACCCAATGTGTGGAAGGATAATTTCTTCAAAAGACACATTTGGTTAAAAAAGAAAAATTGCTTGCCTTTTCCTAGGTATATTCTCTAAATGCATAAAAGCACCACGTTTTAAAATATCAAACTGACTATGCATATCATGTGATTACGTTTCTAAATTATAAATGACTTTATTTTTTTAAATTTTTAAATACTTTTTAAAAAATGACTTTAGATGTACTCTTAGAGGGAATCTTTAAAAGCTGTATTTACATTCCACCATCTTCTTTCCTTCAGAAAATAAGAGTTGTTTGGGTTTTGTTTTTTTAACAGTTTCAAATTTAATGAACATTTGGCACATTCCCTTTGGGCCCTGAATGGTTGTGTGGCGAGTCCTGTTCCCCTTGCTGTCTCCATGCTTTACAAAGCTCAGCCTTGCCCAAGGCTCTTTCCCTCCTCTCCTCCACACAGAACTTTCTATTGGCTGCTCAGAGAACAGCATACCGTTTGGATTTGTGTCTGGAGATGCCTCTAAGCTCAACAGATGCAGCAAAAGCAAATTTATTCTGGTCTCGCTCAGCTTTCCTTACCATTGGCGTTTGCCTTAGCTCTTTCCATTGTACATGCTGAGATTTAGAAGGGTCGTGCATTTAGAATGATGCAAAGGAAATGGTCTTTCCATTGTACATGCTGAGATTTAGAAGGGTCGTGCATTTAGAATGATGCAGGAGTTCCAGAGGATAAAGCACTCGGGGGCTGCTGGTTGTTCAAGCATTTTCTGTGTCACTGGATACATAGCATGGAGTTTTAGGGGGGGAAAACCCACTAAAGTAACTAACAACGCACTAGACCACATGATCTCATGATACAAAAATCATATGGAATTCGTGTTATCTTTGTAAAACTAGATGAAAATTTTAAACAGTTTTTCCTATAGTCAGGTAGGGAAGGTTCCTCCTCCTTCCTTTTTTTTTTTTTTTAAGATTTTATCCATTCATGAGAGACACACAGAGAGGCAGAGACACAGGCAGAGGGAGAAGAAGGCTCCATGCAGGGAGCCCGATACGGGACTTGATTCCAGAACCCCCGGATCACACCCTGAGCCGTGATGCTCAAGCGCTAAGCCACCCAGGCGTCTATTGTAACCTTTGAACGTTTAAAAGGATACCACACAACTAACCTTCTAATTTGGCATCTTCAGGAGAGGCAGGTGCTTTATAAGCCCTGCCTGCTTCCTTGCCTCTTTTCCTTCCTAACCCCCACGAATTATGTCCACCAGTTTCTCACCAAACTGTGCTCAGTGCATCATAAAAGTGAAAAGGTAGGGACTCCCATGTTGGTCACTGTTCCCAATGTACTGCACCTTTTTAACCCTTATGCTTTATTATCTAGCTTTATGTCATCTGACAGCTGAGGAAACTTCGGGGAGGTTAAGTAAATTGCTCAGTTACAGGGTTTGTAAATGGTGAGCTGGGATTTTAAGCCCACCTGCATAGCCCATCCCTAACCACTATGCGTAATGCCTCTACAGGTATGCTGGGAATCTCCAATCACGCTTATTACATTTTTTGAGATGCTTAACCCTAGGAAAATCTCATGGGCAGGGCTGTTTTCTCTTCATCTTTCGAATTCTCATGCCTAGCAATGTCTGGGTGGAGCAGGCCCTGGCATAGCCACCCTGCCATCTGCCACCTGCCACTCGAGCTAGCACTAGGCATCAAGGAATACGCATGATTCATGTCTATTTGATTGGTAAGTGATTTTTGTTCAGTATAACTCATAGACTGTAGTCCTGTAGGACATTCCCCTTTTTAGTATCTGTGTCCGGGGTCCTGAAGACCACCTGTAGGTTTGACGATTTGTTAGGACTCAGCACATAGTTCTACTCACGGCTATGACTTACTAGGAATACAGAGCAAAATCTGCAAAGGAAAGACATATGGGGTGAAGTCTGGGGAAATTAGGCACAAGCTTCCAAGAATTCTTTCCCAGTGGTCATGCCGAAACTCCCCCAGTAACAGTTGTGACCATACATGTGAAAGGCCCACCAGGTAAGCTTGTGATACTCAGTGCCCAGGTATCGGGAGCAGGCCACTAAGCCTCTGTCTGGTACCTATCACAATTCCAGACTCCCAGAAAGGTGTTGAGCACAAACCATACCGTTCATATAGTATAGACAGTTTAGTGAGCCACTTTTACCAGTTCCAGGGATGGTGGAAACCTCCTAAAAGTCAAGTTCCCAGACGCCAGCCAAGGGCTCACCTTGTAAGCTGGTCTCGCTGAGTCTACGCAGTCGGGCTTGCTATTTTAGCGTTCTCTGGCATGGGAATTTTATCCCAAAAATGTTCTTTCTGTAGGTCATGTTATCAATTTATTTTACTTTGACAGACACAACTTAAGCAGGCTAAATAAAGTACAGCCAAATTTAAAAGCTAAAAGACACCACCTCATTGATATCAAGGCTCACTACGGTGTAAGCCCATTTTAGTTATTGAAAAACACCTTTGTACTAATTGCAGTTCATATTTTCTTACTATCTCCGCACTTCAGGAAGCCCTCTGACTTAGATGGGAGTCACTTGGCTCTTTGTTATTAAAGGCACATAATAGTAAAGGAATGTTTCTGCAGGCAGGCAGTTATATAGAAAGATAAGTTGCCTCTTTAGAGTACTACATCAAGATCAAATCCCCCCATTTAAATGGCATATAAGCCAAAATTTAGAAATGATATATTTTCTTTATATCATTGCAAAGTTTTGAACATTTAAAAACAGATAACATTAAGTTCAAACATAACACGCAGAATATAATATATAAAGTATATCCTCACTTTTTGAACTTTATTATGCTTCAGACATTTTTCTGATCATTTCAGGTTTATTTCAATAAATATTGTCCTATATTTTGTGAACTGCATTTTAAAATCAGGAGCAATTTTACAAATCTCTGTACAGAACTGACATCAGACAAAAGACCAAAAAAAAAAAAAATCAAACTTTCTTAACAATTCTGAGAACACAATTAAGAGCTATCCCAGTTAACGTAAGCATTTAGCAGGTGAACATATCTTGAATAAAAAGCAGGAAATATTTTATTAAAAAAAAAACAACATGCAACATGTATAGACCTAGAGGGTATTAGATTAAGTGAAGTGAAGTCACAGAAAGACAAATATGTTATGATTTCACTTATATGTGGAACCTAAAGAGCAAAGCAAATCAGAAAGAGACCCATTAATACAGAGAACAAATTGGTGATTGTCACAGGTAAGGGGGTGGGAGGATGGGCAAAAACAGGTGAAGGGGAGATACGGGCTCCAGTCATGGAATAAATCATAGGGATGAAAGGTACAGAGGGAACAGAGTCAATGGTGTTGTAATAGCACCATATGGTGACAGACGGTAGCTACACTTGTGGTGGGCATAGGATAATACATAGAGTTGTCAAAATCACTATGTTGTACACCTGAAATTCTAACATTGTGTGTCAACTATACTTCAATTAAAAAATATCAAGGATTGAAGGAAGGAGAAAAATTTTCAAACAGCAACTTCTATTTTCTTTACAATTTGTATCATACTTCATTAAATAAGTATTCATGTGATATTTACAAAATATAGACAAAGAGGAAAAAACCTAAATATCAGGGCCTTTCACCTGTTATCCCTCCTCTAATCTCTTGGATCCATTAGTTTACATACCAACTAAAAATATGATCTAGTTAACTATAGTTGAAAGCTTATCAATTAAGTCATCAATAGTATAAACAAGAAGTTGAATGTCCGCTTTTTCCTTCATTCGGTGATCACTATGTTTTCGGAGGATGACATCTACATCTGTGCTGACTACTCGGTCAGCAACTTGTATGGACGTATGCCAAGGTATGACGTCATCTTTCATGCCATGGAGCAATCGTACAGGGCAGTTCACGGGGATCGGGCTATGTAACAAGCAGTGGTGTTCCGCTTCTTTAATGAAACTGTACTGAATGTGATAAATTCCTTCTTCACTGTACTTTGATGGCATGTCCCACATGCCTTTCATCTCTATTTCTTTTTTTACCTGTTAAGAAAAATGAGGAAAATAAAAGTTTTTATGCAACACTAACACATGCAATAGTCTTAAACAGTCCAAGGAAAGCAGTCCTGGAGGAAGAGGAAAAGAGATAAAAATGTAACAATGATAGTAATCAATAACTAAACAGTAGATGCAAGGTACTGTGACAAGGACTTTACACAGTGTCTCATAAGATCCTGTTAATGATTATTATTGCATTTTCTTTGCAAAAGAGGGTAGAAGAATCTAGAAGTTAAATTTCACATTTAAAGTTGACAGGGAACAACTGCTGTGGCTTGGTTTCAAACTTAGATTAAGCTTTATCAGGTAACATCTTAATTCAGGTGTTGCTTCACCCCAACTGAAAGGGAAAATGAAGGGGAGGAAAATTATTTCTTGGAGTCAGTTCGGGTATCATTCTCATTACACAAAACTAAATCTTAGGAATAACAAATGTTTAGATTTCAAGATCACAAAACTAAAAGTGTCTATAGGGCAGCCCCGGTGGCGCAGCAGTTTGGCGCCGCCTGCAGCCCGGGGTGTGATCTTGGAGACCCTGGATCAAGTCCCATGTCGGGCTCCCTGCACGGAGCCTGCTTCTCCCTCTGCCTGTGTCTCTACCCCTCTCTCTCTCTCTACGTGTCTCTCATGAATAAATAAATAAAATCTTAAAAAAAAAATATATATATATCTTCTATATGTGAAGTCATTAAAATAGGGATGGAATAAGGGGAGAAAAGAAAGAAAGAATCAGAATCAAAGAAAGCCTAGAACTAAAAATGAAAAATAAGATGGCAGTTACTCTGGACAATCAAACATATAACTTCAGGCTAAACATTAAAACAAACAAAAGTACTGTTTTTGCCTTTCAGATTCCTAGGGAATGAGAAAAAAATGTGTTGTTTTGGATGACAATGAAGTCTTCCAAATACTTCCTGAAAACTGAGCAAGGATATCATTAATACATTTATTCTCTTAAGATAAAACACAGGGTATCTTTTGATTCTTGAAGAAATTTAACATTTTAGATTATAATTTGTCTTATTTTTTAGATCATTTATCTTAAACAATGTTTCTAATTAAAGTCATATGCTTGTTATAGTAAACACAGGAAATACAGAAATTATAAAAAAAGTAATCGCACATAATTCCACCTCATGGATATAACCACCATTAATATTCTGGCTGACTTCCTTCCAGTATTAAACGTATGTCCACTACTAACAAAGAAATTACTTTCATTTATTTCAGAAACCTCATTTCGACCATGATGTGCTGAAGAGGATGCTAATAAAGAAAAGCACTTTTTTTTTTTTCTAAAGTGAGAATTAGTAGTAAAAAAAAATGCCAACTAAGTGTTTAAGCAGGAATGGCTAATTTCATCGACTGATGGTGTGTACTTGGAGCGCTTCACTGAGAGGCTCTGAGGCTGCTTTCAGGCTTAAAAAAAATTTTTTTCAACATCGATGAGCCAAGTCTAACATGATCATAAGAATAGGTACTGTTTCCCATATGCCACAAAATAAAAATAAGAGGTACAAAAAGAGATCAAGATGTATGATACAAGTAGATAAATGTGATTAATAAAATGTTGCTAAAAAAAAGAAATTTAAAGTGTGATCTCATCAACAGGGCTCAAATATTTGGCAGAATGATTTGAAGGGGCTGTGAAAAAAAGAAATCTTGAACAGTGGCCAATTATTTAAAGAAGGCAAGGAGATTATGTACAAAAGTGCAGCTAAGGCAAAAGATGAGCGAGCGTAGGAAGTCAAAGGACAATGACACATGAACAAATATTCAAAGACAGAGGGAGCAGGAGAATGACAGGATTTATACACTGAGGCTACTTGTGACTTACCTCAACAGGAAGCTGATTGAACTGTGTCACTAGGCCATCTACAGCTGTCGCTATGCCAATAAGTGCAACAACCTTTTGTGGCCTTGCGATCGCAGCATGAAACATAAGCCATCCACCGAGGCTACTTCCAACTAGTATCTAAAGTAAAAATTTATAAAGTTTTAAAGAGGAGTTTTTATTTTCTGTAAGCAGACTAAAAAGCTTATGTATGTACTTTTTTTCTTTTATATCTGTTAGCTCTCTGACTTTTAATATTTGGCATAAAGTAGAATTAAAACCATGATTACAGTGAAAAGTAAAAGGTTACTTACATTTTATGAGATAGTGAAAATGATAGAACTATTTTAAATCAAATACCAAAACTGATGGTAAAACACTTGAACTATTAAATTTTCATAGCTAAAGAAACAGCTCAAAAAGCATGAGGTTGGTCAATAATCAGATTTAACAAAAACAATTACCTGAGGTCCTTCAGCTACATCATCAATTATAGAAAGAACATCTTTTCTCCACTTTCCCACTGTGCATTCTTGTAAATTACCATCCGAATTTCCAACTCCTGACAAATCAAACCTAGAAAAAGGGAAAAACATAGGTCTATGTCTAGATATTTATCTATACATTTGCTTCTCTGATTTTTAAGAAACATAGCACATTTGTTATAATTACAATGCTTAAAATATATTAAAATAAAATACCGAGGTCAATATATATTTTAGCAGATCCTAGTGATAGAACCTTCAAATATCACTTCCATCCATTCTCACCTCCCTCTGCCACCAGCGGCCACTCCATGTCACTAATCTCCTCTGACTGACTAGTGTGACGGACAGTCTCCTCCGGAGTCTTCCTGCCTCCCTTTCCTACCGTTGTATCTCTTCCCCATGCAGCAGTCAGTGATCCTTTTAAACCAAAAATCATGTCTTGCACAAACCTTCCAAAAGCTTTCTATAATCTTTAAATAAAATATCCAGTCCTTACCATAACGTGGCCTCTGACTACCTCTCTGATCTCATTTCTTCCTGTTCCTTCTCTGCAACTGCATCTTCACTTGCCTTCTTGAAGTTCGTGGACTACACCACCCATGATTTTGCCTCAGGAGTTTGACATCAGCTGCACTTTCCACATGGAACACTGGACACCTCCAGATAGTCATTTTGCTTGCTCCCTCACTTCATTCAGGCCTTCAGCTCCAACGTTTGTTTCATCCCCAGCGATGCCTTCTGTGACCACCCAACCCCAAACTGCTTCTCTCATCATCCTCAAATTCCTTACCCAACTTTATTTTCTTCATGGCATATGTTGCTGTTTGACCTATAAGAAATCTGACTGTTGGTGTGGTCTGTCTCCCACGCTCGAATGGAAGCACGAGGGGGCCCAGACTGCTTTGTTCAGCATTCCTTTCCTGGGGCCTAGACCAGTACTTTGCATGTGGTGAATGCGGAGTATTTACTAAATTAATGACAGGGAAAGAGGCAAATCAACCTCATGAACACCAGCTCATCCCCTTAGTTTGCTTCTCCTTCGAACTTTCTAGTTCTCCAGGTTCCAAGTCTGTGTGATCCGGGCATTTCACCTCTCTTTCCAGGCCTCAATTTAACAGATAATGAAGTATCATCATACCATGCCTGCAGATTACCTTAAACCCCCGTCCTACCGAACTATTCCAACCCCTGGGGAAGCCCTTTCGTAATGCGGAGCCTTTGCGTGCTATCCCACTGCCTGGCAAGCCTTCCTTCACCACTCCAGCTCCTGATCATCCTTTAAAACAAGACACTGCCTTTGAGGCACATTCTTTGACATACATGCCCTGCTTACTACCATCACTTTCTTTTGTATGTACTCACTCAACGCTTTTCTTATTATGTAGTCAGCAAATTTTAAGCAGATCGTTTTATGCAGATTAGTTTTTTCCAGGATACTGAATGCTGTGTGGCTTGTACCATCCTCCCTCACTCTCATTTCTCCTCCTCATCTCTGTCTCTGCAATCACACTGAAGGTCTCTGTCATGGTAAGCCTGGCCTATCACAGCAGCCTTCCATGTCTCTATGGCTAGTCTCTCTCCAAATGGATCCACTGTATACCTATCAGGTTTCTTCTGCAACATTATACGGACATGGCATTAACTTCAGTGATTCTCTGTGACATACAACATAAACATTCAGCGTGTTAGCCTGTTTTTATAGACCATTATCTTCTGGTCATCTTGGATCAACCTTTTATCATTTCGTCAGAGGCAACTGCTACCTTGGCCAAACAGATCAATCTGCTGTTAATCAACTAGCTCTTGCTTTCTGTCCTGTTTCATGCCTCATACTATTCCCTTTACCTGGAACACCTTCTTCCTTTCACCTTCACAGCTCATATACTCTCAGAGTTTAGTCCAAATGACCCCTTTTCTCTGCTGGAAAAACTTCCCAGACAAGCTGAAGAAAAAAAGGTCTATCTAATGCAACTTATATAGAATTCATTTTTTATCAGTCACCATTAATTGTTTATAACCTTCTCTGTAAGACAGTGTGCGTGCGTAATGTGCCTCATCATTCCTGTGAGACTGTCAGAACTTTGGGGGTGGGGGACGAGGAAACACAATTCTTAGTTTTGTCTCTGCAATCTTCATGGAGACCAAAGATTGAGGCATGTAAACCTCATACACTAAGTATCACATCATATTCTAAGTAAATAAAAGCGGAGGATAAAAGTAGAATCACTGTATCCAAATATGAAGCTTTCAGGTTTTTCTCTTAAAATCTAGTGAAAACTAATAAATCCTAGTGTTTTTAGTGTACATGTAAGAACACATATGTGATAGATAGCATATAACATTTTCTTAGGGATTTATAAGTTATGGAGGAAGAAGAAATAAAAATTTTTAGATATAAAGTAAAAGAATTTGGGACCTGTGGATAATCGTGGAACAAAGCCACTGGTAAAAGTGCTGATCACAGTTATTACTTCTCTTCAATCCCGGGGACACAGCAGACAGACCCAGGAGAAGGAAGGCACCAGCCAATCCTCCTTTGCCCTCCCCTGGTGGGCAATCGGGCAGCACTATTTGCTGCATCTTTTACAGCTGCCTTCCAAATATATGATGCTTGTAGAATACATGTAGAGCACCGCCCCTCTCCCCCGCAAGATGGAAATAAAAATACTTATAATAAAAGGTTTAAGTAAAAAAACAGTGACTCTGGTTGAATCCTAATCAAAGGACAAAGATATTTCAAACATATTAAGCTGTGTAAGACTTTAAAACACAGCAACACAACTCTATTCTAGTAGCCTCAACTCTAGGACATATTCCCATATCTAGAATTAAATATTCTATGACAAACAATTATGAGAGAATAACAGCCCTAACGCCATGTATTACATTCCTGAGTTCTGGCTCAATCTTATGTTAGGCATGGAGACAGGACAACAAGAAACCATTTTCTTAGAGCTGTATGTACCATTCCTTATATAATATACAAAACTAACCATTACCTCATTCAAGGTCCAAAACCTTACAGCCAAAAGCACAACAAAGTAAACTAGGAAACTGGAGTATCAAAGATAAAATCTAGAACAAGCTAAAAGACAATCAATAGTAATTGATGTGATTGCAGCAAAGTTTGATAAAAGAAAATAAAAAAGAACGTAGTCAAATTAAAACTTTGTAGTGAAGGGCTATAGTTTTAAAAAGATTTATAAAGACATACTTAGGCTCTGTTTTAACACAGTACCATTTAATGGTCTGTACACATTATAATTCAATCATGTTTGTTTATCTTTAACAAATGCATTTCTTATGTATCCAAAATGCAGAAAACCCACCCATGTCATGTCTTATAGGGAGATGGGAACTGGTTACAGTATTTAGAGTCTCAGTTTAAATCCAAGAACCAGTAAACTAGCAATTTCTTGATTCAAATTCTTTTGAATGATGGCAATTTTTCTGATATTTTTCACATTTTGGTCCAGGTGGTCCCCCTTCCTGTACAACTCGTTCTTACCCAAATCTGAACTATCCTTCAATGTGCCTTTATAAAGTGTTTTTCATCACTTCAATCCCCAGTTTTCTCTCAACTTGTGCAATTAAGTATACTGTTCTTTTGACACAGTCATATTCTGATGAGTATTTTTGCCTAATTTCTCACATGTATTTTATCTTGTGCTTCCCCAAGCTGATCTTTAAGAACAGCGGCCATATTTTAGAATTCACGGTGTTTTTTACAGTACCCAGTAATAGTGTTAGAAAGTCTACTTAGAAAAGATACAGTCTTCAGAATAACAGGTAAGTCAGAACAGATTTTTTTAAAGTTCTGAGCATGAAAATGAAACCATTCAGTTAACGATGAAAGGAGTTAACACTAAATCCATATAACTGACATACTCTCTGCTAATATATTGAATAAAATCTAAGTTTTTTTAATTTATTATTTTACTTCTGAAAGATGTATTTTCTAGAGCCATAAAGTGAATGTTAGTGAAACTACTAACAGTTAAGATGAACAGATTTTTAGGCTGTTAGTGCTAGAATGGATTCAGAAATTATCTTTAGCTCAACTTCTCCCTTTTTTATGATAAGAATAGAAGTCCAATGTTTATCAGCCAACTCATCTTGTCATAGTGATTGCTAGAATTGATGCTAATACCCGTATTTCCTGAATTCCAGGCCAGTGTTCTTTCTACTAAACCATACTATCTCTTCTGGCAAATTAGGCACTATATAAAATGATTGTTACAGGTAAACAAACCTAATAACAACAGTGTAATAAGCATATTACTTTACTAAAATAATTAACAGTATTAAATATTAGGAACTGTGAAATCAAATTTTGGTTAAACAACACATAGCCCCCTCTTATTTAGGCTTCCACATCTTCAGACTACTAGAGTGAGGGGAAAGAGAAAACTCAGTGGAAACATGAATTATACAATGCTAATTTTAGAATACCTTCATTTATTTATGTATACGGACAGGGAACACCAATGAAAATACAGCCAGAGAAATAAATTGAGGAGTTACAGACTGCACTTAACACCAAGGGAAAGAATGGGCTCAATATGAAGACGATGTGAAATGGGAACTTAAAGGATCTTAGGTAAGAGACATGAAAAATATACAATGTTCTTAAATACATATACTATATTTAAATACATATTTTAAAAATAGAGTTATAAAGGCCAAATAAAAGGCTTTAACTCTCCAATGGAAAGTCACAATATAATTACAAGGCATTACAAGAAAGCCAACTATTATCAGTAGCTTGCTGTCATGTTATATTATCATTTGTAATGGGTTTATTTACCACTAATTTCCTTTCCTGTCAGTATTGGCAGAGTGGCACAAGGACTATCAAAAAAGGTCTTTTAAAGGTTGCATTCACGATAACCCTAAATCACAAGGTTGAAGTTTACAGGCCATTAACAGAAGTTAATCCATAAAAACACTGGCCATTTGCTTTTATTGGTTAGAGCAGAAATAATTCTCCATTGCCATGCTAAATGGTAGCAGTATTTTCTCTGAAACGTGTTGTTCCTACCTTATACAGGCGTGACCTAGAGATTTGCAAAATTCTTCAATCGCCAATGCTTTTGTACCATTCATATTAGAAAGATAGCCAGGGATGAAGATAACTCCTGGACTTTTGCCTTTTAGCTTCTTATAAGCCAGGTTTGGAAGCTCTGGTCGACTAAGGAAAGAGACTGATGTCTTTTGTCTGCAAGCTAAACACAGTACACAAAACATAAACTATAGTTCACAAATACTGTTTTTGGAAAACCATATACAATTGATCCTTGAACAACACGAGGGTTGGGGTGCTGACCCCTGTGTAGTCAAAAATCCATCTGTTAACTTCTGACTCCCCCAAAACTGAACTACTAATAGCCTACTGTTGATTGGAGGCCTTACAGATAACAGTGGATTAACATATATTTTGTTATATTGTATTCTTACAACAAAGTAGGCTAGAGAAAAGGAAATGTTAGGAAAATCATATAGAAAACATATTTACAGTAGTGTACTCTATTTTTTTTGGGGAAAAAAAAACAATGTATAAGTGGACCCTTGCCGTCAAACCCATATTGTTCAAGGGTCAATTGCATATTTTCAATTTTAACTTGTCAAACTGATGTCAAAACGACTTCCATTTAAGAGGAAAAACAAAAAGACTTGAAGTACTAAAATCACAAGCTTATGCATGGTATTTTCTGAACTCATCAAAATCAGTGCCTTTGAGCAAGGCACTTGATTCTTGATTCTTCCAAAATACGCAATGAGGAGGAAATTCCAAGGCAATGAAAGCTAGAAACTTATAAAAAATGTTTTCCTGTTGCTGCTGTATCATCTGTCCTAAACACTATCAATCAATGTTCAGATTTATCTACACTAGTTTTAGTCGTCTATTGTCTGAGGGTTTTTATTTTTATTTTATTTATTTTTAAAAGTTATTTATTTATTTATTTAAAAAACAAATAACTTATTTATTCTTGAGAGACAGAGAGAGAGAGAGAGGCAGAGACACAGGTAGAGGGAGAAGCAGGCTCTAATGCAGGGAGCCCGACGTGGGACTTGATCCTGGGACTCCAGGACCACGCCCTGAGCCAAAGGCAGGCGCTCAACCACTGAGCCACCCAGGTGTCCCAAAAACTTTTTATTTATTTATCCATGAGAGACACAGAGAGAGAGGCAGAGATGCAGGCTCCATGCAGGGAGCCGACGTGGGACTCAATCCCGGGTCTTCCGGATCAGGCCCTGGGCTGAAGGTGATGCTAAACCACTGAGCCACCAGGGCTGTCCTTGTGAGGTTTTTGTACAATTTTTTTTCAGCGTTTGAGGAGTTTCACATTCTCTACTTTTTGGCAGGTTGGAGGAGAAACAAGTTTGGTCTGCCTTGAGATCTTGTTCCAAAGATGGGGGTGCTGGTGTGCCACTTTCACCTTTATCATGGGTGGCTCTCATGCCACCCACAAAATCATGGGCCATGGCTAATAACCAATCATGATTATTTTTCAGGTGAGGTGGGTTTAAAGAGCAGTTTCTTTACAAGTAACCTCGAATAACTTATAATAGTACTATATTTTGGAAAAAGATTTCTCAGGGGCTCTGCAATCACTTATGTGTTTTATGTGTTGGTCTGGCTTGCTGTGGATGGTACACGATCTTCACACAATTTAAGTACAATAGTACAACTGACAAACCTTATATAAGGTTACTTCATTTTGTTGTTTTTGAAATTTCTTCCCTACCACAGAATCTGTACTTGTTCTTAAAAAAAGGTGAAAAGACATTTTTAAAAATTGAGTTATTTATAATCCCACCTCCTCCTTCCAAAGAAATTAGGTTTGTGGGGGGCCTGGGTGGCTCAGCTGTTTAAGTGTCCAACTCTTGATTTCAGCCCAGGTCACGATCTTGGTGTGAGATGGAGGCCAACATCCGGCTCCGTGATGAGCGTGGAGCCTGCTTGGGATTCTCTCTCCCACCCCTCCCTGTGTGCACTCACATTCGTGTTCTCTCTCAATAAATTAAATAAATAAATAAATAAATAAATAAATAACCATTAGGTTTGTGTATTTCCTAACAATCTTGTTCTAGACCAACAGAATCTCTTCTACTAAATGAAACCTTCCTCTACTTTATTGTGGCCAATGGAAACATCTTGGCCCCCTTCATGGGGCTGATAAAAGCTTTCATTTTGGATTTGAGGCTTGAACTCATGAATCTGTGATCAAGAGTCCTACACTCTACCAACTGATCCAGCCAGGCAGTCCGAGAAGCTGATTTTTAAAAAACCGAATTAAAGGCCTTACGGTACCCCTATTACATGTAAGTGTGTTTCAAAGTTTCAGTATATCATGAAATGTGCCAAATTAAAAGTTTTAGCAACGGGCAGCCCCGGTGGCTCAGCGGTTTAGCGCCTGCCTTCGGCCCAGGGTGTGATCCCGGAGACCTGGGATCCAGTCCTGCATCGGGCTCCCTGTGTGGAGCCTGCTTCTCCCTCTGCCTGTGTCTCTGCCTCTCTCTCTCTCTCTCTGTGTGTCTGTCATGAGTAAATAAACAAAACCTTAAAAAAAAAAAAAAAAACCCTTTTAGTAACAACCAGGGCTAGTCGGGGCCAGTTATGCTGGCTGGTGGACTGCATTTGCAAAAATGTCATCTTCCCATTTCCTTAAAAAAAAAAAAACCCTCCTATCCTCTTCTGGATATCACTTCCCAAAACAGGAATTTCTCTCTCAGACAATTACAACAGACTTCATTTTGGTGAGCTGTAAGTGGACAGGGTTTTCTAAACATTATAAGTGATCTTACTGTATACAACAAGGGTTAGCTCAAACTAACGCTCGGTGATGTGTTGAATAGATGAAAGGCTATCACAACCTAGTTAATGAACTGACACACTATGCCTCACTAGAGGAACTTAGGTATAAACAAGCCTTTAGGTTGTATCCAATTAAGCGTAAGGTTTTTTTTTTTTTTTAATATTTTATTTATTTATTCATGAGAGAGAGAGAGAGAGAGAGGCAGAGACACAGGCAGCGGCAGAAGCAGGCTCCATGAAGGGAGACTGACACGGGAGTCGACCCCGGGTCTCCAGGGTCACCCCCTGGCTGAAGGTGGCACTGAACAGCTGAGCCACCCGGGCTGCCCTCCATAAGGTCTTTTGAGAATGTTAAACCAGCAGAAATAATGCCAGCTTCGACTGAAAGGGACAGAGATAGGACAAAATGAAGGATGAATCAGACTCTCAAAATTATACAGTTAGCAAACAGGCTTGAAGTTATTCTTCCTTTTCCTTGAAGTCCATGCTTACAGCTGAGTAATTTCATCAGCTTGTTTTTTTTTTTTTTAAGATTTTATTTATTCATGACAGACACAGAGAGAGAGAGAGGCAGAGACCCAGGCAGAGGGAGAAGCAGGCTCCACTCAGGGAGCCCGAAGCGGGACTAGATCCCGGGTCTCCAGGGTCAAGCCCCGGGCTGCAGGCGGCGCTGAACCCGCTGGGCCCCCGACGGCTGCCCAATTAACCATAAGTTAAACTGTATTATGTACATTTAAAAATTTCAACCAAGACCAAGGGTATAAAGCACTGACAGGTTCCACTCCCAGCACAAGCGCACCTGATAGCCTGTACGTCAAAAACGTAAAACATCACAAAGGCGGAGAGAATTCAAAGACAAGATTCAGAAAGAATGATCGTATGTACTGCGGGTGGAGCCGGATGGGGAAACTGCAGACTCACAAGATGGAAATACAAGGAAAACACTGTCGTTTTTGGTGCAGACGCCAGTTTCCTCCGAAGGGTAAGGACTGTGGTCTGCGCTGAGCGCGGAGCCCGGGGAAGGCAAACTCAGATGAGGCTCGACGGCGACGGCGACGCCTTCGCAACGACGACGCCAAGTCCCGCCGTAGGCCCCCTCCCGTGATGCATCCGAACAAAGGGTCAAGACCCCTAAACTCCTTGAGCTCCGGGAGACACGAGCAACGGCTGCGCTGCAGTCGCGCGGCTTCGCCTCCCCGGGGAGGCCGGCAGAGCAGCCGCAGCTCGGGGCTGCGGGGACCGCCCTCCAGCGACCGCCCAGGCCGCGCAGCCCCCCCCACCGGGGCCGTCCTCCCGCCCCCGCCGGGCGGGCGGCGAGAGCGTTTGCGAGCTGGCGCCCCAGACCGCACGAGACAGGCACGTCCGCGAGCGCGCGTGCTTCTTTCTCCCGCCGTCCGGACACTGACCTGGGGGCCACCGCGGAGTCCCCTCGGGCTTCCTTGCGAGCCAGGCGCTGAGGCCCCGGCGGAAGCCGAAGACCGCCGCTCCGCCCCACCTCCAGCAAGGCACCCGGGCGCCCAGAGCCGCCAAGCGCAGCCCCGCCATCTTCGCACCTCGCCGACCCGCACGGCCGCCGAGCGCCGCGACCCGGGCTGCGCATGCGCCGCCGGCCGGAAGCCGGGACTGCCCAAGTGGTACCCGGAAGGGCGGGGAGGGTCCCGCGAGAGCGCGCAGGCGCAGAGCGGTGTCGCCTCCGTCCCCGTCCCCGTCTCGCCGGGGCAGCGCCCGCTTGACGGCTCCCCTGTGATGGCTTGGGGCGCGCTGAGTGGCCCGGGCGCGGCGACCTCGGTGGGCAGGCAGCCGTTCCGTGGCTGGAGGCGCCGGAGAAGCCGTGAGGCCGCGTTCCAAGGAAACCCTGGCATCGTCCCGGGGGACGCCGGGGAGGGAAGCGCGGGATGCGAGGCGGCGGCGATTCGAGATGGGACGGTTTCAAGCCTTCCCGGAAGTGCTGCCGAGATCTGACCCGAATCCTGCCAAACCCGTCCCCCTCGTTTTTGCACCAGCTCTCCGGATGCCCGACTGCTGAATTTTTGGATTGTTCTCTCCCTTCTCCCGTGTTACGCGCAAGAAAAGAGATCCCAGTGGATGATTGACCTCAAAGGAAGAATAAAATTGAGGGGATTTAAATACGCTTTGGGAGAATATAGTTTGGGAATAGAAGGGCTTTCTTGAGCATGAGATGAAACCCTCCAATCCTAAAACAAAACAAAAACAACAAACTGCATGTGTATTTCAGCTTTTCCAATGGCAAAAGTCCCCTCGAGTCAAATGAGAGTCTAGAAAAACTAATTCTACAGCACAGATAACAGAACATTCTATCGACTTGCTCCTAGAAATAAGGGGGAAAAAATCTATGATTTAAACAGCATTGGACGAGAGCTGTGAATAGGCAATTTGTATGTGGAGATGTCCAACTTCACTAATTGAAACGTGAATTAAAAAGAAATAACTTTTTTTTCCTGACCCATCAAATTGGCAAAAACTTAAAAAAGCGATTCATGGCAAGGATGCTGGGAAACTGGCACTCGTGTAGGTTGGTGGGGAAGTTAATCGCTAAATTCTTCTGTCAAGGGATCTCACCAAATCCATTACAATTTAAAATACATGTCATTTTCAATGTCCTTGACCAAGTGGTCCCAGTTTATGACTGTCCTGTAGAAAATAATACTAGTTCCTAAGGACGCATATCATCTGCTACAGCATCATTTTTAGAAGGAAGCAGCAGAAAAAAAAATAGTCAATAGAAAAATGGTTGCATCAATTGTACAAGGGTTTCTGAATTTTAGCTCTGGCAGCCTTCAAATTAGTCCTGGGGGCCTCTGTCGGCACCAACAGGTTTTTTTCTACTCATCAACTCGTTTATTTCTACTTCAGATTACTGTGACTGGTATAATACTTAAGGAAAGCCACGTTAGTATGTTGTCATAAAGTTTGGAGCAATGATTGGAGCTGGAGGTAAGTGCAAAGTTTGCTTATAGTGAATCCGGCCTATCTTTGGAGTCTTGAGAACTTGTCTTATTGGGACATACTAAAAATGTTGGATAATTAAAAATTAAATAGATCTGTCTTGAGTGGTGTAGTGCCAGAAACAGATTGCAAGGAGGGCTGCTTGATTTCAGGACACATTCCAAAAGTTGTTGAGCTGTTGTGCCAGTTCTCCATTAGACCCATCGTAGACTCCAAAGGAACTAAATCGCTACAGTGGTACACCATGCACGTCAGTTCACTATCCCTTATATCTTAATAATAAATATTTCTCACTGTGGTTTTTGGATAACTGCAATTCTTCTCGATCATTCCTTTCCCTATTCTGTCCCTTTATTTTTGCTGATTGTCTTGCATTTTATGTACAACAAAATGAAGATAATAATCTGATCTGTCCCCACAGTGGGAAAAGCACTGTACAAAAAAAGCAGGGAAATCCATGGATTGTTTTCTCTGTCCACCCTTATTCATATAACAGATCAGGAAAAATTGTGGCCAGTGTCAAGTCAAGATGCTTTTATCCACAGTGATGGGTTTGAAGTAAACCAATTTGTTTCATATCCACTGTCAGTATTGCCTTCATTAACAGGAGTGATAGGCCATATTGTTCAGGGCCAGTGTCTCCCTCTGAAATCTGCTGCCTTAGTCCAGGGAGACAAATGAGGTCACCATCAAGTAAAGCCCTTTACTTCACACCAGCATGATTTTTTCCCTGGCAGAGAAGCAAGCACAGTCCTTGAAATCCCCAGTAACAATTGTGTCTTTGTAAAAAGACAGGAAGATGTCACATTTGTCAGCCGTTAGGTCACTTTGTTAGCAACAGGAATGTGACCAGAGATCATTACTTCAGTTTATAAAACTACAAGTCATAATGTTAGCAAACATCATTTTGTGGAGATTCACAATTGACTTTTGCTGATTAATCCATCCCCTGTCATGTCACCAATAGGTATACTCCTAAAGAGAGATGAGTTTATTTTCAAATGTGAAATCTGGTCAACGTTTTAATCCGTACGCAACATATTTTAACACACATTTTTAAAAGGTTTACTACATCATGCAAGATATAATGCTGATTAGAATATCTTTTTAATCCTATGAAGAAAGTACATTACAGAAAAGCCGTATCTTTATATTAACCAACAAAATTTTAGCAATTGCATTTCACTCTTTTAGATCATTACAGGGTTTAGGGGTGATCTCTGAAAAAACATATTATCAAAATATCTCTTGCAATCATGACTTTGTCCTCCACTGTTCAAGTAAAATCATGTGTCATCCAGTTGGAAAATCTATTTATTGGCAACATGTATACAGCTCACACTGTAAATTTTTAAAAACTGTACCCCGTCAGGTCTGACAAAGATTTTATGGACGCTGCCAATCTCATCATTTCATCTCGTACTAGTAAGCAAAGCCATTATTTTCTACTTCTATTCATTTGCCAACTTTTCGGAAAGAGTACGTTCATATTTGCAAATACACACAACATGACAAACCAGGATAAATGGCACTGAAAAACCGTTATAAAAGAGACTTGCCTGAAGTCATTTCATTCAACAAAAATTGATTTAACTCAAAAACAAAGCCCAATTGTAAAGAAATACATAATAAAATAGTACATTACAGAGAACATTAGTCAAAGTTCATTTTCTTTTTTATAGAACTACGCTACCTCCGTAAATAAGGATTTTAGTTGGTCTGTTCTTTGGTGAAAACAGAGCTCTGATTTCATCGTTACGTTACGTGAGGCTGCAGTTAATGCGTGTGTTCCATAGCAAAGAGGAAACGGACAACCTAAAGGAAATCAGCTCCTGAGCTCCTGGGTACTTTTATTCTCAGCACTGGGAATGGAGAAATCTTTAGCAAAACATGAAGTATTTTATTTTAAATTGCTCAAAGTGACAGAATGTCTGTCTAATAAGACTGCTCCTGTTTAACACACACAACTTTTTGTCTTTTCTTCTTTTACAAAAAGTGATTTGCTATATATGTACAGTAGCTTATACCAGAGGTAACTCTTCAGAGTCAACTTCCTGGACATCTGATGGCATCAAAGTACCATTTTAAAATGTAGAGTAACACTAAATGCAGTTCATCACCTGAAACTACCACTATTAAACAGAAGTCATATCAAGTCTTTGGTTTAGGTGCAGTACTTAATAATTAGGGCAAAACTTCTCCTAAAATATATTCCCCTCCAAACTCTTATTTGCTTCTATTTATAAAATAACCTTCAGAAAAATGCTTTTTAGGAAACCAGTTGATAACTAATAATGTCAATGCCAACAACTGGGGTGCTAAAATAATTTCGTATTTCCAAGTACATACATTTTGTAAACCATTCAGTTTATTTCACCAAAGTAAACAATTGATAAAAAATAGTTTGTAAGAAATGTTCCTATAAGTGATGCTATTTACCAAAATAGTATTTTTTTTCCTCATAGGTGCTTCGGTCCTTTTGCTATTTATCATGAAGCTTTGAGTTAAAACCCCCTTTTTCTCTTTTATAAGTGACTTCCTGTTAATATAAAAGGAGTTCCGAGTATACACGGTTAAAGGGATGGATCTGTTGGGTCTTTTCATCTGGGATTGAATATGGCTTCATTCTTGTAAGAGGTTATTGCAGTCGCCCTGAAGTAGACTGTTGCACCAGTTCGCTACAGTAAGAAGTGGGTGTAACCTTCTGCCCCAGTAACTATAACATCCATCCAGATCCGCATGGCTTCCGGTGATGGCGCAACCATATAATAAATTCTGTCATGGGTCTTGACACTAAAGGTGAGTAATGGATTAGGACTCTAAAAACCAAAAAAGAAAAAAGAATGGGAAGTTAACGTCCTGAAATTACATTAAATAATACAGATACATGTGAGGGCCTCTTCCTCTTTAAAAGTTCTAATTTATAGAAGTCTAAATTGGTGTTACTTTTGCTCTAGTAGAACCTGTAACCCCACTTCCAACTCCATTTCTCAAGACTGACTATCTTTTTGGCCTTTCTGCACCAGAAGTCTCATACAGAGAGCTCACTGATCAATCCTCTTAGCAGCTACTTTGTAGGGAAAGCTCTAGCTGGGTACCTAGCTCAACATTGAGCTCTAGCTCAACAAATAATAGCTCTCCTTCTTAGCCCTGCTAAGATTCTTCCTTATAACCAAATAGTATCTCCTTCCTAGAATCTCACAAAAAAATCACTTAACAGGATCTTCTAGGGGCGCCTGGGTGGCTCAGTTGGTTGGGTGTCTGCCTTCAGCTCAGGTCATGATCAGGTCCTGGGATTGAGCCCCAAATCCAGCTCCCTGCTCAGCAGGGAGTCTGCTTCCTCCTCTCCCTTTGGCCCTCCCCTGCCTCCTGCTCATGCTCTCTCTCTCAAATAAATAAGTAAAATCTTAAAAAACAAATATGTCCAGAAGATTTTCTCATTTCACCATGACTTTTTTTTTTCCACAAAAGATCAGCTATATTAATTACTTCTACGTTTGTTTACTAGAATCATTATGATTATATCAATCAGTTATGTCAGAACAACAAATCTAAATTGCTTGGAGTTCAAAACACATCTTTTTCCCAACTTAATTATGCATTCAATGATAGAAATCTGAAAATCAGTGTTTACCTTATTAGCGTTCTTGAGGTGATCATAATATACTTCTTCAATAGCTTGGAAGTATATTACTCCTTTTAATTTAGCTTCATGCTTGTCTGCAATAATAGATGGTGTTAAAATACCTTATCACCACTGATGGACTGAAAACATTATAATTGGATTATAATTATTAAAATATTGATCTAGCTTTTAAATTACCTAAGATTAATTTGGATAATTTAGGTGAAGGCATTAGCCCAGTTTCTAGACTGAAAAAAAACAAGAGAAAAAAGTAATTATCAGCCCAAATCTCAGGGACTAATTGACTTTGCCCAAGGCTCTCCAGTGAATCTGCAGTCAAAAGACAACTCAGAATTACCAATACTCAAGTTAGCTTGCGAAGTCTAAAAACACCACTGACACTGATACAAATTATCTCCCCACATTCTCCAAAACAGTGGTTGTCATGGAAACATTAATATGTAGCACTGTTGTAATGAAATTTGTCAGAAGGATTTTTTTTTCTAATTTAAAATAAGTAATCTACTGATATTTCTTTCCTATGAATTTCTTGTCCGGCAGGCTTTTTCTCCTGTTCCCAGTAGAGTTTCATGTCAAAGATTTAAGGTCCTTTCAATGCAGCACTTTTCCAAACCATTTCTAAGATTTCATCAAATTTGCCATAAAAACCAAAGTAAAATAAAACAACCAACCAACGAAACCACTAACTAAACAGCAACACTCTGTGATCTAATACCTTCTTGAAATATTTTGTAAGTCAAACTTGGCAAAGATCATAAATGTGTGTGAGCGTACTAAAGAATTTTAAAGGCACGGATGAGGCTGCAAAGAAAAAGACTCTATCATATCCGGCTGGTGGAAGGGCAAATCAGAAAGCTTTTGGAAGGCAGTTTGGGAAAACAAACCAATTAAAAATGCAAAAAATCCTCTCACTCAGGAATTCCATTCCTAAAATATTATTGTATATGAGCTACTCATGCGAATGGATTTGTGTTCATTATAGCAGAAAGCTGCAAAAAATCTGCTTGAATTTTACCAGGGAACTGATTCAACTATAGACTGGCCATACAGTGGAATTCACAAAGCCACTGCAAAGATTAGATCTGCATATACTCATCAGAGAAAAATCTTGAAATACTGTTAATGTGAAAAAAGTTAGGAAGAAAGTGAATAATTTGGTCCCAATTATATTAAAGAAGAAAGAATTCATATTTATGCTGAAAATATATATAAATGAATAGAGTAAATCTGCAAAGATTTTTTAGACTTGACAATGGGAAAAGGTTACAACTTTTATGATGCCAAAGAGACTTTCATTAGACTTTTGTTCCATTTTTAGGATTTTTACTCATGAATGTCTTTTTTTTTTCAACAATGAGAAGCTAGTCTAAAAAACCACAGCCCCGATAAATTCAGTGGAAAATAAAAGCTGTTAAATGACATTTAACTCCGCATTTTTCTAAGTTACTTGCCCATGTTTGACCATGGGCCATATTTGCATGTGTTTGTTTTGCTCCTCCTCAGGAAACTGTTTTAATTAATGCCACGTTTAGTGGGTTCCAATCAATTTCTGTGAAAGAGGTCAGTGTAGCTCTCAATTCTGAAGGATTCTGCAACTATTAATGGGGATACAGTTAACACTTTATTTTCTGAAAACAAATGTAAAACAAAATCTGAAGATAAAAAGCAAATCATATCAGTGTTTCAAGGAGGCATAAAACTGGGGAATGAAACTTTTGTTTAGAGGGCACTTCCTATATGGGCAAGAGCTCTAAAAAAATACTGGCCTCACAAGGACATTGTGAACTAAGAGAATCAATAATGCTATTGCGAACCGACACGATAAAGCTATTTATCATTCAATTTCCATAGCATTATCCCATCAATTTACAGATATGTTTTCTGTGTCTCTGTTTTCTTTAGAGACTCTTGTAAGGTTATCCAGTTAATATGCAGGAGGCCAGGGGCACGATTGGCTCTTGTCAAGACTTTGGGCTCTTGTCACCACTTACAGCTCCTTTTGCAAACACGGTGCCTTTCTACCCCACCACCAGTGGAAGGGCCGTGGCGCCTGTGGGGTCAAGTCCAGCCTGAACTGCAATCTGTATGGCCTCCTGTGGACCCGCACTTAGTGATGTCTGGGGAGAGTGGGGGTGGGAGTGCGGGGACCAGACCAGCCAATGATGGCTGGAAACAGCCAAATGAACAGCGTTTGTCCAACTAGGACTCACTGGTCAGTCGAATACATATTTGATATACATATTAACAAGCTGAATGAAATATTATTTTTGCTTTTCTTATGTAAGACAGTTCTGAGTCATCATTCATATGCCAAAAAGGTTTTGGTTCTTAAAAAAAAAAATCAAAAACAAATCACCAAGAAGTTTGAATTTGGAAAAATGCATTGACATGGTCAGAAGGAGCGAGAATTGAGTAACTGACCAAGAGACGAGGCTCTCAGAGAATTGAAGAGTGAAGCTGTTCTGTCTGAAGTTAGTAATGAGAATTTTATTTTTGGACAATTCTGGGTGAGAGGTTGGGGAGATTATCACAGAGGCAAAGTTTTGTCTATGGATATTTGCAAACACTAAATTGGCATTTCTCATTACAGATCATTTCAGTGATCTTTTCTGTTGTACTAACTGAAGAGAACATCTCTGGATTTTCAGAAAGTCCGAGAGAGGCAAGCAGGGGAGCCCCGAGGGTTAGGCAGTTCGCTTCAGGCCGCTAGCCACTGCATTAACTGGAGCCCCACCAAAGAGCTCCTAACTGAAAGGTACACAGCCCGCCCCCTGCACACCCCAATTCTGGGGCCCCACAGCCAGTGTTTCCCTTCTTCCACATGCTTCTTGGTCACTCCCCCTTCTCTTCATAAACATATCCTGACCTCACACTATAGATTAAGTGACTGGACTGTTATTTCTTACTGATTACAGTGATATAACAATTCTTGACAATGCACATAAATGTTGGTACCATCACCGGAGAGAAGAGTCTCTTCATCAGCTCTGGGGTGGTACTACTTTTCTTCGGTTGTTGAAGAGGACAGAGCTACACCTGTGCCGACAATGGTCATGTTTCATATGTGACCCAGGAGGCTTCTTAATAAGTCTTAATAAGCAGTTACATACATATTCCTGTATTTTTAGATTCAACAGGGTATATTTCTCATAATCCACCATTTAAAGAATCCAAAAAGATTTCAGTCACTTAATAAATACTTGTTCTCTTGTTCAGTGATGAGCTTTACTCTCTGCTTCAGTAACCATTCTCGTTTATAAACTCTAGCTGAGTGACTGTCAGCTAAGGCTGCCTAATTGTGTGTGACTTAAATAGGCCAGAGGACCATAAATAAATAAACGGCAACCTTTTTTCCTAGCCTTGCAGTTTAAAAGTCAATGTTTTGGTCTAAAAAGATAAATTCCATTTACTACTTATTTGGACTTCAGCTTATTTTAGAACTAGAATAGACTCATATTTTTTAAATAACATAGTTATTTTTATTATTTCTAGAGAAGATCTTCATATCACTGGGACTATATAACCTGAATATAAAATAATATATACCTAAGCTAAGATTGTCATTAATCTATTACTTACCAATCAACCCATTCATACTGACACTTATCACCTTTGCTCTTTAACAGAGAGTTCTTGGTTTGAAAAGATCACTTAGGGTTTTCTTCTTCTTTTTTTTTTTGTTTTAAATCACTCACCTGCATAATAAGAGAATGTGCGCTTGTTCCGATCAAAAACAAACCATCGTTTTTTCCACGTTTTAATTTTTCCACCCATTTTGATAAGGAATCCTCGGCAAGTCTTCTCTGTGATTGACACATGATAACAGGTATCAATGTTGTGGCCAGCAGTCTCTACGTGGCTTCGCAAATCAAAGTCTTCCTTCCGGACGGGCAGATAGCGTGTCAGAGGTCGAGCCTGGAAAGGCACAGACCCATGTCATATATAGCTAATTATTTGTGTCATTGAAGGTCACAGATGTTTACGGGTGGACATGAACTGAAAAGCCTAAGCATTAAAATGTTCATGTGATTATGAGAATTTAAGATACACATTATCCTTTGGAGTTTAAAAAGTGCATAGTATTTTAAGAAGGATGCTACAATACACAGTGGGGGAGATGAGGGGGTGAGGGGTGGATAAAGTCAGGTGAATAGATTCTACTCCTTGAAATGGACAGATGAGAAAATGGCAAGATGCTCAGGTTAATAACCTGAGGTTTATACTAGGTACTTAGCACTTAGAAACAGGGAATCATATGAGGCATGAAGTTCCCTGGGCTGCCTCCTACAGATGACGATTCCTTCTCTCTGAAGTTCCCCAGACTTCCATCTATACAACCTAACAGACATGACCTGATTGGTAAACATTATTTACTAAGCATACCACCCCCCCACCCCGAGCAAGATATCCCAAAGCTGTACACATCGGCTTACACACACTCTCTCATAGAAACTGAAGGCAGAAATGTACACTTTGAAAAGTGAAGCTAAAATAAGGTAAGAAGCAGAATCAAAGCTATACTCCATGAGCTGTCCAATGAACACATATGGACAAGATGTACCTAGATATCTTTCATTTTACTATGGCTGGAGGAAAGTTTCATGTAATCTATGAAGCACGTAACACCATGGGTCATATTTCTAAAATGGTTTTTTAGTTTATTCTGTTAAATAACCCTACCCCTCTGGCCTGGGGAAAATGACCTAAATATATACTTGGAGGCAAACCTTATAATTAGGATTAAAATAGAATTATGCTTTTTGGTTTAGCTTCAAAATGCCAAACAGGCATGGATGATCTTCACTGTGAATCACGATTTGGCAGAGGGTTGACATGATGAAATAAAATGAACAAGTTTTCCTTTGTATTTTTCCTTCAATATCTTGCCTTTGATTCTGGGGTACTTGACTTCAGACAGATGTCACACTTACTGATACCTCAAAGCACACAGTCTTCTCACTGCTGTGCTATCAGACTGCTGCCAACTATAAAGAATAAGAGAAATGGCACCTTTTATGAAGTCTAGTAAACTTTGGCAAAATGGGTTTGAACTCTAAGTCAAATGGTACTGCAAAAAATTATATTTTAGTTCCTCAGCAAACATATATTATGTAAGCAGCTTTAGTGACAGAAATTCAGTCTCTATGATAAGCAGGTCAGGAAGTTTAAGGAGGTGGGTGGGTTGCCTGAGTTTTGCTGGAGTCCAGTAACCTTGCACAAACATGTGTGGACAGCTGTGGCAAAGGTGTGAAAGCTGTGACAATATCTACAGTGGTTAGAAAAACAAAAACAAAACCAAAAAGCCCACGAACACTACCAAGAAATTGGTTTGGTAAAATTATTTTGTTCTGGCGTGTTTGCTTCCAAAAATGGCTTAATAGAACCCTTTCTCTTCTTCAACCAAAGGGTTTTATTTGTTTTCAGTAGCAAGTCCAGCTGCATTTTTTCAAAGCTGCTAGAAAACCATGCTTCTTTGAAGTATACCGCAAAAAACGGGTAGCAGAAAAAATGCTTCTCCCATTAAAATGTTCCATGCAGGAGTAGAGAAAAGTGTCATTTGGTTTGTAGATCTCAATCAGTTTTGAGATAAAGAGACTTTTTTTTTTTTTTTTTTTTTTGTCTCTGAACCCCCAAATGCCTCTTGTGGTTCCAAGGTGCAGGGAAAGGCAGCGGGACACAGCTCGACCGTCTTCTACAAAATGACCACCAGGGGGCAGCCTATTCCAACCCATCCGGACCCACTGACCCACCTGTGCCCTCTGTTTCTCCCTTATTTTTACTTCCTTCTCAATTAACTTTTGCCTCTGGCTAGTTTCTTCCTGCAATCGTTTTTCCAGGAGTTCTCGGCGTCGTTTTTCTTCTTCCAGGGCTCGTTTCTTGGCTTCCATTTCCCGTTCCTAAATTTGCAGAACAAATTTTAAGACAAGCTGGTTATACTAGAATGCTTCCAACGAACAGAAATTTCTCTCCAGACAGTTGGTTTTGTAGCCCGGTCCCTAACAATATACCAGCTGGATTAAAATCCCCTCTTCTCTCCTGCTTTGGTTTTAATAAATATATTGATGGTGAAAAAAAAATCACCTCTCACATAGTTTTCGAAATCATCCCACACCAGAAAGGCAACTGCAACATTTAATTGAATGTTAACTCTACACATAATGTGTATTCACAACTGAATATGAAGTGAAAATCCAGCTTGTGGTTTTCAGTCATTTCATACAGATGATCACCACGCTCCTGTTTATAAGAAGGGTCACAAATCGTCACCCAACACTAGTCTGGGCGTTAGCACTCCTTGCAGGGACCATCTTCTAAGTGAAGGCCATCAGTCCTGGTCCTTCTGGTTCCTTTGTTGCTCTGCGGCTTCCTGGCCGAAGGTCGCAGAGGAAGCCCACGAGGAAGTCAGAAGAGGAAAGGAGGGGCCCTTTAAGGCAGGATGCAAAGGCATTTGGGGGGATTCCTAAGGAAGTTCAGATTTGGGCTTGAGATACAGTCACAATAATGTGGGATTTTAAGTATTACAACAGCACACAAGCTGGCAAGAAAGGGGGAGTACATATAGACATGACATTCCTCCTGGTTCCCTGGGAGGCAAAGTGGCCATCAAAGGGAAAATACAATAATAAGCACTGCTTTGGGTCCACGTTGACACTATATGTATTTTAAATCACAAAAAAAACTATAGTGCAATAAGGAGGCTTAGAAATCCTCCCTAACACCTTTACTTTTCAGATGAAAAAAATGAGGCCAAAAGGGTTGAGCGACTACTCCAAGATTATATTGCTTCTTAAGGTCCAAGGATAATTTCCTGTCAAGTGCAGGGCAGTTGGAACCGTTCTCACCGACCTCTGGCATAAAGACATTATGCCTACCCTGGATTCAAGCAGCCGGGTCTTCTCTGCATGAGCCTGCTTCAAAAGTCTCTCCATTTCTTCTATTCTGGCAATATTTGAAGTGCTGGCACTGAAGAGAACACAAAAGCCTTTTAAGAATATTGTTTGAGATTGACGTCTCTTGAAATACACACGTGTCCACGCACAGGCACGTGCACACACCAGTCCTGGGGAGGTGTATGATACGATCCAATGTCATTTTAAAGGATGTTACTTAGGAGAGTCATTCACCTGAACAGGCAAGTCAATTCAGCTCTGAAAATTATAGGTGCCATTGATTTACCTCAGTTTAGGACACAAAATATAGGCAAGGAAAATAATACCAAAGAAGAGTGCTTTACTCATAAAGAAACCCAAAATCTTACAGAGTACGTTCTCAAAATGCTTTTTTCCAGAGTCCAAAAATTATGGACCATGGGAGGCTTTCTTGTTACTTTAATCGTTCAGACATATCAGACCAATAAGCCTATCACCAAAGTTCTATGTAGATGACACCTATGGTTTGAAGTCACTTTGTTTGGTTTGGAAATATGTGTCCTCAGCTGCTTTTTTGCTATGTCTTTAAACACATGGACATTTTAGGGAGAGCCTGGCTGGCGCAATTAGAAAAGCATGTGACTCTTCATCTCTGGGTCATGGACGTGAGGCCCCACATTATGTGTAGAGATTATTTTAAAATATACATAGATGTGGATATTTTATTTCATACATCATGAGGCTGATTAAAAAAAAACATTTTCTTAAAGATGCAGCAGAAGAGTGATGGCTAGTTTTGTCAATAATACTCATCTACCATACTGATGAGGAACCCCTCTGAAGAGATTCAAGAGCTTCAAAAGAAATGTAATGAGAAAGACATTATATAACAAAAGAAAGAAAAAAACTAAAAGGTATAAAATCTGCAAGAACAGTTAGGGTCAGTAACTAAAAGAGAAAGAAAAGAACTTGGAAACTTTTAACATTAACCAAAAACTATTATTTTTCTCTTACATTTCTCTTACATTTTATTTGAGTGCTCTGGAAAAAAGGGCTTGACCTAGGTCAAAACTTCTTTAGTCTGATGCTCCAGCTATAGAGAACCAAAGTTATTTCCTATGCATGTAGATTTATCTAGTCATTTAATATATGTCCACTTTTCTAGACCCTCTTGGGGACAGAGAGGCTTTTGTGCCTGTATCTTCTATACCACGTCACACAGAAGGGATTCACGTCAGACGCATTTATATAAGAATGACTTCATATGAAAATGAAAAGGATAATTCTTAGTTACAGTCTCTCAAAATTCTATTGTTGATCAACTCAAACCTAGGATGTTTCACACATAGAGCTAAATTCCTTTACAGAGATAAATGTCCACAGTATATATGGTTTATTTTAAAATCAGTAGCAGCGGTTTTATAGCCACTTTATTCCTAACTGCCAAAATTTGGAAGCAACCAAGATATCCTTTTGTAGGTAAATGAATAAAATAAACTGTAGTACTTCCAGACCATGGAATATTATTTAGCACTAAAAAGAAATGAGCTAGCAAGCAAGAGACATGAAGGAACCTTAAATGCATATTACTAAGTGAAAGAAGCCAATCTGAAAAGGATAAATACTGTATGACTCCAGCCTTACAACATTCTGGAAAAGAGAACCACGGAGACAGTAAAAAGATGCATGGTGGCCAGCGGTTTGAAGTGGGGGGAGGGAAGGCGGGATGAATAATAACAGCACTCAGGGTTTTCAGGGCAGTGAGAACACTCTGTATGACACTATGATGAGAGATATATGATATTTTACATTTGTCCAAACCCAGAGAATGCACACATCAGATGTGAACCCAGTTGTAAACCATGGACTTTGGATGATAATAAAGTATCAACATGGGTTCATGAGGATAACCTGGGAGGCTGCATATGTGTGGAGATGGGGTATATGGGAAATTCTGTACCTTCCTCTCAATTTTGCTGAACCTATATAACCACTCTAAAAAACTGTTTTTTAGAAAAAAAGAAGAAAAAAAAAAAAAGATCAGTGCTCCCAGCCCCATTACAAACTACATCCATCCAGGAAAGGGTCAACCTTAGCAATGTTGTATCTTTAGGAGTTTAGCTAATCTCCTACTTTGCAAGGTTACATTGGGCTAATTTTTAGCCAGATGTGTTCTCCTTATAAAGAGAGAACAGTTCATTTCCATGGACTGTTTGGGGTGGTACAAAAGGGTCAGTTCTGTTCTCCTTAATCCGTAAGAATTAAAGAAAAAAGTCTTTAATTCTTGCACAAATGAAAAGTGTATTTCTTTTTACGGAGAACAGTCAACATCATAGATGCTAAAGTGGCACACCTCATCAGCTCAACATGATGAGTATCATGTTTATATTCTATAGTGTTTTCTGTGACATATATGTCACAGACACAGGTATGTATGTCTTATGTCTCCTATCAATTTGTAAATGAATAATTTGATTCCACTAAGTCTCGGGTCTTAAAAACTCACCAACTAGAGAACAAAAACAAGCACTCACCAATTGTCTAACCCCCATCTCTTCTTCAGTTTTTCCTACAACATACTGTTTTCACCTAGGTTGTGCTTGAGCGTTGTTAGTTACAGAAAACTTTCTGTATCCACCCCTTCATTGTTTGAACAACATTCTTAGAATGTTGATACTTAAGTTGAACCAAAATCTATCTTCCTACAGCTTCCATGCACTGGGCCTAGGTATGACCTTGAGTTCCCTGAAACCTATCCGGATGAATTGGTTGGAAATTGGTTAGAAACAAATATTTTCAGTCCATGGTTTTTCATATATCTATAATTTGAGCACATCCTGGGGGTAAGTTGTCAGATAGTTGCTTGTCTTCAAATATTTCTGTTCACTTTTTAGAATTTTTGAGGGTGTTTTCCATTTATTCTTTAATATTTATAATTAAGTTTCTGCCAATGATAGTCATTATTTGGCAATATTTACATAAATATCTTAACTTTTGCTCCAAAGGAACTCAATTTTCTGAAAACATTTGATAGAAAATACATGTTAACATTTACCACCTCGTGTCTTAATAACCTTTAGGCACCTAAAGTCACCTATTTTTTTAAGCCACCTTTTATATGTTTTTAAGACCATTTTGGTTATTTTGTTGAGAAAAATAATTTGTATCCACAGACACCTACTTGTTCTCTATAGCTTTTGCTATCTTTGATTTTAATATTTCTTTGACATGTAAACCACTTTTATTTAGCAAAACTTCTGCTGCTCTGTGATACTATGTCACTGCCAGTTTTATTTTTTTGTCCCGTCAGGATTGCACCAAGCATAGGCTGCTGCAACAGGAATGTAGGGAGAAGTCTCGGCTTGTCAATACCATGGCATCCAAGGCAGATACAAATGTCAGCAAGCGAAATTCTTAGCACCTGCCATGCAAAAGGAGTCTGAAATCCCTGAAGATAAGCTTTATAGTGGGTGATTTACAGCACAATACTCATCTTTGTTTTCTCAATCCCATCCGAATTATGAGGAGTAATGTTTCTTTCCATTGTTTCAACTTCTGACCTTCTTCAAAAGTAGGCAAAAATTTCTGATCTTGCATGTGATTCCCGTAAGGATGCTAGTGCTACTGAGTCATTGGGCCATTAACAGTATAAAGATGACTAGTTTTGACATTTTTTCATACTCAATGATGTTCTGCTATTTTGTCAACGAAGATTTCTTTCTGTATCCTACCAATTTTGGTAAAAACCATATTCATAAAGAAAAAAAAACACTCCTGTCAAGGGTGAAGGAATCTAAATAGCAGATTTGAGGTTTTCGGGGCTTTTTAGAATATTCACCTTATAGGCAAAGGCAAAGACAGAAAAACATTAGAAAGACAAAGAACAACGGCATACAAGAAATAAGTAAGGAAAGAAAAACAAAACTAACTGGAACAAAACAAAATTCCTCATCAAGACACATAAAACTTTTCCAAGACTGTGACTGGTGCACCAATATTGCCATTAAATGAAGAACCAGTAAGTATCCCGGAATATTTATTTTCAATGAATCTTCCCAAGTACTTTCAGCAAATTATTAGTCCTTATGAAATGTCTAATCGTTCTCTGTTCAGCAGCTCCTTGAATATTACAAGAGCACAACAAGCCCTCTGACCCTTCCTAACCAATATTCACGTGGTTTGAAACACCCAGTCCCCCTTGACAGTTGGCTGCCCCTGTCCCTCTACTATCACTTTGGTTTTCTGTATCTCTTCTGGAAGAACTTGCTAGAATAAAATGCAGACACTGGGTGTTGATTATCTAGAATGAAAAGCAGAATACAACCTTTTTACCAAAACTGAACAAATCAGAAGCATCTGAAATTCGAACTAAAGCATCCCTTAGACCCAAGTTCAGCCACGGATTGCCCTCAACTGCACAGCCAGTCCTGCTCCCTGCCCCACATGCACACTGCTGGTACGTAAGCTATAATGAAGGATCAAATTCCCTAACATTTTCTCCAAGTATGAGCACAAGGCCAGGGCTTAGGAAATTAGTAATAGCAATTGTGATAATAACATATCATTGTAGGCGGTATGCAGAACACTACACAGTCTAAGCCAAGCCAGTAATTTCAGCAGAATAGGGGTTTTATGCAGAATTGACTCTCAGCTGCTGCTTTCTATGACCCAAGACCTGTTTTCTTAACTTTTTGTTTGTTTCTGGTGTGAGTAATGATGCTGAAAAAGCAAACACACTGCCTAACTCAAGTGACTTACTGGTAGACGTAAAAATGATGTCTCAACAAAAAGCAAAGGGCCCAATGTACCCTTAACTCTGAGTAATTCTGTAATTCCACGAATGGCTTCCTGTGACATAATAAACCACAAGACTAAGTTTCTGACGCTAGAATTTCACCATGGAATTACATCTTTAATATGCTTATCCTTTCAGAATACTTTAATACATAGCTTTAAAAAATATCTAACAAAGAGAAAAAGTTTTAGCCCTTTCTTTCTCTTTCTGACTTCAAAACGTTCTCATGAAGGATGTGTTGTCATAATATACATAACAAACATTAGTTTCTTATTTGCCTAATGTTTGCCATATTCTTGTCCATCATAAGATTGTGTACAAGCTGATCTTAGGGTAGTGTGTATTTTTTAAAAAATAGATGGTGGTACAGAAGAAAAATGTTTCTCTCCTCCTTTCAATACTAAACCTTTTACAAGTATCTTATACTTTGGATTCTTCTTCTTCTTCTTCTTCTTCTTCTTCTTCTTCTTCTTCTTCTTCTTCTTCTTCTTCTTCTTCTTCTTCTTCCTCTTCTTCTTCTTTTGTGTGTGTGACATTCAGAGGGTCGGATAGCACAACGAAATAGAAATAGATACTATTGGTAATTTCTGACCAATATGGTGACTGGTTATCTGTGATTGCTAGAGCCACTGGGTCAGGTCTGCATGAACTACATATACAAAATGATCGTGGTCATGTGTAACTAGCTGCCAGGAATGCACTACGGTGATGCTGTCCTTTTCATTAGGCGTATTTAGTGGAATCATTCTCATTCTCTACCTCTGGAAATCACTTTAAGAAAAAGCAACTGGGCAAGCAAATAAAAATAAATTAAGTTCTGGGGCACCTGGGTGGCTCAGTGGTTGAGCGTCTGCCTATGGCTTAGGTCGTCGTGATCCCCGGGTCCTGGGATCAAGTGCTGCATCGAGCTCCCTGCAGGGAGCCTGCTTCTCCCTTTGCCTATGTCTCTGCCTCTCTCTGTGTGTCTCTCATGAACAAATAAATAAAATCTTAAAAAAAAAATAAGTTCTTGCCCTGTCACTGTGCTTAGGTGTTCAGATCTGAATCGTAATGCTTGGTAATTATGATCCAAGTGGATCCTTTTGGGATAATTTCCTATAGCCACTGCTGCACAACTGGTGTTCATCACAAATATGAGAGATGGGGAGTGAATATTTGAAGGGATGAATACTTACTTTCAATTTTTGGGAGGGGAGGAAAGGGCATGGAGTGGAAAAATGCCAAGAGAGGAAAATGCTTAGAGTCTATTTCTTTACTAAAGATGAACTCAAAAATGGACAGATGGGGCGCCTGGGTGGCTCAGTCGGTTAAGTGTCTGACTCTCCTTTTTGGCTTAGGTCATGATCTCAGGGTCCTGGGATCAAGGCCAGCCTCGGGCTCTGTGTTCAGTGTGGAGTCTGCTTCAGATTCTTTCTCCCTCTCCCTCTGCCTCCCCCACTTCTGTCAAATAAATAAAAATCTTTAAAAAAATAGATAAAAAGGTCAAGCGATCAAGAGTTCACCAAAGAAATATTGGTCTAAAATATTCACAATTATTTGGGAAGAGGGAAGAAGAGTCTACTGTTTTCAAAATAAGGACTAAGTACAAAGTGCCATAGAAGCACAGGAGTCCCTCTGACAATGGGAATCTGAACTGCTGCGTCCTGTATTCTCACTCTTAATGCCAACTTCTATTCCTCCTGTTACTGTGGTATCATAGTTGCTGGGTTGCTGACGCTTGTGTCTTGTTATCCAAAACACCACATGTGATTAGTCAGTTTATTGTCATCTATTAATAAGTACTCAAACTTCTAAGCTTTCTGTTCTGACAGTGTCAGCTTCCGGCACCTGCTGGCACAGCTGGGACAAGTTCAGGGCAGCGAGTGTCACCAGAGCACCTTCAGTGCCAGATGGTCTGCTGCCCAACCCTTCCACACTCTTAAGTGTATCCCCCCAAGTAGTCATATTAAACTTCTTAAAAAATGAGATACTGCATCTTCTAATATTTAACATGAAACATTAATCCTTCTAACCTGAAATAATAATGGTAACCTCCCAAAAAGCTTTATCTTTAAAAAAAAATTTTATTTATTTATTTTTGGGGGGAGAGGCAGAGGAAAGAGAGAGAGAATCTCAAGAAGACTCCCCTGCTGCACACAGAGCCTATGCGGGGCTCATTCTCATGACCCTGAGATCATGACCTGAGCTGAAGTCAAAACTCAACGCTTAACCAACTGAGCCCCCCTGGTGCCCCAGAAGCCCTGTTCTTTATCATTACATAATCTCCTCTTTCAATTTAGGTCATTCCCGTGTGACAAGCAGCAATACAATTCTCATTGTTGCTTCAGTATTTTTTCTCAAAGACTCCTTTCCTTCTCTGATATGATATATTCAATAATATTAATATTTCACCCATTAATGCCAAAATGAAAATATACTGCATGCTTTATTTACCACAAAATGTAGCATCTGTCCTCTTCTCCTTTTCTCCCAGCCCTAAAATTTCCTAGTTATAATGTCTGGTTACAGTTGGGTCTTTCATATGCTTTTCATTTTGAAATATGAAATAACCCAAAGCTAAGTACACCTTGCTTGTATTACTTTCCCTCTGTCTCTGTCATTCTCTTATTGTAGGTGAGGAGAGAGCAAATTATTCAAATCTTTGTAAAGAAATAAATTATATTTATATGATGGCAATTTTCCATGGTAATGTTTTAAAATCCATCATTGTCTTGTATTTAAGAAACAACCTTTCCATTTCACAGACTAGCAAGCAATTCAGGACCAAGAACATTCTGTGACCTGCTTCAAGTAGCATGACCATCACCCAAAAAGCATGAACATTCCTGCTTTCATGCTGGGGTTTCCTTCCAATAGAGGGAATTCTGTTGATGGCAATTATCCAAGCGGACATTTGTATTTGGGATACGCAAATGCTCAAGTAACACTTATTGAATATTGAATGTTTCTTAGGCTGAAACCATAATGGTTCTCAGCCGATTAAAATAGATCAAACAAAAATTTAAAAAAATAACAAATTGGAAATATATCCATTTTACTATATCCTGAAGTATTTATTGAGCCAACAGTCAGTGAATACCCACTATCTGCTAAGATCTCTGTTGAGTGTAGAAACCAAAAGATACTTAGACATCCTCCTTGACATTGAAGAATTCACCAATTAATTACTGCAGAAAAAATTTTATACTGCAGTGTGATCAATGGTATAACAGATAAAAGAATCAACTGCAGTGCAAACAGAAGAAAAAGGCCCTAAAAGAGAAATTTTCATGAATTTCCAATTTAAGTTTAAGCCTGAAGACAAGGAAAGTTTCTCCAGGCTCAGATGGGACAGGGGGAGGGAGACGGTAAAGACATTCTACAATACCAGACACTACCAGTGCTTAGTAAGCATAGATTGAGTGAATACACAAATGGAAGGATAAACTGACTCTAGACAGTGTTGTGCTGGTAACTCAGCTCTCTGGAGGGAAATAAAAACCCTGATACATAGCAAATGTTGATTTATGGGGAGTAAATACTCCCACCATGGCCAATTTCCAACTACCAACATGACTTTACTGATTATACATAGAGGGAAATATGCAAATCTTGTACTTGCTAGTGTGAGTATAGAGCTAGTATGAGCCAATTCCACTCCACTCTTGACTCTAGAGCACTCTATAAGTGCTCTATAAGACGCTGTATAGGAGCACTCTATAAGGAACCTATAAATGAATGAATGAACAAACTACTTGATTCCAGGCCTGGGACCAATATGGTCAAAGGCACAGAGATTTGAGTATTCGTCACCCTCTCAATTAATAAGAAACCCTGTGAGGTGTATCAGGAGCAGAGAGTGAATGAGGAGCCAAGACGGATCCAGAATGCAGACTCTAGGGCATGACTTTACTCAAAGGGTAGTAGGGCATCATCAAAGCTTTCAAAGGGGCAGAGTACCATGACTATTTCTATATTTTAGATGTGCCTTTAGCAGTAATTCCATTAAGACCATCTTTGCTTGCCTCAAAGTATGAACCCAAATGTGAATGGTTAAACCCTTACAAAAATTCTAGTATGTGGAACAGCTAAAGTCTCCCTTCTAATGAAACATAAGTGTAAGAAATCCTTCAAAGTTCATACTATGCTGTTGGAAATTGTTTCTTTATTCAATCAAAAGAAGACCTAATGAGGCTTGAAGTCAACCAACAGAGGAAGCACAGTATACACGTGAACTCAAATGTAAAGAAATAGAGTAAAGGAGAAAAATGGATTTTATGATGTCTGACTGGCTAAGTCACACAGGATACAAAGAAAACACTTTGAGAAGCTGCCATGACACTCAACCCTCTTCCACCCTGTAGAAGGTTTATGTCTCAGAAGTTTGGGCTTGTACATGTACATCACCCCAAATTGATGACTTTACTCTTTGAAACCAGCAGGTGCTTTTCTAAACCAGAAACCTTAACCGTGAATACGTCATCTCACCTAGAGATGTTGTCAGGGGAGCAGGCTGAGATGCTGGTCTCCATGCTATCGGAGCTATCTAGGCTCAAAGTATCAAAGGCCTGGTCCTTGTAGCTGTGATCAGGGTAGTGAAAACTGTTCAAGTAGACGTTTGATTCAGATGCCGTGCGGTTGTAAAATTCAGATTTCTGCCTTTGTCCTTCACTCATCTGATGGTGATTATACCCTAAGGAAAGAGTCATAAATATGTTAGTATGTTTCACTTTCTAGCCTTAGATCTTCTGAGGCTCAAATGGGCAACCCGAAACATCTGCCTGTGAAACTTGGACCTTGGTCTAATTTGTTCTGAAGCCAAGAAGATCAAAGACACAGCATCATGCTCAGTGCAAGCAAGAGTTTCAAACAAGTGGTCTTAGGAGTGATCTTTTTAGTCAGTGGATCACCTCCCACTTTCCTTTGCCATTCCCACATCTCAGTACAACTGAGAAGAATACATCAGCGCACACTAAAACGACAAAGCAAAACCAGGACAAAACAGAATCACAACTGAAGGCCCTGTATCTTCTAAAAGTAGCTGGGTTCAAGTGAAGCAAGATGACTCCTGGTGACAACCAGCAGAAGGGTCTTAGGGCAGCTACTCCTTCAACAGGATGTAAATTTAAAGAACACTTGATTTGGTCATAAAGTAGCAGGTGGACCCTCTAGGTACAGAATTTAAGAATCTTCTATCTCGCTTATATTATCACTAACACTTTTAATCTGGTAAAAATCCAAACTGCACATTTTTCTCATTCTTTTTTCAATTTTCCTTGCCCATCAATTATTTCAAACATTTAGAGTCAACAATCCTCCCAATGGGCACCCTCCTCCTAAATACCGTACACAGAACTCTCTTCTTTTTCCACCTTAGCTGTCAGCCCTCAGCTAGTTGTTGGTAGCCAATCACCGGAAAATGTAGAACTCACATCAATAGCAGCAAAAATATTGTTGCTATGGCTTGCTCTCTCTGGTGGCTGATTTGAGGCAATGCAAATTGATTTCTACTCCCTTTCAATTCTCTATTTACCTTACCTGCAGGAAACAGGGATCCTACTGCTAAACCAATTCCTCAAATCACTAAAAAGACCTTCCTCTACAGTCATTTTGCAATCTCTTTCCCCCTCATCAAATTTATTACCAGATCCATTAAGAGTTTACGGTTGGACCATTTGAATTTCACCTCTCTCCTTGCACTCTACCTACCTTCAATGAGGCTTTTAATCCGCAATGAAATGGTCAAAAAATCAGGCAGAGGGTGAAAGGAGGACAATGATTCCAAACAGCTCCCTCAGCCATCATTTGAGCATTCCCATTCAAAAACAGAAGCCACATCCACGAGGCTTTCACAAACCATCAAACACCAAAAGTTTTCTGTAAAGGGATTTTAGTTCCACAGGGAGTTTGCACGCCAAGCTATTTGGATTAGTTTTAAATATCAAAGTGGAAATACTTTAGTTCAGATGAGAGCATTTCTGGGGAAATAAGTTTCCTTAATATAAGCTGTAATTATAAATTACAGATACACACACACAAAAGCCACATATCACTTGGCTAAGGGAAGATGCAACACAAAAAAGCATACCATGATACTTAAGATAGAATGCCATTAATCGTCGTGATTAATGCAGAAAGCATTAAGTGAAGCCAGTGCATTCATAAGCGTGGAGCTTGTGCCTTTTAAAAAAAATCATTACTCAAATATTTACCTTTGATACTTGAACTTTTGGAATTACTAATTGCTCCTTTTAAATTGTTTCCAGTTATTATGAAAAGGAGGGGGACAGGAAAAAAAAAAACAACACCAAAAATTATTTGAAAAAGTCACACATGCATCTTTCCCTATGCTTTCAAAAAAGGCTTATTGGCAAAGAAAATTTCAACATTGGCACCGACTATGCGAAAGATGTTTCCTTGTGTTAGTATGAAAACCAAATCCCTAAAAGACAGCCACGTAATTTAAAACATATGAGAATTATCTCCTTGACACCACCATGTGCCACAACCTCCTCTTGGCCTTCAGTTTTTCATAACCAGGAAAGGTAAATCCCATTAATGCAACCAACACCTTCTTGGAAAAGCAGAAGATGGTGTGTCCTGATCCTTCTATCTTCCATGATTTTTTTAAAGCATTGCAGAATAAGAAAAAGAACTTATAATCTTCAGGTGAAGTAAACAGTACACTAAAATGACTCAAAAATTTCAGATGTGGGCACAGGGACCAGCTGTGTCACTATGTATGGTGCTGAGGACTGTGAACATAAATACCCCAGATCACCCCATCAGTTATCCAAGTTTGGTGGATCATTCTGATGGTAGGATGAGTACCTAGATTTTCATGACAACTTAAGTGAAAGATCCTGCTGCTAATGAGCATATATTTCCCTATTTCCCAGTGCAGGACTTTTGTTTTCTGTGGATCCAAGGTGAGTGGAAATGTTCTACCTCATGGAGAGGCTCATTTCTCCCAAAGGGCAACACTTTACACTGAACTCAACTATCACCTGGCTTAGCCTCCTCCCTCCTGACCAATTTCAAAAAAATTCAGTTACCTCTGCAATCACAAATAAAGGCCTGGAACTCTTCCCTGTGATCCTGGAATTGCACCAGTGTGTGTCCAAAGAGCTGGTTTTGGGACTCGGGCTCTGGCCTGCCTGTCCAAAGGTACAGGCACTTCTGACAGAGGAAACACCCCGGAAGAACAGCAAACCAAGGAGGATACTCTGGTAGGAGGTCCAAGAGGAACTGCTCGTGCAGCTAGGTAGCTCCAGAACAGGTGCAAGCTATACCAGGGAGGGGGACACACGTGTCCTGGTCACCACAAGGATCCCTTTCTACTTAGCATAGGGATGTCATGAACTAAAGAGCCACCAAATCAATTCATTTTCTCATCTGTAATTTCCAGGTTTAGTAGTGGCTAAATAAGGAAGTGGGATGCCTCTGCTGTCTTGGGTAGGGGCAAAGTAAGTGCATTGGGAACAATTCGACTTTCCCAATCCCTGAGACTACTTCTGTTTTTGTTTTTGTTTTTAAATTATGTAGCAAGAAAACATTCAGCAGTGGAACAGCAACTAAAAAGCAAAAAAGGGCCTTTCAAATGCTCTAAATCCTTTCTATCTACGCAGAAATAGCCACCTGAGGGGAGGTTACAAGGTTTGTAAAGTGAGACCTGACAATATCTGAGGCTCATGGCTAAGCATAGCACATGCAAGGAACCCAACTCAACTCTCTTCACTGCCCAAGAGAGCCAGAAGAATGGATGTGCAAGGTCCATTCTTCTTCTTTTTCTTCTTTCTCCTTCTCCTTCTTCTCCTTCTCCTTTTCCTCCTCCTCCTCCTCCTCCTCCTCCTTCTTCTTCTTCTTCTTCTTCTTCTTCTCTCTTCTTCTCCTCCTCCTCCTCCTCCTCCTTCTTCTTCTTCTTCTTCCTCTCCTCCTTCCTCTTCCTCCTCCTCTTCCTCTCCCTCTCCTTCCTGTTCCTTCCCCTCCTCCTCTCCTCCTCCTCCTTCTCCTCCTCCTTCTTCTTCTCCATGCCTATCTATTAATTCTGCCCACTTACACCTAAAAACTCCTTTGTGATTTAACCATTGTACCATTGCAGGATCTATAGTTTTGCCAATATTTTCCAAATGTGTGTTGTTTCCTTCCTTCCTTTTTTTTTTTCTAAAGAGAGGGAGAGGGGGCACAGTAGGGGGAGAGGGACAGAGAGAATCTTAAGCAGACTCCATGCCCAGTGCAAGCCCAACTCAGGGCTCAATCCCACAGTCCTGGGATCAGGACCTGAGCATATATGAAGAGACAGATGCTTAACCAGCTGAACCACCCAAGTGCCCTGTGATGTATACTTTAAATGGTTATCTGGGCTTAGTATAGAAAATGAAATGACTTAAAACTATGACTTGGGTTTAGGGGGATACAATTACACAGATGCCTAGTGATGTTGAATATTTTTGTGTGTGTGTGTCTGCAGCAATGTCCACAATAGCCAAACTATGGAAAGAGCCCAGATGTCCCTTAACACATAAATAGGTAAAGAAGATGTGGTATATGTATATAACAGAAAACAACTCAGCCATCAAAAAAATTGAAATCTTGCCATTTGCAACAACGTGGATGGAACTAGAGGGTATTATGCTAAGTGAAATAAGTCAGTCAGAGAAAGGCAATTATCATATGATTTCACTCATATGTGGAATTTAAGAAACATAACAGAGGACCATAGGGGAAAAGAGGAAAAAGTAAAACAAGACAAAATCAGAGAGGGAGACAAACCATAAGAGGCATTTAATCATAGGGAACAAACTGAGGGTCACTGGAGGGGTGGGGTGGGGGGATGGGGCAACTGGGGTGATGGACATTAAGGAGAGCATGTGACATAATGAACACTGGGTGTTATATAAGAACAATAAATCACTGCCCTCTACCTCTGAAACTAATAATACGTTATATGATAATTAATTGAATTTAAGTTAAAAAAATACAAATTAAAAAAAAAAAGGATAAAATTCATCAGTATTTCGGACAAGTTAGCCTATCATAGCTCACCTGCTGAGAAATTCATTCTTCCTAACCATAGTCCACAGCCGGGAGACGAAGATACAGGACGAGTCATGAATGAAGGAGGGGAATGATGGAGAAAGGGAGAAAGAGACAAGATCAGAAAGGATGACAGGGGACAGGAAAAAAATACAACACTTCCAACATGCCATCTTTGACAGCGTTAGTCACAACACCAGATTAACAAGGCAAGATGGATTCACATTTTTAGATTAAATCTGGGTTTACAGAGAAGACCTCAAGAAGTTAAAAAATAATCTTATGATACATACATACAGTTAGTCAACAACATTTTGAAAACAACATCTTTACACATATTCGCCAACTAGAAAACAGGGAGAATAAAAACGAGATCATAGCGATAAAACAATTCTTTGTGCCAAGCAGATAGCAATAATTTTTAAGCACTAGGGTTTATAAAATGCCATTCAATTATTTGAAGCACTGTCCATCAAATTTTATGACCAGTCTGTCCTCTGATACCCTGTGTCTCCATCACCTGGCCATGCTAATAAGCACCTCATTTTATTCAAGCCAGTCAGGTAAAGTGGTCTTCACTGGGCTCAAGGTCTTTCTTCTAAAATAGGCTTAAATGGATGCATATGTGGGAGTGTCCTAAACTGTCCCCTCCTCCCCTGTACCCAGCCTTATTTATACCTGGCCTTTAAAAAGGAGAAACATCGTGTTTTACATTTAGCCTACGTACATGACAATGCCTACTCTTATCTTTATCTAAATTCTGGGTCTTACAAAACCATGCTTCCCCGGCACTCTTGTTTCCGGCATGGTCTGTTGTAATAAAAAAAAAAAAAAAAAACCACAAAAAAAACAAAGGGGCTCATGCAGCTGCTTGTGAATGAACAGCTGCACTCAGGATTGAGTTCCTAGCAAATGTGCAACAATTTCTCTCTATTGTGTAAAAGGAATGATTAGACTAAAAATCCACTATTTTCAAATGTGATCATTTCTTAAAGATGACTGACTGAACAATGACCTGTCCCCATTTGCTGGAAACAAAAACACCACACAAGGGAGGTTGCCATACCTTTCTTGGACTTTCCTGCATTTAACAGAAGACAAAAGGACAAAGATTTCATTCATTCTAGAGCTTACAAAGGAACAGTTCACAAGTTGTACAAAAGGCAATAACCATTACAACTTTAAGAGCTGAGTTCCTGGGCTCTCTGCTTTAAACTCTGCTCTCAAAGATCTTTGTTTGCATGATTCACATTGTCAGTTCTATGAAAACAGCGCTGATGGAAGGAAGGCTTATACTTACACCATTGTCCTTGACGTATCCATTATGGACAAGCAGCAAAAAAAACAGTTTGTTTAAGTTAATTGTGTAAGTCCCTCCTACATGATAAGATCTATTACATTTGAGTTCATGAAAATGTGTTGGGTCCAATTTTTTCAAATCCATGGAATTTTACTTGCATTTGCTATTTTAGTGAAGCCAGTAATATGTTAGTGAAACAATTCGAAATGCAATAATGATTCAACCCTCCTGGTCTTTGCATGGGGTCCTCCCCCTTTGTATAACCCCCACCTCTATGGGGTCAGTAGAAAATCCTGCCAATGTTTCCACCTATTGTGGCTCTGAAAACAGCAGTCCCTGGCCCCTCCTCCTCTGGCTTCACAAGACACCTCATCTCTGCTTGGACCAACACACAACATGATGGTTCTCTGTTTCCTCAGAAGCTACCTCATCAGGACCACATGAAACTCTTTAAGAAGTGCACTTTAGAGCTGCAGCAAGAAAGAATGGAGCAGCAATTTTCCCAGATACACAAAAGTGAAGTACATCGGTGAAGAATCAGAGCAGAAAGATAGCTCAAAGTCAATGGATCTTGCAGAGTACATCCCTAATGGACCTAAGGGAATTGGCTCACATTTCCTCTATGAATCTAAGATGGGAATTCCCATTATGTGTTGGGCAAAAAGAGATTAGAAAAATAAAGATTGAACATCCTTCAGTTTCACAATTCTCGTAAGAATCCTCTTACAGGATAATGTTAATAGCTCTCAAATTCACAAATCTCTCCATTTAGCACAAAGTTCTAGTTTTTCTTACTCATTAAGAAAATACTCTTGACATAAAATATGGTCTTGTGGCCAACTCAAGCTTCGAAATCTTCACCCAGTGGGAAAAACCCATTCAAAAAGTCTAAAAATATCACAGAAAAATACTTTAACAGAAAATAGACTTGACCCACAAGTGAACAATGATAAATGAGAGCCAAAATATCATGACTGATGTATTTTTATTATTCATAAATCTTAAGAGCTATTTTAGCATATTGATAAATTATAAGATATATTTTAGCTTAAGAAATTATAGTAAAGAAAATAAAGGCAGAGTTCAATCAACTGTATATGATTCACATATTAACATTATAAACCTCTCATGCATTATAAACCTCTCTTATGAATACTACAGCCTCCATGAGCTCTTAAATCACTTCTGGTAATGATTCAAAATCCTCATCCAAGTGAGATATATATATATATATATATATATATATATATATATATATATATCACACACATACATACATTTTTATATTTTATATATACCAAAATTCATTCATACACACACACACACACACACATTTTTTTCTCTTCTGGGGAGAAGGGCAGGAAACTAGTGTTTATCCCCTGGTACCACTGGCAGAAGGGCTGAGTAGTCAGAACTGAATCCCAAGGGTGGGCGGTGGGGGTGAATGGGTGACAGGCACTGAGGGGGGCACTTGACGGGATGAGCACTGGGTGTTATTCTGTATGTTGGCAAATTGAACACCAATAAAAAATAAATTTATTATTAAAAAAAAAAACTGAATCCCAGCCTGCTTGGAAGGAAGGGTTTCAATCCCACTAATGCATGAATGCATTTAGAACCCAAATGCCCACTACTCCATCAGCATCCCCCTTTATATCCTGGGCACTCCTCCATCATGGCATTTACCGCATTTCATTTAAATTATCTATTACGTGTCTTTCTTCCTCACTAGAGTATAAGCATGTCAGGGGTGAGGACTGTGTCATTCATTTTCATTCTTGGTCTCTAGCACCATGCCTGCTCAAAAGTTAAGGCTCATATAAATTATTGACGTAAATGACTGTGTTGACACAACTCTAATCCACTCAAGGAGAAACTCACCTCTGGAACTGCATTATAGTAATTTCTCCTAGCCCCACAAAGACTATTTGATAGCCCTATTATAAATGCAATGTATTATTACAAAGAGGTAAAAGATGCCGAGAATCAAAGTCTACCTGAAACCCAACAACCACATAGAATAAAAGCTCAGGCCACATTAGAAGCCCACAGGGGATACTGTCCTGGGCCACTAGTGTTCTACTGACTGTGGCAGCTCAATGACTCTTCTGCGTATGTTTCAACAGTGGCTCAGCCACAGACCAGATAAGTGGCTTTAGTTAAGTGCCCTGGTGATCTCTGGATTTGCTTGGTCTCTTTTCTTTCTACCAAATGGGAAGGTTAGTAATTCCCTGGGGGCTTTCCTGGTTTGAGAATTCTATTGAATTTATAAAGTACAATGCGTATGTTTAAAAGCTGCCAGCCATACATATATTAGAAAACGTTACCTTAGAACAGCAATAATGAGATATAGATCCTTCTTCAAAGAAGACTCGTTAAGAACAAAACTGAGGATTTTGGTTATTCCCTCCCTAATGATCCCCAACCCTGTCCTTGAGCTGTCTCCCTGAGAATTCTAATGCTTAACCACAGACATAATGTTTGACTTAAAAGGTACCTACCTCTGAGCATCCTCCGAGAGTCTGAGTCTTTGGTCATGGTTGCCAGCGAGTGAGGGAGTACACTGCCGCAGCTGTTGCTCTGTCCCAGGGGCAGGTGAGCCTGTGAGAACCGGGAGGAAATATCTCAGGCAAACTGCAGACCAAATGGTCCTCCAGGATGGGGCCACATCCCCATTTCCATAGCGCCGGTGTAAGCCCAGAGGGCAGGGAAGATAAGGAGGAGGAATGAAGGCGTCCCATTTATGCATGCTAAGTGGCAAAGGCCAGTCATGGGCCCTTCCTAGGAGCTGCACAGCAGGTTCAACATCACAGCAATCTCTCCAGTGGCAGCAATTCCAAAAAAAGAAGGCAGATGGGGAAACGCTGTCCAAAATCACCCTTAGAAAACAACTAACGGATTTTCATGCGTAAGGAGCCAAGGGCACATGCAGGTACAAGAATGCGTGCATATCATGCACAAGGAAAAGAAGAGCTGTATTTGTTACAAGTGTACCATTTCCATCTCCCCCTGAAGACAGGAGAGACCAATGACCTACCCTAGTGGGTTTAGCACTTTTTAAGATAGAAAATCCTTAGTGTGACATAGACTTGAAATACCAGTTTACAAAATAGATTAAAACAAAGTGACTCTGATTAAGGACAGGGGAAGGGCCCCAAAGCCTGGCCCACGCAGAACCTCCTTCTCATTTGCCTCTCCCTCTCTTTCTGCAGTGACACCCTGGCCATGTCAGGAAAACATGAGTGAGGACTCAAGTGTCACACGTAGGTTCATAGTCCAGCTTCACTGCTAACCAGCTGAAGGCACTTGGGCTAGTTGCTTAGCTTCTTTACACCTCGCTTTGTTCATCTGTACAATGTGGAAAATAATGAGAACCTCTACTGAATAGCGTTGCTGGATTTTAAAATGAGAAAATCTATACAAAGAGCTTAGTCCAGGAACAGGCTTATAGAAACAACTCTCAATTCTTATTCCTGGAATCCAGAGTTTATATTCCCCAATTTCCAGATCTGGGAGGCAGTCCTGGGAATCTGTCATGTAGGTGAACATTATCCACCATTTGCGTGGTGGTGGGAGAAAATACCCAGGACTAGGTCCTTCAATCCCAGAGCGTACAAATCCAAATGTCTTCCGAATACAATAGACAATGCAATAGAGTCATACATCTGCCCAACAAGCAAACTTGATGGTTTATTATTCAGTACTTTTTTAAAGAGCCTTTGCTCGTTGGCCAACATTAGGACAAGACTCACTGAATGCAAAGCCCCTGGTTCACCCCACGTCCTACCTTTGGGGTGGTGCTTCTCCCCATAGTAGCACTGCTGAAATGTGGGGATATGGAAGGTGTGGTTTTCTTTCGAGGCAAAGTGTCACTCAGATAGAGGCCTTCTTTATGCTGTTTTTTCCTTTCTTCCAGACTTCTAAAATGCTTTAAATGCAAATGTAAAGCAGAATAGCAAAACTTGACTAATTGAAACAGGTCACTGAAGAAATTAAGAAGTATGCATTTACAAAGAAGTTTTGGAATTTTAACACAGAATTTAAAAAAAATCAACTTATACTTGTGTTCACTAATAGACTAGGGCTAGCATCTGGTAAGATACATAGACACTGGAAGAATTTACTACTGAACCTAGAAACTTAAAAAAATCCACCTATCACTTTCATAGTGCCTGCTGCCTTGGGGCCTCAGGACAACTTACAAATTATTATGATGGTGGCGGAACAGCCAGTGGACAAAGCAAGTAAGCAGTTTCTCCCCTTGTCTGTCTGGACAGTTTTGTATGATGGCACAGATCCCAGTGTGAGGAGAACAAGGAAGGGAGAAGGGAGAAGATGGAGAGAAAGAGCGAGTAAACAGGGAAGTTGTTTTAAAGTTGGAATAATATTTTAATTACATATAAACACTCCAAATCCATATAACATTTAAGGTTACTCTTTTATTTAAAAAAGATCTTACCCAAGAAATCCCTACAGTAACCCCTTATATTTAAAAATCCTCTGGTTAATCATTTCTTATTTTTTTTCAGATTCCTTAGGCAACATTTTTGCCAACTTGAAATTTGTCCAAATTTTTCTTAGCCTCCTCCCAAAATGCCTTGAGTAGTAATTTCCTAATTAGAAGTTCTTAGGGTTTGATCACTTTTTTTTATAAGCTCAGGTTGTTGAAATACATCAAAATTAATGCAGATTTGAATTACCAAATTTATGATCTTTAAACATGCCAATCATGAAATATATCTAAATTTTAACTTTATAATTATCTATTTATAGTAGTTAATATTTATTAGCCTAAAAGTAGCAAAGAGATATAGTCATTTAATAAAAGGTAAAAGGCAGTAAAGATAACTTCAAGAAATGTAATGGCTGGGCACAGCAAACCAGGGCTCATCAAATTTGGGGATCCAGTCGCTATGACTCCTTACCATCTTCTGGGGCCAAATTCATATAAAGTCTGATTATAGTTGAAAGGAAACCTCAAAACAGACTTTTTGAATACCCAAGCATGATTATGCACTAGATATACTAAAAGAAGGTTGACATTCATAATAATGAATTTTTTATTTAAAAGATATGATCAGTAAAAATTTCTATGAACCAAATGCATTCTTTGTGGTGTGACCCTAGACAAGCTATTTACCTCTGCTAAGCCTCAGTTCCCTAAATGTCAATAAGGAGTTAATTCCTATTTCTCAGGACTAGTAGACGGAAGAAATGAGATATTTATTTGTAAAATGTTTAGCACATTTTGACACATAGCAAGGGTATGATGTCCATTTTTATGATTTCAGTAAGTTTGTAAGGAAAATATTTTGCATTGACACAGAAACTTTTTATACTATGGATTTAATGGAAATAATTATTATCATTTTGAAAACTACCTGAGACAAGTTGCAATATTTGGATTGAATGGGAACTGAAGCATGAAGACGTGAAACGTATCTAGCTCCAATATGTCAAAAGTCAAGAGGGGACAATCAAGGTGTCAAAGTTTAGAACAATCCCAACACTCTTAAAAAATACTAAATGTCCTTTAAAAAATGTAAGAACAAAAACCAACCAGATAAAAGAAAACCTAGCAAAGGAATATGTTGCTTTTCTTTTTTAAAAAATACTTTTGGAAAAGTGGAAGGCAAGATTCCACATTACTGACTTTGTTGTCAAGGTCAAAGTCTCAGACTCTGAACACCAGTGCCTAAGTTACCTGTTGCTCCTGCTGCTGTTGCTGCATTCTGTGTTTCTTAGCTGGTAGAGGAGGAGGTGTGTCATTTAAAGGGAAAGGATCAACAGTCGGAGCCAGGACTTCCGGCCAAGGGGCTGATGGAAGTTGAGTGATAGGATGAGGAGAGAGGGTGGAAGGAAACATAAATCCAGAACAGACAGGTGATCTTTGCTTTATAGGAGAAAGAAAAAGTATGCACGTGTCCATATGAAATGAAAGAATAAGACAAAGAAATGAAATCGATAATCTCATTATTCTGTTTTCTTGTATTTTAATCACAAAGTCACAAATGATGGCCAGGATCTTTCAATTTAGCCTCTTGTTAAAATTCCACTCTGGGAGCAACCTGGATCAGTTCTAAGGTGTTTTAATTTACTACTCGTTGCCCCTTCCCAGATGTTCTAAAAAGGCATAACATTAAAAAAAAAAATCCATACCACAAACATAAAACAAAATCAAACTGGAAAGATGATTCAAACTAACAGTTTAAGAAAGGCTTTTTGGTTTCTATGAAAATGAGGTCAGGTCAGAGTGCTAAGACCTAGAGCTTATTGTCTTGAACTTAATTCTCTTGGCACTCCACTCTGCACCACCTATTTCATGATTTCCAATATGACAATCCATAGGACAGTGCCCCAGGTTGGTATGTTTTTCATACTCAGCATCACTCTGACCTACTGGTCAACCAGACGTATATGGGTCACACACATCTTCATTGTCAGGTAACCATGGGTTAATCTTTGACATGAGGAAAGCAGTGAATGAATGAAATGTCATGCCAACACACCTCTTTATTTTGTGGCTGGCTCACCAGCACAGCTGTGGTAGGCCCAGTGGCAACAGCGTCAGCGTCAGCAGGGAACTGAGTGGAAGGGGATAGATTCGTGGAATTGACACATGGCTCATTAAATTCATTTACACTGATATAGCCCTAAAAGGAGGAATTCAGAAATTAAACACAAAGAAAGCAAAAGCTGAGGCATGCGAGAGTATTAATGCTCCCAGTACAATGGAGTTAGCTTCGAGCGGCACAGCCAAATATCTGTGGAATTACCAAATGTTTCATTAAGGGAATCATCAGCAATTAAAATGGATTTACGATGCTTAATCTTGAAAAATGATATTCCAAACATTACACACAATTTGGGGGGGGGCGGGTGAAGTAAAAGATGACTATATTATAAACAACCCCAACCTTCAATTTTAAAATATGTAGAGGTATCAGCATTCATTCTGTTGATTGAATGAGGGTATCACTATCCAACACTTAAAATAACCACACACACAAAAATCTGAGATATAAATTTACAATGCAATCACTCACTCCATAATTCAAGAGCCCTTTCCGCAAATCCTTATTTTTAGATTTTCCTCTTTTCTTCTGTTTTCTGACAAGATAGAGTATGAGTACAAAGTGGGCTGAGGACTTCAGGTTTTTGTACTAAGAAATTTTATAAATAGTAACTTAATTGTAATGCAATCTAGTCTTTAGGTATCTCAACTAAATGAGAATAAAAGGGACACTCATCCCCTCATGACCCTTCCCTAGTAAGACACATGTATACACACACACACACACACACACACACACACACACCAGAGGACCCCACCCCACCCCACCCCATCCAGATAGAGTTGTAGCTCGAAGCTATTTCAATTCAAGGCGGCTTCCTCAACTCTCAGCGCTACCGGAGGACAGAAAACTGCCTGTGACTTTTAAGTACAATGATGCACTTCTGGCTTCAGCTTCGAGAAAATAGCCATGAACCAAAACTTGCAAGAATCAAAACTCCTCAATTTATATTTGAGGAAAAGGCACTTGTAAATTTTCATGGAAAGTATTTATACAGACCAGCCATAATTCTCACCACATCAACAAAACAGCAGGAAAAGCAGAATACAGAGTATAGAATAATATTCCACTTTTCAAAGTAAAACTGAGTTAAATTTAGCACTTGGATTCTTCTATTAGCCCACTGATCCTTTAAAAAAGTGGTAGGCAAGATATCATTTTGTTGGTGAAGCAAAAATTTCAGGTAGGAAAGCAAGGTTTTCACTGGTAATTTATAATTACGACAAAGTGGAGAAAGCTAGAGTTGACTATTTATAAATTGTAGGTTTCAAAATGCTGCTGAATAGGGTCTTGTACTTCCTGGCAATAGACAGCATGTAAAGTTTCAGAAAATTAAACTGAAGTCAGGGGAGTTGACAGCTGGGTTTTTGAATATCACTTTATCTTTGATAATGAAGGGGAATGAAGAGAATGACTTTTCAGTGCAGTGCTTCAAAATCGACATCTGATTCTTCATACTCATAGGCCACATGACCTGATTTATTGCTCAAAAATGTGTGCCATTTGTCAAAAGCAGGACTTGTTTAGAAGAGTTAGATATAAATTAATCACTCCTTAGAAAAAAAGAGAGAGAGAAAGGAAGGCTCACATCTTGTGAGCCAAGTCAGCTTAGTCCATGAAGAGAACATAGCTACTCAACGAACACAAGAGTTGGAGCCATACAAATGGCAAAAAGCCAAATGGGCTTTTGGCACCAGGAAGTCTGCAGAGAAAACGAACAACTCATTAACAGAAAAGGAAAGATTTTATTCTCGAACCAACGGGTAAAAAAGACCGTAGAGCCTATCTAATTCATTTGGATGCTACAGCCCTTCAAAATCAGTATGTCCTGAGTCAAACTGCACATCTTCCCTCTTAGACCTGCACTATTCCCCGTCTTCACTACCTCAGGAAAAGGTCCTCGCTGGCCAGCTCATTATTCAAACTGGAAAAATGACATCACTCCTAATACATCCCTTAATTTACTTCATCTTCACATCCAATTTATCAGCAAGAACTAACCAACTCTTGCCTTCAAAATATATCCACATCCAGCTATTTCTCTCCATCTCTCTGCCCTTGTGTGAAGGAAAGCCGCAGGCATCTCCAGTCTACATCCTTGCAATCACCTCCTTACAGGTTCCCCTGCTTCTCATCTTACTCCTCATAATCCTGTCCCGCAGCCCAGAGTTATGCTTAACAAATGGACATCAAATAATATCACCTCCCTACTTAAACCTCCTCACTCAGTGACTTCCCAGCCACATAAGATAAACCATATTTCTTTAACATGCCTCCCAAGCCCTGGTCCTTGCCCACTTCACCGATGTTCTCTTCTTCCACTACACTCCATCCACTATGACCCTTTGTTCACTGAATCTGCCAGTTCCACATTCTGAGTAATGGAGAGAAACTATGAAACTGAATGATCTAATAAAGCTCTTGTAGAAATATTTCACAAAATGCTTCCAAGATACATGTTATTCATACTTACTACGTGATGAGCATTTACTTCATATACCTACACACATACACACACACAATACTTCCTATGTTGAAAGTCTTAACTCCACTTTTAAAAAGATATTTATAAATAAAGGGTTTTTTTTTTAATTACACAAATTTTTATGCAGAAGCAAGTTTTTCTTTAGCTTTTTGGAAAAAAAAACAAATATAAAGAAAGTATTGGGACAGATGATAGCCACACTTGTGGTGGATGCAGCATATTCTATAAACTTGCTGAATCACGATGTTGTACACCTGGAACTAATGTAACACTGTGTGTCAACTATACTAAAACACACATACACACACACACAGCTATTTCTTTCTCACTCAGGGTTATGACTTTCCAAATTAGAGTTAAAATATTCTTCCACTATAGCAGCATAGCTCCATTAAAAGGTATTTCAGAAAGATGGATGTTTGGAATAGTGTGTGAGTGTAAGTGTGTGTGTGTGTGTGACTTAATGTAAATAGGATTTTCTAATTTAGGGAGGGGAATAGTAGAAACAACTTTGGGAGAAAGGAACAGAAAAGAAAGGAAGCAGACTATCTTATCAAATGTGCATTTTCATGTGCCCTCAGACTTAAGAGAAACAGAAAGAAAGTAAGAAAGAGGGGAACTGAAAAAGGAAATGGCAGAGAGGGAATTTAAGACTAATCTTCGCGTGGATCCTAACTTGTTTGAAACTACAAGTTAACCCACAATGTCACTGTCAAGCATAGTTTGTACCCGCTCACACACACACACACACACACACACACACACACACACACAGTGCATCTGCATTAAACACAAAAATAATCCATAAAATCCTCAAAGCATAAATAAAAGGCAGGAAAACCATCACAGCATTGAATGCTTTCTAAGTCCTCCAAGTTAATGTTTTCCTATTGAGTTAATCACAAAAAACTGAGGCACATCTCTTGATTTCTAAGCTGGCATGAGTAGACATGTAAAATCATAGCTTACCTCTTTTAGAGTACTGGGGTTGACAGGAAACCCCTTCCCCCCAGAGAGGCTGGAGTATTTCTTTTCCAAATTACAAAGATTTTCCTTTTCCTGAAGAAACACAAAATCTATTAAGCTTGGTTAATCGTGGATTTCCCTAATGACTAATAACGTTGAGTGTTTTATCATGTGACTTATTGACTCTTCATATATCTTCTTTGGTGAAGTGTTTGTACTCAAATCTTTGGCTTGTTTTCTCTTAATTATTTATTGTTTATTGATCATTACTGAATTGTAGCAGTTTGTAATATATTCTGCGTTTAAGTCCTTTGTCATATCCTCTTTAAGAAATCCTTGCTTGCCCCAAGGCCAGGGAAGTATACTTGCAGTCCTATATTTTCTTCTAGAAACTTTATCACTTTAATTTTTATGTTGCAGTCTACGATCTGCCTTGAATTAATTTATATGCATGGTGTGAGGACAGACGCATTAGGATTCACTTGTTTCCATGTGTCCCAGTTGATCCAGCACTATTTGTTAGAAAGACTTTCTTTTCCCTACTGGATTATCTCAGAGCCTTTTGTCAAAAAAAAAAAAAAATCAATGGACGGTATATGTGTGGGTCTATTTCTGGACTTTCTGTTTAGTTCCATTGATCTTTATGTCCAGCTGTATCAGCACCACCACATCATTTTAAATACTCTAGCTTTAGAGGCAACCTTGAAATCAAATAATATAAATCCTCCAACTTGGTTCTTGTTCAAAATTATTTTGGCTATTCTATGCTCTTAGCATTTTCAGAGTTGACTCTCATTATTTGTAATTCTTATGTTCTATAAATTTGCCATGAACACTGAATTGTAATTCAGTAAATACTGAACTGTTGTTCCTGCAGGAAATACAGAAGTGGGTTACTGTGGGCTTCTGGTCAAAATAATTTCATCAGTTGATCAATACATAACTCTGCTTTATGTGTGTTTCTGTTAAAGATGGCTTATTGATATACATGGTTGATTCATAAACACTGAACTCACAGCTAAAAGCACTGTAGTTCATGCCTGAATGAAGCTTATTTAACACGTTATTTTCTCCCTGAAGCAGATCACAACCTTCCGGCCCTTAGGAACACTAGACAGTACGTTAGCACTATGCTGGGAGGCATCTTAAACAGCAAAATCACCAAAAAAAAAAAAAAAAAAAAGCACAAACTATGTAAAAACATAGCACTAACCAGTGCACAAAAAGGATACTTATTTACTCTATGGGAGTTGAAACAGGAAGGTAGAGCCAACCTCAGCCAGAAATGTGCATGCTGAGACTCAAAATTTTTATCGCTCTACACACGTCAGTGAATTGTATGACAAGTATTGATTTGGGGGCTACAAACAAATTTTAGTGAGTAGGCAAATTCACAAATAGAGTCCATGAATAACGCAGATCAACTATAAATTTTAGCATGAACTTACCAATTTCTACAAAAAAGTCTGTTGGAATTTTTTTTTTTAAGATTTATTTATTCATGAGAGAGAGAGAGAGAGAGAAAGAGAGAGTCAGAGACACAGGCAGAGGGAGAAGCAGGCTCCATGCAGGGAGCCCGACATGGGACTCGATCCCAGGTTTCCAGGATCAGGCTGATCCTGCTGGGCTGATCTGCTGGGCTAAACCGCTGAGCCACCAGGGCTGCCCGTCTGTTGGAATTTTTATTGAGATTGAGATAGAGCTATAGATCAATTTGGGAAAATACAAATTGTGGTTATAGATCACAATTTTTGGAAAAGAATCATATTTTATATATTTTAATGAGGAAGTGGTATTTCTGTGATTGTGATTACTCATTTTTAAAAGTCTATCACTAAGAGATTTTTCCCATTTTTTTGCTAAAACTTTAGAAACTACTGAAATCCTCCATATTACACTATTTAATTTAAGCTGTCGCTTTGGATATCATGTGCAAAGGGTGGTGCAGAGGTTAATGGAACCAGAGTTCATTCCCAGAGCAGGAGACAGGGATGGAGAATATGAATCTATTCCAAGATTTCTAGGTGCCAAAGAAGCAGGAGGAGGGCCACTGTCAGGGATCTGTGTGGGCTACATAGGCACACCTTGAGTAAACTCATCATTCTAGGTAAAGGACCAGTTTTCTCTCCCTTCTCAGCCTAAAAATAGCTTGGTAGCTAAGTTGAGAATATTCCAACTACATTTCTTGTAGGTGGGATCATGGTCTAGGCTTACCCTTTAGTCCCTCATTCTTTTTCCTGTATGTTATTCTGGGTCCATCTCATATTTTCAGAATCCCAAGTGTCATATCCTAGGCAGTGGCCTACACACAAGGCTCAGTTCTGAGAATAGCCCCATCAACTTTAATTTTTGGTATCTTAGACTTGAAATTAGACCAGGCACTATGTTAGAAAGCCCAGCAGGTGGGCAAAGAAAACCCTTTACATGCACATTAGGCACTGAGCAGATAGGAACACAGTCACTTTAGTGAGGATGATCTTGCCCCCCAGCAGGGTATCTACCTAGCTAATGAAGCCAAACAAAACCCAGGATGGTAACTGCCACATGCAAATAATTGGAGTTTGACACCACAGCAGCTGAGCCAAAATGTTTGACAGCAGCAATAAAAGCAAAATATGTTCCACCTATCTGATGAAAAATCTGTTTTCAAAAGAAGAAAATTCAAAAACGTACGTGGTTTTCATAGTTTGAATTTTCACACCATGGAAAAGGCATGAGGAAAATGTCCTTGCTTATTTTCCAAATTAGAGTGAATTGTTTGCAGAGCATCAGCTTATTAATGTGGAGAATTAAATAAAAATGTGTATTACAAAGTCTTCTTTAAATTATAATAAACTATTCACTATTAAAAGATACTTTCTTTGAAGGAAGCAACTTTGCTCAAGTTGGAACCTGAGTTCTACACAACCAGTGCTAAAAAAGGAAATACTTACTCTTTGCAACATCATTATTAAATTATTCTTTTCTTTCACAAAATGATCTTGTTCTCTCTGAGCCTGCTGGACAATATGATTGGCTTGCTTTTTCAGTGCAGAAATTTTTTCCTGAAGAAAAAAAAAGATGATCATATACAGAGGCACGTTAGACATTCACTGGTTTGCCAGTATGTCCTGGAAACTGGAAAACTGTTTACAACTGGATTAGCGATGGCCACATTTTCGTTGGTAGTAGACAGTGATTATTTTTTTTTAATTTTTTTAAATTTATTTATGATAGTCACAGAGAGAGAGAGAGAGAGAGAGAGAGAAGCAGAGACACAGGCAGAGGGAGAAGCAGGCTCCATGCACTGGGAGCCTGACGTGGGATTCGATCCTGGGTCTCCAGGATCACGCCCTGGGCCAAAGGCAGGCGCCAAACCGCTGCGCCACCCAGGGATCCCGACAGTGATTATTATACTGAGACTCTGAGGCAGTTTCTTTGACCTGCCAAGCTCAAGGCTTTTCTTTACCTAAGGCCAATATAGTCCACGTGGTTTAAAATCTATCTGAAGAATGCAGAAGTCAACAGGAAATCTTGTTTTAGACTGTAAGTGAATCATCTTGGGAGATGCTTCATGGGAAAAATAACAATGTAAGTTCTTATTTAAGCTGAGAGCTTAAGAAGTCACCATTTTCATTTCCCTTTCCCTCAATTTTATTGGTTTAGTACAGACCACTGGGATGTGATTCTAAGTTTTGGAACAAGAGCTGAATTCTGGGGCTGGACATCTGGGTGGAGCCAGCGATGAGCACGGGATGCCAAGGTGCTATTCAAATGGCAATAAGCTATCAGCCAGCTTCGAGAACTAGGAGCAGTGGAAACAGAACTTCCAAAATAGATGCTGTTCAAAGAATTATTCTAGATCTAGTTACTACGATGGCAAAAGCAAGTCACTTAAAACAAATATCTGAATTTCTGATTTTTCTCTCCCTTGGTTTTCACATCAATGAAAAATACCAGATTTTATTCATAAATGCACCTACAGCATTAAGTAACAATAACTGTTACACATCTCAGTTTATCTAGCTGGGAGCACCATTTGGTATGTAAATGGCAGGTGCCATAATCTGTCAAATGTGACATGTGGTAAAACACAGATATATTCAGATATAAAGATAAGGAGACAGAGGGCTATATTAATGAGGATTACTGTCACGGAGCAAGGGGCAAATTTGGATTTTTTTTCTACTGAACAACTCCTGGCAAAAGTACCTTTCGAGTCACAATATTCCGCTGATATTCAGCTACTTCACGCAGGAGCTGTTGGGTCAGGTTCTCCTTTTCCTCATCCAGACGGCTCTCACGTTCAAGCTGCTGGAATTCTAGGTCTTCAAAGTGTTTGCTCTCCACGTCCAACAGGTCGGCGTCCTTTGGAGAAAAGGAAATGGAAACAAGACATATTGGAATGGCTGTGGCCTTCTTAGCATAAAGGAAAAATTACTAAAAGCAAACAGTCCAAAATATCTTTCTAGTTACTAAGCTGACCAGGGTTGGAAGATGACAATCCTCTCTTTGGAGTGAAATCCCAGGGTAGTGACCATTAGAATGGAATTGAACTGGGGAATTGGTTTGACCATCAGTTTTAGACTATTCTGTGGATGTAGGAATTCCTGTTAAAACTACTAGGTGGGTGTAAAGTTGACTTTGAAGTATAAAAAGAATTCAGCAAATAATGAAACATTATCTACTGACCAAGGTGTGACATGCTCTCTTGAGAAAACAATTTTCCAAAATTTTACTTTAGTATCAAATTTGAGATTTAGATCAAATTTGAGATTCCGAAGTTATTGACTGTAAAAAAAAAAGACTAAAAATTTGGTACACATACAGATTAGACCTATATAATATATATATTGCATGCATGCTCAGATAATTTTGTGGAAAGGAGAAGTTGCCGAAAACATTTGGCGGTTGGTATTCTTACGCTGGGCTTCTGTGAATCCCTTAAAATTATTTACAAAGATTTTTTTGTTTTTTTATTTACAAAGATTTTTACTGGAAGAGTGGAAGCACAGCGTTCATCAGGCACAAAGGGTGACTCAAATGGTTAAGCACTGCTACTCTGGGAATAATTTGGGGACATTTAAGAAAGATCAGAAATCATAAAAATCAGATGATCTAGAACAGGCATTTCCTAATCAATGAAGTGTCTGAAGACAGAAGTGAATCTGTATCTGTGCAGAGACTGGCACATGTTGTGTGAATCATTCTTGAACCTACACCAAAAAAAAACGCCACCTCATTAATTTTGGAGTCTGACAAAACCATAAATGTGGTATGTATAGAAGATTTCAAAAAATATATAATTTGTAATAATCTATTGCCAAAAAGAAACAGCAACTGGGCTATATGATTTACAACTCTACATAGGTAAAATAGCTAGAGCATGTGTTTTTCTTTTTTCAGTCAAAACATCAGAAAGAATTGGATAAATATGATAAATGAGATTTATATCAGTTTTTAAACATACCTCCCCTTCTTTTGGTTTCTATGTGAGTGATAAATTAAGCCTTGTAATCAAATGGAATAATACATTTCTGTCTTCTGGAATGAATTACATTCTGAGGATGATTCATAGAAGGACAATTAGCTACCCTGTAATTATAAGCGGCACTATAGCAACAAGAATATGTCAACACAGTGGATTCTTAAAACTTAAGAGCAAGAAAAACAATTTGAAAAACATATTCAGCATTTCTTAGCACTTTTTTACAGTTTAATTGACCAATCAAAAAGTGGTCTTGGTTTCAAGTTATAGGTTGACATTTCAAATTTATCAGACATTTTATGCTTATAACTTCTAAAGGAATGAATGAATTTGGGCCCAATCTACTCACTACTAATGTAATTAAGAGATAACTTGAGTGTTATGTCTAAAAACAAAATGCCTGCAGTCTTGAAATATCTGCATCAGTAGATATATTTACTTACACAGTCATTCATACTCCAGTTTTTAAGGTCTTTCAATTGAGCTTGGTTTGTGGCTAAAGATTAGTGAGAGAAATAATTTCATAAACCTTCTTTTTTTAGTTTGTAAATAAGCTTTACTCAAAGTGAGTATATGTCTCACAATATGCCCACTATGCCAGTCAGCTTCATTCCACATGTGGTTAATAGGCAACATGTGTTATCTTAGCCGCATGAAGGTCACAGAGCCACTAATTTGTCTGTAGTAAATATTTAAACTATTGCATGAAAATGATAGCATACTGGGTAAGAAAGTCGAAAATTAAAGCTAAGCTCAGCACTCAGATTCTGCTGGTATAATCATCTGATCAAGTTGTCCAAACAATTAGAATGTGTGTATATAAACTTATACTGTAAAAGAAAAACAACTAGGGAGGGGGAAAGAGCAAGATTTTAGATAAGAATAAGAACTCAGGGGATGGAATTTGGGGGCTGGGCGCTGTTTAATGGAGCACACAGTAATATATACAGGAAGCTCAACATCAAGGGCATGACTAGTTGAATGAAAATGTTAACTAAGCTTCACTCGCTAAAAGGAACATTACAAATCTCTACTGGTTGGCAAGCTCAAAGGCCAAAAGTGAAAAGACATAAAACAGCTGCGCTCCAGAAAATTCAATGCAATTCCTTCTTTCCAATAACCGTTTTGAGAATTTATATGGAAGAAGTGTACATGCAGTCCTCTGTGGGTTGTTTTGTTTGTTTGTTTTTGTTTGTTTGTGCTTAGCAGAGGGACAGGAGAGAATAGATGTGGTATGGCAGGAGAGATTACAGTAATAATGTCATGACAGCTCAAAGTCAACTTTGAAAACAAATTTAAGTGGGGCTCAGAGTTTGTTAACGTTTCTCTATCTTATGCCCTAAAGTCAAACACTTTAACTGCACAATTATGGAGTTTGGAAAAACACAATGGAAATCATTAGTGCAACCTTCTCACTTCATATAGGAGGACACTGAGACCCACAGAAGTTGAATGACTTATTGAAGATTAAAGGATAAACTGATTGTAAAGCCAGGGAGAAAAAAGGTCTCCTAATTGTTGATATCACTGAGTGTGTGTGTGTGTGTGTGTGTGTGTGTGTGTGTGACTCAAGAGACTGAAATCAACCATTCAGGTGAGTAAAGTATCAAAAGTACAAGAAAACTGGCCTAGCCAGGTGTCTCCTCCATTTAATAGTGGAACTTATCCTGGCAAACAAAAGACTCATTTAACTTCTGCTTTCTTTCCCACAATGCTTGCATCCCAGGGAACCATTCAGCTGGTGAGCCCCCATCAACCATATACAACTCCTCCGATGAAAGCTGTATTCAGACTCTAAAGCAGGGAATTAGAAATAAGAAGCCCAGTCATAAGTGCACAGTGTTGTGCACAGAAAACTCATTCCATCATTTCAGCTTAAGTGTTTGGGATAACACACTGTTTAAGAAAATGATGTTCTTCCTTTCATTTATTTTTTTATTTTGTATGACTTGCACCCTAATGAAGTTTGTGGTAATAAGACCACCTTTACTAAATCTAGTTTAAATGCCTTCGGGAAAGCTCTGTAATGAAGTGGTATTCTGAAGTGTTTGAAGTCTGAAGGGAAATGAGCTGTGGTAACACAGGAAGTTCCTAGTATGAACGGACTTGTCGTGAAATAAGTCAACTTTTTACTGATGAAGCCGTGGGATTGGCGGAGGGTTACTCTGGTCATCATCCTTGTAAAACAGAATTAGTAGACCTCTTAATGCAGGTGAGCAGAGGCTACTACAAGCCAGTTATCTCTCCCAAGGAGAGGGATTTACAGTAAGAACTTTACACTCTGCTTGGAGAAGAAGAGGAAGGGGTCTTTGCCTTGAAATAGTGGAACAGACTGTCTGCGTCACTGTCTGTCCTCCTTTGGACATCCTTAGAACATACGTACATTTATGAGTTATCCTATAGAGGCTAGATTAAACAGTCTTTATTTATATCAATCTGAGTCTCAGTTATTCATAGAATTTACCAATTTTTATTTGCAGCACTGTTTATGAAGAGTACAAGCAATAACAGGATAACCAGAGGCAGAGAAGAACAAAATACAGAAGTTGTTGCCAACTCTAAATAAAGTAATATGACCATTGTGTAAAATCTTTAGTGATAAGGAGAGTTGAAAGCCAGCGAACGAATATAAAAGCCAGTTTCCCAGTCTCTTTGGTGAACCAGCATACATACAAATTACAAGCGAAAATAATCTCACAAATGCTATTGTTTTCCCAATTATTTTTATCATAAAGATTTCCAGAGAATTATGACCCTGAAGGACAGGAAGTTTTATCTTCTTACAACAAATTCAGCTGTATACAATAAAACGAGTAAAGAGGAAGAAATGTTGTTGGGACTTTTCGATCCAACATAGTAAGAAAGTTACTATTTGGCAAAATATTAAAATCATTACACTGCAGGTCAACTATTGGTTGACTTTGGTATGATTTATTAGGTGCTTTCAACATCTGTAATACACTGAAAAGTTTTAAATGTAATTTTTTACAACCTGGTGATATTCCAAGGCATCAAGGGGTTTTGTATTAAAGGCCATCTTAAATATCCCCAAGGGTGGGCTACCTTAGCTGATTTTCCACTTGCCCACTCCCAAGAAGGTCCTGACAGAGTAACATGAATGAAACAAGCCTTCTTTTCTACCCACATGGAATCATTAGTTGTTGGTCACTTAGCACAAATTACTATTACATGATCTTTGTAGAGATCCAAGACTGTTTCCCAGGGTCACAGTTTATTGGGGCTGCTGTTCAGAGCAAACAGCCCAGTCATTCAGAGGCTCTGAAATATTAAGTAGTCTTACCAGAGCCTGTGAAACTCTCCACCTCAAAGCCTCATTTCAGCAGATATCCAGCATGGCCATGTTAAGCATCGCCAACTTTAATGATCAGAGAATAACCCGATAAAACCCACCACAAAGTCCACGTTGCGCTAAGCTCTAAAAAATTATGATGCTCATCTGAGAAGATGCTGAGGGCACTGCCCTGCATCTTGGGTGTTGGTGTTTGCTGTGACTGTGCAAACAAGTTCAGTGTCCCCATGAGGCAGATGAGGCAGAAAGAAAAAGAAAAGCAGTGAGCGGTGATGGGAAGCAAATCAGAGACTAGGATAATTTTTTGGACTCATGTATAAAATCAGGCTGAGAGAAAAAACATCCAAGGGCAAACAGTACTCACAATGCAGCAGAGAATGCAGGGAAAGATGTCAGCTGATTTACAGGCTACAAGCTTGGTGTGAGTTTTGTGTCGGGAGCGGCTCTCTTCTGCTACAAAGAACGACTCCAGAACTGTTCTTGCATTATACATTGGTAAAGGATTCTAACAAAGAATTGTTTAACTGCTTAGCACGAAATACTATATAGACTGTCAGCATGCAAGTTTCTATTTCAAAAGTATCTAACGACCAGAACTTAAGCAAATTTATGCCGTGTGAAGGAGGAAGTCATAGGTTAAGGGGGACTTCATTGAAAAAAACACCAAAACAACAACAACAAAAAACAAAAAAAAAAAAACAAAAAAAAAAAAAAACCACAACTGGTGCATTCCTGTTTGCTACTGACCCTCTTCAGTTGTTGTTGTAATTGTTCCCTCATGGACTCAGGACAATTGTCCAGCTGGGTCTTCTGCTCGGAGTAAAGCTCCTGAAGCCTCTCTAGTTTTTCCCTTTCAGCATCAAGCTTTACCTTCTCCTGAAGTTCAGAAATCAGAAAATAGAAGAATAGAGATTACCTTCACACCCAAGGCAGGCGTTAGTGAACATTTCCCAAGGATAATGTAAATACACACACACACACATATATACACACAAACTAGATATCCTATGGATGTGGAAACATACCTTGTTAGTGACTAAGATAAGGGGGTGGAAGTGAAAGTAAAAAAAAGGGGGCCCCATTCCTGCATTCTCAAAACACAGTCCACTTCACTGGGTATTGGCAATAACCCCCAACCTTCCATCCTTGCTGCCTGCCTTCCCTCCTTCCTGTCCCCATGTTATAAAGCAGAAGAAGCTGGTCAGTGGTCAACAAAGGACAAAAGAAATGCCAACCAAATCTACGAGATAGCCTTGCAGAGGGTCCCTTGGCAAAGGACCAAAGGAAAGTAGTCGTTCCTCAAGTACTGTCATGGTCCAGTCTGCTCAAGGCACTTGTTAAGCAGGCTTTGGAAATTAATGTAATTTTGTCCTCAGACCAGAAGCATGCCAGGTACACATGCCAGGTACACAAGGGGACACCCTGATCATCTGAAACGGGTCTAGCTGTTTGGCCAACTTCGAAGCTTAAACAATTAGAAAATCTGATTCTAAGAAGAGCATTGGATTCAAAGGCTAGGAGAGCAGGGAAGAAGGCACCCCTGACAAAGCAGGCAGGGGAGGCGTGTTATGCAATGTGGCTACGCCGACTTGTGACATTTACTGTGGAGATGAAGACTTGTCTAGATTGACGTTGAAAATACTTGAAACACGGACTATAGAGAAAAAGGAAGGAGAACACCCAGGTGTCAGAAAATAGAAGAGAAAGGAGGAGATGACACCAAATCCTTCCTCAACCACACACTCCAAGGGGGCCTAGACATTCTCTGGCCTCTACCAGGCAAGTCTTGTAAGACAGCGATTACACAGCCTTACACGTCACCTTTTCAACTGAGAAATGATACTTCAACCTCTTTAGTGCTTGTCTTCCCAACCTGTGTTCCCTTTATGGTGCTCTGAAGCCTTGAAGTAAATCTCAGACCTGATTCTCCTGGGGTATAACTGTTAGCCTACATGGAAGTGCTTCATGAAGCACTACCCGGATTTGATCCTCTGTAAGTACAGTGACCACCACCTTACTCTCCTTGCTTTGTTCACTTGATGTGCCCCAATAGCAATAAAACTGGCTTCTGAGCTTGAGCAGAGAAGCTTAGAAGATTTTTGTTTTAAGGGATGAAGCTCTGAAATAGTCCTATAAAATTATACTTACTATAATTTCTTCATCCGAATGGCCATGATTTCCCAAACCCGTCTTTAGATTCTTTATAAAAGAGGCTATAATTTAAATCTAAAACTACAGGACATAGATACCTGTATCAGTTCACTTAGGTGTCCATTTTTGTCAGAGAATTTTCAAATGTCAAGGGCATTTTAGAAATGTGTATTTAGGTGTAAAGCGCATTTTTTTTCCTTTCAAAATGATTAAACCTGGAAGTCATAAAACTGAGAGTCCTACTTCATATGTCAATCTAAAAATGTTTCTGGAACTTAAACTTCTGCAGACTATCCGGAAAGATTCCTCAGTCTTCAAAAGCAAGTTGTGCCCCCCGGGCAACCCTAGAGTGTAGGAGTCAGAGAGGAGCCATGGCCTGGTTCGCAGACTGGAAGGATGATCAAGGGTTCATTCACAGTAAAGCTGATTATACCAGGACCAGGCAGATTCAGTCTTTAGTTTCAGAATGAATAATTTTTTCCCTTAGTACAAACAGCGATACAGAATACCGGTTGTCTCTTGGAAAAGGAAATGTGTTATTTCTTCTCTGTGTGGATCAGAGCTTGCCCTATTTACACAGCAGAAGAATTTCTTTTTTAATAATAAATTTATTTTTTATTGGTGTTCAATTTGCCAACATATAGAATAACACCCAGTGCTCATCCCGTCAAGTGCCCACCTCAGTGCCCGCCACCCAGCACAGCAGAAGAATTTTATCCAAAAAGAGTTCTATTTCTAGATAACTGTATCACAGGATTTTGCTGAGATTCTAGCTTCAAAAAAGTTTGATAACACCCCTCAAAAAACAAAAACAAAATCCCAAACAACTATCCAATCCCATTAAATACCTTGTATGAGCAAAACTATAAAATTTAAAGTTACATCAGACAGAAAACATTGATATTTGATTATATGATATTTGATTATATGGAAAGGCACTGGCCTAAAACACAAGTCTTATCTGAAGAAATAGCTCAACTATTCCTCTGATTCTCCCAATTTTTTAAATCACTGCTGATAAGCACAGATAACTAGTAGAAAGTGACTTATGTTTACATAGCGCCTTCCTTCTGAGGTGCTCAAAATGTCTTGTGATTCCATATAAGGGGACAGTGAGAAGAATTGTGCACCATTAGAACCTTCTGCAGCTTCTCTGGTTTACCGGTAATGCTATGACCACTATGTGGGTCTTAGAGCAAAAGCTTAGTGGGGCCAAAGCTAGGGCAAAGGAAGTAAAGGGGAAGGATCAAAGAACTAGTGGCAGGTGGGCCAGGCCATAAATCACAGAGGAGCAGAGAGGTGATATCACTCTCGTGCCAGCCAGAAGTTGGCTAACTTGAAGCCAGAAAGAAATGAATATTCCTACTTTCTATTTTTCGCCCAGAAAGTTTTCAAAGGAAAATTAGCTCTAGGCAACTAGTTAATTAGAGCCGAAAATATCACCTTCTGCAATGGCATTTCAGGGTTCAGGGATTCCTGCCTTTGATGTGCAAAACATGAACATTGGGTGTTACTTCCTTCCTCCAGATGGAAACTGGTAAACTCATCTATTCTAATTACTATAGGCACAGCAATATTTTCTAAACACCAAATTGGCAGTGAGCATCACTTTTTCTTTTAGGATTCATAAATCTGTTTTCAAGAAACAAATGTACTTGTGACTTTTAATGAATTTTAAATTAAATAAAATTTAAACTAAATTTTCAATAAATTTATTAAACTTTAATGAGAATTTCATGAATTTTAATAAATTTAACAGATTTAACGTTATTGGAAAAACAAGAGTATAAGGAATTAGAACACTCCAGGAAAATCCAGAGGTACAAGGGGGCATTTATAAAACCAAGAACAGAATGTGACTTCACTAGAGACACGGCTGCTTCTATTAACACTGTTCTTGTATTGATTTGTCTTTATGTGCTGGCAAAATCCAACTGGGTCTCAAATTCACTGCCAGATTTTGCCTTTTTTTTTTTTTTTAAATGTGTAAGAATGATGTTCTTAAAGTGTATATATGGCCAAAGGTAAATCATTCACAGCAAATTAAAGCGGAAATCAGTATATAAAATCAGGCTTCTCTTCGCTTCCACGGTGAGTTGTTTATTCACTCACTCAGTAAATATTTATAAGGAGAGTAAGTAGAGAAAAGAAGAAGGCTGATCACTGTCCTCACAACGTACAGTCCAGTCAGCTCTGTGATTCTTAGCCCTGACTGCACATTAAAAAATACCTGGGTGAGCTTTTAAATATACTATTTCCCCAGTCTCCACTCAGTCAGACATCCAGGAGCCAAAGGCTGGGATATGAGCATTTAAAAAAATCCTGCCATGTTTTCTCATACACAGCCAGGTTAGGAAACCCTGAATGAGCCACTCAGGCTGATGAGAGAGGCAAAGGCGATTAACAACTATTCTTTTTTTTTTTTTTTTAATGAAAACACAAGATATTAATACACAAGGCTCCGAAGAGTGCTCTCAAAACATTTGGCTTAGCACCTTTACTTCATAGTATAAAAGGTCCCTTTTACAAGTGACATCTCGATTGTACATATTTTTTACACTCAGATTAAATGCCTCAAGTAAACCAAAGAGTAGACTGTGAGATTCTGATACATTTCAAGTTCAGATGCAAAATGACTCTCTTCTAGTCAGACAAATGATCAAGAGTGTGGATGGGTTTCCCCTAAGCAATCTAAGCTTGTTCACAAGAAGCACCAATAATCTTTAATGAACTTAATAATCCAAAACTCATCATAGGACCACTGATTTTGCTGGATGTGTGGTTAAAAGACAGTAACATAAGTTTTCTCTCTTTTGAGTTGTATTTTTGAAGGAAGGAACTGAAAATTAAGTTGCTGGCTCTATCTGAATTTCAATATTACACAGATTCTTGAATACCAATGAAGAAATAATTTTACCACATTAAGTTATACTTGGCAAGCAGATGGTTCAAGGTTACTCTGAAAAGATGCTTACTTTATAAGCTTATAGGGCTGCCAGATAAAATAGAGGACACTCAGTTAAATTTGAATTTCAGGGGATCCCTGGGTGGCTGAACGGTTTGGCCCCTGTGTTTGGCCCAGGGCATGATCCTGGAGTCCTGGATTGAGTCCCACATCAGGCTCTCTGCATCATGGACCCTGCATCTCCCTCTGCCTGTGTCTCTGCCTCTCTCTCTCTCTCTGTATGTCTCTCATGAATAAATAAAATCTTAAAAAAATTTTTTTTTTGAATTTCAGATGAATGACAAATGATCTTTTAATATAAGTATGTTCCAAATAATGCTTAGGGCATAATTACTGTTTATCTGAAATTCAAATGTACCTGAGCATCCTACATATGTAAATATATTATTGTATAAAAATATATATATAGATATAGGATAGGATGTACATAGAAGATCTATACACATTTATTTATTTATTTATTTGCTAAATCTGGCAACTCTATTAGCTTAATAAAGATTTTCTTAAAACTTAAGGTCCATCTTTGTATTTTTCAATCTGTTGCACAGAACCCAGCACTAAGTACTTGGGTTTCATGAAACATTGGGTCAGGTTTGGAGTTGATGCAGTGATATGTTTAAACTCATAGCACCTAAGCCATAATTTCTGAGGTTGGTCGATCCAAAGTCCTTTCCTTATATCCTGAAAATATCCTTCTTTCTAGTTCCTAAAACCTGTGGCTTGGGAGGTAGGCATCCTCATGGGTTCACAGATTAGGCAATTAGTGGCTTTAGGTCCAAAATCACTTATCTGAAATTCTTAAGGCCAGATGTGTTCCAGATTTCAGAATATTGTGAATTTTATAGAGGTAACATAGTTCCTACAGCATGTATTAAAAGGAATTTCCAGTAAGGTCTGGGCCAGTACCTATAATCAAACACATTTCTATTTCTGCAGCTACTTATGAATATTTACACAAGTGTGAATATCAGTCAGAGTCAGGTTTTACAAGCAACTAAGTTTTGGTGTTAATCTTACAAAATGATCTTTCCCCCCATATAACTTTTCAGATGTTAGAATTGCAGAGAAAAGATTATGGACTTGCGTCAGCAAATGGTAGCTGAGAACTCATTCTCTGCCTGCCTCTAAAGAGGCACATCCTTATACTTCTTTTTTGGGATTTTATTTCCTTTAGTTTTGGCATTTTAATTACACAATTGATGGATTTTTAGTGTAGAAAACTGGAAAATCAGAACCCTAGGGATTTGTATAATCAAACAACGACCAGAAAAAAAAAATAATAACCCTAATCTGGAATCCTGTTGATTTAATCCCCAAATCCCATGATATTCTTCTACTTCCTCTAGTCAGGGAGTTAACTTTGAAATGTAAGAAAGAGGCAAGGGAAGGGCTGGGTCCCCTCTGAACACTGACTGTGACCTGGCAAACGCTTTGCACTCAAGAAGCATTAACACTTTGCTGAGGAATTCTGGGCCAGGCTCTCTGTCTTCCCCTGGCTCTGAAGGGAGGATGGAGAGGAAGTAACAGGTACTTTGGCAAGATAATAATGGGGAATAAAATGTAACCATTTAAGATACAATGATATATGCTTATTGTAGGAAAAATAATCAAATAACTTGAGATTTCACTGTGGCACATATTATATGGCATAAAGTGATTTAAGTTTCAATTCATACCTTTAAGCCTGTTTAGTTATAAACAAGTACAGCCCAGGATGGCAACAAATACCATAATCTATCTGTGCGAGGGCAGATCCTAAAACAAAGAATGGTTGAGCCTTATGATGAGCATCTGGGCAATGGAAAGACTCTACTACAAGACTACAGATGCAGCGCCCTTCCTTAACCATTTTACTGAATTTCAGTACAACTGGCTATTGATTTTTGCATGCCAAAGAAGCAGAGATGAGACACAGATAATAATCTTAGAGGAAATTGAAATTTCTCTATAATAAAGAGAGGAAATTGGAAAACTATTTTTAGTTTTGAATTCTTACTGTAGTCAGAATGAGGCAAAGACAGAGGGAAAATCTTAAAAAAAAAAAAAAAAAAAAGACAGGGAAAAGTCTCTATAAACAAATGCATGTGTCCACACCTGCTCAGCAGTTGCTCCAACTGGGCTGTGCCTTGGAATGGGGGAGTGGCAAGAAGGGAAGCCAAGTCCACAACCAGGCCTTTGCCAGAATGGCGCTTCATGGTCCTGGTGGCTTCTCCACTCTGTCGCTAAACTCATTAAACTGAATCAGTTCACTAGGACAGAGGTTAACAATTCTCTCTCCTTTTACTCACCCCAGGAAAGCGCTATGGCCTCTGTGATTACTGCTTCATCAAATAAATATCCTCTCTGGACTTACGTTCAAGTCAAATACTTATGTTTGTTCAGGGTTTACCCATATTCATAGATTCTATTTGTGATGTGGCTACTGTCTGAAAACACAATAGGCAGGTGGCATTTAGCTCAGAGCCACATGGAAATGAGTTTCCTGATGCTTTTGACAGTGTAACTCCTAAGGACAGAGAAAAGTCAGCTCAGGGAGCCACTGCAAACGTGTTCAATAAATATATAGTTGAATACACTGTCTATATTTTATGTTGTTCATATTTTATATGCTGTCTATATTTTATGTTGTTTATATCACTGATGGTAGCATATAATAAATAGCAGTCATCTATAACATACAGGTTTCCCCCTGTATCTGAAAGCTGAGCAATCCTATGAAACCTTTCCTAAGCCAAAATGGGGTAAAGTGAAGAAGCAATTACCATTAAATTATATGGAAAAAAAATTTAAGCCTTCCCAGACCCTCCAAAATAACCTCTCTTAGGCTTTCCTGATACCTTAGGACACGTCTTGCTCACTAACAGATGTACAGAATAAACAAGGCGAGATCAAGCACAGATACTCCCAGAGTTGGAAGCTGTGGCTGCTTAATGCTGAGCTGCTGCTGTAGTTCCCGGGGAAGGAGCTTGATGGCACCACTCTGGCTGCTGAGGGTGCGAGTGTACGCTGCCCCTGTACCAGCTCACGGCAGCACAAATGCTGAATCCTATCCATACACTGAAGGCTATGTTCACTTCTCAACTTTTTGCATAAAAGCGGAAATCCTCTTCGGATTTCTTTTGGTTAGTGAGGATAGATTCTAATGGAATTCTTTCGTAAATGTGTGGCAACCATAATGTGAACTTTTGAAAAGTGAGTGATACCTGTATATTAATTTATACCAAACAGGTAAAATAGAATGCTAGTTCCCAAATCAGATAAGAGAAATAGTACTAAAGCCTGGCCTCCAGTGCCAAGGAAACAATGTCAATAATTTCACATCGGTATTTGAAATTTGAGGTGTTAGTAAGCCCTCTTCCTATGCTCTAGGCCTTGTATCCAACAAGCAGGGCCAGGCTTACAGGATGTGCTATGGACATCTGAAGCAGAGCTTGCCCGATGGGGATATCTTTCCAGGTTTTGGTTTTCTCATTCCACAGTTTATATCTGACAGCAGCAACAGGTGTATGGAAAAGGAAACGAGATCCAAAGGGGCAAAGGCCACTTCCTCCTTCTGTCTTACACTCTGGCTCAACTGGCAGTGTGACTACAAGCCCACTGGCATGTGTACTGAAGCACACCATCCCAGATGGCCTGAACTTGGCAGCACATAGCTCTTGAGCAGGTGTTTGGCTCAATGTTTCTGTTAAGGGCCCGCCTGGGCTTGCTGTTAGCAGGAGATCCAGGGACAATATTCCTGAAGCATACTGGGTGGTATTCTAGTGCTGTAAGCTGGGTAAACAGTGGGTAGCATTGCCTTCCTCTATTTTACATGCTGGAGAGGGACATTCATATCTAAAAAGCCCCAAATAAATGTGAAGTATGAAATATGGTTTGTACAAGGCCTAAAAGAACAACAGGGAGAAAATAATCTGAACTGGAAAGAACTGAAAGGGCTTTTCTGAAAAGCTAACAATGAACCTCAGCCCTGAAAGACAGAACCAACAAGATATGGAATTTGGGGAAGGGAATTCCAGGTGTGGGAAACAGATCCACAAGGAAACAGATCTGGTAGGGGGTGGGGGTGGGAAGCTCTTTAAACAAATAGAAAGAAAGTCACCATGTACATTGTGTGAAGGAGGGGAGAGTGACAAAGGCACGCGACAAGTCAGGAATTAAGATTTACATAAAACTTATATAAAATATGGTGGAACACAAAGCAGAGTGAAGTGACCTAATTTATATATTTTTAAAAATCGCTCTGGCTGTTGTGAAGAGAATGAGCTAAAGGGAAGCAAATGGGAATGGAAGTAAAGAAGAGATTCTGATGGGTTAGAAGAGAACGCTGTTAGTGGAGATGCAGAGAGGCTAAACTAACTGAGAGCTCTTAATGTGAAGGTGATGGAGAAAGAAGGTCAAGGTCTACTTCCAGGTTTCCATTTGGATATAGAGGTGGCTGGAGATGCCGTCTCCTGGACTGGGAACACTGGAGGAAGAATAGGATTGGTGGTGGGGGTGAGGTGAATTGTGGAAGACAAGGGGGAGAAGATCAAGAGTTCATTACGAACATTGAGTCGGCAGTAGCTGTGAAATGTCTGAGTGCAGATGTCAGGTAGACTACAGGATATGAGTCAGAAGTTCAGGAAAGTGTTGGAGGCTACAGACACACTTGACTGTCACCAGCGTATACAGGTCATGGGAAGCCATGGCTATAAAAGAATGTGAGGATACGAGAGAAGAAGGTTCAGATCAGAGACAAACACTCTAGCAACTGGTTTTACAGAGGTAGAGGAACAAGCAAAGGGAACCCAGCTGGAAAAGTCAGAGAGAATGGGGAAGAGAAAGAGAAGGGGAACCAGAAGAGGAGGCACCCAGAGGCCAAATGGTGGATGGGGAGAGGCAAGTATGAAGAAAAAGATCTGTTCCCGGTCTTGAGTGCTGCCCAGGAAGTCTGATTGCAAGAGAATTAAAAAAATGCAGTAGGCTGGGCAGTAAGTTAGATGTTAAGAGACACACTTCTGATGGAATACTGGGGGTCTAAGCCGACCGTAATGGGGGCGATCGGTAATTAGGAACTGAGGAAGAGACCTCGCAGCATAGCGGGAACACTGTTTGAAAAGCATGGCTACAATGAAGAGAAATGAGATACGGCAATAGCTGGAAGGTAGTTTATATTTAAATAATAATAAAACGTAAAAATAATGTTGATATGCTGGCAGTAACAGTCCAGTAAGGAGGGGAAGGCTGGGGTGGGGGTGGGGGGTACAGGAGAGCTGACCTTGAGACAGTAGGATGGGATGACACCCACAGTACCTCCAAAGGCACTTATCTTTGAGGGGTGGAGAGAACCCTCCTTCATTGTAAAGGATAGGATACATCTGGTTTCTCAGGGAAGTGGGTGGTGAGGTCATCATAGTGGGAGGAAAACAGACCAGAGGTCTGAACAGAATAAAAGCGTGAAACAGCCATGTCTTAAACTGGTATAAGTTTATTTGAAAAATATAGTAATGCTGCCAAGTGGTATCGAGTCTCTCTTTGAGTTTGGTTGTCAAAATATGTATAAGGTCATCCAGTCCAGTCTGTTTCCACTTCCCTTGTCCTTCTCTGGAAGCTCTAATCCAAAGCCAGTTTCTGCCACTTTTTATACCATGTAATGACAGACAATAATCCCACTTTCTAAGACCAACGAATCCTCTAACAGCTGCACAAGCCAGTCCTAAACTTCTAGCCCCCACTGTCCCCTCTCCTATGCACAGCCTCTGTCAAGCTTACCAAAACAATAATAGGAAGAATGGAGGTGGCCTCCTTTCTTGTTTCTGCCCACATTCCGGGAGTCCCACCTCTCCTTCAGGTCCTCAGAATATAACACAACTTTCCCTGGGAGATGGGATTAAGCTTTGACATGGCTTGCTTCACTTTTGTGTCTCATGCTAATGATAGAGACAAATAGAATTTGCAGGCCATGCCATGTGTGTGTTACACAACAATAAATAACTACATCCATGAGGAAGGTTCATGGAGAACATGATACCCATTCCTATGTCCCACAAGTTTTCCAGTATGATATAAAAATAAATACTAATAAGCACCCCAAACAAAGACTTCTAATACTTCCCACAATTTCTTGCTATACCCATGCTGAATTTTGAAAAAGCAGAATCAGCCTCTACTGCAGATCTAGACAATCAATCCTTTGACTTCGTTTTGAGCTTTAAAAAAAAAATATACCAACAACCCAAATGGGTTTCTTTACTATTTCAAAGTCTGGAGCTAGAAGGAATGGACATAAAACTTAATGTGAAAAAGCTGTGTAGTTAATCTTGACAAGCAGGCAACCAAGAAATTGATGTGTAGCTGTTAGTCTGACATCAATTTCTGACAATATCACTTTGAGCTCATTCTCTGGCACCAAGATCAAATGCCCTTATTTATAGGGTCTCAAACAAAGAAGAGCCTAAAAAGGAGGCCGCATTCAGTAGAAATCCTTTTCACATACTACCCACTAGAACTTACTCAAAGTGATTTTTTTTCTTTTTCTCAGCTTAGTGTAGAAGATGGTATACAAGGAAGAATGTGTTCAAGTTCATTTGCTTCTTCCCTCTGAAACTGGAATTTCATTTTTTAATTTTAGGCTTAGTTTAGCTGCAACTAACTCAGAATGTGAGAGAAGAGTGAGTAAAATATTTCCCAGGGGAAACAAATAAATAGACAAACAAAAAAACCAACAACTACCCTGAATTCTAAAAATTGTAGTTAATTTTTCCCACTTTCCTAGTAGATATCCACCAACATTCAGGTTGCAGCTGAAATGTATGTGTAAGACTTTTTCAAGGTGTCAACTGTGTTTCATGGCTATTTTCCACTTGGCAGTGTGCGAGGATTCCCTGTCAACTCCAATGCATTTGTCAAAGAGCAGTGCTCTTGCATTGAAGACAATGGCAAGGCAAGATAGATGAGATGAATGGTTCCCATTCAAAGTCTTAATAAACAGAAAAATGAAAAGGAAAAAGGCAACCATATATGAATATGCTTAAGTCATCCCCATAGGATACCAGTGGTTAAGAAGTTTAGCATGCTGAAAACAATCTTTAAAAAACACAGTACAATCAGAAGAGCAGAAAGGCTGCTGGAAAAAAAGCAAGTCACTCATCTCAAGTAGATTTAGCTGCCATGAATATCAGATCGAAAGTTCAATGGGCTCTACTCTCTTAGCATCCACAGCTCGGTCACTGACAGTTCTTTGTGAAGAACTTACCTCATCTTAAGGCTTTCCTCTAGAACCACTGTCTCCAGGAATATGACACACAAATCCAAAACCACGGCAATTCATACAACATTTAAATTTGACCAAATGGAATCACCATATTGCTCATAAACATTGCATTCGAATATACTTTTCCTTTACCTTGGTCTTTTCACCAACGATGTTCTTTTCCAGTTCTGCTATTTTCCGGTTTAGATGATCCAAAATTTCCTTCTCTTTCATAAGTTCAGTTGTTTCAGATTTTTGTTCTCCGTCCAAAAGAGCACATTCCATATCCAACTGAGGACACAAAACAAAGCTCAGAGGTGTTTCACCTTCAGAGAGATTCTCAACTGCCCACTTTAGAAGTGCATTTTTAACAACTACAAATTTCAAAAGGTACTATGGTATCAGTCGGACTGGGGGATCTAGAGAGCACCCTGGAGAGTCCAGGTGAGACTCAAAATTCCTATATAAGAAAGCCGGACAGCCCACAATGTATTTACTAAGAAATCTACCTATCATTTAATTTCTCTACTATAACTCCTTTTCTACTAACTTCTCCATAATATTTGACCTATTTGCTCAGATTCAGGCTCAAGCACAAACCATCTTGGGAGCAGCTGTGTCTGTCTTTGTTTGTCCACAGAGCATGGGAAGTGAAAATTACACCCGCCCAGCATGCAAGTGATGCATTCTTAGCAATGCCAGCAGGAGGGACGTCCAGGGTCTGTGTATAAGATGACAGGTGAGCAGTCCCCTTCTACTTATAGCTATCTGCATCATCTGTGAGTATACACATGCTAGGCAGAAGCATTTGCTCCTACTTGCTCCATGGAGATAGTATGAAAATTACCCCTTTCTCCTATTATAGTAATGGACGATGTGTCTGTCTCCTCTCTGGTTTGCAAACCTCTAGAAAGCTAGTCTATGTTTGATTCATATATAAATCCTCCTATAGTACCAACATGATGTCCAGCTCATAGTAAGCATACTCAGGAAACTGTTGGATTTGAACTTGGACACCTCAGCTGACAGACAAATCTATAGCAAGTCGGAAAGCATACACTACTTAAGACAAAAAAATTTTTTTTAAGATTTTACTTACTTATTAGGGACACAGAGAGAGAGAGAGAGAGAGAGACAGACAGACAGACAGATAGAGACAGAGAGACAGAGGGAGAAGCAGACTCCATGCAGGGAGCCTGATGTGGGACTCGATCCTGGATCTCCCGGGGCTGAAGGCGGCACTAAACCGCTGAGCCACCAGGGCTGCCCAAGACAAAATTGATTATATCCAAAGTACATCAAAAATGGCTTCATATGTTTGACTCATCTGACTTAAGAAAAAAAAGATAAGGAAAAAGAAATTTTTTTAAAAAAAGTTATTTTTACCCTATACAGGGTGCACTGAAAAAAATATTATTTCACTGTTGATTTCTATTCTGCTTCCAAAGTCTATGCCTTAATGGGCAGTAATATTCTTAAGCTAGAGGAAAGTGAGAAACAAGGGAGGGGTAAAAAATCAACTCCTGGTTTATACCTCTCTGGAAGACTCATCCATCTGGTCATTTATGTCTTTGATTTTTTGTTCAAGTTCTTCGAGGTTATTTAGAATTGTTATCCGGGTCTCCTCCATTGCTGCCAACTCCTGAATCCTTTGTTCTTCATTTATACCCTCTGGGGTCTGCAATTAATCAACACAGAAAAGAGCTATTCACACCTCAATTCCAGAATCTCCCAATTTATAGTAGTAAGTCTCTTGTTTCAAAGTCTCTATACCTCTTTGGATTCTAAAATCCAAAACCACAATCACCTGGATGCTTTGGATTCTAAAAGCATCCTGGTGATTGTTCAGTTGCAATTCTGCATTTTCCCATAAATCCTCAGCAGTAAGGTTCGTAAGTTACCTCATACAAATCAACTTAAATTCACCCATTCATATTCTTTTAAGAGATCATATAGTTGAGGAAGTTGTGGTCCATAGAGATTGGAGCAACTTCTCTAAGATTATAGAGAAAGTTTGGCACAGCAAAGAACTAAAAGCTATACAAGACTTTTGACATCTTCCTCAAGAATCTCTTGGGCATGCTGCTACCTTCACTCCAAGCCACATATTCTCTCCCATCTCTGAGTGAGCATAGCTCCTACAACAGTCTTCTGAATCTCTAGCCATCCTCCTGGGTCCCACCTCCTGGGTTTTCTGTGAATGAGTGCATTCATGCTTATTTGTTTCCTTTCCAACACACTGTGGAAAAGTAGGTATAATGCTCTTGGCCCCTCTCACCGCAATGTTTCATAAAGTGAAGAATAAGGACAATACGGGCCTTATTACTTTGGTGGTTCCCAAAATGAGTGAAAACTATACACTTAATATGAAGTTAACTCATGTTTCACTTCTTGTGCTTGCACGTTACTTACTGTCTTTATCCTACAGGACCTTCTTCCTGTATAATGTTTAAGATACTACTGGGCCAATGGGCTTTTGGGACACAAAATAGGACACAGGTCATCATTCACAAAATCACTGCATAGAAAAAAAGCTTGAGTTCCTTGGCAAGGAATGAGAAAGTCAGGAAAGAAATTAAGTAAGAGAGAACAGACTTCCAACCCTGAACAGAGTTTTGACAAATGCCCAGGGAAGAAAGGAATATTTAGGATCAGATACCAGCCAAAATGGGACTGCCTATTGTTTTAAGAAGAGAGAACAGTGAATTCAAAATAGCCTCTTTTTTCAGGAATTCTTTCTAGAATTAGTTATTCTAGATATTACCTTCTAGAGATCAGTCTTTCTGTAAGTCAAAGGATGCTGGGGTATTGGCACATTATTTATTCAGTTTTTATCTCTCCTTGAAAAAGATGTAATTTCTTGGCATTAGTAAGTTAACCATGAAATAATTTCATACTTGGACATTAAAAATAGCAGCCTGGATAAGTAAATTATTGAAGATTACTCATTAGTCAGGGCAAAGAATATTCATATTAACCAAAGAGATCAATAAAATTTAGTATGCCTCACTAAGTTCATTTAATTTATTTAATGATCTTGAAAATAACGTCAAGAAGATAGCCAGCATGTGGCATTTCTTTATTCATATTCTTTATTCTTTATCCTACTCCACTGTGCCTTAAGGAGATTAAACAATTGAGATGTCACAGGATCTCAGGTTGATTAGCAGAAGTACGCAGGCCTTCTAAATTTTGACACTTAGACTTTCAATTGCCGTCTTATATGCAGTATCTTACCAATTAATAAAACAACCGCTGACTTTTTTATCACAGACAATGAATCCCATTGTCTTAATGCTCAGGTGCCCGTTTTAGGGCGTGAGGAAGGCCTGTAAGAGTGAATGGCATTCCAAAACCACTGACGTGTCATCCTCGCAGGAAAGCCTCAAGAAGGCCGGTATCCTGTTGAGCTAACATTTCATATTAGATTTCAACTGCCAACATGGTTTAAAAATATCTCTTTCACTTGTGGAAATAAAGCATTAAGACAAAACAAAAGCTGAACAGTCTGCAAAACCCTACACCTTCCAAACAAGTAGAAGGTGAAGAAAGGTGACAGTGGTGATTATAAATGTCTAACTCAAAGTTTCTTTCTTCCTTTCTTTTGAAGATTTTATTTATTTATTTATTTATTTATTTATTTATTTATTTATTTATGAGAGGGAGAGAGATTGCTTGTGCCCCCATGCCCATGAGTGGGGGGAGGTGCAGAGGGAGAGGGACAAGCATACTCCACACTGAGCATGGAGCCCATCTCGGCATTGGATCCCACGACCATGAGATCATGGCCTGAGCTGAAATCAAGAGTCAGAACTCAACCGACTGAGCCACCCAGGCACTCCTAACTCAAAGTTTCTAAAAACTTGATCACAGTAGGCATATTTGATTATAGACTATTTGAGAGGCTGTTTATAGCAATCGATGCTATGTAGGAAATGGTTCTTTTTTGTTATTTATAAAGAGCAAGATCTTCTAAGGAGATTCTAAAATGCTAAATGGTCTGTAATGGAGTGGGATGAGAATATTGTTTACACATGTATGAGGATCCCCAAATATGCCATGAGGGCACCTGATCTCCACAAAGAAAAGGGGAGAGACAGTAGGAACAGGAAACTTTTTATCTACTTTTCCCCCCCAGATATCTTCTTGGAAACTCCTTGCAATCAGAGGAAGTTGCAATGTGTGCAAGTGTGAGGGCAATCCAGCGGAGAATGATTACTCAGAGAAGAGGGGAAAAGTTCTCAAGGAAAAGAGGTTTTTTTTTTCCAAATAACTATATGAAGTAATGGATGTTAGTTAAATTAAATGTGGTAATCATTTCACAATATTTGTAAGTAAGGTCACAATGCTGTACATAAACGTACACAGCACTGTGTATGTTGCTTACATCCCAACACTACAGGAAAAAAGAGAGAAGAGTGAACTACTCTCAGCTTTCATCTCAGGTGGCAGAAGACAGGTTCACAAAAGTCAATTAAAATTATCACATTTTCGGGAGCCTGAGTGGCTCAGTCAGTTAAGCATCTGACTTCTGGTTTTGGCTCAGGTGGTGATCTCAGGGTCATGAGATCGAGCCCTGTGTCAGGCTCTGCGCTCAGTGGGATGTTTGCTGGAGATTTTCTCTCCCTCTCCCTCTCACTACACTCTCACTCCTTCTAAAATAAATAAATGTTTAAAAAATAGAATAGAATAGAATAGAATAGAATAGAATAGAATAGAATAAGCATATTTCCAAGGTCATCTGTATCTGTAAATGTTAGGTAAAACAAGTTCCAGAATGCTAAACCTCAAGTTTCCTAAAAATCATTACAATCTTTGCTTCCTTAAATCAGCTTAGAGTGTTTGTCACATTCCTTTCTTCTCTATTGATCCTTAGATCAATTAATAATGGACCCTGTTCTTTGCTAAGGAAATAATTGAGTCAGCAGATTACTAAGAAGGAAAGCATCCAAAACAAATGGTCAGGACTTAATAAAACATTGTCCTATTGGTCCTGAGGTAACATATATCTGTCTCCAAAAAGTCATAAATGCAAACCTCCATCCTTGGAATGCATCCCCCTCCCTCACTCTCTGCCTAAGCTGTTGCGTGGTAACCAGAGGCGCCTTTGACATTTCCTGTCTCTAAAGGATGCACAGTCTTATATGTCTTGCTGCAACAGAGGCTGCTCTAAGCGTCAGAGGCCTCCTTTTCCACAAAAGCATATTTGAGCAATTAAAAACATCTGCCGTCATCTGCCCATTTACATGCCAGCGGCTCTCTTGTCCCAGGCCTCTTCAGGAAGAAACCTGCCTCCCAAAAGATTGTCCTTAAAGAGAGACACACAGCTCACTGCTTGAACAAAAATCTGGCAGCTGCCCATGATGGAAGAAATGGGAAAGGGTTTTAAATGAAAAGGAAGCCAAGCACTTCAAAGGAACCCTAATGGCTGCTGAAAACAGCTCAAGTTTTCAAACGGCGGGTCATTTACTTTGCCTGAACACAAACAACTTTTGATTCCGCCCCCCATCCTAGATTCTAACAGTTACAACTTTCTGGCAGTAGAGACAAATGTCCTATTCAGAAGTATTCTCCATGGAGAATGAGTAAGGTCAACGTGGTCATTAGGAGAAAGAAGGACCGGACGTTTCTGAGTCCTGATGTTGATGATGGGAGAACTCAGAAGGCAGACACAGACGTCTTCCAAGGAACATGGAGTGAAAAAGTCAAAACCAACATGCAAACTCCCCCTGAATACTACTCCAGGTGATAATAAACTAACGTCAGAATTTAGCACCAAGATAAGGTCTTTCTCTTAATCAGTTTGTGTCCTCCTCCTACAACAAAAACTTAACTAATGAATCTTTTGGTGGTTTTGATTCTTTGGCTATAATTGCCAAGAATCTCAGAATGGAACTTCATGGTCAGAGTTACTTACTTAATTAATCCCATTTATTCAAATAAATAAATTATTGCGATTATGGTGTCTGTTTTCCCCCTCCTAATTACTATTTTTGGTGTGTTAATTTTATCTCAATAAAATTTATGTCTTCTTGCAGCTCTCTTAAATCCTTTCTAGATAAGAGGCAAAAGAATTTTTATTTTAATTTCATAGAAAAAAGATTCTTGGGGTGCCTGGATGGCTTAGTCACTTAAGCATCTGACTCTGGATCCCTTGATTTTGGTTTAGGTCATGATCTCAGGGTTGTGAGATCAAGCCCTGCACTGGGCTCTGAGCTGGGCATGGAGCCTGGTTAAGATTGTCTCTCTCCCCTCCCTCTGCCTTCCAGTCACACACTTGCATGCCTGCACACACTCTGTCTCAAAAAAAATTTTTTTTCACACACAGGTGAAAAAAGTAACATCAAAAGATTATCCTTCAATTCCATTTAAGAAATCCTCAAATTTGAAGGACATTTTGAAATCATTATACAACCAGAAGACTAAGCAATAATTATAACTACATATGAATCTTAAACTCCTATACCTCTAAAAAAGATCACAAGTAAAGTCAAGGGGAAGACCACTCATGAAAAAAGCTACTTTCCTTATAGGTAGTTCATATTACTTAGTAAAAACAAGATAAGAAGATTTTTAAAAATGGGTGAAGAACATGAACAAGTGGGTCAAAAATACAAATTAACAACTGAAAATATGAAAAGGTGCATAATTAAAGAGAAGCAAATTAAACACCAATTAACTTAGCATATTAAAAAATTATGATAATATACAGCCTTGGCCAAGTGAATGCAGAACAAGGTGTGCTCATAAACTGTTAGTGAAAGTGTCACCTGGAAATGTATAATTTGGAAATATTGGAATAATATTGAATATAAATATTCAATATTCTTATTAATTTATGTTCCAATATAAATATTGGGATAATATTGGAATAATATTGAAAATATTGAAATATTTGAAAAAATGAATAATATAAAAACCCTTTTATTCAGCAACTCCAATTTTAGTAAATGATCTTGCAGATACATTTGCACAGTTATTTGCTGCCTATAGATTTTATTAGTAAAAAAAACTAGGGACAGTTTACATAGTATTTCCAAACAACAGAATACTAGTCAGCTATTAAAAAGAATGAGGCAGAGCTGTGTATACTAAAATGCAAAGATGTTCAGATATTTAGTGAGGAAAAGAAAAAGAGCAGAACACTGTATGTTTATATATGTGTGTGTGTGCATATATAGGGGACATAAACAGGTGCATCCGGGTCTTCATCGGAGTAACAGACCATAGATAAATAACACATAGCCATATATGCACAGAAATATTAAGAAGGCAGGTAAGACACTTTGTGTTTATTTCTCAGGTGTACAACTGGGAGGGGGCAGAGAAAGAAGAGAAACTTCTTTCTTTTGACTTTTCTGTTCAGCTATAGTTTTTTCTGGGGCACATTTGTTACTTTATGGTAAACACCCTAATTTGCTGCACCTTGTTTAGCTAATGACCTCTTAAATCGAAGCTTCACTGAGAACATTTTGGAAAGCAAGTAAAGGTAAAACCTCTAGTCTCTAGGCCAATGCAGATGCCAAGCCCCACGCCCTAAATCCTGGTCTTTTTGCTTTGTCGCCTTTACCTTTGGTAGGATACTAAGATAAGCAGACTCGCTGGAAGTTTTCAGAAAGGCCGTTGTGAAGTCCCTGAGCAGGTCATCATTCCTGATGCTCCTGGGGGAGAGGAGGCTGGCACTGCTCTGACCGATGCTCCCAAAGACCGGCAAGTCGGTGTCATGGAGAGAAGCCTTCTGGTGGCACCTGTACCTGGTGTCAGGGCTCACCATGGCTTCTTCAAACACGGACTCCTCGTCCGACAGCTGCAGCTTCTCAAGCTCCTTATTGATCTTCTGCACATCTGCCACGGAGGTGCCAGTGGACAAGCGACTGTCAGGCTTCGTGTATTCAGCACATAGACTGAGGATGGTCTCCAGACGCTGTCTCTCCTAGAACGCAGAAGAGGGGGAGGTCAGGGAGTGTGAGGACACACACAATCACGAATAAAAAGATTGGAGAGGCTGGGACCACTGGCGATTTCATCCCACAGGTCAACCCACAGACGGCAGGCCGGTGATGAGTTTCCATCATCTCTCTTGGGTGCGTTTAAGGATCTATATGAAACCCAGGTGAAAAAGGCCTGATTTTCTTCCCAAACTCAATTCTGGCCGTCCTCTCTCCTTGAATGTCCCATTGCTGATCCTACCATGTGGCAGCCCTCGGGAAGCCTTTTCTTGATATTTATCATTTCTCTGAACACTTCAAAGGTTTTCCTTCAATCTCCTTTTTAAAATATCTTCCCTCCTCTTTCCTTCTCTACCTCTCTGCCTCCAACATACCTAGTTCTTTCATCACTATTGACTTAACAGTTGCGCTTAAAGTTAATTCTCTAGCATCTTAGAGATACAGGCATGAAAGAAAAATGCTAAAGAATCTTCTAAGTTAAAAAACATTTCTCCTTGAATTTTTTTTCAATATTTTATTTGACATGCCTCAAAATTTTCAATACTTTTCTTATTTCTTGTCACGAGATAAAGGTCTTTTCCATCAACTTCTCACGTGAGTAATTAAAATTATGAAGAAGTAGAAATGTTGCATAAAAATGAAAAACTTTTCATGTCATGTCCAGATAGAAAGAAATCAATGTATTTCAGATTCTGAGATCATTTTGACTCATTTAACTGGAAAATAAAATGATAATTCATGGGGCAGCCCGGGTGGCTCAGTGGTTTAGCGCCGCCTTCAGTCCAGGGCCTCATCTTGGAAACCCCGGGGGTCAAGTCCCGCATCGGGCTCCCTGCATGGAGCCTGCTTATCCCTCTGCCTGTGTCTCTGCCTCTCTCTCTGTGTGTCTCATGAATAAATAAATAAAATCTTTTTAAAAAATGATAATTCATTTGCTTAAAAAAATCAGTATATAGGCCATTGATGTCTATAAAGGTATGAGTTACTGGCACTTCACCAAGCACCCCATACAAAACAAGTGGATATTTATGGTTTTGACTTTAGTAAATTCACTATATATTTGTGAGCAAAGGATATAATTTATGAAATGTTTAGCCTAAGCCCTGACAGCACTATTTGGAGTGGGGAACCTTAACATCTCTGCCTCTCACATTAATCCTAAGGCCAAAGTGAAAGAAAAATACTAAAATAACAAAACAATCTGTTGTGATGACAACTACCACAATGAAAAGAGAATTTAAAAGCCTTCCATAGAAAAACATTTTCCAAACTGGTTAGTAGTAACAAAATAGAAAATTTTAAAGTAGCACTGGGGTGCTGTTTTCAATTTCTAATTGTAGCTGATTTGTAAAGACAAAATTCTGAAGGCAGTCAGTTGAAGGACTATCCAACAGCAAAGTTAAATAGAAACAGACCAACACAGTTCCCTGGCTTCCATAAGTAGACTAATTAAATGACAAGATAGAAGTCACTTAAGTTGTATCTGACTTTTCTATGCCCCCCCCACCCCTGCAAACACAATAGCTTGATCAAAAGGACTAATTCCACTGGTTCCTGTAAGCCCCCACCTCCTGTTCACTGCCTGAACTTCTGGCCTCCAGCTGCAGCTCCGTCCTCATGGCCTCATCCCACAGCAGACACTCATAGCTGCAAACCTCATCCCACGCCTTCTGCACCCCGTCCATCCAGGAGCCCCGGTGCCTATTTATCTTCACAGCTGCTACCAGCTGCCAAGTCCTACCCACCTCAGCTTTATGGGGAGGGAATCGGGAGGGGGGGGGGCACACAGCATTCACTGCCTTATTTTAAATTTCACCAAGGATAGAGGTAAGTTTACATGAGAAAATGCAAAAACCACCTGAAAGGGCAGGTGTAAGGAGGGGGACAAGAGCAAGATGTTACATTTTACTCCTTCTCAACAGCATCTGCATTAGAAGCTAATGTAATCTCCAAAGGAAAGTTCTCTTTCTGCCATTTAGGGGACTTAAATTGAAGCCTCTAAACTCGATCTTTACTGACCCTTGGAGATCACAGCATGTATACATTGCCCTGGACATTAGTTACACGTGGGATTATCTGAAGGTTGTCAATTCCCACTTACCAGGGCTTCGGGGAACAGTGTGGAACCACGGAAGGTACTTAGGCCTAGCCTGTTATACACAGCCAAATTCCTCCCACATCCCTTTCCCAAAATAGTTTCTTCTGCTGCCAGTGCTATTGCTTAATTCCACAGGGAATAAATGATCCCAGCCTGAAGATGAATGCTATTTCAGACAGTGAAATGCAGTATTCAAAGGCTTGTGCACAGGAAGTGTGGTCTACTGGTATGTGCTTCTCTCTATTCTTATCACCCCATTCACAGCCAATCTGTCCAGGCATGAATCACACATACAAGCAGCACTGCTGCCCGTGAGTCTCAAAGAAATCCAGCCTGCGTGGAGACACATTGGCCCCATAAAAGCTGCACCAAAGAAAAATAAACTGATGTCGAGAAGTGCGTCAGAAGGAAGTCTGCAAGGTATTTCAGAGAGCACTATATGAAGCCTTTTAAGGAAAACTCTGTACAGCATGTACTCTCATAAAATAATTCTCCCCTGAGCCCTCTTCACTCTAGAGTCTTGTTGCTTCCCATCCATCACTCCGCTATTCTCCACTCTAGGGGGCCTAAAATCAGGGTGGCGATTCCAGACCAGGACACCTTGGAGGACCAAACAGGGCACTATTAATAATGATGGTGGAACATCCAGCACCAACGGAGACCAGCAAACTCAGATGTACTGCAGCCTACCTAAAACTCAATTTCATCTGGCGCTTCACCTGGCGACCTACCAAGCTTCGAGGGCTACCCTCTTGAAGATCTCCAATTCCTGTCCACCTCTCCCAGCCAGCATTCTGCTGTGTGTTCTTTAGAAAAGCCACCAGCACACAGCCTATGCATCTAAACAGCACAAAACATTGGTGTTATGGGCTTGGAAAGTAGGTCGTTTGAATCAAATTATTTTAAATAATTTTGTTATCTCCCTGTTTTCCCTTTTCTCCTCTCCATTTATCACATATATCAAAGAAAGCTTCGAAGAGGGGATCCCTGGGTGGCGCAGTGGTTTGGCGCTTGCCTTTGGCCCAGGGCGCGATCCTGGAGACCCGGGATCGAATCCCACATCAGGCTCCCGGTGCATGGAGCCTGCTTCTCCCTCTGCCTGTGTCTCTGCCTCTCTCTCTCTCTCTCTGTGACTATCATAAATAAATAAAAATTTAAAAAAAAAAAGAAAGCTTCGAAGAGGACACGAGATCTTAAAATATAAGCCTGAAGAAAATGGTTGTGCGATTCTTTCCCTTAGCATTTAAAAAAAAAAAAAAAGAAAGAAAGAAAGAAAAAAAGCTGCAGACTGAGTGTGTTTTGACCTCAGGGCTTTCTTTCCTTTTTAGAGGAATGTATCTGGCATTGCCTCACTGCAGTTCACAGCTCTCGGTCAGGGATCTCATCCATCCCCCGAATCCACCCATCCCCTGGTAGCCAAGAGCAGTCAGTCTGGACCACAGCACTATAAATGTAGTGCAGAAATAAATTATACAGAAAACCAGTCGTCAACACCCAAGCACAGTGGAAATCTTTGTTAAACTCCTTCTGTTCTAATTAACTATATTGGGTCACTTGCTATATAAAAGAAAAGGGTCAACTTTTAATGGTTAGAAATAATTTAGTTGAAAGAAGGTATTTTTTTTTTGTAAGAGGACTTGCTGTAACTGCTAACTATGACCTTCCTTCCCTCTCCTGTTCACCCTAGAGATTCAATATCTCCATTATCACCAGTTCATCAAAGATCTATTAAGTTACTCTCAGGCCATTGATGTGCTGGAGACACAAAGACAGAGGACAGCATTTCTACTCTTACATCTTTAGTGGGAGGTACAAACAGTCAAAGAAAATGGTGCAAACAGATTTATAGAAAACCAGTAGATTCACATAGAAGGAAGTAGTAGACAAAAATTACAGAAAGACAAATTTGAGTTGAGACTCCGGGATAAATATGAGTCTGTGTGGCCTGTTGGCCAGTGGGGTGGGCTTGGCATTTCTATAAAGGAACCACATAAGCAAAGGCATACATAGAGCATGGACCAACAGAATATATTTGGGGATCAGCACCTCCTGTGGGGCTAGAAAGATGGGGTTCTTTGGAGGAAGAGGGACGAGGTACATGCAGAGAACCAAGTCAACTTTCTTTCTCTGTATTTCAGGACTTAGGAGATCCCAATAACCATAAATTAAAAACTAGCAAGAGTCAGAGACCCTGGTCAGAAACTAGCAAGAGTGGATGGCAGAATGAGACAGAGCTGATGGCAAGTAAGCAGAATTTCCAGGATTCCGAATCCTGGAGCATGAGCAAATTCTGATGTCTTATTTAAGTAGGACAATGAGGAAGAAAATCAGAAGCAATGCTTAAAAGACTTTTATGTGAGTCTATTTGTTTTTAGAGATAAATCCCTTGGGGTAGCAACGAGGGCTATTATGATCAGTTCTCATCTTTCTGAACGCAGGGTACAGAGGTTTTTCAATTTTTCCCAAATCCTAAACTAGCTATGACTGTCCAACTTGCACTGGCCATTGAAGGGTGAGAAGCAATGTGTGTCTGTGTGTCACTTCTGCCTGAATGGCCAACAAGCGATTCATTACCAGTCTTGCCTTGCCATGGCAGAGTGACACTGCAGATGGTGCTGGCTCTATAAGCCTGGACCCTGAGCAAGGAAATGGGGAGCAGAGGCTTCATTCAACCCATGCTGGCCATGGAGACTGAAGGAGAAATAGACCTATGCTGTTTCAAGCCTGAGATAATTTTTTATTTTGTTTTCTCTGCATAAGCCCATTATGATTGATAAGCCTTGCTTAATCTCAAGCAGGTAATGAACCCAAAAGCTGGAGACCAGAGCCTCAGAGATCCTACTGAAGGCAGCTCACTTATTTACTGTGTAATAAAGAATTTGGCCTTGCCCAAAGAGAGGTCTGGCCTTCACTGTTGCCTTCTGGAAGGTAATCTATGTCATCCCTGACAGGATTGTCTTTGTTTAGGACAAAGTTGGGCACTCCTGATGATAACCAATCTCGGGGTGATGGCTGGCCACTCCAGAAAGACAACCATGTGATTTTTGTGTAGGGGACTGGGGATCTTGTGGGATCGGTCAGCCTAGAGATGAGATTAACCAAATGGACAGTCAGGCCCACATGATCAAGTCCCAAAAAATACTCTGGACACTGAAGCTCAGGAAGTCTTCCCTGGTTGCCAACACTCTCTAGGTATTGTCGCACACCAATGTAGGTAGAATAACACGCCCTGACTCCACAGGGAGAGAGCAGTGGAAGCTCTGCATCTGGAACCTCCTGACTCTGCCCTCTGCTTCTCTTCTCTTGGCTGATTTTTATCTTAGCCTTTCCCTGTAATAAACAATAGTCTTGTCTGTAATGGCTTTCAGTGGGTTTTATAATCTTAATTCTAGTGAATTCATGAACCTGTAGGTGGTTTCTGGGAACTCTCTGAACTTGTGATTGATGTCAGAAGAGAGGATGGTCTTATGCAGAGACAGTGCCCTATAACCTTGTAAGCGGCTTCATGTTTATCCAAACATTACCTTAGTACTATTTTTATCAGTTTAGGACAACTGAGCTGATTAAGAAATTGTATATATAAGTAAGGAGTTTGTATTTTTTTGGTTTTACAAATAATCTTCATAAAAGTCAGTTTAATGTCTAGCCAAGCACAGTTTATTTTATAGTCTACCTGGGAAGTCTACCTTCAGACCTGTGATCAGGGAAGTGCTTTCTTCTTGCCATCCATTGTTTAAAGAGCATGTGCGTGCGTACCCTCCACCAGAAAGCTGCACTAGGAAGAGGCCCATCTGACAAATGAAACAGCAATGGCTTTGTGTGACTGTGTCTGTTCCAGAGGCAACTGCAAGTCACCTGAAGAGTTACTGAATAATGTGGCAGTTACAAATTGATCAACAGGCATTTGTTATGCGCAGATTATTATTAGGATTTTGTACCACATGTACGTATTCTGGCTCCACGATCATGGATAGCCAGATCCTGAGGGAGAGTAAGGCACATGCAGATAACCAGGACACTGTTTACCACTCACTGATTTTTTTTCAGTACCCGCTCTCAAATACAGTCAATATACTCTGAAACACAAACACACTGCCTAAAGAGGTCAAGGCCATCCTGCTCAATGCCCTACACTTCCCTCCTCTACCTCTTTTTATATATCCGGTCCTACTTTCTTCAATGTGCCATAGTGGCTAAGAGCTGAACTCTGGAGCCAGACTATATATATGTGAATATGTATATATACATATATGAAATGGCTTCTCGAACACAGGGAATACAATGTAAGTGTTAGCACAGGTATCTAAGGACGGTCCCTCTGTCTTTCCAAAGTGAAGCCTTTGCCCGCCTCACTGCATCCATATTCCCTGCCACTGTCCTTGTGGTTTTGTTTCACCAATTTTCCCTGCTCCTTCGCACTCATTTCCTCTCTTAAATCCTTCGGCTCTATCTGCAAATGTATTCAAGTCCTCTCCTTCTCCCCCGCGCCCCCACCGCCAAACAATAAATGATCCTCATTGGATTACCTAGTAGATTTACTATTCCACTTCCTTACTTCCCTTCACACCTCCACATACTCCCAATCTCAAAGACGTCGCCAAAGCTCAAGATTCCACTTCCCATCATTCCCAACCCTTGGTAATCTAGAACAGTGTATGCATCTTGCCTTTGTGTGGACTAGACACTCTAAATAGAGAAGGGCCACCTCTCACTTCTCCAGGATTACTATGAGTAAAGTGAGTAGAAAGGAGAAGCACTTTGAAGTTAAGATACCAGGAGTCCAACAGGAAAGCGCAGTGCTCCTCTCTGTAACCATGTATTGGAAGGATTTGTGGGTAAATCGACTTCCACAGAACCACTGGGCTTTCAGAGCAGAACCTGTGTCTAAGCTGATTAAGTGGAAAGAACAAAGAGTTGGATTTGAAGTTCTGGCACTTACCAGACCTATAACATTGAGGTTTTTATCAGGTTCAACTTTTTGAGTTTCTATAACCTGGTCTGTAAAACGGAGACAATAAGATCAGCAACTGCTCTAGGGTTTTTGAGAGAAATCAATAAAGGACTGTGTGTGTCTGAGAACGTTTTACTATAAAGTCTAAGTTGCTGCCTGTCACAAGGTCAGTATTTGTTATTAATGATTAGAAATTGGCTTCCCTTAAAAATTGGAAGTGAAATTGATAACTGTCTAATGGATCCTAGGGAGCCATCATTAATACAGCAGTCCCCCCTTAGGTGAAGGGGATATGTTTCAAGGACCCCAGTGTGTATCTGAGACCACAGCTAGTGCTAAACTGTATATACACTATGGCTGTTTTCTCTGCATACATGCCTATGACAGAGTTTAACGTAAAAAGTAGGCACAGTAAGAGATTAACAGCAATCACCAATAATAAAATAGAATGGTATAACGATATACTGTGATAAAAATACAGATGTGGTCTGTCTCTTTTTTTCTCTCAAAATATCTTATTGTACTGTACCCACCTTTCCTATGATGACGTGAGGTGATTAAATGCTTAGATGACAAGATGAAGTGAATGGCATAGGTACTGTGCCCTAGTGTTAGGCTCCTACCGATCTTCTTATGGTAGGTCAGAAAAAGGATCGCCTGCTTCTAGACCAAGGTTGACAGAGGGTAACTAAAACCAGGGGAGGCAATACTGCAAGGGAGGGGGGACTACTGTGCTAGTTAACAAGCAAACCTAAAAGCCAAATCCAATTCCTTTCAGGGAAAGGCAATACAGGAAAAATATGTTATGCAATCAAACGTCTCTCTAAAAAATTCACAGGTCTGTGGGGTTCTTTGGCCAGTCTGTCCCAAATTCCCTCCCTGTGGTGCATCACGTGCCTGAGCTTCTGGCAACGGAGCTCTTCCCAGTTGCCATAGTAACCCAAGGAGGAAAAAAATCTTTTCACTCCCTCACTGTCCTTTGTCCCTCTGGTCCCACCATTACAGAGAAACATACATTCCCCATAGCACATTAAGTCCAGCGAAGTAACATCTAGAAAGAACTACCCTCCAAAAAAAAATCCATGCTCCTCTTCATGCACACACTTCATCCTTGACATAAAACCCAGGTTTCTATTTCACATTGCTTCTGGCTCCACCTTACATTCCTGGGATCACCAGTATGCCTGCCTCATGAGGACTCACATCGTTCACATACCTGAGGAACCTACCATATCCTGTCTTTGCTCATACTTGAAGAAACTCAATTCTTTTAATCTCATTTCATAAAGCAATCCCTCACATTCCAGATTATTATAATTATTATTACTCACTAGTGTGTCAACATCTCCCTTATTTTTTTTCAACATCTCCCTTAAAGCTACTTGCCCTGACTGCTATTTTTCTCTGTGTCCCTATTTTAGGAGCTTCTGATTAAGAAATATATATATGTATAAAATTAGTATATATTAAGTTACTAATATATTTACTAAATATATCTGATTATTGACATCTAATAATCCAGTGATATGAAATACGTTATATAATTCTGTAAATTACATATAATACATATATATGCTGGGGTAATGTTTATTTTTATCTTCACTTACATAGAACATGTCCTAAAATACTATCCCTTGACTTCATTGATCCTGTTACTTCTTAGGCCAGGAATGTTTTCTTCAACTCACTTTTTTTGCCTCCAGTTATTTCTTGAATTTTTTGTGAGGCCGACTCAAGTTAATCTCTCACTGTGATGACCATCTAACTCAACTCTGCTGTATTTTAGTCCTTTTCCTGATGACTTTCTGCATTGCTTTCCTATTAAAAATCAACTGGCAGGCATACAAGTGATGAAAAGTTTTATTTTCATAAGATATCAGGGTTGAGGTGAACTATTCTTAAAATATTAGTCGATATCACTTCAAAGAAAGTGCCGATTATGAATGACTCCATAACATTATTGCCTTGACTCAGATAACTAAAGGGGGAAAATAATGAATTTCTCCCTACAGACTGAAAAGCACTGGTTATAAAGAAAGGAAATTCATGTGATCAGTGTAATCATAATTTCCACATAGTGTCTAAAGAAGTATGCCAATTATTTTTCCTCTCACATGGACAGTGTGTCAGAAGAATATCTACAAGCTGCCTAAGCCCCTTCTGTTAAAAAAAATTTGTGCTATTGCTGCACACCATTAAAGAAAACACCACAAAAATCTAACATACCATCATTCATTTGCATTTTCACCTTAGTTTAACCAAGTTCCAGGGAATCTGTTTGTTTCCCTGGAAGGATCAAAATTTATAAAATGCAATCCACTGAAATACTTTTAGAATTTTATTTTGTTCAATCAAAATCAGTGCATGACAGGTACCACAACTATATCTTCACACTGGAAAACCCAACCTAAAAAAATAAGGAACTCTTCTAATGCACAAAGAAATTCCTAGAGTAAGAAAGTAGGAAGATCTAACGTGAAAACTAACGTGGACTATTACACACCAACTGAAAGGTTTGTAATGCAACTACTTATGAGAGAGATACTCCATGGAAAATACTATGTGCTAAAATTCAAAAAAAGCATGCTACAGTTTTATACACAGAGATGCAAAATAAACAGTGACAAGTCTTCTTTCCCTCTGTGAGATGTTATGAAAGTAACTACATTTTCCTTTCTCCCAGAACAACTTTGAAAAGTATAATCTCTGCCTAACATGATTTAGGCCTTGGCCTTCATGATCTAATGGGAAAGACAGACTTTCTATATTCTGGCTCTCTTCTTCTGTAATCAAAATGAAGGAATAATACATGTATGAGAAACTTATTCCTTTTTCTCCTACCATTTTATTAAAATTGTCTTTTCTCAAAACCCAAATTACAATCCCAGAACTGGGCTATGGTCTTAGCAATTTTGAATGAGAAACATCAATTTTTCCAAACCAAAATTCTTCAACAGAACACACCCCCACAAAAAGATTTCCTCCTTGAGATCAATTAGACTTCACCAGAGCAAAGCTCTTGGCTGTTCTGAACTTTAAAAAAAACAAACAAACAACAAAAAAAACACAAAAAAAACGAATCTCCCTGACTTTTGCTTCTGGGAAGATAGAGTGGAAGTATTTTCCCCTATTCCTCCCTCCAAGTATAACTAAGAACCCTGGACACATCATATATAAGACAAACGTACAAAGCCCAGAAGATGGGGAAAAGGCAGCAGATCAGCTGGGCACCTAGGGACCCAGAAATGAGTTCCCTGAGATTTCCTTTTTCTCATGTCTTCCAGATTTGGAGCTGGAGAGAAGGTAATGACATGCAACAATCTGGCTCAGTCTCCAAAAAATTATGTGGAGCGGAAGAAACCAAACTCGAAGCATATGATTGCATGTATCTAACATTCCTACAATGATAAGACTAGAGCTATGGAGAACAGAAGAGCGGACGCCCGGGGTTAAGGAGGAGCAGAGGGTAGGAGGAAGGTGGGAGAGGCTGTAGAAGGCCCGCAGGACAGACCCTTGTTGTGATCGATCTGGTCTGTATCTGGACTGTATCAATGTCAATACATTGGTTGTGATATAACAACGATAGTTTCCCAAGTGTTAGCATTAGAGGAAACTGGATAAAGAGTACATAGGATCTCTCTGAGTTATTTCTTATAATTGCATGTAAATCTACGATTACCTCACCATAAAGAGATTAACTTTTCTGCTAGTGACTTCTAGTATATCCTAATCTGCAACTGAAACGGCTGACAAAGTCCCACCAAGGAAAAAGTGATAAGTTTCTATTGAAATACTTGTACCCTAATTTTTTTTTGGAAAAAATAATTACAAACTTTAAAAGTATTTTTCAGAGCAGATATTCCCATAAACTTTTCTAGAACTGGAGAAGAAAAATTCACATTACGGTGAGCTGGCACAGGGATCCCTGGGTGGCTCAGTGGTTGAGCGTCTGCCTTTGGCTCAAGGTTTGATCCCAGGGTCTGGGATCGAGTCCTGTGTCAGGCTCCTTGCAGGGAGCCTGCTTCTCCCTCTGCCTGTGTATCTGCCTCTCTGTGTGACTCTCATGAATAAATAAATAAAATCTAAAACAAACAAACAAACAAAAAAACAATGAACCGGCACACAGTCACCAGACATATTACTGGATGAAAAATTTTTTAAAAGGTCAATCAATAAATGGCTTTTAACTGAGACAATTTCACAACCAATATGGGGATCATTTTTCTATGAGAATCGCTAGTCGTCCCACATTACCCTGTCTGTACTGACATACTATTTTTTAAATTTTCCTCTTGTTCGTACATTTTTCTGTGAATTTTATTTCAGAGCTTCATTTCTTATTTCGTAATGAGCTTTCCCATATGGATTTATCATCTTAAAAAAAGAATGAGACTCATTCCATATCTGACATGGCAGCTGCCTCTTAGTCCAAGGAGCTTTCTCTATTTCTACATTTAGCCCAGAACTAAACTGTGTAAAGATTCACAGCACACGTCCCTCAATTCCGAGCAGAAATCTTTAAATGTGTGGCACCATCAAGAGGCAATAGCTTGTACTGCCACTGTAACAAGAACCTAGGGTGGCTCTCAAGTATAAGAAACCTGCTTTTTAATAGCAGCAGTCACAGACTATTGCAACAAAGAATTATACTGAGACTTTGGCTCAGTGTTTCTCCAACGTAGAGTCTTTGGATTATTGCTAAATGCTCTTTTTTTCCTTCCCATTCCTCTTCTACCCACCTGGTGATCCAACTGAAGGAGAAGAAAACGATCTGATAACTGTTTTTACTCAGTTAACTGAGGACGTTGGCACTCTTAATTTGCTAATGATAAATTCCTTCAATATTTACTGGGCATCTACATACATGCCAAGAATTCGCCACCTCAAATACACAGAGAGAAAGTCCGAAGTTTATGTTCTGATGATCTCATCATAGACAGTAGTGCTCTTCATATTACCCACTACTTACAGATTTATTCTTATTTTGTTAGAAATGAAAGAAGTCTGCTTACAGAATGGGCAGCTTATTTAGGCAATAGACAGCATTGCCACTCGAAGCTTGTGTTGTCCCATATATCATAATTAATTTCACCCAAAAAGTTTTCTGAGCATAAGAAAATTTAAAATTGCATACACGGCTCCCATTATACTTCTGAGCTAGACCCCACTGACCATCCAGGTAAGGCATCAAAGTGAAAGAAGCTGCAGAATGGCAGGGAACTGACAGAGTTAAACATCAGAGCCGAGAAAAAGCAAGGCTTCACAGAAATGGGTCAGTTTAAGGCTCATGCTAACTCTTAAGATTAAAACTAGCAACAATAGACATTGTGAGTCAGGATATAGAAAGTGAGTCATAAAATTTCTAAATATCCCTTTAAAAAGTCTGAGCCACCAAGTTTATTTGGTCAGTCAACCAACCTCTCACCCATTTGTAATTTAACTGGCTCACTTCCCTCTAAGGCAACCATTTTTTTAAAAAAATTAAAACTATAGTCAGGATGTAGCAGAAGGAAGGGCCACACCAGGAAGGAATGCCTTCCGAGTTTGTGAGAGTGGAGGACAAAATAGTTTTCAATCTTGAGCTTGCCTTCACATTTCAAACACATTCCTCTTAGGGACAAAAAAATATATATATATTAATACTATGGCAGGTTCCATTATGGCATTCTCTTAACATTGTCCATTCTGCTTCCAATCAAGAATTCAAATTCACAATGCAAAAAAATGTCTGAATGCCCAAATTGTCTCTGGGGTCAAGAATCACAAGGAAGTGCAGGGAGCAAAAAGCAGGCAGAGAGAGAAGCAATGCATGCCTGTGGTTAGGGTGATTTTCATCTGACAAAGGCTCGCACTTCTTGGGTTCCCAGTTTTTCCTAATTACAAAATTGAATAGCACCAATCTATTTACTCTAGTTTCTAAAATGGTATCTGCACCTTACCATCTTAAGATTAGTGAACACATACATTTATTATATAAAATGCTATATATAATTCCTTAAATATAATCCATTAAGCTTATATTTAATTTTAGAAATACAGGTCTCCAGCCTGCTCAACAGGACACAAGTGGGACTCTGGGTCCTGCAGTCTTGGCTCTCATATGACCCTGGAGAACACCAATTCTTACAAGGAGTGCTATGAAATTTTTAAAAATAAAGAGAAGCAACTGATTTTCATCTCTTCATTTTTAACTGCATATCCGAAGGGAATTGCCCCATTTCTGGACGCAAAAAGAATGCATTTATGCTGAGATATTTGCATTCTTTTGCATAAAACTTCACGGTTACCTGGAACCAAGTGCATAAACTTAATTTAGAGATGTCTGAGAACTAGGGGCAGAACCTTTGGCCACTGAATAAGGAAAGCCAGAATGTCGTGAATGGATATCAAAAACATTCATATACTCTTTTCAAAAATGGGTATGCAACGCTTCCCATACCCTAGTCATCTGGATAGGAGGTGGATATACAGCAATAAACAAGACTGACATGGTCCCAGTCTCGTGCAATCTAAAATTCTTCCATTGTAAAGTGCTTTCAGAGAAGCTACTGGAACAAAATATCTTCCGAACAGAATTGCTGACCCACACATTTTACCTACTCAAATAACGAAACTATGGGAACACTACTATCTTTCTTGAGAGAAAGCCAACCTCATCTTTGGGATGGTAGAGCACATGAAAGTTAGAGACCTTATTCTGTGGTGCTTCACGAGATTGGAATCATATGGCAGCATGTTTGAAAAATGAATAGCCAGTGTGGCCCTACATAGTTCTATACAGCAACAATCCTGTTTATCAAGGCACCAGAGAAGACTGCCATCCGCTAGGAAGAAAACACTGGATTGCTACAGTGCAATTTGTGGGAACCCATTCGTTCTCCACGTAGCACACAGATGTTTTTCGCATTGTAACCAAATGAATACTCTTCACAGAAGTAGGGTTTGCTACAGAATTTTTTATTTTCTCCCTTTCCTTTTAAAATGTCTTCTCAGGCAGCCCAGGTGGCTCAGCGGGTTTAGGGCTGCCTTCAGCCCAGGGCCTGATCCTGGAGACCAGGAATCAAGTCCCACATAGGCTCCCTACATAGAGCCTGCTTCTCCCTCTGCCTGTGTCTCTGTCTCTCTCTCTCTCTCTCTGTGTGTGTGTGTGTGTGTGTGTGTATATCTTATGAATAAATAAATAAAAATCTTTAAAATAAAATAAAATAAAATAAAATAAAATTACTTCTCCCTGAGCCCTATAATGTACTACATGCCATCACTATCACTATATTACTGGGAGGGAGGCAAATAAGAGGAATAAAAGAATATCCTATCTCCAGCCCCTAGAACATCTAGTTTGTCAAAGAATCAGCATCCTAGCCCTCTTGAGATATCTTATCCATTCATGTGTCCTCTACTTGGAAAACAGCTCAGCATTGAAAAGTTTAAACAACCACAGACCAGCCCAGAAGAATGTCACAAGGTCTACGAGGTCAAGTACACACAACACACTTCATGCACACAGAACCCTCTTGAGACCTCACTTGGAACTAGTAAGTCTTAGTTTAGAATATTTTTAAACAAGGCTTGATATCTGGTTTCTAAAATCATAAAAAAGAAAGAAAAGGTTGGCATAATGACAAAGGCAAGAATTGGCAGCCTAGAGCAAGAGAGAAGGAATAAAAATTATAACAAATCAAATATCTCAAATAGCACAGCAGTTGGAGGCCATTTAATGAGACTCAATGTGAATTATTATACCTCAAAAACAGGTCCTTGGAGGTTCATAATTAGGGTTCAGTCTTTAAGACTCAATATAATTACCTTAAGTTTTCAAATAAAGATTGAACAAGGAAAAAAAAAATCCAGATGAAACACTCCTATAATCACAGTTTAGCTAGAAAGTACTACAGAAATTATAGTGAACCACCCTTACTCTGCTTGGTTTCCACACTAATGAGTTAAATAAATCTTTGGCATCTATTCATTTTATACTTGTAGAAGAGTTCTGTTATTTTTTTGAAAATTATGCTTTGACATTTTGGAGGTGCCTGAGAAATGTCCAAGTACACTCGTCTTGTGAAGTCCATTAAATTGCATTGCTCACAATATAGATCTCAGAGGCTGGAAACCCAGGCGCAGCTTCTCTCAGCCCCTGGAGTAAATCCCAAATGGCAGGAGAACTTTACCTTCACTGACTTTTCACAAACTTTTCTGCAGTTTTTGTTTTCCTGGCTGTGCTTTGTTTTTGTTTCTGATTCTTGGCTAAGTTTGACCGGGGTTTTGGTTTGCACACAACCAATATCTCCACTGGTTATCTCCACTGGTGGCAGCAATGACTAGGGATCTGGTTTTACAGTCTGGTCACGTGTGATCTCCAGGTAGAATTGAAATTTAACCTTGCTCGGGTGAGAGGTGACTGAACATTTGTGTTTGCTGTTGTTTTAATGTGTTGGTTATTTTTCTATCTGTGAGTTCAACTCAGGACAGTATTTTGTGCCCAATGGAAATGTGAGCTATCTCTTGAGATATGGAACCATGAAATTTTATGTTCCAGTGTTTACTTTTGATCTGTAGCTGAAGCTATAGAACTAAGCTTTAAGTTCTTTATCTGAGTCTCTGTAGCTGAGGGGAAAAAAATCACTGGAATGAGTGAAGTATTTTCCTACTTTCTGAAGATAATAATAATTAAAATAAAGGCCTTCTGCTCTGATTGGTTTAGAAATTAATAAGCACTTAGACAGAAATCTAACATTTCCAAATTTCTAAAAAATAAAATAAAATGAAATTCTAATAATTTAAAGAAAAAGAACTTTCTCATCAAAAAAAGTGCTGATTTCAGAAGCATTTGTTTCCCTTAGAAAAAAGGTTTACGTGAGCAAAACAAACTCATGGACAAGTCAGACTGATTTGACAATCTGGTTTAAAAAACAGTTCTATGTCTTTTGTTTTACCAGTGTACAGTATAATACATGTGTAATTTCCTAATTTTTAAAAGATTTATTTATTCATTGGAGAGAGAGAGAAAGAGAGAGCACAAGTAGGGCAGGGGTTGGGGGCAGAAGGAGAGGGAGAGAATCCCAAGCCAACTCCACACTGAGCACAGAGCCCAATGCGTGGCTCGATCCCAGGACCCTGAGATCAGAGTGGAAAACAAGATGCTCAACTTTGACTACGCCGCCCAGGCGCCTCTGTAATTTCATACTTGAAATAAGTTTGGATTTATTTTATCATAAAGAGATTAGTTTATCTGGATTTTTAAAAATATCATATCAGTTTACTGAAAAGAAGCTAAGATTACTTCATATAATGTTTAAGCTCAACAAAAATATAAAAGTTGTGCTCAACTAAACAGAATGATAATTGCGACACACGTTTTTATATCAATAGTAATTATGTTCTATGATGTGTCAGGTTAGGCATAATTTTCAGTATCTTTAAATTATTTGCTTTTGTCTTACTGCTTTTGTCTTAAAGTATCCTGTCGTTCCAGGTTCCAGGATTGAAAGAGGACCATAAAAAACAAAAGTCAGTGAAAACTTAAAAATTGTAGGTTTGCACAAAGGGAGCTTTATCTGACTTGGTTTATAATACTTGCAATAGTAAGTCTATAAAAATGCAATAAAATGTTAAAATTCTGGCAAACTTTGGACAACTTTGATGGGTTTATTCATAAAGTAATTTAAAAAATGTAATGCATGACAAATATCCTATTAACATAAAACTTAAATGTGGTTACGTATATTGAAATGATAGATTGATCTTGGAGAAGTCAGCCTCCCTTACAAAAGGTAATAAAAGGTTATTTTTCTATATAATTCCCAGAGAGTAGAGAGGTTCAGTAACTCATGAGAGTAACTTTTTTGTGCTTTGTGCTAACTGGGATACATCCCTGAATATTTAAAATGATGTTTTCTAATGATTTAAGATTTCTTGTTTATTGTAAAATAATATTTTTAAAAATATATTATTTATTTACTTTATAGAAAAAGAGAGTACTAGAGAGAGAGAGAGAGAGAGAGCAAGCATGAGCAGGGGGCAGAGGAATGGGAGAAGCAGGTTCCTCACTGAGCAGGGAGCCCCACGTGGGACTCAGTCCCAGGACCCTGGGATCGTGGCCTGGGACAAAGGCAGACGCTTAACCGACTGAGCCACCAGGTGCCCCTATTATAAAATAACCTATTATTGCTTTATTAAGAAGGAAAACTGAAAATATTCATTGTTGTCATGTAACCACAAACCTACTTTTGTCATGTAATGAAATTTCCTCTAATTATTATTTTTTGAAGATTTTTATTTAATCATAAGAGACATAGAGAGAGGCAGAAATCTCCTCTAATTAATATTTGACTCTGCCTTCCCAAAATCAGACCCTAAATTCAGAAAAAAAAAAAAAAGTTTTCCAAGATATTTTTTATACCTGAACCCTCTTTAAGTTTTCCCAGAGGACCCCCGGGCAAGTGCAAGATTTGTTCCTTCACCCTACAAAAAGAAGGATGTTACAAATAATTAGGTTTGCTCTGTCCCTCATGTATGATTAGCTCAACACCATCAAAAACTGCACAGGAAGATTTGTCAAATCAAATGAGAAGCTCGGCTTTCCCTAGGCTAATTTTGTATGGATAAAATATGATAATAGAAATAAAGTGGGCAACCCGGGTGGCTCAGCGGTTTAGCGCTGCCTTCAGTCCAGGGTGTGATCCTGGAGACCCGGGATGGAGTCCCATGTCAGGCTGCCTGCATGGAGCCTGCTTCTCCCGCTGCCTGTGTCTCTGCCTCTGTCTCTGTCTCTCTCTCTCTCTGTCTTTATGAATAAATAAAAACTTAAAAGAAAAAAAAAAAAGAAAATTCACAGATTGCATACTTTACAGAAAGGTCCTGGATATACGTCAATGGCCTCACTCTCTGTGACTCATTCTTACCTTCCCAGGAAACACTGATGAAGTAAGGCCAATGTCTTTTTTTTTTTTTTTTTAAGGCCAATGTCTTATGCCCTGGCAGAGGATATTAAGTTGCTTTCTTGCTGATTACCATTCATTAACTTAACCACAGATTAACCATAGCCACTTACTCTTATCCTCACCAAGGGTCTCTGCTTTCCCTCTCATATTAGCCTAGACACTCTGCTCTGAGTTATAGACTAGAATGTGCCTGTAATAAAGAAAGAGTCTCAGAGCCTGGTGGTTAGAACTTTACCAGATACTTTTTCTTCAGTCTTGAGATTTCAGACAACAGACTTGTGAGTAGAGGCTTCTGGCCTGATCCTGCATAGACAAGCATGAGACAGTAGTAGGTGGCTAAATCAGATTCTCAGGACTTCTTTTAGTCCACAAATAGATGCCTTCATGAAATCAAATTAATGACCCAAGATGCAAAGGAATATCAATTAATTATACAGAACTCAGCATACTGACACTGGAAATCTAATATCCATATGTCTTGTGGAAAACCATTGGCATTATGTGTAATGTTCTACTGTCTAAGTGGGGAAAACCTCTAACATTCATTCTCCATCTATCTCTAACCGTCAATTTAGTTGACTCTGATTCTGCAAACTAAATGAAACATTCTTTCAATGGTATCTTCTTCTCCTTGTCCCTCAGAATTCAGGCAGAAATATTTCTTCTAAATCACTGTATGTTTCAAAAGCAGTAACAGTACTTGCATAGGCTCAGTAAGAATCTATCTTCCCTTTTACTGGGATGCAATTAGACAGACTAAGCAACAGAGGCCAAACCCAGAGTGTCATATTTTAAAATAAACCTCATTTCATCAAATATGACAAAGCCCATTGTTAAGCAAAAAAAAAAAAAAAAAAAAAAAAAAAAAAAAAAAAAAGGTCTAACTTCGTATTTGGAGCCAATACCCACAAAATTCTCCCAAGAAATTAAATCAGGACCTGTTTGTGACTTACAAGGCACTGACTTTATAGGCAGTGAAGAAGATCACCTCCCAGATTGCCAGGAAACTGGAAAAAATGACAAATTCACCAACACTTAAAAGTGCTAAAGATGAAACCTGGAGGTGGTTTTCGAGGTTGGTTTCCCTGCCCTTGAAACAGAAGAGGAAAAAAACAACATCTCAGGAAGATTGCTGGAGTGAGGGAAGCCATTGAAATGCTCTCCTAGATTCCTTAATAAATTATCCAATATAAGTTAATTTTCTGGCTTCATTAATAATAGTCGTTCAGGAATGAAAGGTACAGCATAGGGAATATAGTTAATGGAATAGTGTTGTTTGGTTGTATGGTGACGGATGCTGGCTGCATTTGCAGCGAGCACAGCATAAGGTACGGATTTGCAGAATCACTATGTTGTACACCTGAAAATTAATGTATCCAGTGTAACACTGCATGTCAATTATACTACAATAAAAAAAAAAAAAGTTGTTCAGCACAGTGTAGAGCCAGATTTGCTATCCAACATACAAGAAGGTTTTTTCATATGCTAATTAAAACTTCTCCTGAATTTATGTCAATGAGTCAAGCCCAAACACAATGCCTTTCTGTGACCATGAAAAATTCTCTGGAGATTACTTAGGATAACAAAGGAAATTGCCATTTTGGAGCACCATCTAACAGACCCACCCAAGGACTACAGAATTCTCTAAGGGTATGCGCATTCGTTTTCATTCACTATTACTGATTAGGATGTCAGAAAGGATAGATATTAACTTATCAAAAACTACTAGTGATGCAAATGATTCTTCTAAAATTCCAAGAAATCCTAATCCAGTACGCTTCCTCTTAGCAACTGAAATGCTTTCGGTACTCTTATACTTTTGTAAATCAGCTTTAACATCTTGCTGCAACCTTCATTAAGGAACAACTCATCATTAATGAATTAAAATAATCTCTGACCCTGTACATCCTAAAAAACAAATAGACAAAAAAAAAAAAAAAAAGTCTCTGCTTAAGAGGGATCTCTGGGTGGCTCAGCGGTTTAATGCCTGCCTTTCACCCAGGGTGTGATCCTGGAGTCCCAGGATCAAGTCCCACATGGGGCTCCCTGCATGGAGCCTGCTTCTCCCTCTGCCTGGGTCTCTGCCTCTCTCTCTCTGTGCATCTCTCATGAATAAATAAATAAAATCTTAAAAGAAAAAGAAAAAAAAAAAGAATGCAGTAGTTTGTCCTCAGTCATTAATGGGACTCTCAGAGGATGTTTCCTCCCTTCTTACTATTTTCGGTATTTCTCACAATAAGCATAAATCCATTTTAAATAGGAAAAGACAACTCAAAACATTTTTCCGGATGTATAGTTGGGTGTCACTGCATGTACGAGGAGACTGCTGACAGGCTATGGGGCCGGGAGGGTGTGTGTACGTGCACAGTGCAGAAAAAAAGGTTGAGCCACACTTAGCCAACCTTTCAACTTTCCAGACCACTTGCAATAGAGAACAATTTACTGCCTCGCTGCCAATGAGTCACGATTTCACTGGTTATTTCTACCAGACCATGCACATGCACATTTGATGGCATCGGCAATATAAAGCAGTGTCTACTTGTAGTCTTAAAAGTCTCTAAGACTTCTAAGAAATTCAGCAAAGGCTCTCTGTGTGTCTCTCATGAATGAATAAATAAAATCTTTAAAAAAAGAAAAGAAAAGAAAGGAAATTCAGTAAAGGGAAGCTCAGGTGGCTCAGCAGTCTAGCACCGCCTGCAGCCCAGGGCGTGATCCTGGAGACCCGGGATCGAGGCCCACGTGGGGCTCCCTGCAAGGGGCCTGCTTCTCCCTCTGCCTGGGTCTCTGCCTCTCTCCCTCTCTCTGTCTCTGCGTGTCTCTCACGAACAAATAAATAAAATCTTTGAAAGGAAATTCGGTAAAATCCACAACCGCTTTGTCAGGTTTATCAGGCATCTATACCTGGGGGCCGTGCAGAGCAACTAAACAGAACACGAGGTACGGGTGGGCCCTGCAGGAGCCACACGTGACCGTGACCGAGAGCAGCGAATTCTGTTGGGGGGGGGGAGGGGGCAGGATCCTAGGGGGCGCGGCCGAGGCGGGGTGCCCTGGAGCCCTACAGCCCGCACGGCTCCTCTCCTCGGGGCGCCTGGGGGCCCCGCTCAGCGCGCAGCCGGGGCCGGGTGGGCGCGGAGGAGGATTACCAGTCGCTCCATCTCCTGCTCCCTGAGTCTCTCCTCCCTCTGCCGCCGGTGATAATCCATGAGGTCCTCGCGGCCCGAGATGGAGCTGATGCTGCTCTTCCTCTCCCGGAGGGCGGGCTGCGGCGTCCCCGCGGCCTGTCGGAGGCCGTCGGGGCCGGGGCCGGGGCCCGGGTCGAGGTCGGGGTCGGGGTCGGGGTCGGCCTCGCCCAGCTCGGCGGAGCCCCAGGAGAGGTTCCTGCGGGCGGGCGGGGCGCCGCCGGGGCGCTCGGGGGCGGCCGAGGCCAGCAGCATCTTGCGGGCCACCCGGGGGCTGGCGGGGATGCTGAGCGTGGAGCTCGCGTACGGGGCGCCCTCGGCCGCCGACGGCCTGTAGGGCGCGGGGCCCGCGCTCCGGGAGGAGAAGTCCAGGTAGCCGTCGAGCTCGGTGCAGCGGGGGGGCAGCTCGCGGTCCGCCGGCCTCGTCCGTCGGGGGCCGCCCGGCGCGCCTCTGGGGGGCAGGCTGAGCGGCGGCGTGGGGCCGTCGGCCGCCCTGTGCAGCCGGGGCAGCGAGCGGCTGTGCGCCCCCATGTGGCCCCTCCGCGCTCTGGGCGCCGCGGCCTCGGGCGGGGGCTCCCGGGGCCGGCCGGGCCGGGGCTGCAGGCCCGCGGCGTCCTGCAGGCCCACCCTCCGCGCCTGCTTGGGGCTGGACGGCACGCTGGCCGCCCCCGACCCGGGGCCCGCGGGGGCGCCTCCGCTCCAGGGCGCCAGCGGCGGGCCCGACGCCCTCCGGGCCTCCAGCCCGCCCAGGAGGCACACGTTGTCGTGGGACTTGTTCCTGGGGCTGTACTTGCAGTAGGGGGGCCTGTCGGCCAGCCGCAGGGGCCGCTCGGGGTCCGGCCTCCCGGGGGCACAGGCGCCCAGCGGCGGGGCGGGCGGCCTCGCCCCGGGGCCGCGGGCCAGCGAGGGGCTGCTCCGGGCGCCGCTCCCCAGCGGGGACGGGCTCCTCCGGGCCGGCAGCGGCTGCGACAGGGTCAGGTACGAGCCGGAGTAGTCTCCGTTGGCTTTGAATCTCAGACTGGAGGAGTATTTCCTGGGGCTCAGGCTCTCCATCGTGGTCTGGGAACGGTCGTCGTCGTCGTCGTCGTCGTCCGGGGAATTGGCCCCAAAGCCCGCCTCTAGGCTCCCATTCTGTAGATCGAGCTGCTTTTGCACGTGGCTAAGCTCTGCCATGGTCTTGCTGGAATCTGGAAGGGGGGGGGGGGAGACAGAGAGAGAGAGGAGGGTTGTATTTAGCAAAGATCGAAAAAGTGCAAGCACTGGCCAGCTGACGTCTGCACAAACAGCCCTGCGGGCTGAGCTGATGGGATTAACGAACGCAGGCTCTTGTTTTATTAATAAGTCCAGTAAAACTAAGGCCTGAAATGAAATGAAGAGGCCTGAAGAACACCGATGTGGGATGCTGTATGTGCAAAAGAAAAGTAATCAAGGGGATCCCTGGGGGGCTCAATGGTGGAGCACCTGCCTTCCGCCCAGGTGTGATCCTGGAGACCCGGGATCGAGTCCCATGTGGGGCTCCCTGCATGGAGCCTGCTTCTCCCTCTGCCTGTGTCTCTGCCTCTCTCTCTCTCTCTCTCTCTCTCTCTCTCTGTCTCTCATGAATAAATAAATAAAATCTTTAAAAAAAAAAAAAAAGAAAGAAAAGAAAGAACTCAAGAGGCCACTGATGATATTTGAAAAGAACAAGTCCCTAACAAAGTACAGGTGAGACTGGTCCATAAGAAAGACCGTTTCCCTAAAATAAAAAAAAAAAAGAAAAAGAAAGACCATTTCCCATCAGTCGTTCTGGTCCTCGGGGGACCACCTGCTTCCTGAGTACCAGGAAAACACCCACCATGGCGACACAGTGCACCCTCCTTTGGGTGTCTCTGCTAGACTCATTAACTGCTCAGAAGTCAAGTCGTGCAGAGACAAAATTCACATTCTGGCACACTAAGAGAGTTTCCCGTTAGACACTGATCAGTATCATGAGGGGCAGAGGATGACTATGAGAGTTCCCTTCTCAAGAAAGAGGTCATAAAGCTCCTGTACCCATCAGAAAAAGTCAGGTCATCGAGGAAACAGAGAAAAGAGGGTTCCCAAAACGACTGCCATATCAGGGTCAGGAGGCGGTATTTAAAACCTGAAACTGGAGGATCCTTAGGTTCCAGGTATCCTAAATGAATCAGGCTCATCCTTGATCTCACACTCTCTGCTCTTGTGGAAACACTTTTCTCCCTTCTTTGTACCCACCCGAACCCACCCATCCTTCATGGCTCAGATTCAGATTCTATCTTCCACGCTTACCATTTATTAGAAAAATGTGTGCACCCAGAAGAGTATTTTTGGACTCTAGTTTGATTACATTAACTTAAGAAACTAACGTTTTAGGTTATGAAAACATACTTTAAGTTCAATGATCACTGCAAACGAGAAGACTTGCATTTGTAATTGATAAAAGTATGTATTTTTCAGATTATCATCAAAGCAAAAACACAGTTTAAACATTCTCATTGAACTCATGCACTGCTGAGACCTGTCCAACACCTCAGGCTCCTTAGATACTAGTTATTACATCCTGGTCTTGTATCAATAGATGAGTAACCAATTTTATAACGTGCTTGTTCCTGAAACTAGGTCACAAGTTCAAGGAAGAGGGGTAGACAAAGTATTCCCATCTCATCTCCAGCCTCTCCTGACTCCCACAGACCCATTGGTGAGACACTCTATGAGCACTAGTTTTCAATTTGTCACAGCCTTCCCCCACTGTGTCCTATCCAGGGATTGGGGACTTTGCCTTGCTTGCTCAGCTTTGCAGACTTCCTGGGCAGATTCAGACAGCATACTAGGGAACTGCTTCCTATCCAGGCTGGGGCCAAGAAACAATCTGGGTACTTAAATCCTAGTGATGGGCTAAGTATCCATCCTCTTGTAAAGCTCAGCTTGCCCCCAACAAGCTCTACCTTGGGTTCCCTACCCTCCAACCCAAACCCCTGCCCTGATGGATTAAAAGCATGATTATCTTTTGGAGTAAACCTCAAAAAATTTTTTTTGAGATTCTCCCTTAGAACTGCCTCCCAGATAGAATCTGGTCTTGCCATCTGGCTTTTGTCAGGTCTTTCATTCTTCAAGGACAGGGCCATCTCTGCTCCCAAGACAAAGTCATAGTCAGCAACTGTCTATGACCACCAGCTATCACCTTGAAAGCAACACAAGTCTGGTTTGAGACTTACCTCACTCTCCCCTCTTGGAGGACTGAAACGAAGATGACCTCAAGTCATGATCCCCTCTGTTCTCAACTAACTGAGTTGCTTTGACAGTTAAGGCGGGGGGGGGGGGCCACTTAGAGTAAACTACTAGAGTATAATCTGTAGCAATACTTCTTTTTTAAAAAAAAATTTGCATTTACTTTATTTTATTTTACTTTTTAAAGATTTTACTTATTTTATTCATAAGAGACACGGAGAGAGAGGCAGAGACACAGGCAGAGGGAAAAAGCAGGCTCCCTATGGGGAAACTGATTGTGGGACTTGATCCCAGGAAGCCAGGACCACGACCCGAGCCAAAGGCAGACATTCAACCACTGAGCCACCCAGGTGCCCCTACTGTATTTTATTTCTGCTTTACTGAGGTATGACTGACAGATAAAATTGTAAGATATTTAAAATGGACATTGTGGTGATTTGATGTACATACATGTTGTGAATGGATTTTCATCATCTGGTTAGTTAACACATCTATCGTGTGTGTGTATGTGTGTGTGTGTGTGTGTGTGAGAGAGAGAGAGAGAGAGAGAGAGAGAACATTCAGGTTATAAATGACTTGGTAAAAGAGTATAGACTTTCAGCTATAAGATGGATGTATGAGGATCTAATGTAAAACATGGTGACCACACTGTAGTTGAAAACACTATTATATAATTGAAATTTGCTAGGAAAGTAGAATTTAAATGTTCTCAAAAATACTTCATGCATAAGTTGATTAGGCTCTCATTTTTCCTAAGCTCCTGTACAACTGTTGAGCCAGATATTGACTCTTCTTAAAAAGGTTCTTGGACGACTAACTTAATATGTAAATATTTGACAACTTCAGCATTTTCCCCAGCTCTTCTTAATGACTCGGGCAAAATGTTAATCATGCAAGTGTAGCCATTCCCTACTCTAAGTGTCTGAAAAACTACAAAACCAAACACAACGCATTCCCTAATATGAGTAAACAGAGTGGTTACAAAAGAATTCTCAGAAGTTTGCTGAACACAGCCTGTACAATAATATTAGCATCCTCGTCTCCTAAAAAATGTGGTTAACAGGATGCATATTTAACTTGGTTCTGCTTATCGTGCAGAAAAAAATTAAAATCCCAACAGAAAGTTCTAGGTACTTTATTCACTAAATGGTTCTTGGGTGCCTACCGTGCATTGGATATTGATTCGGGTATTAGTGTTGCTCACTAACATTCCTGTCCTCTTCTTCTCATAAACAAAGAGGTGTTGCCCTTCTGCACCCCTGTGACATTGGGTATGGCTATGTCTCTTGCTTTGATCAAGGAACCATGAGAGAAAGTGACATGTCAGTTCCAAGCTGAAACATGAAGAGCTGGGGCATGATTCACTCTTTCCACCCACCCACCCCCACGATAAGATGACTAGCATGCATCCAAGTTTGTGCAGACTTTATTAGCCTATACCCCTCAATGGGGACACTGTGAAACAGGACTCTTGCCAACCCAAGATTGTCTTAAGCCACTGAGATTTGGAAGTTGTTTGCTACTATGAAGGTGTTAATCTTCCTTAAGTTCTTACCATAAACTAGGCTTTCAGCTGGGCACTGGGAAGCATGTGGTCATATACCACTTCCTGCCTTTACACAGCTTACAGTCCAGAGGGAAAGACCCTCATATGAACAAATGATTGCCATACAGTGTGACACGCGCCTTAATAGAGAAGTGATTGAAACACTGGTAAAGGAGCATGGAGGGGACTAACCCAGTGAGAGTCAGAATCTGTGGAGATTATGGTGCAAAGAAATGACAATAAAGTTAAGTCCACTGAAGGAAAGGGAATCTGATGAGTACTACCCAATAGCAGCATAAGGCTACTTTTACATTCCATGATTTTATGAGTATAAACAAAATCCCATTCATTTGGGAAATATAAATAATAGTGAAAAGGAATAGAGGGGAAGGGAGAAGAAATGAGTAGGAAAAATCAGAAAAGGAGACAGAACATGGAAGACTCCTAACTCTGGGAAACGAACTAGGGGTGGTGGAAGGGGAGGAGGGCAGGGGTTGGGGGTGACTGGTTGGCGGGCACTGAGTGGGGCACTTGACGGGATGAGCACTGGGTGTTTTTTTGTATGTTGACAAATTGAACACCAATAAAAAATAAATTTATTATTTAAAAAAAAATAAACTAAATCCCAAGCCCATTAGAGGTTAGACTACTGGCACATGCAGCAAGCGTCCTGTCTCTGACTGAATTAATAGCAAAACATGGGTAAGGAAAAAGAAACGGTTATTTTCTATATTACGGTCCTTTTTGAAAAAAGTCTAGCATGTAACTCTTCTGGGATGAACTATAATAAACATGAATTTCTCTCTCATAGTGATCTAAATCCTTTCCCATCTCTACCACCATGTAAGATATGACCTCAAGAGTCCGAGCCCTTTGCCTACCCTAAGAGTGGCTTAAATTGGCAAGCAATTTCCAACCATTTAGGATATTTTTGACAAGGCTACAAAAGGAAATCCTTAAGTGAGATATTAGAATAGACAAGAAAAGAATTAAAGTCAGTTAGTGGGGAGACTTCGGTTTTAAGATAATGTATACAAAATGGGAAACAGAGCTAAGTTAGAAGAATTCCCACAATGTGCCGAGACAGCAATCCAGAAAGCAAGCCAAAGCACACGTGATTAAATAGAAGTCAAAAATTAAACAATGAGCCCAAACACTACATTTTAAATATTTACTCTGTTAACAGCACAGAGTTGAAGGGTTTAATACATCATGTCAAAAATGGATATTTAAAAGTTTAATTTCTTAAAGGGCATAGTTTTTCTGTTTTCTCTCAATAAAAATCGGTCAGTTCACTATGTATAAAGCAAATAAATTCTACTCTGATGTGAAAAAAAAAAGTTTAGTTTTTGACGCAGCCATATAAGATAATGATGTCATTTTAGATGATAAATACATTACTACCCTTGAACTTGTTTGCAGTTGCAAATGCTACTTAATCACCCAAATAAAATACTAGCAAATTCTCTTCTCTCTTCATTTAGGCAAATAAAACTAGAGAGTATCAAACTACTACAGGTTTCTTACTATCTCACAGGGTGGTAACATTTGATACCGCTCCCCACCTCACACAGGCTTTTTAAAGAAATCAAAAAGTATAATTACTGAAACAGTTTGGTTGGCCAAACAAAATGCAACACCAAAATACTGCAAAGTAGTACCTGCTGAAGGATCAGCTTTACAGACTCCGGGGAAGGAGACAAGAGGGACACTTGCAAATAAGAAGTCACATCTGAGAAACGTGTAACATTTCTCTCCCAGGCATTCTTGAAGGGGAAAGTTAAGCATGATTTGGATGTAAAGACATTCCAGAGACTATTTGAAGGGATATTCGTGTTTGATACCCCAGTTTTTCAGTTCAAACTCCCTGGCTCAGTTAAGGATACATAAAAGGCTGTACACTTAAAAATGTATCATCAAACTACAAATATGGAACTTCCTCATTTTCCCGTAGTTTAGTTTACCTGCCCCAGCTGAGTGCCATGTGTGTCCTTGTCTCAACTCATCTCTCTTGATCCCACCAACCAGTTCAACTCAAAAGGTAAAGAATCTGCTTTTGCCTCTACGGACCGTGGAGTGACAATCGTGGTGCGATACCTCTCTCCTTCCCTACTTCCAGAGTATTCTTTTCATTGCAGATGAGATTACATGAGTGGAGGCTTAGAAAGGGGGAACAGAGGACGGTAACCAGCATGCACTCTTTAGGAGGACGTGAGGGTGAGCAAGGAGGGGAGAGGCGGGAGGGTGGAGAACACAGTGGAAGAGTTTGGGTTTGGTGAATCCCCCGGCAATGAGGGAAGGGATGCTGCAGACAGGGTGCATCAGGGGCCTCAGGTGGATTTAGGACGAGGAAGGGCGAGGACGGTGGCAGGTAAAAGAAAGCCCCAGGAGAGGTGCTGCGGAGGTGGGAGACCAGAGGCAGGCAGTAGGGGGAGAGATCTGTGTTAACACGGGTAAGACTCCGTTTCCAGCCTGGCTTCTTGGCCTACACCGATGTGTTTATTTTGGGTTTCCTATACATTTTATGTAAACAAAAAGAAGTCTTGGGGGAAATTATAAAATGACTGCTTCGTTATGGTGGCAGCAAAGGAGTCCCAGGGGCTTTAACCCCTGCCTACGTTGCACGTGTATCCACAGAATGGGCGTGGAGAAGGGGAGAAGGCATCTGGTGCCCATCTGCGAGAAGGGACAACAGCGGGAAGTCTAAACAGGAAAGGAGTTAATGTGTGTTGAAACGTTTGGGCTTACTTTCCAATCCATACATTTAATCCCCCCAGAGCTCTTGTTATTTTACCACCTGAAATGTACATCAGCTCGCTGTCAATTAGAAAATGCCAGAAGTCACCAAGAGGTGTCTGGAAGATCGCACAGCAGCTCACAGCGCTGTTTCCCCAGAGAAGATGATTACTTGAAAAACTAATCTCGAGGATCATGTGGGTAAAGTTTCTTGGTAGCTCCTTTCCTCCCGGACACCCGGTTCTGGCATCTGTTTTACAACAGAGTTCTCCGGCGCCCCTTACATTCGGTAACAATAGGGTGAAGCTGACCCCATTGAAACTGTGTCACCAGCAGTGAATTTACAGCACTGCAATTGCCTGGGCTGTAGGGATCTCCTTGGATTCAAGATGATGAAAACACGCCCAGAGAGAAAAGTCTCCAGAATTCAAGAGATGAAGACAAAGTCTGTGTCTCTGTGTCGTGGTGTGTCACGCTGCGCTGCACCGCATCGCGTGGTGTCAAGGGAGAAGGACTTACAGGCCTGGCCCATATAAACGCAGTTTCCAGAAACCCAAAGGGGTTTGGGGGAGTCCTAAATCATACGAAGCGTTACATTGTCATTTGATGTTGCCATGTAGAGACTCCTCTCCGGGTCACCCAGAACAGCGGGACTAATCAGAGCAGGGGGCTGTTAGAGCAGGTGATGGAAAAGTAGAGATTGTTCCATATGAGCTGGGAAAAGGCGAGGATGCAGATTACAGGAGCAAACTCAGAAAAAAAAAAAAAAAAGAAGACCCTTCAAGATCAGGGCGGTTAAAATTTCCACGTTATAGGGGCAGCCCCGGTGGCCCAGCAGTTTAGTGCCACCAGCCTGGGGTGTGATCCTGGAGACCCAGGATCGAGTCCCACGTCGGGTTCCCTGCACAGAACCTGCTTCTCCTTCTGCCTGTATCTCTCTCTCTTTCTCTCTGTCTCATGAATAAATAGATAAATCTTAAAAAAATGTTCCACTTTATAAAAAGGTTTTGAGTCTCTACTGGGTCCTGCACAGGCCCTGGGAGCTGAGGGGCTGGCTCTGGGCGCCCAGGCTGTCGCAGACAGCGGCTGATGCTGGCGTTCAGAGCTCCCCCAGAACGCTGGTGGTCCAGGGGCTGGTCTCTTTCAGCGCTGATGTTTACAATATGGCAAGGCTATAAATAAAGCACACACTGATGACATGTAATTGAATTCAGACACCAGCTTAGAGCAGCCCCTCAGAAGCAGTGCCATTCTTTACATGAATCCTGGAGGAGGGGTGTCCCTGCGGCAGCAGATGGGGCCTGGGGGGAGCTTTTAGAGGGAGAAAAGGGAAAACCGGGAAATCTATGTCAGCCTCAAACTCCAAGCTTAAGGATGGAGAACAATGGATACAAACCCTCCCTCTTTTTCCACCAATCCCGACAAGAAAACATGATGGGGGGGCGGGGGTGGGGGTTAATGTGAAGCTTGGGAACAGCCACTTCCTTCTCTAGCCATCGTCTCCTTTCAGAACTCCCCAAGCAGCATCTCCCCCCTCCTCTGTTAGCCAAACAGCATCCTCTCTGAAACCTTCAGTTCTGCAGCTCTCCCGTTTGCAAACATACCCTCCTTTTGCGCAAACATTTCCTTTCATCACTAAATCCTCCTCGGCCTCCTCCATCTCTGCAAACAAGCCTTAACCTCTCCACTAGGCCCCACACCCACTGGCAAACACCTGTTCCCGGCAAATATCCCCGGATCCTGTCTCCCCAACAGATCACCTCCTGCACAGTTAGTTAATGCAAGCATCCCTAGGTCATCCTCTCAACACTCATCTCACCTCCCACTTCCTAAACACTGTTCCCTTAGACTCCTGCTCCTCACGTGAGAGTTTATATCCCCGTGCAGAGAAGAACAACACTTCCGTTGGTAACTAGTACCCTTCTTGTTCTGTCTGCGGATAAACACAGCAGCCAGTGGATTCCCAGTCCTCTTCCCTTGCACCATGTTCTTTCATTTAAAGATCTGCCCATTTGAACAAAATTGTTATTACCCATCAGACACATGTACATAGGTTGATCATCTCCAAGGAGGATATTTTCACATCTACATAAGATCCCCCAAAAGCAGGGGGCACCTGAGTGGCTTGGTCAGTTAAGTGTCTGCCTTCAGCTCAGTTTGTGGTCCCGAGGTCCTGGGATCGAGTCCCGTGTCCGGCCCCCTGCTCAATGGGGAGCCTGCTTCTCCCTCACCCTCTGCCCCTCCCCACTGCTTGTGCTCTGTCTCTTTTCAATAAAAATATAAAATCTTAAAAAAAAGAAAAAAACAGTTCCATGGGAATAAATGTATTTTAATGGCAGGATAAGGAGGCTGTTTTGTCCTTGCAGATGGGACCTATTCACAGGTGGCCGTCTATCTTACTGGGCGCACACGTGCACACACACACAGACGCACGCTGGCCACATGCCCACGGCAGCCTGCAAGACATGAACAGTTTTGTGACTGCCAGGGGAGACTCTCCAGAACCCGGCAACTCGTGGCACCCTGGGAACTGGCTGGTGTCGAGGGGACCCAGGGCCAGGCTGGGGAGACAGGTAAGGCCGGCTAGAGTGGCTGACATGACATCTCAGGACACCGATCACACAGTTTCCCTTCTTGGTTTGCTTTTGGCTTTGCTTTTGAAGTTTTGCTACATTATATTCTGAAGTCACCTAAGCAAAGAGATCAGGGAAACCAAGAAAGAAGCATCAAACACCACTGTAGGGAGGCCAGAGCACAGATGGGAGTGGTGAGCGATGGGGGTTAATGAGGACATTCAACGCAGATGGAAGAAGTGAGGACAGAAAGTTAGAGTTCCAGCTCCTTCTCATCATAATAAAGGAGTCTAACCCCACGCTACCAATCCCTTCGGTCATCTCTCACTGTACTGAAGTCTAAGCTCTGTCCAAAAAAGAGCTCCACATGGTATTCAAAGTTTCCTAAAAGTCATCACAACCAACAGCAATAGCCATATTTCAAATGAGGGTCTTTATCTCCTGTATCCGAGGCCACTTTGAAGTAAGTCTACAGTGTTTCACAGGAATAAAAATCTTAGAGGACCTCAGCAAAGAGGGCAAAACATCAAATACGGGGATTTAAAAAAAATCTGTGCTAGTCTCTTGAATAAGACTTGTTTTGTATGAACTTTGAAATATTCTTTAGACTCTCCAAGGAATTTGGCGGCATGTTTCCCGTGATAGCTCTCTGCAGCCAGTGAGGAAAGTGGGAGGGAAGCCACAAAGCACAAAACAACCTCAAAACACATACGGGCCATTCAAAATCCCTTCCCACTGACCAAATTCTTGACTTGTACCTAAATCCTCAAGATGTGGCTTTTATCAATTAGACTCACTTTGGTGTTTGTTTATAGCACTATTGAAGTAGCTCAACCAATATTTTAAAAAAGAGACAATATTAACCTAATAAGCATTTACATACATGTATTATAAATTAAATTCAACACAGTGACATGGCAGGAAAGGTCTGAAATTAAAAACATGCTGTTTTGATTACAGAAAATATGAGACCAAGGGAATAGAATAAACACCACAGAGATGCTATCACTGAAATCTAGAATACGGGAAAGGCTACAGAAAAAGAATAGCCAATATCTTCAACCAGCATATGGCAAGGAAAAAAAAAAAAAAAGAACAAGAAAGAGAGGGAGCTATTCTATATTAAAAGAGACTTGGGAGACATACCATGAAACGTAATGCATAGAACTTATTTGGATCTTGTTTTGAACAGATTAACTATTTTTAAAAAATTGTGAGACAATCAGAGAATCTGAACATTGACTAAGTGTGATAATGATATAGTTGTATTTTTTAAAAACCCTAACTTCTGAGAGTGACATTTTAAATTATTTATGAATGAAATAGTACAGTGTTTAAAGTTTGCTCTATAATAATCCATGTTTTGGGGATAGAAGTAAGGTCTACAGATGAGGCAAGATTATCCTTATATACGAAAGATACATGAGATTTCACTTAATTATTCTGTTAACTTTTGTGTATGCTTAAAACTTTCCATAGTCAAATATTAAAAAGTAAGATGTATGCATTTTTTAAATAAATATGAATAAAAATATATGAATATATACTGACTTAAAATTATACTGGTTCACTTTACAAGCCATGATGGGGTCATATCAGTGGCTCCTAGCTTATTTTTTTAAGTATGAAATACTAACCCTCTATCATATTGAATTAAACTCCTAAAAGCTGATATTTTTTTAAGTACCTGGGGGAAATTTGAAAAAAAAAAAATGCATTGTCCAGACTGGCAAGTATCGGGCCGTTACATTCCGAATACTTAAAAGATAACACTAGGTACAGTAACTAAATTTCACCACTATGTGTACCCAAAGAAAAACCGTCTCTTTAGAAAGTTAAAATGTAAAATTATTCACAAAAACTGCCAAACTTGCTATATGTTGAAGAATGTGAGCCTCAAAAAACTTTAACACACATACACACACACACTCCTTATATATTTATGCTAAGAGAGACTGACATGCTTTGTAGATTCTTAAACTAGGTTACTTCCTCTTTGAAAGTGAGAAAGTTATAGGATATTATAAACTCATATTTTCAAGGCTCCTTATAGAATCCTAAAACAGTTTCAGAGCAAGATAAAGATTTCTGAAATTTTTACCCCTTAAATCCAATGTTTCCAGATGTTTCTTTTTCTGATCATTGGTATAATTCATCCCTGGGTTGAGGTGGTTCTGACTATAGACCTGGAAGCCTCCTCCCCTGTTGTGTGATCACAACAGTGAAGATAAAGACAGAGAAGTCAGGAAATAGCTAAACTGGGGATCATTACCGGGCGTGTGTACATCTTACTTCAGATCCACTTCCTGAAGCAGAGGGTTACTCTAGGAAAAAGCATCCTTCAACTCAAGGCCAATTTCAGGGAAGAAAAATACTGACCCTAGGATCATATGGGGATAAAGATGCTCTCTCTTGATTCTGAAACCACCACTAGGGACTTGAATTGGAAGCTGAGGGCTTATAGGACCAAACTCTGATCTTTCCACTTCCCTGTCCACATTCCATTCTACTGATCAAAATACACTCTCTTAAGAGTCATCTTTTCATCTTCCAAAGTAACATTTCCTAAATCCCAAAATACTACATTCCCCATGCTCTGACCCAAAATTTATGAACTGGGAATAGTCAGAACACAAGTAGGCTCAGGAGGGATGGAACAAACACAAGGTAACCACATCTTCCATAGCTGGGTTTTCCCATTCAACTCAAAAATTGAGCAGATGGCTTTCAAAGCTACCATAAAGTAAACAAAACAAAACAGTAATGATACAATCTCCCCTTTACTTAATAGTTGATTATGCAGAGCGGGTAATATAAGACACTGCTATCTTTGGACCGTTTATTGCTTGGAAGGGAAAGAGAAAGGACTTGAACCAGCAGGGGTCCATAATCAACTAACTAAATTCAATTTAATCGATGCCGTTGTTTATAACTCTGGCCAAAGACCTAATAAAGGAAATGGTTTCATTAGGATGTTATTTTTATTGTAATGGCCAATCTAGTACAAAGAACACTGGATAGGCTGCCAGGAACATGAGTCAGGAGACCCGTCCTAGTCGTGGCTCTGCCAAAATCACCAACTGAAGTAAGAGCTGGAGCAAGTCACTTCGCCTGTCTTCACCTTGTATTAGCAGAGGCTTCCCATATTTTTAAATGGTAAGGGTTTCTGCTCCAACTTTCTGGGCTCCCAGAGATACTGGTTAAATAACACAGGAGTGCCAGTTCTACAATGCAGGAAATGGAAATGACCACAGAACAGAAACATGTTTTAGTGATAAGGTGGCAGCTACCTAATTGGGAAAAGCTTTCACCACCGCTGTTGCCCATGACATTCCAAGGGCATGGTAAATTGTTTCAGCATAACATAGTGGGAAAAAGGCCTAGTCGGAGTTATGTTAATGCAATATAATATGGGTATTTGATTCAGCGTGATGTATAAGAAATATTTGCTCTGCATTCCCATGGCTAGCAATTTCCTTAATAAATCTTAAGCTGTTTTTAAAAACCTACTTCTGCAATGACGTAAGCAGTGTGGCAGCCAGACATCACTTCCCAGTCTCCTCTGAGTATCTCTTGGCTATGAAGCACTACTCACGCTGGGTCTGAACTGGTCAAAAGAATGCAGGAGCAGGCTTTCCTTTGCTTTTACCTGCCTTTGTTTTAGCAGCACAGTGGTCAAGAAATATAGCTGGGAAAAATCTCGTAACCTTTAGCTTTTTGCTATTCCATATGTTAATTCCACAAGCACACCACCATTTGGAGAAGTCACATACAGTGTGTAAACCAAATATTCTAGGATGATCAACACTAATTTCCACTGAAGTCCAGAGTTAGCAGCAAGTCTTAGAAAAGACTGATCCTGCTTGAGGTGAAGATCTTAAATTTTGGCAGGCACGAACTTTTCCTTCCCCTTATTTTGTAAAATTAAGAAAAAGCAGTCCGTCTATTAAATTGACTTCCACACACTAAACAAGCAAAAACTTTTCCACGTAACTTAGCTGGCTACCCTAGATCTCACTTGTTTCTTTGTATAGCAAGCTTCTCCGACTCCTTGGCTTTCCACCACATTCCCATAAAATGATTTTTAAACCTAGGTTTCTTTTCTATTATTGACTACTAGCTGCTATACATAACAATCTTGCCTTTAAAGCAGATAGATATGGCACAAAGCTTCTTTTTCCGCATGTTAAGAAGCATCCTTAAATATCGGGAAAACAACTGTAAATTAATTCCTAGAAGATTCAAATGCCGTGTGATGGAGACAAGTTCTTGTCTAACTGTTTATCTTGAAGGGATCTGGCAACCTGAGTTACTGTTTTTGGCCTCATTCACTTTCAAAAGACAAGAGTCACATTACTCAAAGGCCAATAAATATTTCCAGCCAACAGTTATTTAAAAAATTAGACAGGGGGGCAGGAGGAAAAATAAATGAATGAATGAATGAATGAATGAATGAATAAATAAATAAATAACAAGACAAAGCCAACTCATGTCTTCCCTCCCATCATCTGGAAAAAAGAAAAAAAAGCAAAAGAGGGGATAATTTATTGTAGCACCTGCAGGGAGCAGACCCCTTAAAAAAAGTCATCACTTTTAAATCCTTTCTAAATATACTACTACATACTTGGCTTTGAGGTACACCCACTGGCTAGCTGTCAAAATGATAAGAACTTACCTCAACACAGTTCAGAATTCTGACCTCTCCCAAGAAAGGCATATGAAAAAGAGTCTCCTCTACTGCCCAAACCTCCCAGAGTTGAGGGTTGTAAGTACCGTGGCGGGACCACTTAGCACACAGAACTAGAATCCGTCATCACAGGCCTAATGGCCAAACACAGAAGTGTAAATGTGAGAGTACATATGTTTGTAATTGATCAAGCCATATGGACACGACTCTTGAATTATCAGAATAATTCAAAACTCACTAAGATAACCCCTTTCTATAAACACAGCCATTCACAAATGTCATGCTTTTAAAACTCTCCTTGGAAATTAACACTAGCTCTATACTACTCTCATATTCTTCCCCATGAGGTAAACAGATGGAATGTTAGAGACCCGGGTATAAGCAAGTACAATGGTGCAGAAGTTAGATGATTTGGCTTTGCAGGTGCTGCACTATCCGGTCAAGTGAGTGCACCATGGGCAAAGGAGTCACATAAGAGGATTTCCTTTCATTCCCAGGATTATTTCGTGTTACTTGCCCCAAGGATGGTCAAGCTCCTAACCCAAGTTCTATGCAACCACAGTCACTGTAGATAGCCATTCATCAGCTTATGAATTTCCCCCACAAGTGCCCCGTGTGTGCTCTTTTCCTTATATGCCAGGTGTGTTTTTAAACCCCATACTCAGGAGGCTTCTCTCATTTCCATTCTGTCCAAGACAACTCTATCCATTCACGCACTCTACTCTTAACCCATACGGCAGGGAGGGACGGAAAATCTCAAATGTTCTGTTTTGTACCTGGATTCAAAAGCAGCATCTGCTATGTTTGTAGAACCATCTGTTGCCCACTTTGCCGTGGGAAGGATGGTGTAGGCATCAGACGTGAAGTGTCACAGGTCACACAATGGAATTATCTCCTCCTTAGGGCCGACACAGCCAAGCATATGCTCCACTGTCACCATGGCTAATGCCACTCTTCCCCCAATCAAAGGGTTTCTATATTTCCTCATGGATAATGGTACCTCCAAACTCTCACAAAAGGTCGGGTCCAGTTTGGTGGGTTTCTTTTTTGTTGTTGTTTGTTTTGTTTTGTTTTTTAATTACAGTGCTTGAATATCAATGTCTAAACTCTCTAATTCTGGGTCATACCTAGAACTACATCTGCCACAAACTCACTTGAGGCCTATGAATCACTAATCTCTGGGCACCTCCGTTTTCACATCTAGGAAATAAGAAAGTTGAACTTGGTGATCTCTGAGGCTCCCCTGTGCTCTAACACTCTCAAATTCTGTGATTCTTAAGTGAATTCAAAGTTGTCAATGAGTACAAGTTCCTTCATATCTTTGGTATATCAACACTCTTAATGCCAAGGGCAAAAAAAATCTGGCGCTGACAAAAAGGCTTCTATGATTGTGTTTAACAAGAACACAGTTGGTTTCTTGAGGATCCAAAGTAGACTAAGATCCTTAATCCTATTAAGGTATGCCCACGGGGTTAGCACTCTAGTTTTTTAGAGTATTATTCTAGAGCAATTTTCTAGATTGGGGGGCTGAAGAATTCTTTGTGTGTGTTCTGTGTATTGTAGCATATTACACCTCAGTTGAGGCCTCTGCCCACCAGCTGCCAGCCCCAGTTAGCAGGTGGAGCTGTTCCCTATCTCCAGTTGGAAGAGCCAAAGATGTGTCCATACTCTGACCAATTTCCCCTGGGGTGGGCAAAAATCTCCCCCTACCCTCAACTGAGAACCACTTGAGAATCCTGATATAATGGATATCAGGGCTTTAAAATAATGCACATCACTTAAAAGTTGTTTTTGTTTCAAATGGGTGGTATTTACATTGTTAATAAGTAAAGTACACCGAGACCTAACAGATTTATAAAGCACATGTATTCCACTTGGAAGAAGTACAAAGCACCTCCTTTACAAATGGCTCATAGCAGGCCTCCCTGCTAAGGGTTGAGAGTTAGCACACAAAGCCATAACCTCATCTGCTCTTTTTTAAAAGTATCCCAAAGGAAGCATGGTTTTCACAGTACCTTCTTCAGGACACTCTTACTTACAGACTTCAAAACAGGGCTTTGAAGAGAATAAGAAAAACCAGTAGTTGGTTTAATCACTTTGGCTTTTTCTTTCCTCTCTTATGCAAAAGCCAGTAAATAAGATGTTTCTGAAAAGGTTCCTAATGAGTTCTGGCTTTGGTCTAGATTCTCTAAGACAGGAGTTTGCAAACTCTTAGCTCAATTTCCCAAGCATCTTCCCCTCCACCACTTCACAGGGATCCAAGAGACACCCCCCACAGTCAGTCCCCAGCCCAGAGGAACAGCAGCTGCCAGCTGCGAGAAACAGAAGGAAGCCTGCAAACTAACTGAGATGATTACTACTCTTACCCAAACATCTCATTTTCCCATTGGCGAGAAAGGCTGAGATTTGCAAACCTCTGGGTCTCAGGAGGTGAAGGCTACACCAATCAACTAAATGCAAAAAAACTCAACTCTCCCTGGCTTTTAAGGAAAAAAGCCAACTATAAGCATTATAAGGTCTTCACCGAGTTTCTTAAGCACACACGATGTTTACGTTTTTCCACATTAAGACTGTAAGGTGAAAAAGAAGCACGTTTAAAGAACCAAGACCAGGATAGGAAAAGGGAATCGTGAATAGACACAACTGTTACTTTTCAAAGACCTCAGCTCTTTATTCAAACAAATATTTACACAATTGAGGGCCACGGCTCCAGGGATCTAGCCATTCTGTTAAAATAGTGGGCAACTCTAGAGGTTTATTTATCCCCAAATCCAACTACTCTGTTGCTACCCTACCGGGAAGCAAGAATTCAAGTGCTCTCAGGGCAAAGTTTAACCCTCTGAAACTGAACTTCATTTAGATCTCTCCCAGCTGACATTCGGGTTATGTCGGAATCAAGGCCTGAATGAAGCCAAACTGGGAAGCTCAGAGTTGCACTCCAAAACTTGAAAATAAATACCTGCAACGGACACGTTCGTAGAGCGAAGGGTCACGCGGCGGACAATTCCCTGAACTGAAAGAAAATCCACCTGCGCGCGCCCCTCCTGCTAGTTCCTTCCACTGCTGGCCGCGCTGGGCAGGGCGTCCCTGCGCCTCCTAGAGCTCCCGGAGCTCCTTGAGCCGCGCGAGGGAGGCTTCTAGGGATCAGGGCAGGGCCCCAGGAGAGCGGTTCCAGCCCCGGGCCCCGGGCAAGGCCACCGACCTACAAGGCTGCGGGCGCAGTTCCCTCTTCTGACCCTTTTACTCCAGGGCAGGCTCTGGAAGCAGGCTCGACTTCAGGTGGGGCAGCTCGACCCTGCAAGGGGACAGCCTGTGAGCCTTTTAACGTCCTGGCGGTGGCGGGAGTTAGCCGGTCCCGGCGCTTGCAGCAGCGGGGACGGAGCAGCCGCGCGCCCGGCAGCCGCGCTGCCCCCGCGGGACGCGGTGAGACGGGGGCTCGGGACTGTCGCCGACGCCTGCGGCCGCTCTCCCCAGGGGTGCGGGGACCTCCCGGGCGCTCGCTTTCGGGGGGATCCGAAGCCAAATCGCAGTCTGGGGTCCTGCGCGGTTCAGGCTTGCAAGCCCCGCTCTCGAAACGGGGGCCTCGGAGGCGCAGCTCCCGGATACGGGGGGGGGTCTTCTCTGGACCCGCGCCCCGCTCCGTCCAGCAGCAGCCCTGCTCTCTCCTCCACCCACCACGACAAGGCCGCTCTGCCCCGAAGCTCCCGACCCCCCCGTCATCCTGGAGTTCCGCGCAGAAGTTGCCTCCGGGCGCCCCAGATCCCGCCCGCTCCCCGCAACCGCTCGGGGCGCCTCCGCCAGCCGGCCCCGCTCCCCGGCGCCTCCCCAGCGGGGCCCGGCCACCCTCCGGGCTCAGCACCCCCCCCAAGGCTGCTCCGCCGGGGTTCCGCTAGCCCCAGCCCGGGCTTTTGTCCCCAGAGCCTGCGAGGGAGGCGAAGCAGCCCCGCGCACCCCGGCACCCACTCACCGTCTCATCGCTCCTCCCGCCGCGCTGTCCCCCGGCCCCGGCCCCCGCCCCCGCCCCCGGGCCCGACCCCGGCCCCGGCCCCGGCCCCGGCCCCCGCCGCAGCCGGCCGGCCCCTCCGCACTCGCCGAGCGCGGGCAGCGCGCCCCTCCTGGGCCCGGGCGGCCGCTGCCTCCTCTCCGCCCGCCCCCAGCCCTCCGCCGCGCAACCGGCGGCGACCAACTGGGCCGGAGGGGGGAGGCGGCGCCCGGGGGAGCCGCCCCGACGCCCCGAGGCCGCGCGGGCCCCGCCGCCGCCGGCCCCGCCCCCTGCTCACCTGGCGCGGGCGGCGCGGCGGGGTCCCGGGGGCCCCGGCCCGAGGCTGCGCTCCGTGCGCCGCGCCTCGCCGTGCGGCCCCCCTCGGGCTGCGGTGGTGCGCTCCGCGCGCCCCGGCCCCGGCCCCGGCCCCGGCCCCTGCGCGAGCACCGCGGAGGGCGCCCGGGGATGGGGGCCGGGAGGCGGGGAGCCGCGCAGCTCGCGGGCCCGGGCAGTCGGGGCTCTACGGCCTCGGGACGAGCCCCGCCGCTCGCCCCATCGCCCCGCGCCGGGTCTCCAAGCCGCCTTCACAGCCGCCCGCTAGAGACTGGGTTGGGTTGGGTTGGGGTAGGTTGGGGTGGGTTGGGTTGGAGTGGGTGGGTTGGGGTGGGTTGGGTTGGGTTGGAGTGGGTGGGTTGGGGTGGGTTGGGTTCGGTTGGAGTGGGTGGGTTGGGGTGGGTTGGGTTGGGTTGGAGTGGGTGGGTTGGGGTGGGTTGGAGTGGGTGGGTTGGGGTGGGTTGGGTTGGGTGGGTTGGGTTGGGGTGGGTGGGTGGGTTGGGGTAGGTTGGGGTGGGTTGGGTTGGGTGGGTTGGGTTGGGTTGGAGTGGGTCGGTTGGGGTAGGTTGGGGTGCGTTGGGTTGGGTTAGGTTGGGTTGGAGTGGATTGGTTGGGGTGGGTTGGGATGGGTGGGTTGGGGTGGGTTCGGTTGGGGTGGGTGGGTGGGTTGGGTTCGGTTGGGGTGGGTTGGGTTGGAGTGGGTGGGTTGGGGTGGGTTGGGTTGGGTTGGGTTGGGTTGGGTTGGGGTGGGTTGGGATGGGTTAAGTTGGGGTGGGTGGGTTGGGTTAGGTCGGGTTGGGTTGGGTTTTACGAGCTGGAAGAGGGGCGGGAGGGTGCACGTCCTCCGGTGATGATCTCCTCCCCGTGTCCCCTGGGGAACTCCAGGGGACCACACCTCACCTGCTCCCGACAGTGCGCCCGGGGGCAGGTACCCGATGCGTCAGAAAAGCAGCTTTGCCAAACCATGGGGCACGGCCTCAGCGAAGGGACTACCTTACTCTGATTTCCTTTTGAAAGTTTCTTTTATTTTCCAACGCGATTTTCTGAGTCGCTGCAGCCAATGGAAACAGGGCTGGTGTGAGCGTCCTCCACTCGGTGCTTCGGAGGGGGCAGCGCGGGGGACCCAGGGCACCTGGGAACGCGAACCTCTGCCAAGTGCCGAGCCCGACCCTGGGGTGGCAAGGACCAAGGCCCTCAGCCTTCAAGGACCCCGCGGCAGCAAGGAAGCGAGCGCCCTGAACGGCGAACTCTTTACGGTATAGGCTCAGTGCGGCTTTGGGGAACTTGGGTTAGCTCCCCGTAACAATTTCTTCATCTCCCAGTGTAGTAGGAATGGTGCTGATGTTGGAAGCCCGTTTTAATGAATTTGGGGATAATGTATGCAAAGTACCTGACACCGTAAGTGGCCCTAGTAGTCATTCAACAAACGGCTTATTTAATGCACTTTTTATTTGTGCAGGTTAGGAGCCTGGTTTCTAATTTCAAGGAGAGGCTCATCTATGAACTGCCTGGTGTTTTATAGAACTTTTTTTTTCTTTCTTCTCCTGGCTCTTTGCCCCACAGAAACATACAGGGGCCAATCCAACAGTTAAGTGCTCCAGCAGATCTCTCTTCTCCCCACATCAATTTTCTCCCTTTACTGGATCATCTCCATCAACATTAAAATCATGTTATTTGCCCCATCTTAAAAACAAAGAACTCCCTCTTGAATCCACTTCCCCTACCAGCCACTTGCTCCTTTTTTTTTTTTTTTTCCTGCTTGGCTACAGGTCTTTAAAGACTTGTTAAAAAAAAAAAAAAAAAAAAAAAAGCTGTCTCCAGGTTCTTCTGTCCTCCCATTTACTCCAGTCTGGCTTTTGCTTTTGCTTCCACCATGTCTCTGGAACTCTTCTTATCCAGATCAAACTCCTAAATCAAAAGGTTTTACAGTCTTGACTTCACTTTGAACTATCAACAGCATTTAACAGCTCATCATTTTCTCCTCCTGGAAACGATTTTATTTGACTTCCACAAAACCATATTTTCGTAGTTGTGTTCCTAACCCATCCGCTGCTCCTTGTCAGTCTCTTTTGCTGGTCCCTTCTCCTCTCCCAATCTCTGAGCAGTGGACTTTGGTTCTCTTGTCTGTCCACACTCACTCCCTTGGTGATCTCATCATGTTTCATGGCACTAACTACCACCTATGTGGTGATGACTCCCAAATCTTACCTCCAGCTGGGCCATTTCCCCTGCAGGCTTCAGGCAACTGCCCATTGGATGCCTACAGCGCTCCTCCTACTTAACATTTCCAACCTTGAAATCCTGAGAGTCCTCCCTCCGTCCCCCAACCACTTTGTCCCAACTGAAGTCTGACTCATATCAGGCCTAAAACCTTGGTGTCATCCTTGACTTTTCTATTTCTCTTGCATTTCAAATCCAATCCATCAGGAAGTCCTTTTAGCTCTGCTTTCAAAATAAGTCCAAAATTCAACTACTTACCACCTGCACTGTTAATCAATACCCAAGTCTAATCCACCAGCATCTCTTCACTCTGATTACCCTTGTCCTGTTTCTACTTTTGCCCCCCAATGGGCCCTTCTCAACACAGCAGCCAGAGCAATCCGTTTGAACATTAAGGCAGCTCATCACACTCCTCTCCTCAAAATCCTGCAGTGGTCCCCGTCTCAATCAGAACAGAAGCCAAAGTTCATAGAATAACCCAGAAGGATAATACATGATCTGCCATTCTCTGACCTCAGCTCGTCCTTCCCTCATGCACTTAGCTCCTGCCACAGTGGCCTCCTCAATATTGCTGAACTGGATTCCTAGACAGACATGCTTCCCTCTCAGGATCTTTATGCTAGCCGGTGTCTCTGCCTGGATTCGTCCTCTCCCCCAAGTATCATGCTCCCTCACTTTTCAAGACCCTGCTTGAATGTCACCATGTTCCTCAGACCTGCCCTGACAACTCTATTTAAAATTAAACATGCTTCATACCTCTTAGCTTTCTTTATTATTTTATTGACAGAGTTTTTACCTTCTATGATATTATACAATGTACTTTTAAAATTATATGTATTGTCTTACTCTCCTTGCTAGCATGTAAATTTTAAATTCTGTGCAGGCAGGGACTTTTGTCTTTTCTCGCCAGTGATATATCCCGATGCCCCTGGAATGATGGCTGGCAAGTAGTATGAATGATAGCTCTGACCCAGAGTGCTGTAGCTGCAAACATGTCCCTGCCCAGAACAATGCCATTTGACCAGACACATTTCAGAGAAAGTTGTTCTCCCCCAAAGGGTCTGAAGAGTATGTCTCCTAACACCGCACACCTAGAATGACACAGCACCCCTAGAATGACCGTGATTAAGTTAACAACATGCATATCTGCGAAACTATAGCTGACATTCATTCAGACCAATAATTGCTGTATATACCAAGCACTCTTCCAAATACATTAAAGTGTTAGTTTAATCCTGTAGCAGACCTACCAGGTAAGTACTATTATTACTAACAACCCCATGAGGTAAGTACTATTATTACTCCCATTTTATGACTGAAAAAATGAGGCACAGAGGAGTTAATGGTTACTCAGCTAATAACTTGTTAGAATCAGAATTTTAACACAGGCAGGATGGTTTCAGAGTCCATGCTCTTAAATACTCCCCTCCACCTTTTCTTTAAAGTAGGAATGATATTATCAGGGGAAGTTTCTGTATAAAGATTAACTCATAATCACAGGACAAAAAAAAAAAAAAAAAGATCCTCATTGGCCTCCTGTCACTGCCTTGTTTTATTTGTTGACATTTTGGTCTCTTTTACTATATAGCCAAGCTCCTTAACAGCTAGAGGGATCATTTTATTCATATTTCTAAGAACCATACTCTAAGGCTGGATACTTAATACTCGGAAGGGGCTCAAAGGGGATTCGTTCAATGTGACTTTTTAAAGTAACTAAAGCTAGCAAGGCTTCTCACTCCTGCTGCATTGTTGTGGTTTTCCATAGCTTGCATAATGCCACAGGGGCCTGGAGATGAAGAGGTCCACCGGGGGTGCAAAGCTTAAACTAAATGTTAAATGCAGACCCCAGGCATCTTCAAATGTGAAGGCACTCAACATGTAACACCTGTTATTATGTAATAATTATTATTCACAGAATTTCCTTTAGTTATGATGATATTTTTAAAAATAGAAAAAAAAAGAAATGAGCTCTTCCCTTTTCCTTTTTCCATTTCCTAGGTTCTTTACAACAAAGTTCTTTATTTAATCCCAGACCAGAGCCACACCTCACTCTCTCTGCCATTTCCTCTTGTCCACTAGGATGTTGTGTTGTAAACTACCCAGCAGAACTTCTTCCCCTGTCCCCTTCTCTAGGATCTGTAGTAGTTGCAATACCTGATCTTACTTTGCTGTATCCTTCCCTTAGATAGGGAAAGGAGAAATGTTGCACAAAGGGATATTATAAGTTACTTATGGATCATTCCATTTGAAATTAATTTTGCTATGATACCCTCTCAATAACAAAGACCAATTGGACTTGATTAACCCATGTCCTGAATTGGTTCTTCTCTTCCTCTACAGTGATAGCCTAAAACATGTCTGTAGCTATTAACATGGGGCCATCCTCAACCCCAGGCCTACTTGTGGACCAACTATTTGTACTGGTGTTCTTTTTAATAATATGCCAATAGAAAGAATCAAGAAGTTTTTATTTGTAGAGTGCAGTGGAAGGATCACAGATTTTGGAATCAGACAGACCTGGGTTTAAGCCGTGGCTAAGCCTATTTGAATGTGTTATTTACTTCCATTGAGGGACAAATTTCTTTCCTGAAAAATGAGACTAATAACACCCAACTCATATTTTAATCAATGAATGTTATAAGGCACCATGCTTTCCACAGGAGACAGGTAGCACACAGGGAGCGTTAGAAAGTGAGGGCTTCTTCTTCTTTTTTAAAAAAAATATAAATGGCCTATATTTAAGGTATACAACACGATGATTTGTTGGACATATAGATAGTGCAAGGATTATTTTCTGTACTGTAGATTGCTACATGCAAACTAACAAACATCTTCTCACATAGTCACCTTGTTTGTGTGGGTGGTAAGAACACCCGAAATCAATCCTCTTATCAACTGTCCAATATTGAGTACGATATTATAAACTGTGGTCATCGTGCTGTACATGAACTCTTTAGACTTATTTATACTTTAACTTCAACTCCATAAGCTTTGACCAACATCTCCCCATTTCCTCCACCTCCCTGCCCCTGATTATCACCTTTCTGCTCTCTGCTTCTAGGGAATTGACTCTTTTAGATTGCACATATAAGAGAGATCACGCAGTTTTTTCTTTCTGTGTCTGGCATGATTCGCTTAGCATAAAGTCCTCACCTAAAGAGACGTTTCCAACCACACTTGCCTTCTTTTATGGAACTGTTGTCAATGACATCAAGCATTTGTTTTTACTATCCTATGTAAGTTCAGTTCCACATCATAAACTCATTTTAGAATTTAGTGCTAGGATGAATTTTCTCTTAAAAAATTGATGTTCTTTCATGCCTTAGAAAGGATATTTCATCCATTTTCACAGTGGATTTGCAATCGTTGTTAAGGAGAACTATGTAAACCCATGTTTCCCTTTGTATCCTGGTTTCCAGGAAGAAGCTCAAAGTCATGAAATGATTGTGATATGGAAATAAAGATTTTGCTTCCTACTACTTTTTTTTTCTTTCACATCTTTGATCTATTTTTATTCGAATAACCTTACTGGATATTTGGATTTCATTCTGTGTTCTCAAATATGAAGTATACATAACACATTAGCTCTTCAAATTAACACCAAAGAATTAACCAAAGTTAAAGTGGAATTTATCCCCATGCACAGCTTTATGTTCAAACTATTAAGATGGCTTATCTAATTTGGAGAATAATCTAAATATATTTCCAAATGATTAATTTCTGCATCAGATGTTCTCTTGCAGTCAGTCCTGCCCCCAAACTTTCCTGTGCGTTTGTATTGGAATCAGGCAGGAAAAGGATGCTGGGAGTGTGTGTGTGTGTGTGTGTGTGTGTGTGTGTGTGTGAGAGAGAGAGAGAGAGTGTGTGTGTATACTTTAGATTAACCTATCTCAGCAGTGTTTGCCAGGCCCACTTTTCTAATCATTCGAAGAGTCTGGATTGGTTGACTTTTCCTGAGGGGCAGACTTGAAGTTTCTTTGTAGCTTCTCTGCCCATCCCAGAAAAAAACAGTACCCCATGAGCACTGCTCCTCCATCCTGCAGGAAGCTCAGCTTATCTCCTACTCCTCTTCCTGTTCCCTTTCATCTGACTTTCACTATCTCTCCAGTTACCTCACTCCTTGATTTCAGATTCCCTCACGATATCCTAGGCTATGACATGTTACGATAAGAGAAGAGATACTATAATTCTTCTGAGCCACGTTGGACAGGGATTAAGTGTTTCGACTGACATGTCAGATCTAGACAGACCTCACTGCTTTAGAGATTTCTGACAAATCAGAGCAGGGGCCAGGATTCAGAATACGAGGACTGTTAATCCCAAAGGCAAATTTACTAAGCATCTACTGTGTTCCAGTCGACGGGCCTAGATGAGTAGAAGATGGAGCTAAAATAAATCATTTGCTATGTGTCTCTATATAAAGAATTTACTCCTGAGCCTATAAGTGTAACATGGTAATCTACTATAAAACATACGGTAAAAAGTGATACAAATGAGTTCAGAGGAGGGGATAACTTTGCCCATAGAGACAATGGATGTGACCCTCCTAAGGAGAAAGGGGTCTTCTAGACAAAAGAGATAATGTTAACAAAGCAAAGGAACAGTAAAGCCAAAGTGGATTAGGGAAGTGAGAAGTAACACAGGCTGCCTGAGCTCACGGTACATGGGATGGAGGGGTGAGAGATAATAGTGGGGGAGCTGAAGCCAGATTTGAGGGGAGCAGAGGGGAAGGATAAGGCTTTGACTTTTAGATTTCATGTCTAATGCCATTTTAATTAGGTCATTTCCTTGCTCTAAACTTGCACTGGCTCCTCCTTGCTGGACAAATACAGGAAGAGCCGGTGGCTGTGTAGGAAGTAGACGCTGATTATATGGGGCTAGGATGAAAGAGAAAGATGAGCTCCAGCCACACAGTTTGAAAACTCCAATAAAGAAATTGGATTCTATTTCCTAATATGTTAAACAAAGCTGTCAATCCAATCAAGGCTGCTCAGTTGAATATTCATTACAGGCCCAGTTAAGACACTGAATCCCTCCTCCCCACTCCTGACTGCCATTCTTATTCTCATGTTATGATGATTCCGTAGTTACAGATCTTAAGATTCTCATGGAAATAAGCACAAAACAGGTACCTTTTGGCTGTTGGGCCAACTGTAGGACTGGAATTTCAATGACTTAATGTTCCAGTGAAGAGGAGGTGGTTGTGTCACTAGGAGCTTGGGGCTACTTGCTTGCCCTTTTTGTAATATTTCACATATGGGCATAATTGCATTGTTTCTCTCAAGGGAATTGTTAAGAGAGCTGGCAAGAACACTTGTGTACAGAACCCAACGCTGGCTAGAGACTTAGTGTCAATACTCAGTAAGTTCTACATAGTTGTTTGAAGCATTTATTTCTGAGGTACAGATGGTGATGTTTATGGCTAGTACAGTTCCTCTAGACTCATTTGAATTTCTGGCCATTGTCGAGAACCAAGTTTCTATGAGTTACAATTATGACTAAAGAAATTGAAATTCATTTACTGTTTCTCAAACAGGAACCAAAAAAAAAAAAAAAACCCTCTATTTAAAAGAGTTTCTCTTATCATTGAAGAGGTTGATTCCTGAGGTATTGGCCTTGCATTTATAAGGTTGACATAAGAATCTCCTGAATTTTAACATGGGTAGATGAATACATTGTACCTTTAATGTTAATATTAAAGTTAGTTTTATAAAGGCTTCTCAACCCAACAAGGTACAAGGGAAAAGTTGCATACACTGAAATGAATTTGCTAGTCAAGAAGGCAAATATGGATACTTTTAAAGGGGACATTTCTTTCCCCCTATCCTAAGCCTGCTGGTAGAGCAGTAACTCTCTCTCTGTTTACTCTACAAAAAAAGCCCAGATAAAGTCTGGGGATCCCCAATAGCAGCAATGCTGGTGGGAAGAAATCACTTAAGAACTCTCCATTTCTCTGGTCTCTTAGCGTTGATGCGCAATGCAATCAAGACAAGCCCTAATGTGGTTTATTGTTTTCCTATTACACAAGCTAGTTTTGTCCCTCATCCCATCTGGCTCCTGAAGTTCATCAAAGTGACTATCCGGGTGGAAAATTCTTTACACAGTCAATTTTAAAGGAGCCATATGGATGGAGAGTAACATTACCCCTAATAAATAACTCACTGATAATTAGTTCTCAAAAGAAAGTTTTAACTCTCATGGGCTATTAGCATTTCATGTTAAATTCTCTAGGACTTTGTGAATAGTTGAATGCTTTGATCCTATTGGAAATATCAACCCCTTGTTTTCCATTCCAGCTGTCACAATCCTTAGTACAAGAAAGAGGAGGGTTGAGGTTGCATAGGAAGGAAGGTGGTGATCACATACTGTACACCTTAACAGGGAGTCCCTTGGGCAGAGGAGATCCAACACGCTCAAATCATCATGCCCTTATCCCATGTACATCCCTCAACCCTCCTTCTTTGTTATCATAATTAAATATAAATCATCCCCTTATAGTCAGTCATTCAAACCCCTAGTTTGGAAAATTTCCCCAACCCCTATTACCAATCTACTGCTAAACCTTATCATTTTTACCTCTTAAATATCTGTCGGTAGTACTCTTTTCTCAACCCCCTTTGCCTTCATTGATCACCTGGTATTCTTAACCTCACCCCTAGAGAAGGTCAGGAGCAAGTCCAGGGCTCAGGGGAGATATAGTTTCATTATTCCTGGAGCTAGGGAGCACTGGGTATGTGGTTGGCAAGACTCACCCAAGGTGATAGGAGGTGGAAGAGTCTAAAGGGAAAGCTAAGATCCACATTTTGGAAGAGAAAGTATCAAAACCCATGTGTCTTGATGGAAGAGGGGATGAGGCTATAGGGCTGTTGCTGAGTGATTACTCAGTATTTAAACTTTACACTTATGACAAGAATGTGATGGCCCAGTGGACACCAGTAGGCAGCTTGGAATTGTAAACTTGCAAATCAAGCCTCTGGTCTCAACAAAACTAATTAAAATTCATAATTATTTTATTTGTCCTTTTCTTTTCTCACATCCCCACTAAAATCTCAGCTTTGAGTCAGGGACTCTTCTATGTGTGTCACCATTATATACCCAGTGCTTCCCACAGTACTTTAACCGTGAGAGACACCATAAAATATTTGTTGAATAACCACATGAATTGGTCTTGAATACTGAAAATCTAATCTCATCACTGCAATGCTTAAGAATTCTTTAGTGATCAAGACTTTAGATAAAATAAATCCAGAATCTTCAGTTTAGCATTAAGCAAATAAACAAAAAAAGAAATCATTTGCTTAGTTCAGGTTAGTTTCCCAGTGAGTAACTTACCATTTCCTCCCTCCTCTCCCTGCAAGGAGGGCCAGTTTCTTTTTTTTTTTTTTTTTTTTTAAAGCAGAGTTAATCTTTTTTTGTTTTCTTTATGATAGTGACAGAGAAAGAGAGAGGCAGAGACACAGGCAGAGGGAGAAGCAGGCTCCATGCACCGGGAGCCCGATGTGGGATTTGATCCCCGGTCTCCAGGATCGCGCCCTGGGCCAAAGGCAGGCGCCAAACCGATGCGCCACCCAGGGATCCCAGGAGGGCCAGTTTCAATCACAATACACTACTTATGGCTTTTTGCACGTATCGTATTCATTAATCTCTTTCTTAATAAGAACAGCAGTTCAGAAAACTTTTTTTTTTTTGAGGAACTAAAAAAGGAATTTGTTTATTGAGGGTAAGAGGATGCAATAAGCAATATAAAAATCAAAAGCTTATCTGACTTTCTTTTACTGACTTTTCTTTCTCTGCTTCTCAAATGGGGGTTGGATTTTATTTGTACATTTTCTGAGGGTCCTGATCTGCTCATGGAATCCTTTATACAGGGGGAAGCTGTGGGACAGATTCCTTGAGACCCTTTGGGACACCTCACTCCGGGCGGAGTGTTGCTCAGTGCTGCCTATTTCTTGCCCTTCTGCTTCATGTGTATTACAAAATAGTCATTGCATGCAGAAAACTTATCCCAATCCTATCCCTGGCCTTGGTAAAGTAAGAAGACAGTGATGGTGAATTTTGTGCCAACTTAGTTAGGTTATGGTGCCCAGTTGTTTGGTCAGACACCAGTCTAGATGTTGCTATGAAGATTTTTTTTTTTAACATATAATTAACATTTAAATCAGTAGACTTTGAGTAAAGCAAATTGCCCTCTGAATGTGATTAGGTTTCATCCAATAGTAGAGAATTTAAGAGTAAAGATTGAGGTTTCCCAAAGAAGAAATTCCCCCTGAGGCTACAACACAGAAACACTGCCTAAATTTCCAGCCTGTGGCCAGCCCTACAGATTTCAGACTTGCTAGGCTTCCCAACCACAGCGGACAATTCTGTAAAATCAATCAATCCATCAATCTTTCTCTCTTCCCTCACTCCATATATCTATGTATATATGTAGAGAGAGATTATGTGGAGAACCTATACTGATACAGAGGCTTTCTATTTTAACTTCTATATCTAGAACTTAGCAGAATGAGTCAATTAAAATTTAAATCTGGCATGAAATCACTCTCCCTTAATAGAAGAGGGCTTTGCAGTGCAGAGATAGTCAGCTCATGGTGGGGAAATACTAGTGAGGTTAACTGACACCCCGTCCCCAGCATATCCCTAATAGCTTCTCCCATGCCCACCGTGACTTGATCATCTGAGGCATAATAAAAAATATTGAGGAAAATATGCATTTTATGAGTCCATTCTTTCTGTTTTGAATGCGGAGGGAATACATTACAGATTTCAACCTGCACTGCAAGCCTTGTGGATTGGAAATGGCTGGGGGTCCTCTGCCCTCCTGGAAGGAGGTAGCAAAATCAGCTGTTCTTGTAGAGTGCCCAAAAAATGGAATGCCTTTCCCTGTGCATCCCATCTCATCCCTTTTTGTGTGTGGCCTTTAATTTTTGAATGACTGCTGAGTCACCGAAAAAGACCTCTCCACACCAGTTGCTTTGGCCTGCTTGTCATTCAATCTCTGGTCTAAACAAACCTCAACCTGTCCTCAGTGAGGTAAGTAAGCACATGACTGGAGCTCTAGACAAGGATTGTTGGCCTCCGGCTATTTTTCTGGTGCTTACTGCACTTCTTGCATTTACACTGGAAAATGCCAGATCATTCCCAGCAGGTATGGCAGACAGTAGGCACTGGTAAATATTTACTGAAAATCTCCACCAATGAAATGCACACCGAGAGTTCTTACCGACATGCACCTCATCAGCTCCCTCTTGCTTGGGATCCTCCCTCTGAGTATTGTCCTCCTCCATCAGGGTCTTCTGCTGAATCTCAAAGGAGAAACTGGGATGGATGCCAGCCTGTACTCAGTGAGAAAAGAAAAGTACCATGACTGGGAAGCCAAGGCGACCTCTGAAAACCAAAGGTCAGCAGAGCTAACATCTGGGGAATGCTAACTGCTATTGAATTTGGAAAACATACATCCTGGATCATTTATAATCCCCCTGCTGACTATCCGTTAGAATGACAAATTTAAACCCCATCACCACCAACCACCACCAACAAAAGCTCACTTTTGGGTAGAATTGTTACAGACCTAAAAAAACAGATGTCAACAAGAGTATGGTCAATACTTAGAAGAATCAATTTTCAGCATAGTTGTTTCAGCTTGGATTTTGTTGTCACTTATTTTCTATGTTTTGTCCCATGTTTTGCGAGACATTCTGTTAGGTACTTTGTCTTTATTATTTCTATTAATTTTTACAAAATCTCATATTATAGAAAAAAAACCCCCCACAATGTCTTTGTTCTTAAGAGTTCCTCAAGGAGGGATGCCTGTGGAGCTCAGTCAGTTAAGCAACTGCCTTCGGTTCAGGTCATGACCCCAGGGTCCTGGGATTGAGCTCCACCTCAGGCTTCCTGCTCAGTGGGGAGCCTGGTTCTCCCTTTCCCTCTGACCGCCCCTCCTCCACCCCAACTTGTGCTCTCTATCTCAAATAAATAAATAAAAATCTTAAAAAAAAAGAAAAAAAAAAGGAATTCCCCAAGGAGCTCCTGACTTTAAGTCGGGCCTTTCTTTAGCTCTCAAATGAGTCTAATGTTCTCTGCAGACTCAGAGGTGCCCTACAATGCCAAATATTTCTCATCCAATTTTCACAGTGACTCTAAGACTAAGTATTTCCATTCCCATTTCACAGATGAGAGATGGAAAGCTCCGGAAGAACAAGAGAGTTATAAAAAGTCACATAACCAATAACGCATATTACCTTGTAAGGTTAACAACCCTTATCTACCATTCAGATGCTGAAAGAGTAACAGGTTTTGCTTCAGTTGTTCTTGGTATGTTAAGGAGGATGGGTTTTAATGGTGACAGAACTAGAGGCAGAAAGATCGTTTAGAGGTCTATACGATATTTCTAGGGAGAGATATTAAGAAACCAAAATAGGGTATTTGTTTAAGACAATAAGGTTCAGACTGTAATATACATATAGATATAGAAATAGCCATAGGCCTAGAGATAGATACAGATATCTTACCAGCACAAGATAACTTAAGAAAATTTGTTGGTACTGGAATGTGGGTACAGGGAGAGTCTGGTGTGATTTTGGTAGATGACGGTGCCATTATCTAAGAATGTAAATAAAGGAAGTGGAGCAGATGTAGAGTGAGGAAGGGAATCCAATCTTAGATGTGTTGATTTGGAATATGTCAGTAGAGCATCCAAGTAAAGTGCAGGGTAGAGACTATGGCTAGTGTTGGAAATTTGGAGGGTCAGATCATGAGAAGTTTTGCTTTTTCTAAAATAGGAGGGAGTAAGCTAAGTTGGTTTATATGCTGAGAGAAGATAGAGAGGGACAATGGTAAAGATCTAGAAGAGAGGGAGATGAAGTGATGGAGCAAAGTTGTGGGAGAGAGTGAGGACTGAGTTAAGAACCCAGTTTGAGGGTTGGCCTTGACTAGAAGAAGTGGTCCTCCTTTCAGAAGAGCACATAAAGGACGATGCCCACATGGCTCAATGACTATGGCAGGAAGCAATAAGAGTCAAGGATTTTTACATGCCGAGGGCCTCGTGGTTGTCAGTGAAATACAAAGCCAACTCTCCCATGGAAGGTCCACCAGCTTGAGCATTTTTGTAGGAGATAAATGCTGAAATATAGTCTGCCATAAGTTATATTAAAAATAAGCCTGTAAAACTTCCTGTTATAAATAATGCCATAAGAAAGGGAAAGACCCCCCACAGAATGATAGAAAATATTTGCAAATCATACATCTGATCTGAACGTGAAAGGACTCTTAAAATTCAAAATGGTCACAGGATCTGAATTTCTCTAGAGAAGATATAGAAATAGCCAATAAGCAGGTGAAAAGATGTCGAACATAATTAATCATCAGGAAAAAAACACATCAATAACACAGTATGATACCACTTGATACCCCCTGGGGTGGCTTTACGGAAAAAGACAGATAAAAACAAATATTGGACAGGATACTCGCAAGGAGCTTGTGGGAATGTAAAATGCCACTTGGGAAAACAATGTGGCAGTTCCTCAAATGGTTAACACAGAGTTGCCATAAGTTCCAGCCATTCTACTTGTAGGCCTGTATCCCAAGGAAGTGAAAACATACATTCACATATAACTTACATACAAATGTTCATGTCATCATTATTCGTAAGAGCCAAAAAGCAGAAACAACCCATATGTCCTCCAACAGGTGAATGGATAAATGAAATGTGGTATATCTGTATGATGGGATATTATTTGGCTGTAAAAAGGAAAGGATGCTCCAACACAGACAAACCTCGGAAATACTATGCTAAGTGAAAAAAGCCAGGCACAAAAGACCACATCTTATATGATTCTATCTATATAAAATGTTCCAAATAGGCAAGTCTATAAAGACAAAGTAGATTGGTGGTTGCCTAGAACTGGCTGTGGGGGGAGCCGGGGGTTGGGTGGGGTAGGGGGGGGTGGGATAGGAAATGATTGCTAATGAATATGGGTTTTCTTTTGGGGGTTAATGTAAATGTTCTAAAATTAGATTGTGGAACATTTTGAAACATATTAAAAACCATTAAAGTCTATAATTTAAACTGATTAGTTTATGGTGTAGGAATTACATTTCAGTAATTTGTTTTAAAGAAAGAAGCTCAAGGTCTGAGGAAAGGACTATGAACAGAGACAAGACCTAAAGAACACTGTTGAAGACCAGATAATAATAGTAATAGCCATGTCGCTTGGGGATTCATGAACCAGGCATTGTGCTAAGTGTTTGACCTGCATTAGCTCCTTTAATCTTTGCCACAAACACCTATATGTTAGGTACATTTTCTTATTTTGCAGACAATATAATTAAAGTTCAGAAAACATAAGGAACTTGTCCAAGGTTGACAGCAAGAAAGAGACAGAAACAAAATATATGGACTGTGTCTGTGTCTCTTCTTAAATACCTGTTTCCCACAAATGTTGCTCTTCTACTTAGCTCCAAGTTTCTAGGTTTGGCAAAAATGCCAGTGTCTTTAGGCCAATATATTTTTCCCTGGCACTCCCACAGCATTTTGTGGGAGCCCTCGACCAATCTGAGAGCAGTAGATAGCATTTTCATCCCTGCCATCCAAATAAAGGGTTGTAAAATAAATGTGTCAGTAATAAAGAGTTGTAGAGTAAACACATCAATAAATTAGCACTATCCTTACCTCCTCCTCACTCAGGAGTCTTAGAAGCAGGGCTACTACCTTGTCCAGGGTGGTTTCCTGATGTGCAGGACACTAAGAGATAAAGAAGCCAGGAGCTCAGCCCAGAGAGACTATATCTCTCCATTCCCCTCCATTCGGAGAGGTCTGAGTGAGAGGAAAAGAACAGAAGCCAATCTTGACTCCTAGGCAGAGAAACAATGCCCCTACCTATTTATTGCCTCTCGAGATGCTTCTCTCCGGTTTTGAGATCTTGATGCTACCTCTCAGCTTTCCTCACCGATTTAACTGCAGATATACATGAAGTAGTCCCTGGCATGGACTAGAGTCTCAAGAAATTGTATCTTCTTTTTCCATTCCTTTCACGGTCCTCCCTCCTGGCCCCACTTGGCCCTCAGCAAGTGCAAACTATTCACATACAAACCTCTGGTATAGAATGGGGTGGCTGTAGAGGCAGAGACAAAATACACACCCAGCTCACTGAGCTGCTCAATCTCCTCTGTGCTCAGTAATCGTAGCAAAATGCTGGGAACCATTTAAACCGAGACATCGAGTGTCTATGGAAACCACGACATCTCTTCACATATATTCCAGCACCACTTCCTTTATAACGTGAGCAGCAACAGAAGAAAAGTATTTGTAATAAAACATTGCAGTGCTGTTGTGAGCTTCCATTGTGCCAGGCTTTGGGCTGCAGATTTTGCAGATGTCATTTAGCCCCCACCTAATTTATTGTGGTGGGTTCACCCAATGGACAGATGAGAAAACAGAAGGTAGGAGAGAAGAAAGAGCTTTTCCCAGGTCACAAAGTCAACAAAGGGGGCCAGCAGCCTTCAAAAGGTGTGTGTGACTCTGAAGTCAGATCTCTCCATCTCCCCATTACCCCTGTCTCCCACAACTTTTCCATTGTCACCAAGTGCCCCTGGTGGAGACTGCTCTGCTCCAAGCAGTATGGAGGAACGTGATCCTAACACTTGAATACTTTTGCAAGCAATCATCCAATGTCAATGCAAAAACACAGATTAATTATTCAAAAACAAATATCACATTAAGAAAATATACCATGACCAAGTGAGATTTATTTCGGGGATGCAAGGATGATTCGGTGTTAGGAAATCTAGTCATATAAACAAAAAATTAGTAGATGTAAGAGGAATAATTATGTGATTGTGCCCTATAGGAAAACAAAAAAACTTTTGACAAAAAACTTTCTGATAAAAACATTCAAGAAAATAAGAATTGATGCATATTTCCTGACCACAACACCTCGGCCCTAAAATCAGGGCCTTAATGAACTTAATGTAAGTAATGAAGAAATACTAGAGACATTTCCACTAAGATTAGGAAAGAGTCAAGAAGCTTACTATGTATACAAATCTTGCTATCTCCACTACTACTCTTGCACACCGTTCTAGAGATATTAGCCAGCACAATTTAAAAAGACAGAACAGTGGGAGGCACAAGAATCGGAAAAGAAGTAACATTATTTTCAGATGATACGATAGTTTATTCAGAGAACCTGAGAAAATCAACAATAAACACAAACTATACAATAAATGTTAATTTATTAATATTAAATTTAATTTTAAGACTAAATTTTAGTCTTGTTAGTTTTACCATAACCTCAAGCTTCAGAAAAGCTGCAAGAAGAACACAGAGGATATTTTTCCCAGAACCATTTGGAAATAAGTTTTGAACATGGCGCCCGTCATTACTGGTTTGCTGATGTAACCCATCAAACAAGGACATTCTCCAGAAACTCACAGTATCAGGATCAAAATCAGGAAATTATCATTGACACTAGTATTGAATTCACAAACTCTTTTCAAGTTTAATGAATTGTCACAACGGTATTCTTTACTGGAGCTAGTTTAGGATTGTGTGTTGCATTTAGTGGTTTTATCTCTTTAGGGTTTTTTGTTTGTTTCAGTCTGGAAAAGTGTAGCACAGGTGGCCTTTCATAGACTAATTTACCCTCACTCCCAACCTCTGTGTGCCAGAGGTTTTGGGAAAGGCCAGGACTGACCACAGCCAAAACCCATCTTGTCAGACATACAAAAGGCACAATTCCTTGAGTGTGTAGAGAGAAGCTTGAAAGTGATGCTATACTTTTATCTTTTTATTTTTACCAAAAAAGTTTTAATAGGACTGTATAAGTAGAAATATAGTAAGCCATTCACTTTTTGTTGAATTCTTCCCTGATAAAATGCTCACAGGAAAAAATTGTCTCCTTTCCAAAATGGTTCTAGGATAATCTTTTTTTTTTTTTTTTAAGATTTAAAAAAATGTATTCATGAGAGACACACAGAGAGAGAGGCAGAGACACAGGCAGAGGGAGAAGCAGGAGGGATCCATGCCCTGGGATCCATGCCCTGAGCCAAAGGCAGACGCTCAACCACTAAGCCACCCAGGTGCCCCTAGGACAATCTCTTTTAGGTTAGATTTAACAATACATCTCTTAGGTTGTGTATTATTGGCCCTGATTGGTCACCAAGTAAATCTCAGGTAAGAAGACTGGTCTTAGATTAAATTTTAAACAGGTACACAGAAATACAACTGTCCCTACTGTGTTAGAAACAAGTTCTAGGCAAGTTAAAAAAAATTTTTTTTTTAAATTAGAGTCTGACTTTGTGTCAAAGTTCTGTTGGGGATTCTGGGAAATCTATTAGATTTCCACTAATTCCATGAAATGATAATTCAAATTTCTTTACATGGAGAACCTACAACTACTTTTCCACAATTATACTTTTTCTGATATCAGATCATTAGCTTTCATCAATTATCTGCAGAAATCCCCATTTGAACTCATTTATAGTTCGAGGGAGAGAGAGAGAAAGAGAGAGAGAGAGTCTTTTTTTTTTTATTTTTTTATTTTTTTTTTGAGAGAGAGAGTCTTAAGCAGACTCTGCCATGAGCCTTGAGCCTGACTTGGGGCTTGATCTCACCATCCTGAGATCACAACCTGAGCCAGAACCAAGAGTTGGATGCTCACCACCCACCACTCCGGTGCCCCAATAATATGGATTTTTAAAGGAAATTTCTCAAGAGATTCCTCCTTGGCTAACTTTGCGACATTGTGTTCTACATGTAGGGTTAGCAGAATGATCCCTAGAAAAACTTACAAGAATCTGGAAAATGGTGCTCTTGATAGCCCTTTCTTAGCCAACCATGGCTCATGTTAACAGATGCATTTAAGGACACATCTATTTAATTCTGTTTAATCCAGCATTTCTCAAATTTATTTGAGTATAGAACATATCTTTTTCACACAATGCATCACTATACCACCCCAAAAAGCACAAACTTTGTGAAATGTTGTTTTGGGAAATACTACTCACCATGTCATCCCCCTTTTTTATTAACAAAATCAGCAACTCTGATGTTTGGAAACTCAATGCATGTAACTGCATCTAACGTAGGAGAGATCATCCTAGAACCATTTTGGAAAGGAGACAATTTATTCCTGTGAACATTTATCAGGACTGTTATATAAGCTTTCCTAAGGCCTTCACTGAAGCTCAGTATTATTCTCTGGCTCTTTCTCTGCTCATTCCTAAACTTTAGATGTTAAAAAAAATAATAATAGTTTTAAAAACTGAGTACTTTGCAGGCATTATATTATTTAATCCATAGCCCTATGGAGTAGATTTTATTATTATAACAATGTTATAACAAGATACCAGGGTACAGAGAGATTTAAATAGCTAAGCCCAAGAAAACACATAATTAGTAAGTAGTGAAGCAAGTGTTACAGGCGTTAAATCCAGGTGTTCAGAGTCTGAGCCTATAGTATTAATCACGTATTATTTTGCTGGAGCATTAGTCATCGGTCTCCCTCTATTCACTCCTCCTTGGCAGTCTCATCCAGTCAAAGCCTCACCTTGTTCATGGCTTCTTAAACATTTCCCCTCAATTCTCTTCTGGGCCACAGACCCACTTGACTAACTTACTAGAAATCCCAGTGGGGAACTATCACTGGAACTTCAAACTCTATATAATTCTAATATAATTTCACCTTTCTCCCTGATAACTTACGCCTCTTTTTGTGTTCCCTTTTTCTAGTCATTCACATATTTCTTCCTACGACATATCTGAGCATCTGTTATGCATCTGGTACCGTGCCCTATTGGGGATATGCATAAAAGTGAACAGAATCGGGGTTCTTCCTCCTGGTTTCTATGGGCCCATAACTTAAGTGGTTTCATATGATTCCCAGCGCTAACCTTTAAGCCACCATAGCTTATACTGAGGCATCTCCTCTGAGCTTTACCTGAATTGCAGATATGTGAGCCACGTAAATGTTGTCATTGTTTTAAGTAATTGGGTTTTGACGTGGCTTATTAGATAGCAACTGACAGCCAGATTAGGTGCCCACATTTGTTTTGACCACTATTGTCAGAAGCAAGGTCGCATAGCACAAAGCACTGTTGCTGCCAAGGAGGCAGGCACCATGATTGTCAATCGTGTGCCATAATTTCTAAAATTTTGATCCTCTCTAGCATGTAACAAAGTGTTTTGCATGAAGCATATGTCAAATAAATATTTGTTGAATTGAATTATATTGTGATAGTAAGAACATACGTTTTGCTGTCAGATACATTAAAATTCAAACCACAATTCTAGATGCTACAGTTCTAATTTTTAAATAGGACAGATAACGGTAAAATGGGAAAGACTGAAGCTTGATCGTGAAGGATCTTGAATGCATGGTTAAAATTCTTTTTTTTTTTTTTTTAGGTAATGGGGACTCATGGAAGGTTATAGAGATGTGATCTGTGCATAGCAATTTTTGAGAAGGCTAATATGACTGTTAAATGTGGAATGAGAGGCCAGGTAAACAAAAGCCAGTTAGGAAACTAAAGTCAGTGTCCAAGCATGTTAGGATCTAAACAGTATATAGCCAGGAAATTGTTGGGGCAGGATTAAATGGCAGGATGATATTACAGGTGATGTTTCTATAGATTTTTTAATTGGAGCCTATAAAGGAGAAGATTAGTATAAGGGAGAAGAGGAGTCCAAACTTGATCCCAATAACCTCGCAGAATTTATTAAAAGTTGTTCACACAGGATACCCTATGTATGCTATAGCAATCTTACTTCTGAAAATCTGCCTTATAAAGACATGATAGCAAAAGTACTTAAAGCTATATATACAAAGATATTTTCTGTAGCCCTTGTTTGTGATAGCATAATGTTAAAAAAAACAAAAACAAAATAACCATCGTAAGGTATCTTTAAGTATGGTATGTCTATACAATGGAATAATATGAGAATGAAGTAAGTCTAAATAAACTGACCTGAATAAGTTTTAAGTGAAAACAGCATGTTATAAACATATATACATATACACACATATATAAACACACACATATGAATGTGTCACATATGTGTGTGTGTGTGTGTGTGTGTGTGTGTGTGTGTGCATGGAAAGGTGTGGGGGGTGAAGTGGTCTTAAATACTTTGAAAATTTGGTATGATTTTACCTTTTGGTGTTCTTCGCTTTTTTTTCTTTAATAAAAACATAACAAGGGATCCCTGGGTGGTGCAGCGGTTTGGCGCCTGCCTTTGGCCCAGGGCGCGATCCTGGAGACCCGGGATCAAATCCCACGTTGGGCTCCGGTGCATGGAGCCTGCTTCTCCCTCTGCCTGTGTCTCTGCCTCTCTCTCTCTCTCTCTCTCTCTCTCTCTGTGTGTGACTATCATAAATAAATAAAAATTTTAAAAAAAATAAAAATAACAAGGCATTTTAAGTTTACAAATTCAATGCCATTATAAGCAAACAGCACCGTTGATAGAAACAGTAGAGTCTGAAAAGATGATTACAGAGCAGAGATGATGCCTCGATGTAGATTAATGTGTATTTGGTTATACAGGGCTAAATCGTGGTTGGAGCGTAGCTGGACAGGCCTTCTAGATTCTGGTAATGGTAAGGCTGGTCGGGAGATGTGATCGATCTGGAGAGAGCTTGCTACTCAGGCTGCAGGGTCAGAGGAAAGCACCACAGATCTTTTCTATTTCTGCCTGTCCCAGGATTGGAGGGAATGACTCCTTCTGACACAGCCTGTTTACCCTAAAGAAAAACTCATGCCATCTAAGTGATTCTGTAATAATTAACTCTGGGCCTTCCAACCTACTGTGAGAGTTGGTAGGTAGGGCAACCTCTTCCTGGTGAAACTAGTCTTCATGAAGGTGTCTATGTCCATCTTGAACTTATTTACATTTATAACATTCCTGTAGAGATATCTCTATAGCTGTATCTGTATCTATATCTATATTCAGAGCATCTGTATCATCCAAATATCTGTCTAGATACATGGACAAATAGAAATATCCTGCCTACATAGTCTCATATGAAATAACACTTATTTGAATTTAGCCCAGAACAATATTGGGTATTGGGGCATATTAAATACAGGGTAAACATACTCTAAAAATGGATTCCACACAGACTATTATAGTGGTATGTTGTAGGGCCAGGATTCTATTACAGGATTACTGATTACTTCTCCAGATGGCTTTAAATTGATGACTCTGAGAAAATTTTTGCAAATGGGCCCCTTCTATCTTATTGACCCTAGAAATATGTTTATCACTGCTCCTGGGAAGATCTCATTTCCCTGCATGGCTTCAAATTGCTTTCGGCAAAAGAAACATTATGTATCTTACTAAGTGAATATTATCTCCAAAGCCCACTAATGAATTTTTTTTAATTCATGAAAAGCCTCTTTTAAAATCTGTTCAATATTTAATATGCATTGCCTTGAATAGGTATTAAATAATACATTTGACATTTTAAAAACACATATGCAAAGTCGCCTGCAGAAATCCCCACAATATTTGTAATTCTACTCATATCAGTTTCTTTTACATATTCTTCCCCAGTAGATTCGGAACAGAGACAGGGATAACAAAAAACTGTTGTCATGATGCCTTTCTTTTCTTTCCCTTTTTTCTTTACAAAGCAAGAGAAAAGTCATGGGAGTATGTTAATTGCCTAAGATCTCAGCCATTCATGCTGACAGTGCTAGGGCTGGGATGTGTTGACTCCCTTTGCTACCTTCTTTATTCATGATATTTAGAAATAAGCAATTTGTACATACCCAATAAATGTGTATACATTTCTTGTATATGGAGGTACATTTACATACACACACTTCTCGGGTGTTTATATTTTTAAATATTTTATTTATTTGTTTGAGAGAGAGAAAGAGCACAAGCAGGGGGAGGGGCAGAGGCAGAGGGAGAAGCAGACTCCCAGGCGAGCAGGGAGCCTGATGTGGGGTTCAATCCCAGAACCCCAGGATCATGATCTAAGTGGAAGGCAGATGCTTAACCGACTGTGCCATACAGGTGCCCCTATACATATATTTTTAATTTAATTTTTATTTTTTTATTTTTGAAAGATTTTATTTGTTTATTCATGAGAGACACAGAGAGAGAGAGGCAGAGACACAGGCAGAGGGAGAAGCAGGCTCCCTGCGGGGAGCTTGGTGTGGGACTCGATCCCAGGACCCCGAGATCATGCCCTGAGCTCAACCACTGAGTCACTCAGGCATCCCTACATATATATTTTAAATCACTGTCATGAATTAATATGCTATCTCATAAGTTAATAGAAAAAAATATAGCATTTCAAGTAAAGACTTCAGATTGCTTTAATGTCAGTTTCTTTCTTCCCTGAACAGAGATGCCAGCCTCAGTTTCTCTACTTGTCCTCAGGCAGAAGATGCTGCCAACCTATTCCAGAGTGTAAATCATTACTCTCTGCACCTGCTATGGATCTAGTAGATGGATAGGAATGAAAGGAAGAAGACAAACTGCTTTTCCAGCAACCAGGAACATCGCTGAGGCCGTGGAGGCTTTATGTGCCTCCGCATTTTAGCAGCTCTCTGTGTATCCTTTAGCATGATGGGGGAGGAACAAAATTACCAATTTTTCCATGATAGCTTGGCTCCATTGTGGTCTTAAAAAGTTGAAGTTGGGAGTTGGGAATAGACTTGAACCCTAATCTGTTAGGAATTGGAATCATACCTAATCCTTGTTGTTTTGAATAGTTCTGTTGGTTTGGTGATGAGAAGATGTAAGACAAAATGAGGCAAAAACAATGGAAAACAGAGTTATGAGTTTAAGATCCAGGGAAATAATGTGAGCAGCCTTCCAGAATCCAGTTAAATAAAAACCAAATAAGATTCTTAGAAAGGTAAGATCTCAAGACTTTTTTCCTTCCAACAAAAGAATAATGGAAAATGCAGGAATCCAGGATAAGAAAGGAGTGAGTACGATGCCTTCCTTTGGGGAAGTGGAACCGTCCATCCATTATTGAGTTGTTTTTTGGCTGTAATGCTAGATTTGAACAACCTATGTGCACACTTTCACCCTGTTCCTCTCTCTGCTGATGGCAGGCCTTTGTGAGATGGCGCAATGTGGACAGAATGAGGGAAGATAAATGACTCTCAAGTGATTTCCATGACCTTTATCGTTAGTATCCTGGCTTTAATTAATGCTGATGAAAGGAGAAGAGAAATGTCTTAAATCCTGGGTGAGCAGTCATTTACTCAGAAAACCATTTGAAAACTAAAAAAAAAAAAAAAAAAAAAAAAGATTGTAAATATTTGTCTCTGTTTATTTTGCTCTCATAACTGACTGAGTTCCCTTTCCTCTACCTAAGTGAAAAGACCCAGTAGATGATCACTATGGTGTGTTCATCTTTATATTTTACTGTGCTTGCCACCTGGTGGGGTGTCGGTGAATATTTGCTAGGTTTCATTGAATTGATTGAGTTAAAAAAAGGAAGTATGATCTTTCAGAAGGCAAAACAACTTTAAAATCTCGGTAAGTTTATCAAGTACGTCATTCCATCTGTGTTCATAGGTCAACTGAAAAGGAGGAATAAGAGAGGAAAGTCTAGAGATAATCCACTGACCCATAGGTAATTTGGAGATATCTTTGCAATCCACTCTTCCTGTCACTTGTGGGAAATATTGCCAGTATATAAATCAATCAGTGCCCTTGAGGCGGGAAGGGAGCAGAGCAACGTCCCATGGCCGCGTGTTTACCAGTCCAAGTGACATCAGCTGCTGTCCCCCTCTGGGCCTCTCTCTCTCCCACTTGACTCACTGACCAAGAAGAGAAGGGGCAACTCTCCTACTGGTGCATTTGGGAAATAAACTGACTCTACATAGTAGTTGGAAGCCAGTTGACCTTAAGAATTACACATTCTGGTCTCCTTCTCCACACTCTACATTGTGAGACCTGGCGGGGGGGGGGGGGGGGCACTGGTGGGTAAGTCTATCTAACTACTGAGTGTAGTTTTAGAAGTCTGCTGCTGTCATGTCCCTGAGCCAAGCCCTCCTTTAACAGCTTCATTAGTTACGAAGATGACATTTGTACCTCCTACCAGACTTCCATGTCTACCTTTCCATTGTTTTCACCAAGGACCCTTGGCTCCAGCAAGTCTACAAATCTGTATACTTTGCATCTGGTTATCTGATGCATATTCATGCATTTACTCATTCAGCCTTTCTTTTGGAAATAGTTCTTGAGCCCCTGGAATATGCCAAGTATTACGGCAAGCCCTGGAGCTCTACCCAGAAGGAGCTCCCGGTGTAGTGTTCTTATAAGGCAGTTTGATAACTGGGTGAGCCCAGATCTTCCAAGGGCGTAACATAGTCTCAGCTGAGTTGCTCAGTTTTTTGTGTTTTCTTAACTGAGTCCTAATGGAGTAGGATTTGGCCGGGAGGTAGCCAGGTCTGGTCTATCTGATCACAACTGAAGCTGTAGGGGCGAGAAGGGGCTCGGTTTTAAGACACCCTCCTCAGACACCATAGTAAAGGCCCTAGACTGCCTAGTAGGTCCCAAACCACTGTGTTAGAGATCAGAGGAGGGATATGGTCAGGTTTTCTGTTCTAAATAGGCCACTTTGAAGCTTGGAGGATCAACTCGAGGAAGGCAAGCCTGAAGATACCAGTTCGCAGATTGCTGTAGGTGAGAAATTATAGAATGTGATTTAGCAGCACCTCTGCTTATTTCTATTTTTCTTTTCTCTTATTATCATTATTATTTCTTGGCCGCCTTGACATTTTGTAGGATGAGCAGTAAGGAAGAAATTCCTACCTCTGGTGATGATGATGAAGAAGAAACAGAGGATGGTGATGGCCAGCATTCACTGGGTTCTTGCTATAAAGGGCCATGAGGCTAAAAAGCTTTTGTGCATTAGCTTACTTCATAGTCACTAAAAATGTGTGAGCTAGACAGTTTTATTCTTTTCCATTTTACATATGAGAAAACTAAAGCTTTCGAGTTAAAATCACTTTCCCAAGGGTGCACAGGCAGTAAGTAGCCGACCTGGGACTGAACCTCTAGCCTGACTTCACCTTCCGTTCTGATAACTCTGTGCTTTACAAAAGCTTCACAGCACTTCACCAAGTGCTTTCTTACACAATGTCTCATTCATCTTTTACTCGAATCGGTGAGTCAACTTTAAATTCACTCCAAAGAGAGTGGTTTATTCTCATTTAATAGAATCATATAATCATGAAAAAAGCTTGTGATGTATTATGAAATCATAAAATATGTTGCTCCTTATTTGTACAGAGATGATCAATTTAATGCCTTCTTAGGCAAATTTTAATTGTCAAATGTCTTCATCTTACCATCAAACAGATACATATTGGATGAATTTTAATGTCAACTTCAAATAAATATTCTGCAAAATATAATTAAAATATAACAGGAGAAGCGACTTCCTGTTTTGTTTTGTTTTGTTTTGTTTTGTTTTGTTATAGATGATTCATTCAGCATTCAACAACTACTAAGTATTATTGTGTGTGTTATGTATTATTGGTGTGTGTTATGTATTATTGCTTTTAAGCATATGGAAGATAATAGCCCATATGTATTATTAGCCCATGTATAATAGCCCATGTATTATTGCTTTTAAGCATATGGAAGATAATAGCCCATAACTTCATTACGTCTGCTCTATCATGTAAAGCTTAATTTAGTGTCATTATACAGAGGTTCTCACTATCTGCTTTCAGAACAAAGAAAACAAAGGAGTGCATCATACAGGTCAAAGCATCTAATAAATTAAATTAATTAAATTAAATATCTGTACTACCTGAAATTTACTAGCTTTATTCCTTGGAAATATTTAGATTAGGTTTTAATTCCCATCCATATTAATAAGGTAGAGATGACTGAGTTGCTTTATATTCATTGAACATTAGCTTACATAAATAGGATAGATATTTATTTTCCCAGGGTTGTGCGAGCTTCTTCGTTTGTGTTAGCATTACTTATTCCAAACATTCTAGGTTTAAATAGGTCCCCAAAGTGCCATAATGAACAACTTGTCATTCTCTGTGAATGGACTTGTGCTTGTTACAAGTGAAGGAACTACTGATGAAGAGTGACTCAAATCACCCAGCAAGTCCTGGCTGGAATCAGTCCTACACTGAGATATTATAGATACATAGCTCTGATTGGCTCCTAGAGATAGGCTGTCTCTTCCAGAGGGTTCTGGTTTATCAAACTTTCCCCTCTACCCCTACCCTGACCCCCTCGCCACATGACCACACCTCCCTGGGCAAAATTGCCAAAGAAATGTAGGATCACAGACTTCCTTCCTTGGCTAACTGGCCCAAATGATGGCATCACTGTTAGACTTCAAGGATTTCCACCCCTTGTTCTAATGTTATCTTTTCTTGGGCCCTGACTCTATGTATTTGAGAGAAAACATAGGGTCCAATTTTTGTTTAAGTTGCCAAGATTCCCCAGTATTTAGGCAAAGAAAGGAAAAATGGAGCAAGTGCTTAAGAGGACCCATAGACTTCAGACGACTATGCTTTCTAGACATGAGTAAAGAACATGTGTGTAGATTTGTCCCCAGTGGGCTGTTTATCCCTTTGAATAACTGGATAATTCCAGCAAATACCATATTGAAACAGTTTTACCTGACCGGTATATTTTTGAGGGTTACTTAAAAGACTATTCCAAGGTGCTCCTGGGTGGCTCAGTTGGTTAAGTGGCTGACCCTTGATTTTGGCTCAGGTCATGATCTCAGGATCCTGAGATCGAGCCCCAAGTCAGGCTCCTCACTCACTGGGGAGTCTGCTTCAGGTTTCTGTCTCTCCCTCTGCCACTCCCCACTTGCACACATTCTCTCTCTCTCTCAAATAAATAAATAAATCTTAAAAAAAATAAAAGACTATTCGACAAGACAATTCAATATTTAGTTTTATATTATATTAATTATAATGAACATACTAAAAATAGATGAAGATTGACTTAAAGAGAATCCAGATTTTATTCCAGAGAATTCTTTCATAAATTAAGCTTCTCAAAACGACCAAAGAGAAATGAATTGATTGTACTTCAATCTCCCTTTCGTTTTTTCAGCTCTCTTACAGGCTAATGATTACAGTGAGGCAAAAATTGAGAACATTCAAGTGAAAAAGCTGTTATAATAATGTAGTGCTTATAAGGGTTTATTTAAAAGGAAGTGTGGTTTAGTGTGTCCTTCCAAAGGAAGATGTCTATTTATCTGACTCCAAGCATTTCCCAGTCCACTTGGCTTTATTAAGAGTTCAAAAACAAGAGGATCTTTTGAAACTAATAACTTAATGTCTCCCTACAGATTTTTCCTTTTGGTGGGGTAAGAATCCTCATACACCCCCAAAGCAGTAGTATATTCACACAAAGTCAGATCCAGCTCTTTAGAGAAAATCTACATTGAATTGTTCTATACCATTTGTTGTTTGTTGAATTGTTCTACACTGATTTGTATTTGTGATGATTACCTAGATTACGGAAATTTATGGGCTTAAGCAAGTCTTTTCCTTTTTACTATTTCTGTTTTTTCACCTTTGTGTTGTTGATAATATTAAAGCTAAAGGAAAAAAAAAAAAAAACCTTCTCAGAAGTAGACCAAGGAGAGTCATTCTTTGAATTTATACAGTAAATGTTAAGTAAGATGAGGCTATCAAGAGATGGTACAGAATGGTAAAGTGTCGAGAAGTAGAACTGAAAGGAACAAATTCCCCATGGTTTCAAGAACACCCAGGCAGAATTATTCATGCATTTATGACTGAAAAGGCTAAATTGATTTATGGCTCCCCCCCACCCCACATTGTACCTCTAAAATATACAGTAGAGCTTACATCTATTGGGACACTCTCAATCATATGTCCATCAAAATGGTTTAAATAGTATGGAAAGTCATTGACTCATGTAACTGGATGTCAAGGACTCACTGGGCTTCAGTTGGAAGAGTCAGGAATGCTTCATTGCTGAGCTCTGCCAAACACAAGCTTCATCCTAACGATAGTTTTCCTCATGACTGCAAGACAGCTGCCAGCTGCAATCAGGGTCACACGCTCTTCCCTCCATGTCCAGTGTCAAGGAGACTGGCTTTTTGAAGGGCTTCTAAGGACAAAGAAGCTTTTTTCCTGGCAGTCTCTAGCAGAAGCTCTCTGAGCCCCATCAGTTAGGTTTAGATCACATGCTCACTCCAGAACCAATCACAGGAGGAAGTTATGGGGTAACCTTTTGAACTCTCAGGCCACTGAGGGACATGGGCCGTGTCAGAAAAGGATGGACACCTAAATGATATCATAGTTCTATTGGAAAGGAAGAAAGGGCAGTGAATGCTGAAGACCACCAGTAATGCTCACTCCAGAGCTCCTGAGAGGACATGGCTATACAGTAAGTAGAAAAATTATCATGACCATTAATATATAGTAAGAAGCTACCAAATGGGTCAGAGAAAAGATCTGTTTCTAAGAAGTCCTTCCCCTGATTCCTGGAGACCTGCATGGCTCACGGCATGGCTGGCAGGCTATTTCTGGTCCAGGCTGCTGGAGGGAAACGTGGAGACCAACAAATGGATTGGAGGATGAGAGCATGTAGCGAGGATCTCTTCACTTCTCATGGAGAAGAGAAAGCATGGTTACGAGTTGTCTGCACGTGGGGAAGTTAACAGAGAAAAGATGCTGTGCCTGACTGCTCTGCTTTCTACTATCACTTGTGCCTGAGCTTTTGCGTCGTGGGGGCATGTGATGTTCCTTCCACATGCTTGAGAACTTAAAACTGTAAAGACAATGGGACAGTCAGCAGCTGATGCTGACATCCCAAGTGGCACATTTGAGTCTGCAGCAAAGAGACTCAAACACCAGATTTTGAGGGGGAGAAAAGGGTATTTTACATTTCTTTCTTTCTTTTTTTGGTTTCTTTGATATACCAAGAAGTAAGGCTGAGTGGATATAATCCTAGAGCTTTAGAAAAGGAGTGTCCAAGTTAGATAGGAAAAGGAAGCTAGGAAAGCTTAATTATTTGGGTCCTGCTGCATAGCCAGGAGGCAGGCAGTCAGCCATGTGCTTAGACTCCCAGTCTGCGAGTTGGTGGAGGTGGAGGTGGAATAGGGCAATATTAGACTGAGAAGAACCCATAGCGTCTGTCTTGCTTCTGTTTGGGATGTTGGAAGGAGTCCCCTCTTTGGGACCCCAAACATCCCAGCTCTCTCCTGGGGTGGTGCATTCATTTCCTGGGGCTGCTATAACAAAATACTGCAAACTGGGTGGCTTAAAACAGCAGAAATTTATTTGTCTCACAGTCCCAGAGGCTGGAAGTCTGAGATCAAGGAGTTGTTGATAGGGCCCCACTCCCTCAGAAACCCCACTGGGAATCCTCCCAAGCTTCTGGTGTTTGCAGGAAGTCCTTGGCATTCTTTGACTTATTGCCACAGTACTTCTGTGTCTGCCTCTGTGGTCATAGGGAATGCCCCCACCCTTCTGTGCCTGTGTCTCTTCTCTTCTTGTAAGCATTTTGGATTAAGGCCTCATCCTGCACCCATCTGGCCTTATCTCAGCTACCTTATATCTGCAACAACCCTATTTCCAGACAAGATCACAATTTGAGGAACTGGGGCTTAGAACTTCAAATATCTTTTGTGGGGGGGGGGGCACAATTTTTAACCCATAACAGGTTGCCACATGAAAGTAAAAGTGGTACATATTAGACAGTCCTGAAATTTAGTTTTGTTCCCACATGAAATAGCTTCACAAATTCCCACTTGCCCCGGGGGGGGGTGGCGAAAAGTTTGCTGAAAGTCACCAAGTGAAGGCAAACTGGCTCTGGAGTTGGGAGTTGCAGAACCAAACATCTGAGGTGGGACCCATTAGGGAAGAACAGTCAGACCTCAGGCGGGATGCACAGTGCCCCTGAGGAGGGGCTGAGTTACAGGAGAAATTCTTCGGTCCAGATGAGCTGAGACGACAGACTACAAATTATGAAGTACACCGCTGTGGCTTTCATCAGCAGATGCCAACAGAGTCGTCAGTCTGGGGAGCAGCTGAGATCAGCCATTCCGCAGAAGGGACCAGCAGAGCTCCAGGCAGCACAAGATAGGCCCTAGAATGATGACTCCCCTCAATTACCTAGAGTTACATGTCCACACTCCAACGCCATCTTGGAGGTTAATAGGGGGAGGAAATGGGGTTCTGAAAGACTAAACATTTTTCTGAATAACCCAAGCTGAGGCAGATGAGACTATGGGCTGAACTAAATGTATACACCATTCCCCTCCACTCCTTTCTCTCTCTCCCTCTCTCTGTCTCCTAATGTCTGTCTGTCTGTCTCTCTCTCTCTCTCATACACACACACACACACACACCACACTGCTACCCAGAAGAAAGAAGGCTGGTGAGGAACATCAGGCCAGTCACAGAGAAATCAAGAAGACACATTTTCTTCTCTACCCCTTAATGGTTAGTGAACCCAGCACATATTCTCCATTTTGTAATGATCAGGCTTTTCTAAAGATCCAAAAGATGTTCATAATGTATACCGGCGGTGATTTTAAATTTGCCTCCAATGTAAGTTTGTTGTGGACGCATCTGTCTCCACACAGGCGTAAATAAACAGGCTTTTACTAGGTTTATGATAGCTTGGTGGCGTTGGGTCAGTGTGGGCCCAAGGGCCAGTGAAAGAACTTCATGCAGACTCTACTCCACAGTTCTACATGGCAGAGAGAGTGGCTCCTTGACAGAGGCCCCCTGAGATCCGTGATCATTTGCCTTAACTTCTTATTTTCTACAGACCCGTGATTCCACGATTCCTTGAACAATAACCACCTCTTCTGGTACCGTTGTGATGTGACGCTGCTGCATTTGAAATTTCTGAGTTGGGTTGATTCAAATGACATCCTATTGGGAAGTCTCTGGAAGCATAATGATAAGCATTTTCTCAGGCAGAGTAGCCCAGGGTACAAATGGGGGTACACGTCGCACAACATTCATTCCCTATCTCAGCTCTCATCCGTGGCCACTGTTAGAATTGCAGCTCTGTTTAAATCAAGAATTCTGGTCTGAAGCGGAAGGGATGATCCGGACACTTGATCTTCCTCCTGGATCCTGAGGCCACCTGGCTGTAGGTGACTCTGGAAGTCGCACCGCTTGAGCACCCCAGCATTTCAGGTGATCCCACGTGCCACTAACACCACTGCAGCAGCTCTCCAGCCACCTGGTCATCATCTCTGAGGCTCCTCCAGGAAAGCAAACGCTTGGTGTCTTAGAGCCTGTTTTTTCCTCCCAGACCATCCATTATATAACCTGTCACTCTGCTTGACCAGATATATTGTAATTATGTGTGTATTTGTTTTCCTTCAGGGCTAGAGAGCGAGTTCCTCAAGGGCAGGGACTGTGCCTTCATCTCCTTATTTGTCCTGCTATGTCTGGTATGTACTATGTGGCCAATGAAGAAAGGAAAGAATAAATAAAGGAAGAAGAGTTTGGGTGACATTTGGTACTGGTCCCTGTCACCGGTGTGGGCCAAGGAGGGGAGAGAGGACTGAGAAAGGAACTCGAACCTTCAATGTAATCCCTCAGGCTTTTCTTCTGCAATTTGCCAATCTTGCCTCACAGGAAAAGCTTCTATGCCTTGACTTTTGAGTCCCTTTCATTGACTTTTCACTGCAGTGGAAGAAAGTCTGCTTCTTTAAGAGAGAGTGAGAAAATTCCAGAAATGTGAATGGTCTGGAGACCACACAAAGGGATCTTCATTTCCAGAAGTCAGGACTACTCTCTGTTCACTGAAAGTTTGGGGGTTTTGTGGATATTCCTGGAGTTGAGAGGAATCTGAGAGGTGTCTCTCGTACATGTGCTTTTCGTTTTTCACAAAGAAAACTGTGCCCAGCTGCTTGGGCACCTGAGTGGCTCAGTGGGTTAAGCGTCTGTGGGCTCAGGTCCTGATTCCAGAGTCCTGGGATCAAGCCCCAAGGCAGGCTTCCTGCTCAGCAGGAAGTCAGCTCCTGTCTCCCTCTAGCCCTCCCCCTGCTCCTGCACTCTTTCTGTCTCATACTCTCTCTCTCAAATAAATAAATAAAGTCTTAAAAAAAAATGAAAGTAAACAGCTGCTTGAATCCTAGCAGAGCAAGTTGTTTTCATTGTACTTTAGGCAGGTCACTCAAACTTTCTGAGTCTTATCTTACCTTTAAATCAGGAGAAATGACACTTACTGTCTTGTGTTTAGAACTAGAAATAATGTTATGCATAACGTGCCCAGCAGTGTTTGGCATTTATAATTGGTGTTTAATCCCTACTACTACTATTATAATATTTAATATTCCTACTTTGCATCCTGCGGATTTCTTACCTCTTTTTTCTCTTTGGTTAGTTTATATTGAACGGATGACAGAGCCCTTTTGATTTCTCATTTGAGTGTCAATAAAGTATAGTAAATTTTGTTTGGACTCTCAGAATCCTTAGTGATTCGGATTATATTCAGAGATAGAAAACAAGTATCTCATTTTGTATATATAAAGGAGTTTTATATTTAAAGACTTTAAATTTAAACCAGTCAAGCCATTTGTATATAAAATGGGGGAGATTCCTCCCCCTGCCCACCTGCCTGGGTACAAAGTACAAAAGAAACAGAGAAAAATACCATGTGAGACACTAATACCTAACTTTACAACCTAAGGGTCTGGCTCCAAAAAATGGACTGGAAAGGTAATCAGCATAGTTATAAGTAACCTGGCCTGATTTTTATTTATGGGGCTTGACATATCATTCCTATTTGCCAAATACAGGATTTCCTGACAACTGAAACTCAAACTCTTCTTATAGAATGTGATCATGCCCAGTAAAGCTGTTACTCCATGGAAGCTATATGTCTTTTCAGCACTGACGTTTTTGCCTGCCAGCAGTCTGGGCTGGAAATGAAACCTGCAGTTTCTGACCATCAGACAGCCTCCTGGGCCTCCCGTAGGTTACTGATATTTTCCTAAGCAAAGCAGTAGATGATACATTTTAATACAACCTAAGAAAAATATAATAACACTTGGCAAACAAAATCTTATTTTTAGTATCATCCCGCTGGTATACCTAAGAATGGATTCATGGTCGTGGAGCCCATGATGATTAATTTTGGATCAACTTGGGTAGGCTGTGGAATCCTGATATTTGGTCAAACACTGGTCTGGATGTTGATGTGAGAGTGTTTTTTTAGTTGAGAGTAACATTTAAATAAAAAGATTGAGTAAAGCAGCTTACTCTCCATGATGTGGGTGGGCCTTGTCCAATCAGTTGGAGGCCTTAAGAGACAAAAAGGAGACATTCCCTCTTACCACCCCAAAAAGAGGGCATTCTGCTAACAGATTATCTTCCAACTGGATCTGCAACATTACTTCTTCCCAGGCCTCTCACCTGTGAGCTTACCCTGCTGATTTTGAACTTGCCAGTTCATGTGAATCATGTGAGCCAATTCCTCAAAATAAATCGAATATGTTGATTTGTTTTATGATAAATCATATATATTTAAGCTAAGGCCTCCTTGAGGATCCACCAGCCAGCCCCTACTTGGAGGCCTGGCTACTGCGCCCTGGAGGCCAGCTGCTCCTTTGTGATACTCTGCCCATTCGGCCGATGAAATGGATAGCCATCACACTGGCCCCTTCGTCACTGAGAACCTTAGAAGTGCCAATCCCTTAGGCTTTCCCACCCAGTGTCTTGGGTCTTAGACGGACTGAGTCTCGTCTGGCCCAGAAAAGGTATGTGAGATCCATCGGGGTGACAGGACATCAGTTTCTTTGGGGCCTATCTTGGGAGAGTTTCTGAAGGCAGACCTGATTCATCTCAGAGTCACACGAGAAACCCAGAATCTTTGGGGATCTTAGCCTAGGACCCATATAAGACCTAAAAGGAGACTTCCCTTGAGGTCTCCAGGGAGGGAGAACTTCAGACACTTTCTTAGAACTGACTCTGGTTCTGGAGTAGCACTCTTTCCACTAGCACATTTTGGCTGCTGAGGTTTGAAGGCAGAACTATGCCTGACTCTGGAATTTGTTCTTGTGTTACACTGCTATGTCAATTCAAAAGTGAATTACTATCCTGACAACTGTCGATATTAGTAAACACAGTACCATCCTTCTACTGGAGCAAAAAGACCCCTGCACTGGGCCCCATGCTTGGAGAGCTCCATTCTGGCCATGCTCCTCTGGCCCTGCCTTTTTGGGTTTCTTCTTCTTCTTTCTTCTTCTTGACCACGAAGTGGGTACTCCGGATTGGGGAATCCCATGTCCAATGTCTCTGTTTATAGTCCCTGTAGATCTGTTTCTCAAAGATACATACTATCCAAGTCTGAGAGGTGGCCACAGAGCAACTGTTTATGGGTAATGTGGGTTGAATTCATAGGTGTGGGCTAGTGTGAAACACAACACAGTGTTAATGGATCTGGGATTGAAAAGAGAATGATCTCTGACTGGGCCATAGCTTTCCCTGCATCACTATTTTAAAGTGGAATTCTAAGGGATCTAGGATCCTACAGTTGCACCTTGTTTTCCAGGTAGTCATGAAGGTATTTTTTATTAAGATTGGAAGACAAAATATATGCATTTAAGCACTTTTAGCTTTGTTTTTAACTTTTAAATATTTAGACATGGAGTATTCATTGGCGCTCTTGACCATCTATGTCAATCATGAGAGCAGGAAGGAATCTGTGACTCAAATAAGATTCAAACTAGCTGACCACCAAGTCCTCTGCCAACTCTGATTCTACATGTGGTAGTTAGGGGCAGAAGAATGTGGTCAGACTCTCTCTCGAGAGCTCAAGAAAAACAAAGAGGAACAACCTCAAGCCACTAGGGCAAGGATGGTTTGCCCTAGGTCCAAGTTTCCTTTGGTTGAAACGTCTATCGGACACCGCTTTTCTTCAAAGCTTCTGACCACTAAAGCCCAAGAGACATTTCATACCGTGCCAGATGTGGTTTGTAAAGGAGGTCTGACAACTCTCACCAACCTTGCTTGGTTTTCAGCCCAATAATGTATTTGATAAACATGGTGGTATCTTGAAATTGAAATTCACAGATCCCCTTGAGGCTTGTTTATCTTTGGGGTACACATGTAAAAGAAAACCAGAATGAGCCGTGATATGATATGAAGATATCTTTCTAAAAGATAAACAACATCAGGGTTGATAAAATAAGGGGTTTGTTTCCTGAAAGGAAGTATGGTGTGTCTGTAGAGAATGTACTAATTATATTTCTAGGACACCCGGACAACCTCTTCGGTTTTTTGGACATTCTGGGCAGCTTCTCAAAATTCCCTGCTATATAAATTTTCTAGAAAAGACACAAACAAACAAACAAACTAGATTTTGAAATGAAGCTCGTCTGTGCTCAGTGTTGCCAGGTGAAAAGCAGTCATGTTCTGGGATATCTCAGGCTATGTCATGCATTAAAGATGTAGAGAGGCCTCCCACATCAGGTGATTAGACAGGAATGAGATTAAGTGACCTTGAATTTAGATGGGTTATCTACCCTGTTTTGTTTTTGCTTTTGCTTTTTTTTTTTTCCTCTCCTTCTTTCTTTCTCTCTTTCTTTCTTTACAGATTCTCATACAGAAAAATTTGTAAGAATTCTCTATCTCTGAAGTTAAGAAGATTTATCATCATGAACTAGGATGGACATGGACATTGGGAAGAGACATTGAAAGGGAAAAGCAATAAGATCTGTGAAACAAAACAAATTTTGGAGACTGGAAGTACCTAGTATGGTAACCAGAATTCAAGATGTATCAGAATGATTATGGCACAGCATGTAGCGAATGCCAGAATTTCCTCAGGATCCAGCCAGTCTGGACTGGTCCCCTCTGACCGTGGAGGATGATATAAAAGAGCTGCACTCTGGAGCCTCACTACTGGGTCCCACTGTAGCACTAGCAGGACTCCAGCTAGCAAGTGCATTACCGCTAAGAGAGGTGTGATCCCGTAAGAACCATCTTCAAGAGTGACATTGTCTGATATTGAAAAAACATGCAACCATGGTCCATTCAGACTCTTACCTTATAGAGAGGAAGTAAGACTCACCCACTTGGGGTAAAGTCACTACCTAGAGTTCTCAGATAATAAGGTTAAGTAGGAGGCTTGAGAGTAGATCTCAGAGGGAGAAGCTGGACTGAGTACTACTAGCCCACATGGAGGGAGACAGTAAAGTAAGCAACAGCAGTAATAACAACAAAAATCTGTGTAATCATATTTCATGAACGTACAGGTATACCTCATTTTATAGTGCTTTGCTTGTGCTTTTATTTGCATTCCAGTTTTATACAAATCAAAGGTTTTTAGCAACCTTGCATCATACAAGTGAATTGGTGCCATTTTCCCCACAGCATTTGCTCACTTTGTGTCTCTGTGTCACATTTTGGTAATTCTCACAATATTTCAGACTTTTTTCATTATTCTAATATTTGTTACGGAGACCTGTGATCAGTGATTACAGCTCACTGAAAGCACAGTTGATGGTCAGCACTTTTTAGCAATACAATATTTTCAAATTAAGACTTGTACATTTTTGGGATCCCTGGGTGGCGCAGCGGTTTGGCGCCTGTCTTTGGCCCAGGGCGCGATCCTGGAGACCTGGGATCGAATCCCACATCAGGCTCCCGGCGCATGGAGCCTGCTTCTCCCTCTGCCTGTGTCTCTGCCTCTCTCTCTTTCTCTCTGTATGACTATCATAAATAAATAAAATAAAAATTAAAAAAAATTAAGACTTGTACATTTTTTACAAATAATGCTATTGCATGCTTAACAGACTACAGCAGAGTGTAAACATAAGTTCTAAATATTCTGGGAAACCAAAAAATTCATTTGACTCACTTTATTGCGATGGTCTAGAACTGGAACAGTATCTCCATCGTAAGCCTATACTTGAACTAAGTTTAGAAAGTAGATTGTATCATTTATTCAACATATAGCTCCCTAGAGGAGCTCACTCTCCTGCTCTCAAAGGCCAGCCTAGCACCATTTGCAAGGCCACTAAATTTCTCTCTGATACTCTGCTGAATAAAAACACAAACACACATGCAGTTAATTTTTTATTTCTTTTCAAGCCAGACTGACTTTTTTTTTCAACCCATTTCTGACTCAGCTTATATTTAACGGAAACCACAACATTTTACCAAAGGATTTCATGCAAGAGATCAATCTCAGACATAAACAGTACCATATTAAAAAAATGAGAAAACATCACTGATAAAAATAAGATGCCATAGTGGATCAGAGAAGAAATAAAGGCCTAAATAGTCTACAGAATTTAGTTCACCATGTACTTAATAACTGAAATAATCTATCACCAGCCTATCTTCTCCCCTCAAGAGACCCACTGCTAGTAAAGTGTATAAAATGTACTATCCTTTCTACTCATTCTGAATCCATTCTTACAATTCGACCAGATAAGCACGGTTGTGATTAGCGTTTCTAGAAATCAGAGAAGCCAAGGTCCCTAGCAATTTTCTGAGCCTATTTTTAAATGTTGGGCTACCTCCACCTGGGGTAGCCTTGGTCTTAAATAAAATTGGCTATGAGATAAGTGTTTGGAAAGGTACAATATAAATGCCAGAAGCTATGGGAAAAGAATTGTAGTCAACAGATCCAAACTGCTCTTTAGCCTAATTGGAAGAGTAAAGAATTAAAAGGTGAGAATTGTAAAGGGTGTAAATGTGGCCTCCTCAGAAAGTGGCCTTACTAATGATTTACTTCTATGACTGAAAACTGATGAAGAGCAGAAGCTATACCAATTTTAAATAACAATGGAATAATAAGCCTGTATTCAGCACTCTCTAGTGTTGGACATTGTGCTTAGTTTATAAATATCCATATATGTACATATACAAATTTGTGTATGTATGTATGTAAGTATGTATTTATTTTTTTTTTAATTTTTATTTATTTATGATAGTCACAGAGAGAGAGAGAGAGGCAGAGACACAGGCAGAGGGAGAAGCAGGCTCCATGCACCGGGAGCCCGACGTGGGATTCGATCCTGGGTCTCCAGGATCGCGCCCTGGGCCAAAGGCAGGCGCCAAACCGCTGCGCCACCCAGGGATCCCTAAGTATGTATTTATTATTTACATGTGTAATATGCTGGACATACTGGTATTCTCAGTCTAAGCAGTAAAAACAACCCACGCACTCAACTAATAAACAACTCTTGGGTTTTGCTACATTGCATATGGCCCCAGAAAGAGAAGATGGTTTTTGTCTCCCACACCCCACCCCTTATACCTATAAGATAATTGGTCTGTCATATCTTGTGTGCAAGAAATGTTAAATGAACTGCTCCTCTTTTTCACAAAATAACATAAGACATGACTGTATAATACTTAATGTCATGGGTTGCAAGATGAAAATCTGTTTTATAACCTTATTCTAAGGACTGCTCTAACCTCCTTCAAGTTCTTTTCTAGAACTCTTAGTCAATCATTTGCACTCTTTATGATTTTGTCATATTATACTTTAATAGGACATATTTGTCATATTATGCATTAATAGGACCATTATTTTTTCTTTGAATCAACTCACTGTTAATATTTAAATTCACAAAAGCAAATTTTATATCGCTACTACAAAATAAATAGAAGGAAGGCATAAAAAGAAGCAATACAAGAAAAAAGAAGAAATAGAAGAAATAGAAAGAAAATTCTATGACTTACTCCATTCTAGTTAAATATTGCTTCTTAAGAAAGCTGTGGTCCGAAACCTACTCCCTCTCTTAAAAAAGGCAGATTGGGAAATGGCAGGGAGGTGGTGAAAGGTACAGCGTCCCTGAGACTTACCCTCGATGGAATCAGAAAGATAAAAAGGGAATTGAGAAGGACCTCACTTTGCGACTGATCATTATCTCTCCCACTGTCAAGAGCAAGTACTTTACCTGTTGGGAATCACTGATGCGAGTCTCTTACCTATTAACTTGGAGACTTGGTTATTTGGGCTATAAACTCATCACAAATGACTGCAGTTAGACTTGGCTAGGTACCAATTCTTGCATTCGGCTTTTCAAAGGGCAGAACAGGTTTACAGATGGGCCAGTTGGGGCATTTTTCAGGCCATGGTAAAAGAGGCACATGCACTCTAATGGGTCTTGAAAGGTGTGGACGCAGAGGCCTGCTCTAAAAGCCCCAGGCACTCTTTTCAGCCCACAGAAATGCTGCTCCTGGTTTAAGGCCAGGATTCTTGAGCTTCATGTGCAGAAGAATCATCTGAGGAGCTTGTTACAGTGTGAATTCCCCACTTCACCCCCACAGAGTCTGCTCGGGAAGGTCTAGAGTGAGACATCTGATGATTCTGATGTAGGAGGTAAAGGATGACACCCTGAAAAACCCAGGAGAAGGGAAAAGAAGGTTCCAATTTGGGAACTGGTCTGTCTTATCCTGTGTGCAAGAAATGTTAAATGAACTGCTCCTTCATCTGGGAGTCAGATGGTGAGGATGGAGCCAGTGTTCTGAGTATAGGACAAAGGGGTATCTTAGGGGAAGAGATGGGAACTCAGAGGTGGAATCCTACACAAGTAAGTGGGCTCCAAAAGCTTTCTCCTGCTGGAGTGAGAAGAACTAAGGCCCTAGAAAAGCCTCCATGGACTTGTGTACTGATGTATACCAAGTGTAAGGCTTCTAGAACTCATTTTGTTCAGGACAAAGTAATAGTGAATGTTCTGCTGAGCTCTAGAGGGAAACACAGGTTGATGTTGGAATAAAAGAATTGCTGTTTAGTGAGAAGGTTATCACATTATGCTGAAGTATTTGTACTTTCTTGAAGTTTACCATAAACTGCAATGAATAATGATAACTCTGTGTTAGGCACTTTATGTATTTGAGCCTCACATCTTTCCTGACAGGCAGGTGGTACAATTCAAGTTTCACAGAAAAGGAAACTGAGACTCAGAGAAATTAAGTAACTTGTCCAAATTTACCTAGCTGCCTCTCTTTATGATTATTTTAGAAATGTTTTCCTAGTGATTAATTTGTATTTAGGTAGATCTTTGAATAACTAGTTCTAGTTCTAATAGAAGAAGCATCACTGGGCAGGGAAAGAAAGCTTAGCGCCACTCATTTCAGTCATATGGACTAAGGGGGTATGGTTCCACAATGCCCTCCATGGGGTGGATGCTCATTCACACTGGAGGAGATAAAAAAGCCTATAGATCGATTAAATAACTCTTAACAAACAAAATGAACAGTTGTTCCAGTCTCCAAACTTTGGGCCAATCTCATCCACTTCTGAAGCCAGTTACAACCAAGCCAGAGCCATCTAAAGGACCCCTCCCCCTCCCACACGTTCTCTGAGCACTCTGGCTTCCTGTTCTGGCCCGAGTTGCATCTGCTTTGTCTTCCTCACTCTTCTGGCCAGTTCTCCCCTCCCCTCCTGGACTGTCCAAAGGCCAGATCAGGGTCCTTGTCATGATTCACTCGCTCACTTTTGCAGTCATCTATGTGCCAGACTGGGTCAGATGGTGGGGACATCACAGTGAAACCCATTCCCTTCAGGAGTTTAGAGCCTAACAGGCAATATTTCAGTAAGTGATTACAGTGGCACTGTAGAAGCTGTTAAAGAGCTGGCTCTGAGAACATACACCGAGGGCACAAGCGGGGGTAGAAGGGAGTTTAAGCTGGGACCTGAACTCTGAATAGTAAAAGTTAGCCAGACCATGGAAAGGTTTGTAGGAGGAGAATGTCCCTTGCAGACAACAATGGCATGGGTAAGGGGTCTGTGAGTGTTGCATAATGTGCAATTTTAGCCACTGTCATTTCCATCACCACCAAATTCTGACAAGTTCCAAAAGCCCATTTCCAGCTCATATGTCTCTCATCATATGTCTCTCAACATTTAAATGTTGATAGATTCCATAAGAAACTTTGCTTATATATTGCTCTTTCTCTAAAATAGGAGTATAATTGGGCTTCTAGGTGGTTGTTTTGTGAGTTGCATGGGGAACATCAGGGTGTAAAGGGAAGTGGCAAAGACTTTTATCCCATTTTGTTCCAGTCAACCTTGTTGAATGGGATTGTATAGCAGGTGTATGGATGTACCATTACAGATTTCCTTTCCTGAACCATCCATTCTCACCCTTAAATACCTCCTTCTGTCATAGAATTTATGATTGATCATAGAATTTGGTGTATTTCTGTTTATGTTCGTTTCTTCCCCTTCTGCTTCATATATGGTCCTGTATATATAAGGGGGTCAGTCTCCCTTGGTTTTCTACCTCTGCTTACTTTTCACCAAGTTTTCATCTTGTCTCCTGATCTTGGTATATTTATTTGGTATATTTATTTTAGCAAGTTCTCAGGCTCTTCCCATTTAATTTAGGGATCATGAAGCTATCTTTTCCTAATATGTTTTGGCCTTTAGGGAAAACCTAGGTATGGGTGAAGTCTTGTGTCAACCCCTCTCCCTGCCCCGCCCACCTCCTTCGAGTCCATGGATCAGGAATGAACATGTGTCGGATCAGAACTCCTAATTATTTTACCATTTTGGCTAGTGGTTCTCTATTTTTTAAATAAAATGACATTAATACAATGAAAAATTAGTATCATTTGCAATAAATAGATCATCTAAAAATAAATACAGTGAAAACAATGCCATGTTATTAACGTCAGCTACATTAAAAACTGACTGGGAGCTACAGTTCTGTAACATGTCACAGTGGGAGATTTTAGCTGTTAGAGAAGTGAGAAAGATAATTTAGCATGTAAATTCAACGTTCTCTGCTGTGATGAGATGTTGTTTTGTGCAGTGTTCTTTGTCTTTTGTGACCCCAAACCGGATTCGCACTTGGTTGTATATCCTGCCTTTTGGGAAACCCCAATCTGGGCCATGGTCTCACAGCTGAGCTGCAACTGGGTGTGTTTGAAGCAAACTTATATTCACTTCAGGCTGCCACATGGTGGGAGTCTAATTAAGATTGCCCTTTGAGAAAAAATATGGAACATTTAAAATTTTTTATAGTTTTATAAATAGATCATCTAAAAATAAATACGGGGAAAGCGAAGCAAATGTTATTAATGTCAACTACAGAAGAATGTTATACTTCTATAGTTGACATACAATGTTATATTAGTTTCAGGTGTTATATTAGACACAGTGATTCGACAATTCTATACATTATGTTAGGATCACCCTAAGTGTAGTCCCCGTCTATCACCATACAATGTTATTACCACACTATTGTGTATATTTATTATGATGCACTTTTCATTTCTGAGACTGATTTATTTGATAACTGGAATTTGGTACCTCTTAATCCCCTTCACCTATTTTGCCCATCCCCCTGCCTTCTGCCCTCTGGCAACCACCAGTTTGTTTTCTGTATTTATGAGTCTGTTTCAGTTTAAAATATGGAACGCTTTGAATAAAATAAAAGGAAGCTTCTTAAGTGGATGGAGAGTAGAACAGGCATGTGTGTTGGGTTGCCAGAGGCAGACTTGGTTTAATGTCCTCTTTTACTTGCAACAGTGCTGCAGTTTGGGTGATAAATCATATATTGACCTTAATTAAGTAGCTTAAATATCACACTCAGGTAATGAATCATGGGCTTCAGAGTACATTACTTCTTTATCCGACTCCAAAATTGATGGCAAAGGAGAGAAAGTCTAAACCAGGTTGGGGACTCAAATATGCTTTATAGTTTTTCCAATTGCTTTAGAGTTATTAGCAATTTCTGGCACTTTTCCACCTTCATTTCCTTGAGTTGTTCTTTCCACTTCTTTGTATAATTTCCAGCTTTGTGTACCATTCTATGTTTCAGTCTTTCAATCAAAATATTTACATTCTGGTAGAAGGAAAAGCATCATAAAAACACAAAGCCTGATAGGTTTGCTTGAGCCTTACATCATTAATTTTTTCTCCTCTCATTTAATTATTTTACATTGGTTAAAGACTAAAGACCAGAAGGAGAGGAAACCCAAACATACTGAAAAATGCCACTTCTTTTTTTTGCCTTTTCAAAAGTTTCTGAGCTGCCCAAACCCCAAAGAAAGTATTGTGCACTTTTAAAATACTTGAATGGAAAATTTCCATTCAGCAAGAGTTCTTTCCTTCAAATCTTCTAGAATCCACTATTACATGCTAAAGCACCTTGCTACGTTTAAGGGGATTGAAGACTTGGTGCCTTCTTTCTAGAAGCTCTCAGCCTGATGAATGATACTTATGTAAATAAGCAACACAAGCAATGTGACAAGACTAATAGAGAAGCATCCTGTCAGTCTTTGTAATATCTTTCTGGCAAAATCTCCTTTTTTTAGTGTCACACTACTTCATCTTGGACTATGGCTGTGAAGTCTGCTCAACTGTTCCTCTCTCAAGGCTTTTGGAACAAGATTTAAAAATAAACAGAAAACGTAAAAAGTTAACTTGTCTGACTCCAAGCTATATTCTTTGACTTTCTCTTCAGAAATTCAAAGGCAAGTGGTATGTGATGGACCCCCATCTGAATCCTTCTTCAGGGACTTATCTCCATGAAGTTGCTTAAAACAGTGCGGTTGAAAACCAGGCAGGAAGTAACTGTCTCAGGATGACCCACCATACGTGAACTCCTGCTGTAAGCCTGGAGATGGTCTCATGGAGTCAAAGAGGCCAACTGAGAATGTCCTAATGATGTCATTATCCCTCCCTCCTTCACTGGTCCTTCCCAATGTTAAGCAGCTACATTATTTTTTTCCAATACTTTTTTAAAATTTAAATTCAAGTAATTAACATATAGTGTAGTATCAGTTTCAGAGGCAGTGTTCAGTGATTCATCAGTCTTATATAATACCCAGTGCTCACTCCATCACATGCCCTCCTTGATGTCCATCACCCAGTTATCCCATCCCCCACCCCCTCCTCTCCAGTGAACCTCAGTTTGTTTCCTATTATTAAGAGTCTCTTATGTTGGTCTCCCTCTCAAATTTCATCTTGTTTTATTTCTCCCTCTCTTCCCCTATGATTCTCCGTTTTGTTTATTAAATTCCACATGTGAGTGAAATCGTGTGATAATTGTCTTTCTCTGATTGATTTTGCTGAGCATAACATCTTCTAGGTCCATCCATGTCATTGCAAATGGCAAGATTTCATTTTTGTTGGCTCAGTAATATTCCATTTCCATGATATATATACACACCACATTTTCTTTGTCCATTCATCTGCCATTGGACATCTGGGCTCTTTCATAGTTTGGTTATTGTGGACATTACAAGCAGCTACATTATTAAAACTTAAATTACAAAAAAATCAGTTCCCTGGTCCTTCTGTTGGATCACTGAATAAATTTGGCCCCTCAGACACTATGTGTTTATGCTGACCTCTCCCATTTCCCTTCCAGAGCACTGTTTTTATGAAGTAACTAGCTTTTGTGTTTACTGTAACTTTTCATAAAGACACAATCCATGTATAGTATTCCTCCCTCAAGGAAACCGTCTCAAGTTCCACTCACATCAAATGAGAAAAAATAGTGATCACAGAAAGATGCCCTAGATGAACAGATAAGATTCTAAATGATGGAATATCCTTGAAAAGGATATAGTGTCGACAATAAATCTATCTGACCTCAAACACCTTGGTAATCTTCAAAATGGAATTGCACATAAAAGACAGCGAGGAGGACTTGGTTTCTTATTTGAGTATGGAATTCAGATTCTGGGACTTCACAGGGACTCTGTTGGTAGCAGGGGAGAAGGAAGAGTGGAGGCGCTAAAGGAATATATCAAGTCTCTCACGTTGGGGCATTGTTCTGAACATAAAAACTGAAAGTGGAAAATCACTAGCCTACTTAGGATGAAGGTGGCAAAAAGAAACACTAGTCAGGCATCACTATTTTCTCTCTTTCCTGGACTTCACAAAGGCATGGTCTAAACGTGCTTAAAAGGAGCAAAAAAAAAAAAAAAAGTTTTTAATGATTCTGCTGCATATTGATGATCCAGAATCACACTACTCAGATGAGCCTGAGAAACAGAATTATGGAATCTGAAGGGCAGAAGGGACTTTAAAGATTATCAGTGTTTCTCAGTGTGTGTGTGTGCACATGTGTGCTTGCATGTCCATGTGGGTAGGAATCTCTTGTTTCACAGTCAGCAGGCTGCCAGTAGAGAAAGAAAATTCCTGCATCTTACCACAGAACAACCAAATCAGAATTTGGGGGGAGCTACAAGTCAGAAAATCTACATTTCAAAGATTCTATGTATTTATTTATTTAGAGAGCTTAAGTGGGGGGAGGGGCAGCGGGAGAGGGAGAGAGAGAGAGAGAGTCTCAAGCAGACTTTACATTTGGTGCAAAGCCTGACAAGGGGCTTAATCTCAGGACCGTGACAGCACGACCTGAGCCCAGGTCAAGAGTCAGATGCTTAACCGACTGAGCGACCCAAGCCTCCCTAGAAAACCTACATTTTAAACAGCTGCCCAGCTAATTCTTACATACATTAAACACTGAGACTCACTGGCCTAGTCCACCCTTCATTTACTGCTGAGGAAAGTGGGTCACTTCTCCAGGAAGGCTAGCTGGTAGCAAAACACAGGCGAGAGCAGAGTGCTCCTGACGCCAGTCCAATGCATTTTGTGTATGATATGATGAGGAAATGTGAACTTTCCTATAGCAATGATTACATCCTGTTTGCAAAGCTTCCAGTTCTGCAGGTACTTTGATTTTATCAGCAAGATGCTAAAGGGTGTACATTCTTTCAAGAGGCTTTAACCTGCAAGACCAGTTGCTTCAGTCCATCTGAGAAACATCCTGATGACTCAAGATGAGACACCCTCTGGTTGGGTCTCTTCATGCAGCCAGGGTCATGTTTGGCTCCACTCTGTCCCATGGTAACCACGAGGTGCAGCTGCTCTTATAGATGCTCCTGTGTGATAGCAAAGGATATGTTTTCCCTGAGGGTTTCATGGGGCATGTACTTGAGCTTTTTGCACAGGATGCCCGCTCAGACTCTCTCTTTGGTTGGTGTGTTTGCCTTCAGTTTAAGTAAGTTTTCATTTGGCTTGTTAGCCTCTAGTTTCTGTCAGATAGCTCCGGGGCAGGATGACCATGACATTGCCCCTGGGGTTGCCAGCAAAGATGTGATATAGTGTGGGTCCTGTCTTAGTATATTCTTTTTTTTTTCTTAAATCTTCTCAACAAAATTTTTAAGTGTGCATAACATATTGTTAACTATAAGCACAGTGTCATATAACAGATCTCTAGAACGTACTTGTCTAACTAAAACGTCTTACTTTTGTTTTATTCTTCAGGCAGTATCTAACCTCTTAGGTTTGTACATTCTCTTGGATTATATCATGACTATTATCCTTAAACCTCTATAAGTTACTAAGCCAGTGAGCTTAATTTAAGGTAAGTCTTAACTTGAGATAAGTTGTTTCATTGACTTACATTTCTTCCGACCTTAGCACCATCAGAAAGCGGACATTCTGTATGACTGGTGTACTTGCCAGACCATGCCTTAGAAGTGAGGAAGGGATCTTATTTCTGGAACAAAGACCTGACATACAGTTACAAATTGGCATTAAAGAAAGAGAATCTGTCTTAAGAAACGAGGTTACTAGTGGCTTCATAGATTTTGGTGAAGAAAGGAGGAAATCAGGTTTGTGTGGATAGGAAGTGGCTCATTGCCAGGCTACGGGTAGGCTCTCAAGAATTACTGACATGCCACAAAACCACAGGCTTGGAGACAGCATTCTCATAAGGGAAGAGGTTGAGCACAAGGTCACCAAAGGCAGAGGGAAATATTTATTTTACTATTTAGAGTTGTTTTCCTTTCTTTAAACAAAGTCTCCTTCAATTCCATAGCAGGAGATTTCTTCTGGCAGTTCTGATTTATGTGGATTTATTAGCGATTTTCTCAGGAAGCTGTGGCATCACACAAAGGCTCCTAGTCATTTTATCAGGTAATGGTTGTTACCTCTACAAAGCCATAGTTGACCAACCAGCAGATCGCTCAGGGTTCTATCATTACCTGATTTGTAGAGAATAGTAATTTATTAATGTAGCGTCTCCTGGATTACAGCTGTCAATTCCTTCTGGAAATTATAGACCAAATCATTGCCTTTCTTGGGAAATGTAATTTAAATATACTGCTCAAAGATCAAATATACCATTGATGTACATGAGCTAATGGCTTTGGCAGAGATCTAGACCCTCATTTCTGAGTTGTTTAGTATTGGTAATAGGATTGTAAATGGGACCTTAAATAGACTGTGCTCATTATTATATTAGTCATGAGAATTACAACCAACTGAAAAATACCTTACAGTTCATAGAATGAAATCCATTCATTTTACAAATTAAATATTTAAGGACTCAGGACGGTAGAGACTTGTCCAAGCCTCCCTGGTCTTTAAGAGCTTTTATGTTAGGGACACCTGGGTGGCTCAGCAGTTGAGCATCTGCCTTTGGCTCAGGTTATGATCCTGGGATCGAGTCCCGCATCGGGCTCCCTGCAGGGAGCCTGCTTCTCCCTCTGCCTGTGTCTCTGCTTCTCTCTGTGTCTCTCATGAATAAATAAATAGAATCTTCAAAAAAGAAGCCTTTAAGTTGGAGCAATAACCCATGCAGATTTTGTCTCCTTGATATTGTTACTCATGTGAGATGAACCTATTGCTTATATACATGTCTTTAAATACCAGTTCTGAGGAGGAGTGAAAGTAGGTAGCAGCATAGGATGTGGAGGGGGAAGATGACCTCCTTTTTCTGGGCAGAAATAGCTGATGTCATTCATACAAAGCCCTCACACTTGATTGCCCAAACATCCAGTGCTGCTGAGAAAATGAGAGGAGATGTCTATGGATGGAATACCTGGGTGGGTCAGGCAGGCTCTGCAGTTTGCCTCATCCAAAGGTGTCAGAAGTGCTACACCCTAAAAATAGTTTGATCCACAATTTTGAACTCATTCCCTAAAGCCCAGGAAACAAATCAAATTTAGTTTGGCCATGGCTTTTCCACTATGGCTATACATTAACTTTTGCCAGGGGAACCTTTAATATCCTCAGTGCCCAGACAGTGCCTCAGAGCAATGAAATCAGGGTTTCTGGGCTGGGGTCCAGGTACTGGTAATTTTTAACACTCCCCAGGTGACTCTAATGTGCAGCCAGGGCTGAGAACTATCGAGTTAGGCATAAAATCAGGGAAAAAAAAAAAGAAAAAAAAAGATTGATCATAAAATGTTCTTCCTATGAAGGAAATAAAGCAGTGTTTCAGTTAACTGCATTTAGCATATTATTCCACATTTTGCTGGCATTGTTGGTCTGTGGGATTCATTTTTCTTTTCGAATTTAAGGAAGTCAACATTTAAACCCTAATCTTCAAAGAACATGCATTACTTTCCCTCTCTATGTCCTCTGTCTTAAGATGGAATGCGCCAGTCAACAATAACTGTCATTTACTCAGACCCTAACGTTTGTCTAGTCCTGTCTTATGCATTTTGTACACTTAATTTATTCCTCAGAGCTGTGCATTAGGTTTTTTTTTTAATGCATTAGATATTATCATCCTCATTTTATGTAAGGGAGAACTTGACTTCAGAAAGTTGGGTTGGTTGCGTAGTCTAAACAGCTGGAAGTGACACCAGACCAGAACCCCTGAACCCTGGGGTTCTCTATTCTGGCGTCTGCATTCCCATGACAGCATGCTGGACTGAGGATTAGCAAATGTGTGCTCCTGTCCCGGATCTACAGCTAATGTGTGATCTCAGACAAGTCCTACACTTAACTAGCCTTGAATTTCGTCATCTTAGGAAAAAGAAAAAGGAGGAAAAAACTAATAAGAGACCACGAAAAAGAAGCCAGTCACAGAAGATTACATTCTGTGTTATATAAAATGTCATGTATGTGAAATTTCTAGAAAAGGCGAAAGTATGCCAACAGAGAGTAGTTTGTTGGTTGCCTGAGGTTGGGGAGGGAGACTGACTCCCCAAAAGGAGGTGCCAGGGGAACTTTCTAGGGTGATGAGGGTGTTCTCATCCAGATGTGGTGATGGCTGCATGACTGTAGCTATTTACCAAAAATCATCTAACCAGACATTTGCAACAGGAGAATTTCCTGGTGTGTGAATTACATCTCAATACAGTTGTAAAAGCAGTTCCCAGGCATGTACTGCAAAATGACTGCGAGAACGATTCTATAAACACTGTGTGTGGCGTTTCCATGACACGGAACTGTCATTGTGCATCTTTATCAACAAATTGGTCTGCTTTTTTTTTTTTTTTTTTTTTTAGTTTTTATTTAAATCCCCGTTAGTTAACATATATTTTCTGGTGTGCAATATAGTGATTCAACACTTCCATACATCACCCAGGGCTCATCATCAGGACAAGTCCCCTCCCTCATCTCCATGGTCTATCTCACCCATCGCCGCACCCACCTCCCCTCTGGTCACTGGCAGTTTGTTCTTGGTAGTTAGGAGTCTATTTCTTGGTTTGTTTGGCCTGCTTTTTTGATGCACACATTTGAAGTTGGTAATTCTTGACAAATGTATACATCTGCGTAACTGTGACTACAATCAAGATATAGAACATTTCCATCACCCCGAAAAGTTCCATTGTGTCCTTCCAATCAACCGCTTTCCCACCACCCCTGCCCCCAGGCACCCAGATGTGCTCTCTGTCATTAGAGATTAGATTCCTTTTCATGAGAGCTCCATAAAACCAGAATCAGACAGTATGTCCTCTTTTGTGTCTGGCTTCTTTCACTAAGCATTTCGTTTCTGAGATTCATCTGGGTTCTTGCATTTATCGGTAATTGGTTCTTTTTATCGCTGAGTAGTATTACATTGTGTGGATGTATAGCAATTTGTTCCCAGCTATTATGAATAAAGCCATTATAAGCATCTATGTGCAAATATTTTGTGGACTTTTATTTTTTATTTCTCTTGGGCAAATGCTTATACCTAAGATGAATTTGTTGGATAATATGGTAATTGTATATTAACTTGCTATGAAAATACCTGTTTTTTAGAGTGACTATCTCAGCTTGATTTCCACCAGCAGTGCACGAGAGCTTTAGTAGTTCCACAACCTCTCCTACATTTAGTATTGGTTTATTACTGTTATTTTGTTTTTTAAGATTTTATTTATTTACTCATGAGAGACACAGAGAAAGAGAGAGAGGCAGAGACACAGGCAGAGGGAGAAGCAGGCTCCATGAAGGGAGTCTGACGTGGGACTCGATCCCGGGTCTCTAGGATCAGGCCCTGGGCCAAAGGCGGCACTAAACCGTTGAGCCATCCGGGGTGCCCAACTGTTATTTTTATATTATTGACTTTATTTTTTAATAAGATTTTATTTATTTATTTATTTATTTATTTATTTATTTATTTATTTCAAAGAGAGAGAGCAAGCATGAGTGGGGTGGGGGACAGAGGGAAAAGCAGGCTCCCTGCGGTGTGGGGAGCCCTATACGGGGCTTGATCCTGGGACTCTGGATTATGACCTGAGCTGAAGGCAGATGCTTCACTGACTGAGCCACCCAGGCGCCCCTATATTATTGACTTTAACCCAAAGTTGGCATTGTTCTATCATTTATATCAACGGGGGTTTTTTCAATGAAATTTCTTGTTACAAAATTTTGAGTTTTTCTGAAAACAAGTAGGAAACATGAGCCTACTTTTAAGTTCAGTGTGCAAATTAAGTCTTCCTGGTTGTCATCAGTTATGTAAAAATTTAAATAAATACTGCAGTTTAGCAATATTCTTTTACAAAAATTTCAGTTGTATGCACTAAGTGGCACCAGCTGTGATTTTAAGTCAGAAATAAAAGTGTTTTGTTTTGTTTTGTTTTAGGAATAAAAGTTTAATTGAGCAAGTTGTGGATATCCTCATAAAGCAGAGTACGAACCAGTTAGTCAATTGACGTGGGACTGGTTTGGGGAGGTTTGGCCCCATTATCTGGGCGAGATGGCATGTCATGCATGATGTCCTTTGAATCAGGAAAGACAGACACATGAGAGGGTAAGGGACACACGTCAATTAATTCTTGTGCCCAGACTTCTTCCTTTATTTTTGACATATTCACCTGGACCTTTGTGGTGGCTAATCATAGGAAATAAAAAAATGAATTAAAACTGGCATTTCTTCCACCTTGAAAAGTAATGAGATGATGGTAGGAAGAATGTTCTGAGGTAGAATCCGATAAGGTCTTCCTCCACAGGCTTTAAAAGAAAAAAAATCTCTTCTCATAAATTCTTCTAAGCTTTTACTGATAGGTCATGATTTTCAGTGGAGGCAATTTCATTCCCCACGGGCATGAAAATTGGTTCTTGGTGGGGTGGAGGAGTGAGGGGTAAAAGAATTTTACTCTTTTTATGTGTAAAGCACATACATACATAACAGTACCTAATCAGATATAATAATGTATCTGTGGTATTAAATTTCGTGAGAGAGAGGATGATTAGGAAAAATATTCAAAAGGTTCTCTAGGGCTGTGGAAAAGAACAAAAGATTTAGAGACACTGGAATAGAGAAAGAACAAGAAAGGACAGATAAAACGTTTTAGGGGATTGATGAAGTCAAATGTCTTCCAGTGACTATGTGCATTTGGCCTGGGATTGATCCCTCAGAACCTCCCACAAGGTACTGCTTGGCCGGAAGTCATTAGCTTTGGAACAAGAAGGAAGAAACCTAAGATTCGTTTGTTTGTTGTTGTTTTAAAGATGTTTATTTATTTATTTATTTGACAGAGAGAGAGAGGGCACAAGCAGGGGGAGAGGCAGAGAAAGAGGGAGAAGCAGGCTCCCTGCTGCACAAGGAGCCCCATGCAGGGCTTGATCCCAGGACCGTGAGAACATGACCTGAGCTGAAGGCAGATGTTTAACCGACTGAGCCACCCAGGTGCCCAAAACCTAAGATTCGTTAAGAAATACTTGTAAATTGAAAATTTTCATTCTTTATCTCAAAAATATTGACATCTCATTTTTTAATAGATGAGGACATAAATGTTCAGCGAAATGGAGACTTCCAAGTCCTACAGAGTTGGAAGACACAGTTGACATTAAGTTCTGAGATAGTTTGATTTCAAGCCCAGGATTTCCTATGCCTTATATGATGGCTCCTGCTTGCTGGTGGGTGGGATGATGTCCCATCCAATCATCCCGAATTCACTGAAAATGGACTCAAGTGCCTGAGTCAGAAATTGATGGATTCTCACAGTTTAAATTCCAGAGATGACTAGCAGGTGGGGTGGAACTGTCGCTGAGGCATGTCAGGTTCTGTGTGGGTGTGGGTGGGGGAGGTGGCATGCTAGGGAGGCGACAGCAGACTGGAGCTAACAGGAATCCAAGAGGCTGGGCTAGAATAGAACCAGTCTCGGGATGCAGAGGACCCATTAGTCACAATCTTACATTCCTTTCCTTATTGGTCAGTGAGGAGAAGCATTCTGATCCAGACCAAAAGTTGAAGAGCCACGTGAGTTTTGGCGAGTTGCCTATTCTCTCTGCTTCACAGCAAAAAGTGGATTTTTTTGTTCTCCGTGTTCTCCATACTGTGCTCCCAAGTCACACATGCATCGAGGAATAATCCCTGATTTCAAAAATAGATCAATGGCCATATAACCACAATGAGCACGTAGACAGCTTTCTGCCTTGGGTTTTGTGCCTACTACTTAGTATAAACTTTTCATATAAAATCTCCTACACACAGAGTGAAATCTTTCATCTCTTTGGTGCTACCTGATATTATATATCTGCCTTATTTTATATTTCTGCTTTTCCTTTCCTTTGCCAGTGATAGGTTGCCATTTTAACTATGATTAATTCTATCCTTTGGGAAGAGTCCCTTAACCTTTACCTTTTCTTGGGAGGACAAAAACCACATGTCTCCATCACCCACCACCCCAACATGTAGGCAAAATAAAAACCAAGTGCAAGCAAGACTGCTTGATTCCCTTGGTAGGGAAGAAGATAGGCTAACAAACTCAGAGGCAGAAGGTGGAGGTTTTAGCCCTATGCTCATTTCCTTCTCTTTAAAAGAGACGTAATGCATGATGATTGCCTCTTTCTGCTGTGACAATGTGTACAAAAAAAGAGAAACCTTAAAAAACTTTCATATCACTCACAAGCCATGAGAAGCCACGATTGCTGTTATTTTATTATTAACCATATTAATTAGCCTAACATCTGTCCTGAAGGACAAATACCGAACATTTCGCAAGAAGTTATGGGTCACCTTACTGTGTGCTAGCCTGGAAATAAATCAGATGGAAAACAGGAAATAAATATTCTAAGGTATCATGGAATACAGCAGAGGCACCAGAGAGGTATCACTATTTTGGATTCTCAAGGAAGACTTGAGGTACAAGGTCTCCTGGAGTGGCATCTAGGAAATCAGAGAAGAGGAGGAGCCACTTGGAAGGCTCTCTGCCATCCTTCTTTCCTTCCTCCACGTTATACTACAGCCTTCCCTCGAGCCTCCAGAGGCAGAGTGCAGTGACTGCTGGGTTAACACTTTGGCCTAGGTGGTTTCCTGTATGGAAGCACCGTGCTCTACAGAGCTTTACAGAGAGCTAACTGCGCTCTGCAGCCTTCTGGGTGGGAGCTTGGTAGAGTGGGAAAGCTCTGCTAGACGCCAAAAGTCTCAGTATTAGTTTAGTAAGTAATTTAAAACCCTAGTCTTGGTTTATTTATTTTAAAAAGGTTGTAAAATTGAGGTAGACTTCATGTGCTGTAATATCCCACACTTTTTAAAGTGTACAATTCAGGGGTGCCTTGCCTTGGTGGCTCAATCAGTTGAGCATGGCTCTTGGTTTCAGCTCCGATCATGATCTCAGGGTTATGGGATTGAGCAGTTCAGTGGGGAGTCTGCTTGAGGTTCTCTCCCTCTCCCTCTGCACCTCCCCCTCCTACACACTCTCTCCTCCTCTAAAATAAATAAATAAATAAATAAATAAATAAATAAATAAATAAATAAATTTTTTTAAAAAACTGTACAATTCAATGGTTTTTAGGATATTTACAAGTTGTGCAACCATCAATGCTTTCTAATTCCAAAACTTTTTAATTACCTTAAAAAAAAAACCCAGATACTTATACCCATTAGCACTAATTTCCCTTTCCTCCCTCTTCTCAGGCTCTGGCAACTGCTAATCTGCTTTTCTGCCTCAATGGACTTGCCTGTTCTAGACATTTCATATAAATTGAATCATATATGTGGCCTTTTGTGTTTGGCTTCTTTTACTTCAGATGATGTTCTCAAGATTCATCTAGTTGCAACATGTATCAGTATTTCATTCCTTTTTGTGGCCAAAAATACTCCATTGTGGTTCTTGAGTTAGTCATTCAGTCATCTATTATTGTCACTCATCTTTCCCTGAACACCCATTGTGAACCAGCCTGTCCTAGGCTCTCAGGACACATTGATTCATATTTGTTAAATGAATAAATTAAGGCACACATTTATTACTTAGTATATACAAATAATTATGAGACCTCTGTGTCCCTTCAGTAAAAAAACAAAAAACAAAAAATAATTTTAGGCTATGGATTATTTATGAATTTTTAAATTTTGAGAAGTCTTTGTCCATCAAGATAAAGGAGCGAAGTACACCACCAACAGCCTTGTTGGAAGCATGCTTTTCTGTATTCGGTAGGGATTTTTCTTGTTGTAATCATTTTTTAAAAGGCATTAAAAATTCATCTGTTTTTTAAAATATGCAAAGATGAAAAAGAGAAAGGCAGAATTTATGACCCACTCTATTGCCTCAGGGCCTGGGTTATTTAGCCATTTGAGCAACTGGCACAATGTGATTTTGTACACATTTCTTCACACAATTGTACAATTGTGAGCAGGAAAAATTTAAAAACATTAGCCTTTATACATGGTATTGGCATTGCCAATTATTGTTGGCTTTTTGTTCTAAATTACATAGCACAGGGCATGAAACAGAGCCCCAGAACCCTGGGCTCTTGTTTAGATTTTGCCTGGAGAGGTCTGTGGGAGCTGGATAAGTGGAGGGAGGGAGGCTTGCCTCAGAGGTCAGAGGACTCTATGGGCAGGTGCACAGGGATCTGGGCTCAGAAGGGCCCAGTCTTGGTGTAATGATTTATATAGCTATCTGGAAATTCTTAATAATTTTCAAACAAGAGGCCTTGTTGTATGTAGCTGGTCTGGGAGGAAATGAACATTTGTTAAGTGTTAAGTCTACTCTGAACTGGCCACTTCATCTAACCCCACAGCCCTTGTTTTAAAGCGTAATGTTTCTTTATTTCAGACAGGAGGGTTAGACTTATTCTCTAAGGTAGCTTCTAGGTCTAAAATTCTCTAATTGTGATCCTGGAAAATGTCCCAGGGAAGCAGTGCAGTTATACAATCTATCTCTTCTTTTTTCAGATGCATCTTAATGGTTCGGCAATCATCTTGGATCCAGTGTAGTTTTGTAACCTCCCATCTGTGCCCCTATGCCCCCTTGGTGTTGTAAGAATCTTTTTTTGAACTGAGTTATATAGAGTAAAACTGATTTCTCTCTCTCCCACTGCTTTTTATGCTAAAATCAGGTACTTTGTCTTCACCAACTTGTAACTTGCAAAACCCTAAGTACTCAAAACTCCATAGAGCAGGTTAAGCAAATGGCTGGTTGAAGACTAAGGAGCCCATAAGATTTTTACTTTTGAACTTAATTATACCAGAGACTGTAAAATGCACTATGTTAACAGGTTTTTGTGAAGAGACTGGAAAGTACTTCCTAAAAAAGCAAGATAGGGGCACCTGGATGGCTTGGTTGGTTAAGTCTACCTGCAGTGCAGGTCATGATCTCAGGGTCCTGGGATCCACCCCCCACATCAGGCTCCCTGCTCAGTGGGGAGCCTGCTTTGCCCTGTCTTCTTTCCCACTTCTCCCACTGATGCTTTCTCTCTCTCTTAAATAAATAAATTAATTAATTAATTAATATTTTTTAAAAAGGAAGATAGAAAGGGTTCAGTAGGGACATTTGTCAGTGCTTTGCTGGTATTAGAGATGGGAAAAGCTAAGGCAAATGTTTGGGCCGTGACAGGGTGTGCAATAAGAAAAGCAGTTAGGACAACTTCCCAAATAACTGTAATTTAAAAACACTATCACTTTAAAATTATATATATGTATATATAAATGTTTTATATATGTAAATGTTATATATGTAATAAGAATATGATAAAAAGTAATACTTAACCATGATGAAAATAATCAGAAGGTAAAGAAAGGCATAGAATTAGAAAGTCAAAGTTTTCTTCACCCTAACCCATACTTTTATTTCCTAAAGATATACCCTCAGTATGAGTTTCATGAGTTTCCTTCTGAAAATGCTTTAGAATAGTATATTTATACAATCTTGTTTTTACACTAATAGGATCCTTTTTTTTACATAGTTTGCTCTTTGTCTTTTCACGTAGTAGCATTTCTTAGACTTTCTCCCACATTGGTACCTGTAGGTCCCCCTTACTCTTTTCCAGGAGTGTATAGTATTTTACCATATAGGTCCAACACCATTAATGAAGTCAATCCCTTCTGATGAACATTTATATTGTTTTCAATTTGCAGAAGTTACATAAAAGCACGATGAAGATCTTCACATAGGAATGGATCTGCAGGATGAATTCCTGCAGTGAAACTGCTTGAAGTCTCTGTGTTTTGATATGGAGGAGAAGCTAATTCAGTATTCAATGACTCAGAGATGACATCGAATATACTTGTTCATTCTTGTCCTCCAACTGCTTCCAGAAATATTTTCCAACTGGTATGACTTTTTTTTGTTAGAGCAATTCCTAGCTTTCAAAAAAATAATTTCCAAACAATCAGCCTATACTTTTAAAAAGGCAGCTGAAATGTTCTACTTCACCAATGTGAAGAATCAAAGTGAGCTTATTTTTCCTCTCTAATACTTTTTTTCCCCCCAAAGACCAGTTTGGAGACTGGTATTGCTCTTATATTTATACAAGTTCTTTTTCAAACTGTGCTGACACCATGGCTGATTTAGGGAGGGGGGTAGTTTCTGGTTGTAGGTTATCTCTCTGCAGAACAACATGTGAATTCCTCCAAACACCTCCTAGCCCAACTCTAGCTCACCTTCCTAGCTCTCGTGAGGCTCAGTAAACTCTCTTTGCATGATAGGAATCCAATAAATGTTTTATAGTTAATCATTTATGCTGGGAATATAAAAAATGCTAGATACTAGAATTGTTCAGATTAAAGAGAAGATAGCATTTTAAATAAATGTTTTAATAATTCCCTTGTAGAGCTGTGGTCTAGATAATTTTCACTTAATCTTGATTACAGAAAGCAATATAAAAAGTAAATCCAAACAAAAAAAAGTAAATGCAACCAAATCTAGAGCATATGAAATAGTCCTGAACAAAATGACTTGACTTTTAAATATTTTGGGGTCTCGTTTCCTTGGTTTCTGTAGCTTGATAGTAACAATTAACTTTTTAAAAGTCCTTTGAAAAATTAGGATGCTCTCAGAATGTTCCTTGCTTCTTTTTTTAAAAAAAGATTTTATTTATTTATTCATGAGAGACACAGAGGGAGAAGCAGAAACACAGGCAGGGGAAGAAGCAGGAGCCTCACAGGGAGCCCGATGTGGGACTCGATCCCCAGACCCTGGGATCATGACCTGAGCCGAAAGCAGACGCTCAACCGTTGAGCCACCCAGGCCTCCCTCTTTGCTTCTCTTTTAAAATTGAAAATTTGGGAGTCAATTATTGAGACTCTGCTTTTCAAAGCTCACCTTGTTACTTTATTTTGTGAAATCACAGCTGAGTGGCCTTGGGCAAGTCACTTCATCTTCCTGAGCCTTGGTTCTGCCATATGTAAAGCTAAGAGGATCTTGAAGGTCTCTGGTTCTAAAATCATATGACTCCATGGTGGGGGTGGAGATAGAGAGGTGTTGCAGAAGAGACAAGGTAAAAGGGGAAAGATTATGAGATGTGTCTCATGAGGCTGATTCTTAAAGTTGATTAAGCATCAGAACAGATATTTTGCAGTTTGTGCTTGGAGGTAAAGCCATATTTATTTTTGACACAGCTTCCTATTATTTCAGCTTGTAAACATTTTTGGCAGATTTACAGAGGTCTCCCAGGCATCAAAAATGCCACATATAGGACAGATTTTAAAAGGCACAGCTTGTAACAAATATAGAACCAAGGCATTCTTGCCTTTGTCTTATGACAGACTGTCTCATGGAATCCTTACACATGGATTGAATTGCTTTCAAGTATGCCAGTCAACAATAATAAGAAACAGAAATGCTGTGGCAGCGGCTGGGCCTCTAGTTACCCAATGTCTGAGCTGAAAATTAATAAAGGGTGGAGCTGTTCAATGGCCCATGAGATTACTCTGTGTGTGTGTCTGTGTGTGTGCGTATATGCGTGCACATGCATGCATCCTCCTAAGTAGACCTTAAGCCATTCAAAGTTCCATATCTTTCTCTTTTATTCATTAACTTCTCGAGTGTTTACTATTTGCTCATGACTGGTGATAAGTTGTCAGTAGGGGAAACAAATATTGAGTAAACAATCACACCAACACATAGATAATGATGAATTGTCATAATGCTAAGAAGGACAACAAAGGATATAATTAGAAACTTAAACAGAGTTACTCATTTAGATTATGGAATCAATGAAAGAAATCTCTGAGGAAGTAGATTATGGGGCCATGAGGCATGAGCAAGAAGGAGTCAGGAGAAGATTTTGGATGGAGGCATAGACTAAAGCCTGAGGGAGTGAAGAGCTAGGGAGAATTTAAAAACAAATGAACAAATGAACCTAGGTGGGTCAAGCATCTAGAGAAGAGCATCAGGGAGTAAGGCTGGAAGGCTTATTAAGGATCTGAATGTAATTATATTATTATTTTCATTGTTTATATCATACTAGTTAGGGATATAACACAATCAGATTTGGGTTTTCAATATCTCCCAGTGGTTGCTCTATAAAGAATCCCTTAAAAGTGAGCAAGTGTGGATTCATGGAGATTTATGTTTGATATAACAGTGCACATAAGGATGATGATGGTTTCAGTTAGATGACTGCAAAGGAGCTGGAGAGAAGTGGATAAGTCTTTGACATATCCACCAGGATAGAACCACCAGGACAATGTTTTAGCTCCTCTGGAATGTTTTTAAAAGATATTAGTTTACTTTGTTTTCACTACTCTAGTTGACTCTATAAAGAGGGAGAAGTATTTTTCCATTTCCCCTCAAGAAAAAAAGGCCTTTATTTATGAAAGCTAAGGCAAACTGACGACGACACTCCAAAGGATTATCCAAGAGGTTGGAGGACTCCATGGGTTGGAGGAAACAGTGTGGGTGGGAAAGAGAGTGGTATTTTTTGATACTTGATGATGTGTGGAAGTGGGTGGTCTTATTAAATGTGTATTTACTTTCAAATAAATATGGTGGGGGCCTAGTTCTGCTCCCATGTGGCTCACGGAGAATGGGTAGATCTTTGATGGAGGCCATTGTGGAGGTTAATGAGGAAGGCCTTAATGAAAGGTCCCCAGCTCCTGCCTTCTGCAGAGAGAAGAGAGGTAACCATGTTCAAATGGACACAGCACTTGGACACTATGGACTCCTAAATTTTCTAGTTAGGACACCATCCTCTTCTCATCCATTTCTAATCTCATATCCCCTTTGTAGGGGAGAGGAGCTCTTGAACATGGCTGAGACGCAATTTCCTATGACTGGAAGGTGGAGGCCTGAGCAGATTTGATTTATCTGCTTTAAAATAAATTAGTTAATGCAAGTATATCTGAGGGTAGATGAGCTACTCTTACCTATATACCTGACACTTATGGCATCTGAAACAAAAACCAGAGACAGGTTGTTACTGTTAATGATGATAGTGGCGGACAGCAGGCAGTTTATAGTATAGTATTGGCAAATCAACTTTGGGAAAATGTTACTGAAAAGAGGGCTGTGGCTGAAATAAAAATGGAAACAGCTGGAGAGCATGTGGTTCTCTTCACATCTGAGAGCCATCGAGAGCAATGGTAAGAGAGGCCTCCCATATGGTTCCACTCCTCAGTCAAGTGCTCCACAGCCCCTCTTCACATCTCATCTTCCAACACCAGATCAGAATAGGCAAGCCTTCAGCAAAGATGACAATGGTAAAGGTTGACCAAATGGCTTGTCATTCATGGATCAGGGACAGAGGTCTCAGTTTCATTCTGTATATTAATGGCCTGTGTGGCTCCAGTTCAACCACTTTTCCTTTATAGAATAATTTAAGATGCAGTGAAACAGGGACTTCTACAATTTGGTGGCAATATACATTATTTAATTTTTCTTGTATAAATAGCCTTAAAATGTGCATTTCCTCCCTTTTCCTCTTTGGAAATTAATCAATCATAATCTTGGTTAATTGCACACACATAGTCTTATTTTGTTTAATTGTTTACTTGCGAGCTTATTCATTTGTGATAAATCCTTAGAATGTACTGCTCAAAACAAATGCTCAGATCTTGATGATGACTGACATCTAACCATAGGTTCTCTGCATTTCTTCCTTCTGCTTCCCTCCTAAGTTAACTGGAATCTCATATTCATTACTCTGAGCCTTCGCTTTTGTATAAATTTTTGTAACATTTGTATTTCTAAAATTTTATTTTGTTTACACACACACATATATTGTGGGTATGTGTATTTAGCTTTCATGAACAATTTTTTCATGTAATAATAATTTTTCATCATAATAATATCATGTAATAATATCCATAGTGTTGCATGTTACTTTGATTCACTCATTTTGGCATCTGAATAATTTTGTTTTTTTTTAAAGATGTTATTATTTATTCATGACAATACACAGAGAGGAGACAGAGAGAGAGGCAGAGGCACAGGCGGAGGGAGAAGCAGGCTCCATGCAGGAAGCCCGATGTGGTACTCAATCTGGGATCTCCAGGGTCACGCCCTGGGATGAAGGCAGGCACTAAACCGCTGAGCCACCCGGGCTGCCCAATTTTGCTTTTTATATAGAACAGCTCATTCATGCCCTCTTTTTTCAATGGGCACCTGGGCTTTGTTCAGATTTTGCTGTTTGCTGTCTTAACCAGAATATCCCAATAGAAAATCGACGGAAGGTATAAACAGACATTCCAAGAGTAGGAAATACATATGGCTAATAAAAATATGAAATAATATTTAACACCAACAGAGATGAGGAAATATAAATCATGGTTATAATAAAATAACATTGGATAACCCTTTGATAGATGACCATGGAAAAGTCTGACAGTACCAGGTATCAGAGAGGCTGTAGAGCCACAGCATCATGGACACGTTATTGGGGGAGTTTGAGTTGGCACAACAACTTTGGAAAACAGTTTTGTATTATCTCCTAAGGGAGAACATTCATCTACTCTATGATTAGGATGGCTATATATTGCCTAATCCAAGACACCTTTTGAGATTAAAAGGAACATATAGGGTGAATCCCTGTGTCAACAGGAATTAACTGGAACTGACTTGAGGAAACAGAGACATATGGTCACTTATCTAAAACTCAGAAAGTCAACTCCCTTGACACAGACCACTGCATCTGCTCAGCAGGAATCCTATATAGAAATGCTCAGAGCAAATTTTTTCACATGAGCAAAATCCTGTGCAGAGCCGTTCACTCAGCAAATGTGATATCTAGGAATTTACCATAAGGAAATGATACTAAGTACAAACATTTATCTATAATGCTATTCATCAAAGTATTTCTGTAATACTGAAAATCTGAAAACTCTTCAAATAGTGACAATGCAGTCTTGGTTAAATGATTGTGGTACATTCATAACATGAATCATTAGGCAGTCAGTTAAAACTATATTACAGAGGAATATTTATGTAAAATGTTCATAATATATTAAGGGAAAAGCATATTACAAATAAGTATACTCAACATGACACCATTTAAAAATGAATATGTACATTTAAAAGGGACTGAGGATGCATTTTATAGCTTTAATAGTAGATATTGGTGGGCTTCTGGAAAATATTTAACCTTTAATTTTCTTCTCCATATTATTATGCTTCCTTGTAATAATCATGCACTTTTTAAACTACCTGTAAAAGAAGCAAACCAAACGGAAAACAAATCTTATACCAGAGCACTGTTGGGGCTAGATGCTGTCCAGAGTGCCCTAGGTAGGCAGTCTTCCTTACTGCTCATCTCACCAAACAAAAGTTTGTACTACATCCATGAAAGGTTATCTTTCTTGGTCAAAACCCAGCCTAGGTGGCCACAAACATAAGTTAGTTCAGTGTCGCTATCTGGCTCCTTAATTGAAATCAACTTACTGAGACAGTGCTGGTCCCTTAAGTAGTTGTGAAGAGACAGACCACTAATTATGTAAATCAGAAACTTGTAGAAGGTAAATACGAAACCTTTCAAGGACTTTTGAACCTTCGTTTCCTATCAGAGGAGAGACATTTACTCAAGGGGTTTGAATTCATCTGCTTTAGTGGTCAGAAAGGAGGTGCTTGGAGCCTGCCTAGAGTCAAAGGGCAACAGAGCGAGTCCCCATAGTGCTGTGATAAGTGGAAGCCTGTCTCTTGGCCAGTCTCTAGGTGGAGAATGGCTTTTATTTCCCATAGGGGAGGCTGAACATTCAGGGCCAGAATGGGGGCTTTTCAGAATTATGAAAATTCAGCATCTGGCCTATTTCTGAGTAGAGACAAATATTAGGAAGCTAGGCTTCCACTTTCCAGTAGCTGACTGGGCTGAAACACCTCCGAGGTGATGGTGAGATCCATTTATTTACTCTATTATTCATCAAAGTATTTTTATAATTTTGAAAATCTGGGAAGTAGATTTTGTTTTAAACTTCCTCCTCCCCATCCCTCCACCCCGATCAAGCTCCCCAGGATCATAAGACACTGTAACAGCTATGTGATGGAACTCCATTCCAAAGTTCTGAGGTGACTTTTGGCTGGATAGACTCTGACTAACCAGATCATGGACTTCATAATATAGCAGTGGTGAGAATCAAAGAGGTTATTGTTTCCAAGATTTTTGGCTGATTCTGGCAGTTAGTAGTCATTGCCACATCATTTACCACTATTTATTGATCCATTCCCTATAAGGGCAGACACTATATGAACTAAGCACATAATACACATTATTTCATGTAATTCTGCACAACCCTATGAGATAGGCTATCACCATTGACACTTACAGGGGGAAAAATTATCTCACGAAGGTTAGGTAACTTTTCCAAGTCCCTAGGCTAGTAAAGAAATTTGAACTCAGGACTGCCTGAACCCAAAGCTGTATTCTCATTCACTATATAGTACATGACTTCCCATGTGTATACGCTGGGGTATTTCATTCTTTCTCCTTTTTTTTTTTATGGGAAATATACTTATAAGTACTTACAACAAAATGATTTTGTTACCGTAATCCCTAAAATCTTGAGATAGGAAGATATATGCAAATTGCCTAACCAAACATGAGTGGGGTTTCTTTAATTGTTAGTTGACCAAGTGACTACCTAGTTCCCACAGGAAGTATATTATTATACCTTCTAAGAAAGAGGACTAATAAGGAGTTCTACCAAAGACAACTATCTTTTCTTCAAAGGAAATCCTAATTTGATGCCAGAATCTGATAGAACCTTGAACTACAGGCATAATTTGTTGTTTAGCAACAAATTTGTGAGGAGTATTGCTTTGTCCAGCACTTAGTTCTAAAGCCTGCAGTAGGAATGCGGGAGAATAAGTTCAGTTTGTCACAAAGGGATTTGATGTGTGAACCCTGGTGTTACTTTCTTACCAATTTGACTCCAAGGAGGCACAGAATGTAAGGGAGCTCTTATAATGACACTTCTGAGCCCACAATCTTGCAGTGCGTTCCCTCTCCCAACAAAGAAAGAAGAAGTCAATCCTATGTGTGTCTATTCTGTGTCCGCCGGGTGCTATCCCATAAGTTATCCTTTAATATTTCCACCATCCTTCTGGGCTAGGTCTCCCCATTTCAATGTTGTAGCCTCATCTCAGTCTCTTTTAAGAATAAAAGGTAGATTGATTGGAGAAATAAGAGTCAAAGAAGTGTTAGAGGGGCCTTTTCATTTAGGGAGTGTTAAACTGATGTAATTTAAAATAAAATTGACATATTCTTTCTCTTCCAAGCCTTTTCTACCTTTTGAAGCTGGAGGCCTTGACATTAAATAACAGGACGGATGCCCATGAGTTCTAGGGTCTACTTCGGACCTGGACTGAGTTTATCACTACATCTGTCTTAGTTTTCTGCCAGAGGAGAGCAGTCATGCAGATCTGCTCCCAAGGCATTCTTAAGACACAAAATGGCACCTATCTACATCACCACTTTGAAATTTTTTTTTTTTAAATTACCCTTTTTTATTTATTTATTTATGATAGTCACAGAGAGAGAGAGAGAGGCAGAGACACAGGCAGAGGGAGAAGCGGGCTCCATGCACCAGCAGCCCGACGTGGGATTCGATCCGGGGTCTCCAGGATCGCGCCCTGGGCCAAAGGCAGGCGCCAAACCGCTGCGCCACCCAGGGATCCCAGCCACTTTGAAATTAAAAAGAAAAAAGGGTAATGATTCTCTCTGCTTGCTAGTTCCTTGCCTGGGTTCCTTTCTCCTATTCTTTAACCACATTTAAGGCTGAAATATCCTACCGACTCACTTCCTGGAAACTAGTGATCTGCTCGTTGAGAATGTAGGAGGTGACCATATAGGTTAAAACGAGGAACCTCCTTGTAACCAGGGACCTTGGCCCATTTGCCATTCATGCTGCCTTTCCAGTCTTTGCCAGATTACAGAATTCTTTACCCTCTATTTTTAACATATTTATTGACGAATTTACTGCTTTATTCTCAAAGGCTTATTTTGGGGCCTACAACGTCTATGTTTGTTTAAAAACTGTAGAAAAAGTATTTGGTCTATCTTCAACTTGCTGTTTTATTTTAGAGAAATATGCAATCGGGCTGGGTCCAGCCGAGAATAGCCTGGGTGGGCTGCCAGCGGCTCTACCCTGGGGTGGTCCTTTCTGTTTTGGCTGTGGCTGTGGAATGCTTTTCCTTTCTCCCACGGGGGGCTGTGTCTTCTCTGAGGCAAAGGTGGACCAGAAGGGAAATGGCAGGGTCAGCAGCAGAGCCCCAGAGAGCAAAGGAGAGAAAATCGGAGTCAGCTCAAGCCACTAGCATGTCTTTGAAAATCTGTGGAAGCAAAGAAGCACTGTAGTTCTACCTTAAAGATGCTCCAGTCTGTGGCAGGTGCTGGGTCATGGTCACACACCATGCATAGTCAGAAAGAACGTCCGTGGATGACACAGTGGAGAGTGTCCTCACGTCCAGCCTTGAAACTCAAGTGCAAAAATATTACTCAAAGAGAAAGAAGAATCTTTCACTTATTAAGACCATTTGATTTGAAATGAACTATTCTTTAAAGAAATTCTGACCGTATAGTCTGCTTTAGAGAATACAGTAAATACTCCAAAATGGTGAATGATTGAACTGTTTAGCTAAAGAACACATTCACCTTGAACAACGTGAGATCATGTGGATAAGAATTACACACTGGAGTTTCTCAGGTATTACATGGAGTACTCACCTAAGGGCCCAATAGCCCAGCCCTGCTAGACACCACAAATACCAAGAAAACAGGAGAACTGGGATATTACTGAGGAATGGGAGGAGAGCTGTAATCTTAGGTATGATACCCCGATGAATGGTGTCTTCTCTTCCCCATGCTGATTTGCATCAGGTCACTGATTGTACCTATCGTGGATATTATCTACCTATACAATACATCAAAGGGTTATTGTTCTATTCATATCTTTTCCTCTGGCCCTAGGAGAACTCTTTGTTTTTGTTTTTAAGATTGTATTTATTGGGATCCCTGGGTGGCGCAGCGGTTTGGCACCTGCCTTTGGCCCAGGGCACGATCCTGGAGACCCGGGATCGAATCCCACATCGGGCTCCCGGTGCATGGAGCCTGCTTCTCCCTCTGCCTGTGTCTCTGCCTCTCTCTCAATCTCTCTCTCTGTGACTATAATAAATAAATAAAAATTAAAAAAAAAAAGATTGTGTTTATTTATTTGAGAGAGAGAGAGAGAGAGAGAGAGAGAACAAGCAGGGGAAGGGCAGAGTGAGAGGGAGAAGCAGATTCCCCACTGAGCAGGAGCCAAACGTAAGGCTCGATCCCAGGACCCCAGGATCATGACCTGAGCCGAAGGCAGACATTTAACCAACTGAGTCACCCAGGCACCTCTCAGGAGAACTCTTAATGGTATTTACTTCCAATGTTTTCTTTATTCCATTTCTGAGACAACTCTCTGTGAAGACACTTAGTGGATATAGAAGCCGGCTTCTTTTGAGCAGTTCTTTGAAATGGGAAAGCATTTGTCAAGGATCAACTAACTATCTTCTAGGGCAATCGTTCTTAAAGTTTGGTTCTTTTATCAGCAGCAGCATCATCACTTGGAAACATGCTAGAAATACAAATTCTTACACACCAGTCCATACCTATATGAATCAGAAACTCTGGGAGCACAGGTCAGCATTCCATGTTTCAACAAGTCCTCCAGGTGATTCTGAGACCACTCTCCTAGGACATGTTGGGCTGTGATATACTTGGGGATGTTTTTATTTGAAATCTAGTAGTGGGAGAAACAATCACATGTGTCAGGGGCCCGTTGATATGTTCTCTTTGGTCAGCTCATGTATTTTCTTTTCCTCTGTGCTTACCAGGAGGAACTGCCAGGTTATTTCTATTGAAACAAAAGCTGAGGTTTCATAATGTGGGAGTCTGAGGGCTTAGTGCTATATAATGTTAGACTCTTGCCCTAGCTGTTTACAGGCTCTAAGAGGCAAATCTTATAAATATCTCTGCAAAAGCCAGCTTTTAGACCACATGAACGACGTCCTAGCCATCGCTCGAATCAGTGCACTTTGCCATTACAATTACACACTAAAATATGGTCACTTGTCAATGTGACCCTTCCTTAAAAGAAAATGTGCCTTTAGTGAGCAGGTAATTAAAGCATAGACAGGACATCACATTGGGTTTTATTTATATCATATTAAGAAAGAAGAGTCAACACCATGGAAAATGTCCACGGAAGGTAATTATCAGGAGGGATTTATGAAGGTTGTTTGTGGTTTGGTTGGTGGAGACTCTAGAGGCATCTTAAACAGGCAGTTGTAATTGAGTCTCTGACTTAAGCCTTGGGGGCATTGCTCAGCATTTGTCTTTACACAACTACTGGTTAGCCCTGGGGAATTGGGTTTGATAGACTAGTCTTCCTTTTGATTTAGGAGCATGCACAAGATATAAAGCTAGAAGAGTCTTTAGATATCATCTAGACTGATTGTTTAGAGACTTGCATAAAAGATATATGTCTCTGCACCTACAGCAATTAGACACTCAACACAGTTATCACACTGTATTGTAATTGTTAGTCTACTAAGCTGTCATCACTACTACACTGTGATGTCTTTGAGAGTGCAGACTTCATTTTAGTCATCTTTGAATCTCTGGTAGTTAACATAGTGTCTGGTCCAAAACAGGTTCTTAATTAATTACTTTTTATGAATAATAAATGTATGAATCTTAGGTTTAACCTCTGGATTTGCTACCCAGGTGCCCCATGGGTTTCTATTTAGAAACTTGATTATATAGTTTATTTCACCTATTTATTAAACCTAAAATTATAGTATGTAGACTTAGAACAGGCCCTTAGATCATCAACTAATGATATTTTATTTCATTTCTCTCATTTTCGAATGACAACTCTAGCCCAGGAAAGAGAAGTGATGTGTTTAAGGTTCTACTGTTTATTCCTGGGTGGTAGGTCCTGGGCTAGAATAGCAATGCCCTAAATTAGCACTTGTGCCCCTTAACAGTTTAAGCCATTTTTAGTTTAAGCCATTTAAAGAACTTAGACCTAATGTTTTGAAGGGAACAGGATTATTTATTAAGCCATTTTCCTCAGGTGGGTCAAACATATTCCAGAATTGTAAAGTCTTAGATTTATGAAGGCGTCTTAAAGATCTTTGGCCCAACATCCCATGTAGGCAAGGATCTCCTTACAAACTTCCCATTAGGATGGCATTTAGTCATTGTTTGAACACTTTCAGTAGTGGGAATATCAATAAATCTTCTTGAACAGATCTGAGAGAAAATTCTTCCCTTTAAGTGAAATGAGCATTGCTGTACATTCTAATACACTAAGTGCAGATATCTACAAATACATGGAATGACTCTAGTACCTCTTCAAAGCAATCGTTCTTAAATCTGAATATAATTTTCATCAACTTTAATTTCTCCTCCAAACAAAATATTCCTTGGTTTGTTCTTCAAAAGACAGGGTTTCCAGAATCACCCCATTCCGTTTGCCCTTCCCTGACTCTCCTCAACTTACCAATATTCCAATTTAGATGTAAAACACAGAATGCATTATTTTAAGTATAATTAGCATTTACTTCCTTTTCTGTGTGTCCTAGATTTTTATTAAGGAAGTTTAAAACTGTGTTAATTTGTCTGCCTCATGGCTGCTTCTTACTATATTTTAGATCAGTTAAAAACTTAAGGTTTTTTTTTGGGGGGGGGGACAAGAAAAGAGTCCTATTATATTCAATATTCATAAATAAGATCTAGATGGATTAAAAAGTCTGAATGAAAAATAAAAGTACTAGAGGAAAATATTTTATTTGGAGATTTGAGGGCATATTCTAAGCATGACTTCCAAAGATATAAATCACATAGGAAAGACTCCTGTATTTTTTTATCTAATGGCAAAAAAACATAAATAATATAAAAAACTATAAAACTGAAAAATACGTACTTTAACATGATAAAGGTTAGTAGACTTAATATCTCAAGAATCCATGTGAATTGACTAAAACAGACACGAGAAAAAGGTCATGAACAATTGAGTAACAAAGAAATGAAATGGCCTTCAAACATGTGATGAAATATTCAAACAAAATAGCTACTAAACATGTTGGCAAAATTAGACCGGCAAATGTGAAAATAGCCAATATCCTGTGTAAAGTATCTGACAAAACAGAATATCTTGCACACAGCTGGTGGGACTGTATATTTGTAGTACTTATTTTGGTATAATTTAAAAATATATGATAAAAGTCCAATAATGCAATAACTGTTTTTCCTATAATACCGTTTTCTAAATTTATCCTAAGTAAATATCAGATATGCACAGAGTGTCATCATGACATTAATTGTAATATAATAGGAAAAATAAATCCTAAAAATAGGGTATTGGCTCAGTAATGAATGCAATGTCCAAATGGTGAACTATTATTATCCTGCAGTTGTAAAACTGATGTTGTAGTAATATATTTACTTTACAATATAAATAAAGTAAACCAGGATGTTACAAAATAGAGTGCCACAAACACACTTCTTCTTACCCTTGTGTTCAGAAATACTAGTTTTATCAGACAAAATAGGTTAGGTTTTGCTGCAGTAACAAAGACTCTCCAAATCTCAGTGACTAAATACAACCAGAGATTAGTTCTTGCATATGCTATGTCCCAATGCATGCCATCCCACTCACTCAGAAACACAGACAGATGGAGGCTCCAGAAGCTTCCATTACCACTGAGATAGGAATTAAGGATAGGACAACTTGCACAAGCTGCATGGCATTTCTATTTTGGTGTTAAAAGAAAATCATAAGGCCATGTTTCATGTCAAAGGCAGGAAGGAAGTGCAATCTTACCATGCATTTGAAGGAAAACTGATTTTTTTTGACAGTTCTAATAACTACCACACTGACAGCTTTTCCTTCTATTTGCTTGTTTGCATTTTCTGACAGTTCTAAGACAGCATATAGAATACTTGATTACTAAAAATTAATGTTCAGACATGTGTCCTTAATCATAAGTTTGTGGAATGTTAGTGATTATATTTATTGCCTGTTAAAGTATTTCTCAATCTTGATCTTGATTCCATTAACCAACATATTTTCCCTCCTGGTTTCATGCTTTTGGCAGTTTTTAAAAAAATGTCGTCTAAACCATCATCAACATGATACTGGACAGAATGAACACTATGACATGTTAGAGAAACTACTTCTTCCAAAGGACATGGATGCACTAAATGATTGTTCATTCAACTCCTAAACCACCCCCTATTTATTTTCATATAATCCTCAGTTTACCATCTGGTTCTTAAAAAGATATAATAACAAAGTTTGCCAGAGCTTTTCTGAATATTGAATTCCTCTTTGGTAGTCACCTGACATTGTGTCTTAAGTCGGACAAAACTTGATTTTAACCAAGCTCCTTTGGAACAAAGGTAAGGTATTCTGATCCAATGGTCCACAAATTGGCTATTGAATGCTCAGTTCTAGAATCTTGCTAAGGACCAAGAGCTTGTTAATCTAAATCAGAAGGACATTTGTCTGTTTCTGGAGTGCAGGTACATTCATACTTATGCATATTTTTCTCCCTGGGCGTTCTCTGATTGATCCCAAGTTTGTTCTGATCTGAACTTGGAGACTTGAATGCAATTATAGGAGATGTTTTGTCTTTTCTCCTAACCTTGCTTATGCTCCAGTTCCTTCCTAGCAATGCTTGTTCTATGTCAAGTTAAAGTACTTGTCGCTAAGAAGAGTAGAAGTAAATTCCAAAGCAAAGTGGACATTTTAGATGTAATTGCTGTTGAGCCTACCCATTTGAGAGGGAAGTATTTTATGGGAAGGTAGTCAAGAGTTGGCTCTTCTGTGATTACCCAGTTATGCATATTCATTGGAGGACTCCTGAAACCTCCTTCTGTACAGTCAGGGTTTTCCCATGACCTTGAGGCTGAAGTCACAGACCTCAGAACTCTGCAAGCACTGTTTCTAGAAATAAACATGTAAAGCAAGACTTCTCAGAATGCTGAAGTACAGAAAGCTCTTAAATTTTAGAATGTACTGTCCTGGAAGAATTGCTGGGTCAGAGGAGAAGAAAGAGAGATATAGAACTAAGAAAAAAAAAAAACAAAAACCAAAACTGGAGGTAAGATGAAATTATATGTGACGTAAGGTTAGTATGTAAAGACTAATTCAAATTATGCAAATAATATGCAGACACACACAGTCAAACCTAAAGAAAGGGGCACTGTGTATAACAATATTTTAAAATTTATCTTCTTTCTGAATAGACTGAGAGTGAAAACAAGGCTTTATGCACCATCTTGTATGTGATAAGCACCTGTCCACAATGTTGTGGAAAGTAGAGAGGATCATTGCCCTCATGGAGCTTACCATTGATCAGAGAGGCAGGCAATCACTACGCAGGAGCAGAAGTGTGATGAGTAGTCTGTAGGATCTCTACCTGGCACTACAGACGGTCTGGCAGTTCACCTAGTTTAAAGGGAAGTAGGGAGGGTCAAGGAAGGCTGTCTGGCAAAAAATGATGTTTAAACTAAAACCAAAATGATAAGCAAGGATTAGCCATGGTGAAGAGGAAGGTGGAGAGCATCCCAGATTGAGGAATAATAAGGACAAAAACATAAAAAATTAACTATAAAAGATTGAACTTGAGCTCTTCATTCAAAGAGTGGCCAACATTTCTTGGGTCATGCAGGCACAGAGCACCCCTCTTTCCACTCTCACTTTGCATTTTCCAGCTGGGAAACATGGACTATGAAACCAGCTCAAGCTTTGATATAGTTGCCAGGAACCTAACGTCCTTTCTAAGACTGACCATTTAATTTGGAATAGGTTTCATACATACTAGATCATTTTTAGTAGAAATCTGGACATTTGCTATCTAGTGCAAGGGCAGTGATTGCCTTGCTCCACATTCTATTATTGTTGTTATTTGGATGCTAAAGTGACTAGTTTTTTTTTTTTTTTTAAGATTTATTTATTTATTTATGATAGAGATAGACACACACAGAGAGAGGCAGAGACACAGGAGGAGGGAGAAGCAGGCTCCATGCCGGGAGCCCGATGTGGGACTCGATCCCGGGACTCCAGGATCGCGCCCTGGGCCAAAGGCTGGCGCCAAACCGCTGAGCCACCCAGGGATCCCCTAAAGTGACTAGTTTTATAGTCTGTCTTTCTTCTTTAAATCTTCTCACCCTATCTTGCCCCCAGCCTTGGATCCTGTCCCATTCCTGGGATACTAAATGAGTAAACTGAGTTTTTGCCTGAGAGAGATAGAACGAAGTCATTGCTTCCTTGCCTGATAAATTCAGAATAGGCATGCTGCATCATGGCCCTTTGACTGGGGTAATTTGGTGCTAGAAGCAATACTGCCTCTGTCTACAGCGCCACCTCATACTTCAAATACAGAAGACTATATTTCAGGTGCACCAAAATGAAGACCAAGAAAAGCAAAGTTTTTTGGATTCTGTCCTAGATTAAAAAAAAAAAAAAAACAATTCCCAAAACTTCTTTGCTTAAGAATTTGAGATTTCAGAGTGTGGGGAGAAAGGAATGCATCTGCATAGCAGAAGGCTGAAGAAAATTCTTGCTTTTAAGTTGAGTCATATTTGGAAAACTAATGATCATTTCTACCATCCACAGGAGCCCATTCTTTCTGTGAATTTTTACAGAGGAGAAATTCAATTGTGTTTTGCTAAATACATTTAGAAAGTAGAAGTAAAGCATCTTAGAAGAAGGGGCTTTTGGGGTGAGGCTACTGTTTGCAGAGATCCTAATAAAACTCTCATTTAAGTTCAGTACTGAGGCACAATGTGAGTGTTCCAAACTCTCTTGGCAACCTTGCTTAGAAAGGCCCTTAATACAGAGTTTGTTACAAAATTTGGAGAAAAGGGAGAAGGATAGAGAAGGATGAGAGGCACGTGGGCTGGAGCTGTGAGGAAGTTTCTTTGGGAGTGTCAAATAGGTTTGGGAAAAGGAAAACCATGGAAAGAGACAAGGAAATTTAAAGTGGTCACCATGGTCAACAGATTCCCTCTATAGTTCTTCAGAAATAATTAAGAAGTTATATTTTGAACTTCTGTCTAGCAATTAGATTTTTCTTTAATTGTGATGTTAGTTTGTTACTTGGCCACAAGGATTTTAGCTTGAATTTCAAAAGCTGAAAAATTTCTTCAGGGCAAATTCCATACATTATGGTGGTGACAGATATGATGCCAATGGAAAGATTCTAAGATACTACACAAATATAAAGGATAATGATTACTCAGTCATTAATCAAGTACCTACTAAACATCTACTATGTGTATAGCTCTGTACTTGGTCCAGGGGAAAACCAAGATTCAGTATGCTGTAAAAGAACAGTCTATTTTTAAAGATACATTCAGTTAATGTACTGACACATTAAAATGCCTACAACTATCCCCTATAGATTTTGTCTCTGCTTTAGATGCTATTGCTACAATTGAGTTCATCCCTTTGCTATCAAAGCTACCAGTCTGCCATAGCCCATCATCGTTTACCTGAAGAATCTCTATGAGATGAGAGTCTGGGCAACCTGATTTAGAATGATTGAAGGTGCTTTCCTCTTAGCATGATGCTGTTCAGTATGATTCTGAAATGCTATACTTTTTAATAACATATAGCATAAAGTCAACATTTGAGAACTCACTGTGACAAATATCTGACTTATAAATAGAATTTGGGCCCACATTTTGTAAACTAGACACATGATAGAACCTTGACCCATGGCTCCACTTATAAAGTCTGCAAAAGGAGTTGGGCACGAAGTAGCTAAATGTGGGGACATGTGCCCAATCTTTCATTGGCCACAGCTGATTGGATTACTTACCCTAAGTAATTCCATGTATATGATGATCAGGGACCTACGTAACTAAGGCAAAAAGAGGATTTGGGTCAGAGCCCTTCAATTTTGGTAAAAGTGAAAATATCATGTGATCAATAATTCCACTATTGGCTATTTATCCAAAGAAAACAGAAGCACTGATTGGAAAAGATACATGCACCCGTGTGTTTGTTGCAGCATTATTTACAATAGCCAAGATATGGAAGTGTCCATTGATAGACAAATGGATAAGGGAATGTGGTATATACAAAAAAAAAAGAAAAGAAATGTGGTATACACATAGATATATTCAGTGAAATATGATGCAGCCATAAAAAAAAGATGAGATTGTGCCATTTGTGACAACATGGATGGACCTAGATGGTATTACGCTAAGTGAAATAAGTCAGACTGAGAAAGATAAATGCCGTGTGATTCCACTTATAAGAGGATTCTTAAAAGAGAGAGAGAGAGAGAGACAGAATAAACAAATATAAAGCAGAATCAGACCTATAAATACGGAGAAAAAACTGATGGCTGCCAGAGGGCAGGGGGAGGGGTGAGCAAAATGGATGAAAGGGAGAGGAATATATAGGCTTCCAGCTATGGAATGAATGTGAATAAGTCATGGGAATAAAAATCACTGTATAATGAATATAGTCAATGATATTATATATTTTTTAAGATTTTATTTATTTATTCTTGAGAGACAGAGAGAGACAGAGAGAGGCAGAGACACAGGCAGAGGGAGAAGCAGGCTCCATGCAGGGAGCCCAATGTGGGACTTGATCCTGGGACTCCAGGATCATGCCCTGGGCCAAAGGCAGGTGCTAAACCACTGAGCCACCTGGGCTGCCCCAGTCAATGATATTATAAAGTAGTAAATGAGACAGACTGTAGCTACACTTGTAGTGAAGGTAGTGTAATGTATAAAGTCAGTCAAATCACTAAGTTGTTTACCCGGAACTAATGTAACATTCTGTGTGTCAACTATACTCAAACAAATAGAATAGAATAGAATAGAATAGAATAGAATAGAATAGAATAGAATAGAATAGAATAGAATAGAACAGACTACCAATCTGGGGAACCTGGAAGTTTGTGGATGAATAATTGGTGAAAACTGAAGCAGAAAGGTCATATTACACATCGGGTGTTCTCAAAGTGTGGTCCCTCGACCAGGAATACCAGCACGACCTAGAAACTTGCTAGTGCTCCCCCAGACCTACTGAATCAGAAAGTCTGTGAGGAGGGCTCAGCAATCTGAATTTTATAAGCTCTTCAGGTGCGAGTAGCCAAAGAGAGGCTGTATGGCTGTCCTAATGGACAACACAGGAGCTAAAGAGAGTTCCTGGGGAACTCTGTAAGCCAAGGAAAACTGTAGGTAAAGGAGGATGGATCTGATGACAGAAGAGAACTGGGGAGAAATCCTGGGGAGAAATCTTGACCTCCACAGATCCTTCAGTCCCAGTTTTTGCTAGGTCATATCCATGTAACAATTGTCATGCTTGTTTTATGGATTCAGAATGGATCTTGGGCTTCTCAGAACCGATTAGGCCTGTTTTGAGCCCTGGGTAGTAAGTAGAGATGCTGTGTACAAGGTACTCTAAGGCCATGGATGTCATAATGAGAGTGGAAGTGTATTCCATGTAAGAGCGTGAGTTGTCTTCCAATTTCATTGAAACTGTGGTCAAGTGCAGCGTTCTAGGAAGGGCAGTTTCAGCCCTGACTCCAGGTTGGACACTTGACATCTTTTCTGGAATCCTTAGTACAGCCCAGTGAGGCGGATCCATAATAGCATCTGTATTAGTTTGCTAGGGCTCCCATCACTAAGTACCACAAACCGGGTGGCTTAATCAACAGAAATTTATGGACTCATAGTTGTGGAGGCTAGAAGCCTGAAATCCAGATGCTGGCAAAGCTGGTTCCTTTTTAGTGAGAAAAGGGTCTGTTCCCTCCATCCCTCTGTCCTGGACTTGTAGATGTTCACATGGTGTTTTCTCTCTATATGTATCCATGTTGAAATTTCCCCATTCTGCAAGGGATCAAGTCATATTGGTGTCGACCCACTCTATGGACCTCATTTTAACTTGATTAGATTTGTTAAGACCCTATTTCCAAATAAGGTCACATTTGGAGGTACTGTGAGTTCGGACTTCAGCATATGAATCTGAGGGGCAGTACATGGCTTAAACCTATTTTCAAGATGAGGAGTTATGTGACTCTTTCAGGGAAGTAGTTTGGTTGCATGATGGCATGCAAACCCACAGCTCTCCACAAGACTCTGCTGACTCCTATGCTTTTAAATATCCTTTCTAGGACTCATCAAGTGGTCTGGATTCACCAGAAGCTGGTCCATTTACCAGAAAAAGCTGGGGTGAGGGCCAGGCAATGATGTAGAACACCTAACATCTACACCAGGATAAAAATCTGTGTTTCACATCTGAAACTACTTGAAGGATTTAGCACCTCTGATTTTTGTCCCATAGAGTAGTGCCGTATATTCCTTGGAGGGGGATCAGATGAATTCAGCTGACGCGATAGGACTCTTCTTTTCTATTGTGTTAAACAGATGGCATCAAACAGCAAGTTGAGAATATGATGCATGTGAGGATTACCACAAGCCAGCATCCTTTTGAAGAAAAAAAGAAATGTGGAACGCCATCGAAAGAAATCACATAAAGATGAACAGAGAAGGAAAGTGCTGTTTCTGGTAATCTGGACCCAGAGCCCCTTTGGCTTTTCTGTTCTTCTAAATATTTGCATTTGTGAGGAGAGTGGTCTGATTTATGATACCATACTAAATGTCCCCTTGTTAGAAAACAAAAGAAAAGAAATGCTGTAAATGCTGAGACTAAGTTTTAGAGCTGGCTCTTAACTTCAAATTAGATTCTGAGTATTTTGGGTTATTTTATAGGGAAGAAAAAGGGGGAAAAGCCTAAATCCTTATTTAGAAAAGCATAATGGCTCCATTTTAATAATGAGTTCCTTATTACTGTTGCATGGTAGAGATATCTCCCTAGCAAGAACCACTGTGTTTATAGAGGAGTCAGTTTCTCAGAACTTTCAATGGGATGTGACGCTGCCTCTGCCAAAGCCTTTCGGTCTAGGCTTCCTGTGTCATTGCATGAGACTGCCTCTTGGCTTACCTTTCGGTCTTCCCTTTTTTTTTATGCCTTTTGGAGGTTTTTGGGGGGTTTTTTGGTTCCTAAACCATATGCACTTTCCAAATTTTCTTAGCTTGACCATAAGCTCTTTAAAGCTAAGAATCTATCTTCTATTTCCTTTGCAATGTTCTTAAGTGTCTTCAGCATAAGCTCCTTTGGATGGAATGCATCCCTATCTTTGAGAAAGATTAGAAAGGAGTAAGTATAATCATTACCATTGGCTCCAGGGCCAGTTGCCAAATGTAAAGGCAACGCGTGTGGTTAAACTTCCTCATAATTAAGAAAAGGTGAAGGTTCTACGCAACATCAAGGGTGAACTGTGGCTATTTTGTACTCATATGCTGGCCTAGATTCTTTGAGTTTTACATCCAGGTGTATGAATCATTATAAATCTCCTCCTTCATATTTTCTAACATAGGGTGCAGTTGATTCAGTATTTGGCAGGGAAAGATTTACCCTCAGGAAGCTGGACTTTCCAGAATGCCGGTGGGAGATCCCAACTGGATCAACTTGGAGGTTGAGGCATAATGGAGGAATGTGAACTAAGATAGTAAATTAATATTTGGCTCGTTATATAGATATAAAAGCCCATAAATCATAACTGCTTTGGAAATATGGTATAAGAGTAGAGAGGGACTTTCCAGAATTTGAAATGTTGACCTATCCACCATACTATAGAAAGAGCTTTTGCTTTTCCATCTTCTTCCTTTTCCTTTTCTCTTTCCTCCCTACTCCCACTTGATTGACAAAGATTTAGAATAAAATGCAGGAAAGTTTATATAACAACGGGGATTCTTGCCCAGATCCATCAACATTCCAACTGTATAGGTAACTCCCCCGTCTATGTTTAAATACGGCCTGTTCTTCAAGAGCGAGTTCTCATATAGCAGTCACCGGGGTTTCTCATTCTAGTTACTCATGTGGCTTGGCCCAGGAGCTTTTTCTGTGCTGTTGCACTATGCTTCAGGATCTCCTGCTGTTGGCATTGCTGTGGGGGAGTTCAGTATCTCTGCAACAGAGCTAACTGTGTTCCAGAGTTTGCACTGACAGCTCTGAGAATTTTTCAGGGCAAATTTTATAGCAAAGCAATGAGGCATACTTAAACACCTTATTTGAGAAATGAGTGCCCATTTCATAAAGTCGGTGTGAATTCTGGGCTCTCATTAATTTGGCAATAAGAAATAAATGGGTTCCTAAACTTGGAACTGTAGAAAAATACGAGAATTCTGCTAATTTCTTGGTTAGCGAAAAACACATCTAAAATAATTATCCTCTGGGTCAAATTTCAAGCCAAAATTTGATTATACTCAGTTTTATAAGGACTTTTTTTTTCTTATCCTCTACCTTCAGGATAAACCAGATTTCATGCATATGAATTGCATGACATTAAAAAAAATGTACAGTTACAAGAAGGTCTGCAGGACACTGCCAAAAATCTGCCAAATCTGTCATTTAGGAGTTTCCCAGCCCCTTTCCTTCCAAGACCTTTCTTTGCCACCATCGTGCTCCGGGCTAAAGCAAATTCAGGTCACACCTTCAGCCCTCACGTTCTGCATCTTCAACCCCTACTTCTTGACTCACTCACTGGTCTTTCTAGACTGTCATCTACATGCCCTTCCATGTGATTTGCTTCCAGGGTTACTCATCTTTTTAATCTCCAGGGGGGAAGAGATTAGGCCTGGGTTCTTGAAGCCTGTTTCCTAAGGGTGTGGACACACCATGCATCTGCAAGATGATAGGCCGAACCACCTCCCTTTGATCTAGCTGCTCCTCTGCTCCAGCTGTAAATAGTGGGGATGCTGTTCCATGTGATTTGCTTCCAGGGTTACTCATCTTTTTAATCTCCAGGGGGGAAGAGATTAGGCCTGGGTTCTTGAAGCCTGTTTCCTAAGGGTGTGGACACACCATGCATCTGCAAGATGATAGGCCGAGCCACCTCCCTTTGATCTAGCTGCTCCTCTGCTCCAGCTGTAAATAGTGGGGATGCTGTATCTACTCATAAGGGTGTTGGGAGGGTGATGTGTCTATGAAGCCACCAGGGCAGCCTGTTGCCATAGTCAGTGCTCGATAATGGATAGCTACCATTCTCATAATTGTTAGGAATTGTTAGGAGTACAACCTTCCACTTTATACCACACATAGCACTATCAAATATAAATCTTGATCTGCTTCTCCTGCTCCTGCAACCCCCTCCCTGTGGCCTGTCTCTCGTATGGGCCGCAGGCATCGGCAGTGTTTTCCCATTTCCAGGCCATCCACTGTGTTGGTTTCTGAGCCGGATCCTTGCTGAACTAGAGAGTGAAACCACACCCGAGCTGTGGAGTCAATACGAGAGCTGGAGAATGAAAATATTTCTCCTAGGGCTAGATTTGGCAAAACCCTCTGTTTAAATTAAAAACACCATGAAGTTTGGGCCTTATAAATTGACAGTGTTCTTTGAAATAAAGAGAAGTTAACAGGGAAAAGAATGTGCCAGAGTGAGGATATACACATGACTGCAGTTATTTCGAGTCAGCTCTCTTGCAGCTTCTCTGTTCTTTTTAAAGATGAAAACAGAAAAAAGCCCTGAAAACCCCCCAAGAGTTCCCCCCGGGAGGGGGGCAGTGCCCTTTCCCAGGACCCCGTAATCCCCCCCATATTCGGATCCTGGCACTTCCTCAGTCAGCACATCTCGAGCCAGATGTGCCAAACCACTCAGCACTCTCAACCCGAGTGTTTTCCTGTCCCATCTCCACTAGTTTCCTGGAGACAGAGTGCTCGTTAGCACCAGGCCTCGTGATCGCGTTTGTTTGTTTCTTTCTGACTTTATCAATTTCCGAACCCACTAGCGCATCCCTGCGGGGCCACCAGTCAGGGCGTGACTCTGCAGGAGAGCGAGTTCGGAGGAACACCTGCAGGGGAGCCCATTCCTGCAATGGGCCCTCCCACCAGATGTGGCCCAGCCCCCCCCCCCAGAGCCTCCCTGGGGGTCCCGGAGCAGAACCCCGGGGGTGCTCCACAGGGAGGCAGCTGTGGCCAGGCAGGAGCAGCTGTCCCAGGCACTGGCCTTCCTTCTCTGCTGAAACCTGTGCTCCTGTGCCCTCGAAGCAGCAGTATGCAGAGAGCCGTGCCCTCCTGGTGCCTCTGGCCTTGGCGAGGTGGAGAGTTGGCTTGGGTACTGAGTGTGTATGGCCACTGAACCCTGGGGGGCAGCTCTCTATGATGGCCATGTGGGCCCCTCCCTGCTACCTGTTAGCAACATATCCTTTCGAATGAGGGGTGAGAAGAGAGTGCAGACCCAAGTGTGCAACTCGAGAGATGATGTGGAATCCAAAGAACAAAACAAGTGAAAAAGCAAAAGCAGAACCAGACCTGTGACTACAGACAGCAACCTGGTGGTTGCAGAGGGGAGGGGTTGGGGGATTGGGCAAAATGGGTGAAGGGAGTGGGGGTACAGGGTTCCAGTTATGGACTGGATGGGGCACCATGATGAAAGGCACGGCAGAAGGAATACAGCCGATGGTGTTGTAATAGCATTTGCAGTGACAGGTGGGAGCAGAGCACAGTGGGGTGAAGAGTTGGATCACTGTGTTGCATACCTGCAACTAATACAACATTGTGTGCAAACTATACATCATTAAAAAAGAAAAAAAGAAAGATGGGGGGTAGCCTTTGTGATGAAACTCTACTGTTGGGGGGTATGAGGAAAAAAGCTAAAGGTCCAATCAGACCTGACCTCAACCTAAACCGGTACCATAATAAATCCCAATAGTTTACTGAGATCAAACACAAACCCTTTGCTTGCCAAGTTCCTGACGGCTGAAGCAGCTATGTTTATTTATTTAATCACCAAAGGTTTATTAAGCAGGAGCACTGCCAGGCAAGGATATCTAAAGCCACAGAGATAATAAGCCATTGTCTGCCTGAAAAGGAAACTCGGGTAAATCGATCACAACAATCCACAGCAGAGGGTATGCGAAGTGCTGGAGAAAGCCCTGAGGCAGAGAGGCCTACTGTGCAGAGATGTCGGGAGTTGAGGAAGGCCCCGGCTGAAATCCAGCTTTCCCTAAAGCTGGTGTGAGAAATCACTGATTTTCTGGGTCCTCAAGGGACAGACAGGTCCACGTTGGGATTCACATAAGCCTTGGCTGCTCACACACATCTGGGTCATGCAGTGGGCCTCATACCTTCCCATGGGTTGAAGGCACCTGGGAAACAATAAAAGTGAGACTCCTTCGTCCCCACTCCAAGAAGTTTGGGTGACGTTGGCTTGAAGCAGAGCCTGGGAAACCCGGTTCATTTTCATTAATAAGCTTTTCAGTTGATTCTGCTAAAAGTGGTTCTCAGACTGCACCCTGAGGGACGCCGTCAGAGCCCTGAATTTCCCGATTGTGTCCACCCAGGACTGCTCCCTGACTTTTACCACTTCCATCCCCGAAGCCAGAAAGTCACTACCGATCTGCTTACTGCAGCTGTTTGCCTCCACGCTCGAGGCACTACTGGGAATCAGAGGTGTTTGATCTACACAGGATCCCACATGTCCTTCCCCGAGGCATGCGGATGTATAAGGCAAACAGAGATGTTCTGAGGATAGGGGGAGGCCCTTTGAGGAGAAAGCTACGTTGGATGTTCTCTTATACTTTCACCTGTGAATTTGAGCTGAAAAAAAAAATGCTAATGCAAATTAAAAGAGAAAGAGAGAGAGAGAGAGAGAGAGAGAGAGAGAGAATTTAGACTTGGCTGGGTCCCTGGCAAAGACTCTTTATAAGAAGCAAGTCATTCCCAGGGCCTGGCTAGGACAGGGATGATGCAGGCACTTCTGAGCCCAGAGCCCAGACAGCAGACAGAGCTTCTCAACATTTTCCAGCTTTGGGGTAAATACACTATCACAGGCACCTGTAGCCATACACACTTACACACACACACAGTTTCAGAGGTTTCCTCTCCCTCCTCTTCTCTCTCTTCTTCTTAATCCTTTCCCTCCTCCCCCACCCCCATAAAAAAATCTTTCTTTTACTATAGAAAATACAAAAGTAATGTATTTTTAAAAATCAATTGGAGGGATCCCTGGGTGGCGCAGTGGTTTGGCGCCTGCCTTTGGCCCAGGGCGCGATCCTGGAGACCCGGGATCGAATCCCACATCGGGCTCCCGGTGCATGGAGCCTGCTTCTCCCTCTGCCTGTGTCTCTGCCTCTCTCTCTCTCTCTCTCTGTGACTATCATTAATAAATAAAAATAAAAAAAAAAAAATCAATTGGAAATATAACATTAAATCCTTCTGAAAATACAACATGTAGAGCTTTTCCAGGGTCATGTTGGAGAAAACTCTCCTCTGAACAAGGTCTCCTTCTGAATAACAGTAACAATAACAACAACAACAATAAAAATATAGATTTTGATCCACTTTAAGTATGTTACTTGTTCTCCATGATGTGAGGGAACAGAGTTTATAGTTCAAGTAAGAGAGAAGTCGTACATTCCCATAATGATGGCAACTTTGCGTTTTAGGAGAGCATTTGTCTTTTTAGGGGGGAGGGGTGGGGGAGCTCTGTACTAAGTCCAAAGAGTTGTTTGTCAAGATACAGAAATTTTATTTATTTTATTTTTTATTTTATTTTTTTAAAGATTTATATATCTATTCATTCAGAGAGAGCGAGAGAGTGGCAGAGACACAGGCAGAGGGCAGGCCCCATGCAGGAAGCCCGATGTGGGACTCGATCCTGGGTCTCCAGGATCACACCCCGGGCTGCAGGCGGCACTAAACTGCTGTGCCACCAGGGCTGCCCGATACAGAAATTTTAAACCCCGATGGGATAAAGTTGATCTTTATAAAAAGAAATTAATTGTTATGTTTGAGGTAGATGAAACCAAAAATAGGTATGTCAAGGATGGGTGTTTCAGAGTAAAGAAATGATTTTCCTTTTTTTTTTTTTAAAAAAAAAAGATTTAAAAATGTATTTGACACAGAGAGAGAGAGAGAGCAGGAGCAGGGAAAGTGGCAAGCAGAGTGAGAGGGAGAACCAGATTCCCCTTTGAGTAAGGAACCCGACACAGAACTCGATCCCAGGACCCTGAGGTCATGACCTGAACCAAAGGCAGACGCTTAACCAACTGAGCACCCAGGTGCCCCAGGAGATGATTTTCAAGAAGAAACACTTTCTTGACTGTTATGTATTGAATTGTGTTCCCCAAGAGATGTTGAGATCCTAACCACTAATATCTGTGAATGTGACCTTCTTCGTAAATAGATTCTTATAGATGATCAAATTAAGGTGAAGTCAATAGGGTAGGCCCTATTCCAGAATGACTGGTGTCCTTATAGAAAGGGGGACTTTGGGCCCAGAGACAGACATGCAGACAGAGAGAATGCCACTTGATGAAGAAGGCCAAGATTGGAGTGATACAGTGTAGGCCAAGGAACGCTGTAGTCAGCCAGCAAATCACCAGAAGCCAAGGAGTGATGCGTGGAAAAGATTTTCCTTTGTTTGGCCCTCAGAAGGAACCAAACTGTCTACACTTTGATTTTAAAGTCTAGCCTCAAAAAAAAAAAAAAAAAAAAAAAAAAAAAAAAAGAAAGAAAGAAAGAAAGAAAGAAAGAAAGAAAGTCTAGCCTCTAGCACTATAAGATGATAAATTTCTGTTGCTTAAGCCAGCCAGTGTGTGGCATTTTGTTACAGCAGCCCTAGGAAATGAATCCATTTACCTAGATGCAGCAGCTTCTTTCTCAAGGTCCAGCATTGCTGATTGGCCAATCTGAGTGGGCTGAGCTATCCCAGAACTTGGGGAGAAAGGGACAGGTGCACACTGGTGTGCGAGGAGCCTTGGGGAAGAGGTCCAAGGTACCACAGGGCTGTTAGGCTCTATGTCTTTGCTCTAGGGCCTCAGCAACCTTTACTCTGGTTTCCTGGAATTGCACCAGTTACTGTTTTGTGCCGAGGCTGCTCTTCTCTGTGGGTGAGCAGATCCTTGATTAGCCTGCTGGGACTAGGATTTTACACTACCTTTCTTTGCTCATCTTCCGTAAGGAGTTCTTATAGCACATACTGGCAAGTTCCTGGGTTGAGAAGTCAGATTTTGAGTTCTGGTTTCTAGTTTTAGCTCTGTGACATAGAAGCCAGGTAATATTAGCAGGTCACTTCCTAACTCTGAATCAGTTTTCCATTTGTGAGGGGGTACAGTAACACGAGCTCTGTCACAGTATTCCTATAATAATGTAAAAGTATTCTGTACACCGTCCAGCATTTTCCCAAATGTGTTTCTATAGTCTCATAACCTGGTAAATTTGTGCGTGTGTGAGTGCCTGAGCCAAGAGAATCATTGCTCCTGGGGAAAAAAAAAATCAGATTCTCAAAGGTCAGCCACTTAACATTTGCATTAAAAATAGTAACAAATAAATATCAAACTAAATCCACAAAGTCTTATTAATTGATAATCTCTAAGGAAAAGGGTATATACACACAGACAAATACACATGGGGAAATTAGAAGAAAATGTAATGGGGAAACAAAGATCTAAATTCCTGCTTAGGATTGATAAATGTTTCCCCAGACAGTTTCTACATCCCAAGGGGACCTGGTATCTGGAAAAATACATTGATGATGTAATGAGAACCTTGCCCACAGGAAGCACCTTTTGCTGAGGGAGATAGGGGCCTCTGGACACAGCCAGGGATTCTCGGCTGTGTGGCTCCATCCCATTTTTCTCATCGCCCCAGTCTGCCACTTATGAATTGATGATCTCGCTTTTCTCTCTAAAATGCTATGTTGGAATACTTGAAGGTGAAGTCAGGTTTGTGAAATTACAGAGAATCTAAAAAACTATGGGTTACTCTTTCTCTTCTAAACCACAAGGGCACTTGTGGTGATCACCCGTCAAGCATACCCTGGCCAGCAGGGTCCCTAATCTCTGTCTGTATAAACCATGTGTGTTTCATCGATTTGGGTTCATCTGCCCAAACACTTACTGAACAGAGCTGCGAAAGGTCACACAGTGTAGATATGGAACAAAACACAGGAGGTTGATGGGACAACTTTCCAAAGCAGCAGGTTATGGGCAGAATTGCCCATCCAGAAAGCTAAGAGTGTATGTATGGTTTTCCATGTGCATTTTTGGCCTGGGAAATCTTGAGGATGAGGGAATCCAATTCTCCAGCATCCTTCTCCCCTGAGGTGGCACAGGCTTGCCCATGCCACTGGCACTTTTGGCTTGATTATTTGGGAATATATTGGTGAAACTCTAACAGGCCTTGATTTAAAGCAATGAAATGTTCAGATTGAGGAAGGACAGATGATGAATATTTGGTTGGCAGGGTCTCATGAGATAAAAGAGGTTGTCTATAATCTCTAGGATATTGGCGGCATATGAAGAGAGGATGGTGTGTGACAGTGCAGTTGAGCAGAGCTTTGGACCCAAGTGCAAATGTTTATTCAGGCACTGAACTCCTTCCCAGACCACTAGGCCCTAATATTCAGACTAGCCTCCCTATCCTCCTTTTGGCGCAGGTGCTTGTTGAGGAACTTGGAGGCAACAGTTTCTTTTCTCTTCCATAGGCCAAGCCACATCCAAACACAAGCTTTCACACACAAGACTGACCTCATATACTAAACAAAAGTCAGGCCCAAGACCTAAGCTGCACTTAGATCACAAATAAACGTCCTGTTAAATGTGGATCTAACAATTTCCATCTGGCAACACTCACGGCCACGTGTCTGACCATGGGTCAGAGGTGAAAGGAAGGCAGCATGGTTCACTGAAGGCTTTGTTTGCCTTGGCCCATAATTAAAGACAGAAGACATTGCTTGTTGGTGGCCAGAGGGCTCCTTGGGCATATGCGATCTCTCCCTTAGGCAAGAATGAGAGTGGGAGTTGGGTTGATGGTATGTTGAAGCATTCCAGACGTGAATCTAAGTATTGTCTCTGACGACCTCTGCACGTAGGCCCAGCCAGACAATGCAAACTAAGCTGGCAAGGCAGGGCAAGCTCGAGGAATGCAGGAGGGTTTGGGTGCTGAGAGGGAAGGAGGATGCTTCAATCACTGGCAGTTGTATGGAACTTGGTCAGCAAGGGTCTGTTAGCATTGCCACAGCACTGATTCACATATTTGTGGCCAGACCAGAGGGTGTGGGTGGGGGTAGACTGGTTTGCTGATGAGTGAGCTCCCCAGTAGTCCCTGAATTCCTGTGGCTGGTCACTTCCAGTGTTTTCCTTCATGGGTTAGGGCTTGCTCCGAGACAGAAAAGGGCCCTCTTGAGGTCATGTTGTCAGTGCGACGGCCCTCACCAACTGTCCTCTTACATTTCTTTCCTCTCCAAATGCATCAGAATCTTCCTCTGCTGTTTGCAGAGAATAAAACTTTACTTCATTATGGAAAACTCTTGCTAAAAACAATATACACGTAGGAAAGTCAGCCATTGGGTCCAGGGTGATGGGACAGGGTTTTATGATGACATGTCAGTTCACCCCGGTGTATGTCACCACTTCCCCATTCCCCTCTGTGCAGAAATTCTGTTTTATTCCTGTAATCCAGTTTCTAGTCAAAAACCATCCAAGATGAAATGAGACAATTGGCCTGGATATTACTTATATTATTAACACAATTTATTGCTCTAATTACCTCCTAATAAGGGAGTGCAGCCTGCTACTCTCGCCTTTTCCTAATTGTCTTCTGGGCACTCCAGTGAGGATCAATCATCTCTCTCTCTCTTTTTCTCTGTTTCTTTGCTTCTAACATAACTTCCAAGCCTCACTCTATATCACATCTTACTAACTCTTCCCAAATTCCACCTGCTTCCCTTATAAAACCCAATTCATATACCTCTCAATCCACAACTGGGAAAAATCAAGTCTCAGTCATAAAAATTAACATCTCTGCAGACAAATTTAGTGGCCAGAGTTTAAAAATGATATTCTGGAGAATAGCAGCTAAAACGAAACATGTTTCTCATTGTTGGTAAAATCAATAGGCCTCTGGCAATAGCTAAGGATACAGCTGTTGGGAATGGGGTCATGATAACCATAATTGTTACCATTTGTTGAGCTATCACTAAGCACCAGGAGTCATTTTGAGCACTTTATTAAAAATATCTCATGTTTATAGCAGCAATGTCCACAAGAGCCAAAATATGGAAAGAACCCAGATGTCCACGAACAGATGAATGGATAAAGAGAAGGTGATATATATATATATATATCATATATATAGATAGATAGATAGATAGATAGATAGATAGATATCTGCAATGGAATATTACTCGGTCATCAAAAGGAATGAAACATTTGCCAGTTGCAATGACGTGGATGAAACTAGAGGGTATTATGCTTATTATGCTAAGCAAAATAAGTCAGTCTGAGAGAGATATCATATGATTTCACTCATATGTGGAACTTAAAAAACAAAACAGATGAACATAGGGGAAGGGAAGGAAAAACAAGATAAAAACTGAGAGGGAGGTAAACCATAAAAGATGCTGAACTTTAGGAAATAAACTGAGGGTTGCTGGAGGCAAGGTAAGTGGGGGGATGGGGTAACTGAGTGATGGGCATTAAGGAGGGTACTTGATGTAATGAGCACTGGTGAATACTAAATTCTACCCCTGAAACAAATAATACACTGTATGTTAACTAAATTGAATTTAAATAAAAATTTAAAAAAATTAAAAAACAAAGGCATTAGTATGGAAAAAAAAAGAAATCTCAGGTAGTCTCACATCTAAATGCAGAAGTCATGATTAGTATCCTCATTTTCAGATAAGGGAAATGTGCTTTTTTATGATTCCTTAGATTGCAAGAATTTAAAAGAAAAGAAAAACGAAAAACTTTGCTCATAGTGAAAATACTTGTTTCTAATTTGGGCTTAGAAATATTTGATTTTCTAGTTTGGCAGCAATAACCTACAAGATTCTACTTAGTAGAATGTGAAAGAATGGCAGATATGTACAGATGTCCCTTTTTTGGCATGAAGAGTTCTTACTAGGAGACCCCAGGACTGTGAGGAGTAGTGTTTCACCCAAGGCTGGACGCAGCTTCCCTCTGCTTGTCTGCACCCAGGTGGGGAAAGAACACCTCTGCAGAGCTGGGAAATGTCTCTTGACATTTTTGTACACAGGTTTCTGGTCTCAAATTAGCTGTGACCACACTGCCCTCTAACTGACCAGAGTAACCAGACAGGGGCTTTGAAGGCGGGTGCCAGAGTGAGGTGACCTTCTCAACCAGATACAGTGCATGTGAAGGAACTCATCTGCTTTAACACACATTTTGGATGGTTAACTCCTGAAAGATGAGGATGCCTGTGCCCCTGTAGGCCTAGTTCCTAGTAAGGGCCAGGTAAGGATTTATCAAATAAATGAATGTTGTGCCCTAGTTTATGCCAAGTTGGGAAAATTCTGCATTTGTTCAGAATAGTCCACATTTGGTAAGCACTTTTAGAGCAGGTGGTAAGCCGGGGTCTTCAGAGGGCTCTGCGAACCCTCTGAAACTTCACGCAAAATCTCATGTCTACATGTGGGAATTTTGGTGAGGGTCTTTAGCACTCATTAAATTCTTAGGAAAGTTGGCTTAAGAAAGTTTTACTTAAGGATTACTACTTCATGGTTTAAAAGGCAGTTACACTGAATTATTTTATTTTATGGTACAACAATGCTATGTGAAGGACATTATCATAATCTTTAATTTACAGAAGGAGAAAATGTGAAACTGAGAAGGATGGCCCTTTATTACATAAAGAAGCCTAGTGTTTTCGCTCCAGATGCCTGTTCTTCCCACTTGCAGGTTGTGTGCCTGCGTGTATATGTGGGTGCGGAGAAAGAAACAATGATGAAATGCTAAGGTAGGTCCAACATTACTCTTTGGAGACTGGCTTTCCTTCCACCTCATGACTCAAAGAATGGGACCATGTCTCTCCCTCCCACCCCACCCCATCCATTTCCATTTCAGGCCCCTGCTTGATAGAAGCTGGCTTTGGTTTTAGCTCAAGCCCTGATGCATTGGCCAACCTAGCAGAGTAGTTTGAGGAACCAGAGAAGAGATGCATCACCATTTACTTTTGAGCAGTAGCTTCTTTACCTATATAATGGAGTTAAGAATACCACTTACTCTGACCCGAATACATTTCTCTCTCCTTTTAAAGGCAGCTGAAAACCTAAGTGACTTCTGGATCAATCATCCATCCTGAATGTTCCGTACTGCCTGACACCTGGGGCTCATCTGCAAACTGAGAGCCTTAGGATGAGGTGATTTTGTCGATGACTTTTAGCTTTAAAGTGCTTTTTCTAGGATACCGTTGCGGCAGAAGCGAGTGGGGTGTGGGCAAGGGAAAGTATAAAAGCAGAAGAACATCTGCTTGGTTAGGGTTCCTGGAGTCATTATTTCCCATTATCTCCCTCCACCGGTGTCTGAGTTCATCCCTTTCTTTCTCACTGCACCTTGGGTGGTGACCTCACTACTCTCCCCCATCTTCCGGAGCTCCTGCATATCAAACCTGGAGCCTTCAAACAGAGGTGCTGGTGGAGCCAGCCAAGGGCAAAGGGTGCTTCGCGGTCTCCTGGCTTTCCCCACCTTTCTGCTGGGAGAATGACAGGTCGGGGAATTCTAACACTCCTGGGAAGTGGTTTTCCCCCTGGCAAAAGGAACTGTGCTGACAAGTTCCCCTGGGGCACTGGAGAGGGTTGGTCTGATGACCTGTGTAGGTCTTTCAACGCTCAGAATGGGTGATTCTGCAATTCTTCTTCATGACTAGATCACCCAGGGATTAACACATTCTCCCTCAGCAAATATAAATTAAGGCTTAGCAGACAGTCTGACTCATGAGCTGTAAGGGGGGTTAGAGTCCAAGTCTGAGTAAGTGGACCTTATATCTTGTGTTTGGGGGTCAGAGCTATGCTGTTGCACAACTCCAGGGGGTGCTCATTCTACTGTATTCTCTGCCAGAGTCACCTCTGGGAGCACGGTTTTAACACAAGGCGACAGAAGGAGTGTTCCCTGACATGGAGCGCCCCTGCTCCCCTGCTCGGGATGCCTTAAGGACTTTGATTTCATCACAAAATCTCATACGCTCTGGAGGCTGAAATCTCAAAGTCTGGGGAGTCCTTTCATCATAATTCCCTTATGAAACCTGGCAAAATCCACATCTACAAGGCATTTGCTGGAACAATAAAGTGATTGATAAAGAAAGGCTAAATTGGGGGTAGGGGTGATGAGTGGTTCATCAATGCAGACAGCAAACGCAAGAGATGGAAAAAACGTACCGAAGGCTGTGCTACTGTACCCTGTACTCTCTGACCATACAGCACTTCCTCCACCACCAACGGGGCTGCGACCCAATAAACTCCTCTCAAGGTGAAGATATCCTGGGTCCACAATGCGTGTGATACTCTAACCTACAGAACGTCACAGCGTAGCCCGGCCTACCTGGAACGCGCTCAGAACACCTACGTTAGCCTACAGTAGGGCAAATCATCTAACACCAAGTCTATTTTATAAGAAAGTGTTGAATATCTTGTGTCATTTACTGAATTGCACAGAAAGTGGAAACCAGAATGGTTCTAAGTGTGCGGGTTGTTTACCCTCATAATGGGGGGACGGGGGTTGGGGGGGACTGCTCTGGAGCTGTGGCTTCCCGCTGCCCAGCATCAGGGGAGAGTATTGCTCTGCATATGGCTAGCCTGAGAAAAGATCCCAATATTCCAAATGTGAAGCATGGTTTCTACTGAATGGGTATTACTTTTGCACCATCATAAAGTCAAAAAATCCTAAGTCAAACCACTGTTAAGTCAAGAAGCTTACATATACATATATGTAATATATACATATATTATATATACATAGTGTATGAACCTTAGATGTTGGAATATATATATATATTTTTTATCCCATATATATATATATATATATATATATATTTTTTTTTTTATATAAACCTTAGATGTTGGAATTAGTTTAGTCTGTTGAATCAAGCACTGTGGTCGTTAAGTGGTTTCAGCAGTTAATGGGTTTCTTTGTTTCTGTGACCAGTTACCATATAATAACCCCCATTCCCTGGCTGCTGACGATGGTCAAGTGCTTCCCAAACACTACTTTGTTGGATCCTCCCAGTAACCCTGGGAGGTAGGTGTTACTGTCTCTATTTTTTTTTTTTTAAAGATTTTATTTATTTATTCATGAGAGAAAGAGGTAGAGGCAGAGACACAGGCAGAGGGAGAAGCAGGCTCCATGCAGGGAACCTGATGTGGGACTCAATCTCAGGACTCCAGGATCATGTGCTGGGCTGAAGGCAGAAGCTTAACCGCTGAGCCACCCAGGCGTCCCAACTGTCTCTATTTTATAAACATAAAACTGGATCTCAAAGAGGTTCATAACTCGCCCAAGGTCACTCAACTCGAGGAGCCGTGTTAAGGGTCAAACTCAGGGCTGCCTGACTCAAACTGTGCCGTTACCAGGACAGAAAACTGCTTCCTTCCTTTCTATCAGGCCATTCTGTTTTTCTCGAGCAAATGTAGCCAGAACTGCTCCATTACTAGCCCTAGGGAAGAACCAGTAATAATAATAGTAAGAGCAATGCCTGTAGAGCTTATTATGTGCCAGGAACTTGCCTAAACACTCTCTAATGTATTAAATAACTTATTCCTTGTAAACTCTTACAAGGTAGGGATTGAGCCCCATATCTGGATGAGGAATGAAGACATGGAGAGGTTGAGAAACTGGCCCAAAGTCACCCAGCCAGTTAGTAAGGGGGCGGAGCTGGGCATAAAAGCCAGACAGCTGGGCTCCAGAGGTTGTGCAGCCTGCCCCTAGGCCAGCGAGGTCAGAGCAGCTTGTCAGGGGGGCAGATCACTGGGTGGAAACCCATGGCCCTGTTCAGATTGGTCCAGGCCCACATTAGACACAGTTTGTGGAGGGTTGATGCTCTAGGAGGAAAAAGTGCTAGGGGGTCAGTGAATCCATCCTCTCTAATCCTTGCTTTCCATTGCTTGATTGTCCAACACACCCAGTTTTGGGCAAGGTCGTCAAGCTAAGGGCAGCCATGCTTTCTTGTCTTTCCTTGGGGGCAGCTGTGCGACTGCTGGGGGTCCCCCACCCTGGGGGAGGGGAGCAGGAGAAGAGGACTGGCCGCAGAGCCACATGTTCTGCATCAAAAGGGCAGGTAGTTTTAATCCTCCTATTTCTCTTCTCACTTCTCAGTCACTGCTCTGCTTTTTCAGAAAAGTGAAATTAATTCTTTGGAGTTCCTAGGAACCAGAGGGTTTTGAATCTGTAATGTTTATGACTCTGCTGAGAACACTGGGAAATGAGGCTCCCTTTTGCATATGAAGTCATAGTTTAACCCAAACCAAGAGAAAAAAAAAAAAACAACAGAAAAAGCTTGAGCGAGTCTGTGGGGATCAGAGCTGGGTATTGTGTTACAGAAATTTTCCATTTCAGACACAAACTACATACGGCAGCATGTAGGCCAAAAAAGGCAGAGCGAGACTCGGGGTGTGTGTGGGGGGGTGGCCAGGAGAAATAATACCTCCTCCTTTAATCCTGAGGAGTATGGCCAGGTTCTTGGGGACGGCTGTCCAGAAGGTCTGGATCAGATCACACTTAAATATCTGGGATGAGAATGATGCTAGTAGTGGCATCGTGGGACATTAATTTCCGAGAGCTCCCTAGGATGCTTCCGGATGAGATATTTACTTAGTGTCTCAGTGCCTCAGTTTCCAATATCTGAAAATGAGACAGACACCTCAAAATGTGTTGAATGTAGTAAACGTGTTATGCACACAGGCTCTATAATAACGGAGGGACAAGGCTAGTTATATTATTAAACAGTCCCTAATTAGCTAGCGTTTCCCCAAGCCTTCTTACACAGGAGCCACTATGTTAGAGATTGCTAAACATTATCTCATTTCATCCTTCCCAGCTGATGGGATCAGTGGTATTATCTCCTGATTTTTTTTTTAAGATTTCTTTTATTTATTCATGAGGGACACACACACACACACACAGAGAGAGAGAGAGAGAGAGAGAGAGAGGAGACATTAGCAGAGGGAGAAGCAGGCTCCCTGTGGGGAGCCTGATGTGGGACTCGATCCCAGGATCCCAGGACCCTGGGATCATGACCTGAATCAAAGGCTCAACCCCTGAGCCACCCAGGTGCCCCCTATTTCCCAGTTTTATATGTGAGGATGTGGCAGTTTAGAAATGCTAAGTGACTGAACAAGTTCATTCCCCTAAGGGGGTACACTGGGGTCTCAAGTCTAAGGCGAGTCTGGCACCAGTGAACCGATACCGTATCCTGCCTCCCCAAGGACAGGCCACTCTGGCCCACATTGCTCTGGCCCCAGGCTGAATCTGGTGAGAATTCTCTGGATGTCCCTTAGAATAGGGACATCATAGGTTACTCATTTGGTAAAGTATGTTCCTTTGGCCTCTCATCCCAACTTTTAGCAGTGCTCCTTTCGGATTAACAAGGCAGGTATTTTTAAGAAATAGGGGGCTGAGGGGCTCCCGGGTGGCTCAGCTGGTTAAGTGTCTGCCATCGAGCCCCTACATGGGGCTCTCTGCTCAGCAGGGAGCCTGCTTCTCCCTCTCCCTCTGCCTGTGGCTCTCCCCATTTGTGTTCTCTCTCTCTGTCAAATAAATCAATAAAATATTTATAAAAAAAAAAAAAAAAGAAGGAGAAGAAGAAGAAATAGTGGGCTGGTTTTCCAGGTACATAAACTAGTTTTGGTCCCTTGGGTCCAATTCTGAAACGGGTATTACCTGGAGCCTGGGTTCCTACAATTGGGTGTCCTTGACCAGCAGCAGCAACATCACCAGGAGACACAAGCAGTGGGGATCTCTGGCCCCACCCGGACCCGCTGAATCAGAAACTCTGAAGATGGGGCTCAGCCATCCGTATTTTAACAAGCCCTGGAGCTGATTCGGAGCATCCAGGGTTTGAGAACCAAGGGCCTCCGGGGCAGATAAAGGAGAGAGTTAAATCAGGAATAGAGGCCTATGATTCTTAACAGCTGCTAGTGACTCATTCTCCCCAGTCATTCCTTTCTGGGTTTCTGTCCTTTTTAGGATGAAGGATTTGCTCGCAATCCCATCTTGTGTGATAAATTTCATCAACAGTGTCCGTTCCTTTCTGAATCGACGTGCATGAGGAGGCTTTGAGGTTTATCCACTCCCATGTGCATGCACAACCCACTTCTGTTTTGGGAACCACTTGCTCCATTTCCAGTCTGGGCGATTAGCTTCAAGTTACTCTTCATGTCAGAAGAGAAAAATAAGTTTTACTAAACCTGTGGTTCTAGGTTGATGAATGGCAGGATTGGGGCTTAGCACTCCAAAGGTGCTTCGTTTTAAAGGCTCAAACAGTGCTATGCAGGAGCCAAGTGCACCGGGTGCCCCCTCTGCTCCCCACCCTGCCCAACAGTCACCACGGAGGGTGAAGCAACTAAAGCTGAGAGTAGGGGAAATCATTGCTTTGGGTCTTTTTTTTTTTTTTTTTTAAGATTTCATTTATTTATTTATTTATTTATTCATTCATTCATTCATTCATTCATTCATTCATGAGAGACACAGAGAGAGAGAGAGAGAGAGAGAGGCAGAGACACAGGCAGAGGGAGAACCGGGCTCTCCACATTGGGGAGCCCGATATGGGACTTGATCCCAGGACCCCGGGATCACACCCTGGGCCCAGGACACATGCTCAACCACTGAGCCACCCAGGTGTCTCTGCTTCGGTTTTTAATGTGAGCTCTGCCTCAAGCTTTGCCTCTTGGGCTCACCGGTCCTGTCTGTCACTCAGTGGGGAAACTCAACACTGAATGCACGATGGAGAAACAAGAAAATAGCATTTTCTTCTTTCTAGTTCCTTCTCCGGAGACCAGAGTAAAACGGGTTCCCAGTCCACCACAAATCTGCCTTTTAACAGCCACGTAAGCCTAACTCTCAATACAAATTATTCCAAGTTTGCTAGTTTGTTCCCAAAGCCTTTCTTGTCATCTGAGATGCTGCTTTTCCTAATTGAAAAATAGTAGGGAATTTTGTTTAACTCTGCCAAAGGAGGGAAACTACAGTTATGGATGTGACCTGTGGCTAGCATCTTTGGGGTGGGGCCTTTTCTTTCATCTCAACAAAGACTCACTACCACTAACTTGGTAGTCCTGGTTTTTGAGGGGGGTCTCTGGGGTCCATCTTACCTCTCCAAATAAGGTAAGATAAGTATGAAAAAAAATAATGAAAACTTAGTTTCTGTTGCCAGAAGCTATTTTTGAGTTTCAAAAGGGTTTTGCTCAGTACTTTGTGTTGCTAAGCCAGTCTTACTGGAATTCACTGTAGACTTCCTAAAGAACGCAGGTGGGTTAGCAATATGGGAAGGAAGACAAGCTGTGTGATGGGTGTTACCCCCTGAGCTGGTGGACGTGGAGACCCTGCCTAGCGACACATTTCCTGAGACCCTGTTGCAGAGGTGTGGGGGCTGAGGCCCAAATCCACTGCGAGAAAATGACGAGATTGGCCCTTCACATGGCTGTCCCTCTACACATACACCACGTCGTCTGCCTCAGAGACCCTTGCCTCATAGATTGCATGTTGTTGCTATTATGAACCAACAATAAATACTTTTATCACAACAGAAAATTTCGAATAAAAATTTTGGAAAAAGATAAGCCCGAGTCCAACATCTGACTTATCTCTCTCTTTTTTTTTTTTTTTTTGACTTATCTCTTAATAGCTGTGTGCCCTTGGACAAGTTGCTTAACCTCTATGACAGGTAGGTTCCTTTCCCATAAATTGGGGGGAAAATGATAACCATAGGGTTGCTATGAAGACTGATATGGATAACGTCCAATGCTGGCACTTAGTAGCTGTTATTATTATTTTTTTATTATTATTATTTTATTTTATTTTGTCATCTTAAACTCAACTGGTACAAACGTAAATTTACAAGCTAAAACAAAAATTCCCTAGTGCCTATGTACATATATAGATAGACATAGACATATAGATGTGGATAAATAGGTAATTGAAAAATTATATGGGTGGCTCAGCAGTTGAGCATCTGCCTTTGACTCGGGGTATGATCCTGGGATCTGGGATCGAGTTCCACATGGGGCTCCTTCCAGGCAGTCTTCTTCTTCTTCTTCTTCTTCTTCTTCTTCTTCTTCTTTTAAGATTTTATTTATTCATGAGAGACACAGAGAGAGAGATGGAGAGAGAGGGATGCGGAGAGATGGAGAGATCTCTCTGCCCATCTCTCTGCATCTCTCTCTCTCTGTGTCTCCCATGAAGAAATAAAATCTTTTAAAAATGAGAAAAATTATATGTATATAAAATTACGTTTTCAATCTAATCAGCTCTAAAAAGGAATCATCTTTCTTTTTCCTTTCTTTCCTTAAACTTCACAGTGAACTCTCCAGCCTTCATCCTGGCATCCTGAGTGATGTGTACAGGCTTGAGGTGGCCAGGTTTCTGAACTGATACGACCCATTAGCAAAGTGTGACTTGTTGCATCTTGAGTCTAGTAAAGTCATGGCTTCATCATGCCTGTTGACTCAGCCTTCCCATGGATTTGGTCCTGTGCAAAATGTCAAGGCATGCATTTTTCCAATTATACCCACAGCAACAAAACGCATTTGAAATATTTTGTTTGAAAATAATTTAGTGCCAATTTAATGTTCTTAGTAAGCTCTGATTCTGATATTAAAAAATTATATATATGTATATATATATAATCAAAAATATATATATATATATACTCAAAAAGTCAGGAAATAAAACATTACTATTTCTGTTTTGCAAATCAACTTTTTATTAAAGTGCCTCACAAATTCAATATTAAAAAAGTGGGGAGTCTGGGGGTGCCTGGGTGGCTCAGTCAGTCGAGCATCTGACTCTTGATTTCGGTTCAGATCATGATCTTAGGATTGAGTCCCATGTTGGGCTCCAGGTTCATTGTTGAATCTGCTTGAGATTCTCTCTCTCCTTTCCCTCTTCCCCTTCCCTGCTCACTCTCTCTCTCACATAAATAAGTAAAATTTTTTTTAAAGTGGGAGTCTATACAAAAAGAATTTTAGAATGTACTAGGATACAAGTACAGGCATTTCTTTCATTAAAAAAAAAAAAAGAAAAATGGCAAATACATACACACACTGAAGTTTCAAAAAGTGCCCCTGGCAGAGGAAGGCAGAGAGAAGCAGAGCATGCGTCGTGGGAGCTGGTGGTGGAGAAAGCATTAGGTCATCTGCTCCACCCCGCCACAGTGAGATTATCCCCCAGATGGCAGTTTATGTTTCTGCGGTTTGCTGAGGGCTTGGGCTCGTTTTAAGTAACTTTCTTCAAGATCTTCTAAACCAGTTTAAAATTATTTTGTGAACTATTCATTCTATCACAGGCTTTAGCAAAATCTACCATAATCTAATAAGCATCTGGATATGTTCTCTGTGACACAGCCTGGAATCTCCTTTTCTTAAATTTCGACTCTATCTCAAATCTCTTTCCCTCCCCGGTGTTTACATTTCTCCCAGGTACTGAGTGTTTTCACTCAGTCTTGCTACACAATCCAGAAGAGACTGTTTAGGTGCATGCCTGTGTCTCCGACACAGATTTTACAAATGAATTGAATGTAAGGTGGTAATAAATAGGTCATCATTGAGGCTTTCAACCTGGTTTGTTCTTTGCTTTATTTTCTTTCTTTATTTTACATAGATGTACATATGAAGATTTTATTTATTTGAGAAAGAGAGCACAAGCAGAGAGAGGTCCAGAGGGAGAAGCAGGCAACCCATGAGCAGGGAACCTGATGCAGGGCTCCATCCCAGGACCCCGGAATCATGACCTGAGCCGAAAGGCAGACACCCAACCGACTGAGCCACCCAAAAGCCCCCACCTTTCTTTTAGAGAGGGGGTGGGCAGAGAGAGAGAAAGAGAGAGAATCTTAAGCAGGCTTCACACCCAGTACAGAGCCTGACTGGGGGCTCCATCTCACAACCTCAAGATCATGACCTGAGCTGAAATCAAGAACCAGACGCTTAACCTACTGAGCCCCCCAGACGTCCCTCTTTGCTTCATTTTCAGTTCAGCCAGTACCAGGTATTTATGGAGGGTCAATTAGGAGAAAGACACTGAGCCATAGCTCTTTGGCCCTGGACCCTGCACACATTTTTCTCTCTCTACTCTGCCTCAAGGTGATCACACACACACACACACACACACTCACTCACTCATATTCACAAATACACATAAACATCTTTGTCCCTGTTTTTTTTTTGTTTGTTTGTTTTTACATTTAGTACATGTTTAATGTTTTGTTTTATGAGTATACAAAGTTGACTTGAGTTTTTCTTAAACTTCCCAGTTGAAAATAATCCCCTGCGGCAAAAATATAGTTTCTTGGGCCTTCAGAGTCAGTTTAGCATTATTTAAAATTAAATAAAGGAAGGGTCACATAATCCTTGGCATATATGTTCAACAGGACTGAGGAAGGCACCATATATTTCATTTATTTATTTTTATTCTTATTTTAAATTATTTATTTATTTATCTATTTATCTATTTATTTATTTCATTTCTAGTAGTTTTCTCATCTGATTCTTGTTAACAAATAAGTTTGGGGACCCCTGGAGGAGAAGATGATCTCACGGGTAACTTTAAACTTTTATACATTACACTTCAGACAATCCTGATGACTTTTCCCAGAGGTCTTCATTGATAAATAACATCGACTGTCTTCTTTAACCTCTGGCCCTGATGTGTTCCTGCCTCCTGAGATTCCATAGCAGATATCCATATTCTTCAGGAGTGACTCATGCACTAACTTACAGAATTTCTTCAATGCCTCAAACTTTTACTTACATCTTTAATTTTACTTAGTGTTTTGAAATTTTTCATCGTGCCTACTGAGACCATGGTAGACTTCTCCAGAGGAGGGCAAAGTTTTATATATTTCTGTTCATCTTTCATTTGTGTTCACACAGTGTTTTGCTCTCAGATGAATGAGGTTTTGTTCCTAATTTAATTTTCCCTTTAAATATGAGTATTTTGCTGCATGGGTAAAGAATATATCATTTCATTGCACACACCAAGAGACATACGATTCAGGAACCCCGGTTTTATCTTCACTGGTGCAGCTGTTGGGTACTCATATAACTCCCTAATCCTTTATAAAAACTTAATCGGACAGCTGCCTTGATAATATGCAGTTTCAATAACAGCCTCTGTTGAGGAAAATAATATCCCATTGTAGTAAATCTCACCCATTAATGATGTTTCTCTGCAAAGAAATGTCTAATGGACAGCAGTCCCCTCAACTGGGAATCTAGCTAAATGCTGGGGAAAAAAAAATCACCTTTAAAAATTCTGCCATGAGATGGAATTATAGTCTTGGGATTTAGCAAGTGCTGGTATCTTTGTTATATTAGTGGTTTAATTAGACTGTTTCAGTGTAGTGGAACAGCTCTTTAAAGTACTTTTAACAAGGATACTATTGTTAAAGAAAAGCAGCTCTTTCATTGGAGCCATTAAAATTATAGGGAGAAAAATGAAAAATCACCTCTGGCAGCATATTTTTTAGTTCAGCTGTGACTTCTCCAGCCTAATCACCAAAAAACACTGCAAGGCACTTCTTATTTACACAGCAGTTTGATCTGGATTCTTGTAAAATTAACATAGGTTGACAAATTAAATTAAATCGTTCAAATTAAATTGAACACCACCACCCTCCAGGACATAAAATGTAAAGGAGATTAAAATAAACATGGGGAATGTTACTGTAATCACTAGGTGTAGAGTCAGATCCAGTAAAACAAAAATCTTGCTGGTGAATATAACTGGGTGCTGAGTATCAACCTGTAGTTGACATTAATTACTCTTTATATATTCCTACATCATCTTTCATGCACTGCTAATTCATCTTTCATGTACTGCTAAAATAGATATCTTTGTTTCCCCATGGATTTTTTTTTAAACCAGAATTTACGAGAAACATCTACTTGGTTCTCAAGCAGTTCAGTGGTTTTGCACTATCACAGTTTAAAATCTCTTTCAAGAATTCATGCAATAAGCATCTTACATTGTTGGTGGTTAATTACATTAGAAAATTCAGTCTCTTTGAACTTACCCTCAGAAGGGATTTTTCTTTTAAATGAAAAAGACTCACAGGTAATCTGAAACTTATGTCCCAATAGAATTTAACAGGAAATACTCCTCAGCCTTGTCTAAGTTTATTTAGAAGTACAAATAAAACAGACTCAAAAATTTTAAATGAGAAACTCATGTTTGAAGTCTGACTTTGAAGGAAAAGGAAATATATATTATGTAAATGTAATGAATCTAACACTAACATTCTGTTTTGCAAAAAATTTAACAAGGGAAGTGAGGTGAGCATAAAGAGAGACATGGGTGTTCTGCTAGGGTCTCACCAAGTCACCAAGTGAAGGGGGCTTTTTGTCGTTTTGGCCTACCCTGCCTTCCTATTTCAGGGAATCCAATAAGGAGACCCAAACCTAGAGGACCAGATGTTTCCTATCCCAGTTCCCTGCCAGTTCAGGCCACCAGCTGCATCTGCCCTCGACTTTGAGCTTGACTGAGGAATACAAATGTGCAGGAGGCCTTTAGAGAGGACAGCCAGTGCCCCAGAAGGAGGGGAGCATCCAGATGTGGCCAGTGGAACCATCGCTGGTGGGTGCGACAGCATCTCGGACTGTTCTGTGATGCCTCCTTGGCTGTCTTATCGTCCACGTTTCCTTCTGCGTTTCTCTTCAGCCTCCTTACCCCTGCTGTCAACTATGTGACAGCCTTCCAATAAATTCCTTTCTTGCTTACTGCAGAGTTAGCATCTGTCTGTGGAACCAAGAACCCTGACTACGCAGTTAATTCCAGCAATTTAGGACCAGAAACCCCTGTGCACTGGTGTGGTCACTGGTTAGTGAGCTTATGTCATTGATGTTATTTAGAGAAACTCTTCCTCACTCCAAATAAGATTTGAAATTACACAGAAAGCAAAATCCAGCAAGACCAAAAAATTAAAAAATAAAAAAAACAAAAATAAAATAAAATAATAAAATAAAAACGAGTTAGAAAGAGGAGGTAGGAAAAATAAAGGACCTAGAGCACATGCCAGGTTGCTAAATGTACTATGTTATCATGAGAAATGGAACTTGTAGGCAATTGGGATTACTCAGTCCGCCTGGGTTCTCACACCCCTTCCCTGCTGGAGGCTCTTTCTGGGAAGCTGAGACAGGCAGAGGCTTCCATGGGGAGGCTGAGGAATACGGAGTCTGAGCAAAGGAAACTGAGCTTCAGGGGCAGGTCCCAAACCATAGTCCCGGGGTGCCTCTGCCCTGGCCTTGCTGTGGCCGGTGAGTTCCTCCTACTGGCTCTGCAGTGTCCTTCAAGTCTCTTCTTTCAAAATGGAAATACATTTGGAAGAGATCATATATTAAGTCATTTATTTTAGCAAACTGCTCCCCAAACTTCTATGATTCATGTACTATCTTTATGATCTTGCTGTATTCAAATACTATCATGTCGTTAATGTACTATCTTTACAGTCCTGCCATATGCAAATACAATCTGTTCTATTTCTTTATTTTCTTTCTAAGTGCCTCCCAATCTTTTCCTTTAAATAATAGATGTGAATGTGAAAGCTTGTTACACTGTATATTTTTTAATACTCATGGGAACAAACACATAGTATAAAAATGGTTATACATCATCTTTCATTCTACAGAAAGTTTAGCAGGTGAACTAGTTTTCCAGCCTTGTTTTAAAAAAATCAGGCATGAAAGTTAAAATTTTGGAATCCTTACCTTACTTACCAAAGTTGTCTATATTGTACTCTCACCCTGCATTTATAGTTTAGCTGGGTGTAAAATTTTGGTTTGAAATCATGTCTTCTCAGATCTTTGAAAGCATTTCTCCAACATCTTTGAGCAGTATCCAGTGGTATTGGTGAGAGGTCAGAAGCCAGTCTAATTCACAGACCTGGTAGGTTCCTTCTGTTTCCTCTCTGAAAGTTCTTTTATTCTTTTAACCATTGGCATTCTAAAATATCACAAGGTTGCTTAGTGGTTTTGGGTTTGTTTCAATAGGTTGTTTTTTTGGTTTGTTTTTAAATTCATTTTGCTGTACCTGAGTTCTTTAAATCTAAGCGTTGTGACTTCTGAGCACTAAGGTTCTACTTTTGAATATTTTTTTCCCAGTTTTTTGTGCTGTTTCTGGGACACCTCCTGGTTAGATATGGGACTTTCTGGATTTGTGTCAGGGTCTCAGTATTTGGCCCCTAAATCAGTCAGAGTTTGATCAGGAAAACAAAAGCCTCTCTGTGTTTTCAGTAGGAAATGTTTTAATATAAGGAACATTGGAATGGCTGGAAGAGGGAAATTTTCGTGAGCTGTTACTGACTGAGCCCAGTCTGCAATCCCAGGGTGTGTTATTCTCTAGATGCTCACTTTGAAGCTGCTTCAAACCTCAGATGCATCTGTTGCCCATGTGTCTGTCGGCCACTGTGCTGGAGAATAACACCTCTACTTATCCACCTTCCAAATTGCAGATACCTACTGCAGGCCCTAACCTGAAAGCAAGTGGGAAAGGCAGTCTGGGAACTGCAGGGCCTGTTTCTTTGATGCGGAGAAGCCCTTAGCAGGCATGGCAGAAACAATCCAGCACAGTGACATTGGCTCTGTGCATATCCTAAATCCAGGAGGAAAATTTCTTCATTGCTTAATGCCTTAATCTCTCCCACTGTAGAGAGAGGGAATGATATTACTAGCCACCTCATAGATTTTCTGGGAGGACTGACTGAGATAATGCATGGAATGGGTATAAATCAGTGCCTGGCACATATTCAAGTGCTTTTAGCATACGTTGGCTATCTAATTTTTATTATTACTATTTAATTACCTTTTATCTTACACGCCCACCAACATCATTTTGCTCAAAATGTTGGAAAAACGTCTTCAACATTGTTTTACAGTCTGTCTAACCATTTTTTTAAATAACAGTAATAATTTTAATCACTAAGGAAAGTGTATTTAGATTGTTCTTTTTTTATAACAACTTCTCTGTTACGGGTTTATTCTTTTATTTTTATTTTTTTAAAGATCCTACCCATTTATTCATGAGAGGCACAGAGAGAGAGGCAGAGACACAGGCAGAGGAAGAAGCAGGCTCCATGCAGGCAGCCCGACATGGGACTCGATCCCAGGACTCCAGGATCACACCCTGGGCCGAAGGCAGATGCCCAACCACTAAGCCACCCAGGCATCCCAAGGTTAATCTTTTTTATTTTTTTTTAATTTTTTTTTTAATTTTTTTTTTTATTATTTATTTATGATAGTCATACAGAGAGAGAGAGAGGCAGAGACATAGGCAGAGGGAGAAGCAGGCTCCATGCACCGGGAGCCTGATGTGGGATTCGATCCCGGGTCTCCAGGATCGCGCCCTGGGCCAAAGGCAGGCGCCAAACCGCTGCGCCACCCAGGGATCCCAGGTTAATCTTTTTTAAAACATACTTTATTTTAATAAGGTCTGGAGGAGATCAAGAGGCAAAACCTTGGGTCTTTCTAGCTCGTCATTTTGCACGGAAGCTGACAGCATGGAATCAAGAGGCTTGGTTGCTACCAGCAGTTGGGTTATTCCACCCTTGGTGTGTCAGGTGGTGTGCCGAGAGCTTCACTCAAATATCTCTCTCGATTCGGCTCAATCCTAAGACGCAGGTAGTAGTATTGTCATTGTTTCTAAAAGATGAGATCACTGAGGCCTACAGAGGTGGAATGACTCGCCCAGGTCACCCAGCTCGTAACTGGTAGACATAAATTTAATCATAGATCCATTGATGACCGAGTTCAAGCTCTGCACCCGTGCTGCTAGATGGATCTCATCCTGTGAGATGGCGTGTGTGCAAGTGGATTCGTCTAGGCCTTCTGTGATGTCTGCAAAGTTTGTTGCTCTACACAAGCCTTCCACAGATAAGTGTGCACTATGAGAAATGTTTAATGCACTCTTCTATTATTGTCTGAAAGTAAAACCTAGAAGTGAGTTTGCTAGGTCAAAAATTACCCATTGTAAGACATTTTTATGTGATTTGACAAGCTGCCCTTAAAAAGAGAAGTTGTGGCAATTCACACTTGTATCATCTCCATGTGTGAAGACACCTGTTTCCCACCTGCCCACCGATGCCTGGTGTTACCCAGATTTTGCCAATGTCATAAGAAGAAAATGTTATCTCACTGTTTAAATTTGCCTTCATTTCATTTTTCGTGTGGCTAGACAGGTCTTAAATGATTATAGGTCACTTATCTTCCTTCTTTTGTGAACTCTCGGTTCATTTTCTGTTCAACTCTCTCCTGGGATATTGCCTCTAGCTGGGATGGATTTGCAAGTACTCTTTAGGGATAGCAAGCTTTTGCCTATTATTTATGTTGCAAATATACTTTTCTGTTCGCCGTTTCTATTTTTACCTTTCTTTATGGTGTTTGTAAAAGTCGTTCTAAGTCTTTGTAAAAGTCGTTCTTATGTTCTACCTAAGTCGTTTATGTAGTCAAATCTGTCTTAATTAACTCTTACACATATTCTTTCTTTCAGTGGATGAAAGAATGAAAGCAACATGTAAGTTGGTCCATTGGGAGTGTGATTTATGATCTGAGTTTCTAAAGGAATCAGACAACTCTGCAACAAGTTGGCCCAACTTCAGGAAACAGACACACTATTTAAGATGGTGAGAATTTTCACTTACACACTGAAGATTTACCTAAGCCAACCTAAGAAAATTGAGAAGGATTTCCAGCCGGACTAGGCTGAAATCTCCTAAACTCACCTTTCCAGCTTATCTCTTGCTTCAGCCGCGTGGTGCTAAAGTCAGAATGGGAGTTTGGATGGTAATGGGGGCTGTCGGGATGGGTGTGGGCTTTAACCCTGAGCTTCCAAACTAGTGCCAGCTGCCGACATCAGAAGACTTCTCTGCTATTTCTCCAGTGTTTTGTTCTTTGTTCCCATTTAAGGGTGCTCCCAGGATAAATGACATTCAAGTCATAACTGAGTAGAGATCAGATTTATAACAAGACAATTTACCAGGCAAAGGTCCCCGGGGTTTGGAAGATCATGTGAGGTTGGGGCTGCAGAGAATGTCTAAATTAAAGCTCCAAGTTCAAGGGATGTGAAAGAGGCACAGGCTCTATTTCGGGGTGAAGGTTTAGTTCTTCCTGTCCCTGCCTTTTCAATTATAGGGATCTCTCTGGACCCTCCTCTTACCTTTCTTCTCCAAGGAATCAAATCTCCCTTAGTCATGGATACCACAGCTATCTCAGCTCTTATATGTTCTTCTAAGGATATTCAGACAGATTTCTGAAAGGGAGCGGCTTTCCCTTTAAAGTCTGAATTCTTGAAAAGGAAGGATGCAAATTCTAATTTTCTTTTCTTTAAAATACCACTTGGACCTCCACTTCTCTGAAGGTCTTCTCTAGCATCCATGCAGAACTTTTCTGTGGTGTGTTCAGTTGTCACTGCCCTGATAGCCCCATAGGATGATGTGATGGTTTCTAGTTGGTTCATCTGCTCTACGAGATGTTGGTCTTCCTCTGGGCAAAACTGTGGGCTACTGATTTCTGCATCTATAGCACCTGGCAGAGTGTCAAGCATGTATTAGGCACTCTATAAATGCCTTTTTATTGGATCTGTGTTAGGACAATAGAAAACATTTGATTCCAACATGCTGCATGACCTTAGCTTGGGGCAAGTGGGAATTAATAACTTCTGATATAAGTTGATATGAAAGCAGTATCCCAGCAGGAATTATGTCAGACAGTCACTCAAAGAGGAAAAATGGTGACTCTCAGATAATCCCTTTAGGGGAATAGCCAAAGACTGAGCATAACCAGACATGATCGGAGAGCCTGTCTGCAGAAAAGAAGAAAAATAAGTCTGAAGACTGGGCTAAGCACACAGTGTAACCATATAATGCTTAGGCCATTGTATCCGTTGATCAGTTTACTCAAATTTCATTGATTAATCTTACTTAAAAAATCATGTGAAATAAGATGGTTATGAGATATAAATTTGGCACGCCAAGAGTTACTTGAAGATATATGAAGTTCAATATAATTAACTGACACTGAGATTCATTTAGACATCTCAAAAGAATGTTTTACATGCCAAAGCTTCTTGTAGTGTGTCTTGTCTAAAAATGATCAAAGTGTGTTGTGGCAATTTTAGAGAAGGGCTAATGCTATCATTAGAAGTCTAATGTTAAGCCCATGTTTGGACAGACTTTAGCTAATTAATTCCAGAAATTAAATAAGTACCTAGATTTTGTGTAACCTCCATCCAGGAATAGTTTAGATAAAAGATTTTTCTTTCTGCAAAACTGATCTAATGCCTTTTTCATATTAAAATTCTTTCCATGCATTGCACACGCACACACACACACACAACTTGTAAATTATTTTAGTTTTCCACAATTACATGAAAACACTTGGTGCCCCCAAATGCCTGAAGCATGAAAATCTCCTCTGTTCAAAATGCTGCCTCTTTGCCTTTCAGACTAGTGGGCAGTAAAAAATTGGATTATTAGGAACAGTCTTTGCATTTTCTGGAAAGTCTCTACTGGATAAGCCCCTCCTTACCTTCACTTTCTGGCAGAGTTTGGGGCACAGACAGCATACTTCATACACCTACCCGTTAGGGCTCTGACTCGCTTGACCATGTACTAAGTGAGGACTATGGGTAGGTGTATGAATGACCAGATGGCTTTTTGGAAGTAGGAAAACGGGGCTTTATGTTGCTTCTGAAAGGCTTTTTCACCCACTAGAAGACTGACAGGGCTGGAGAATCCAGTCCGATATTGGGAATTCAAGTCAGTTGAAGAAGTGATAGAGTGCCCACGAACTCTGTAGAAGACCCTGTGACCGTACTAACTGGTGCTTGGTCACTTGGTTATTAACATTAGAGAATATGTGAGATCGTCCCATGCTTTGTTTTGTTTTTGCTTTTGTTTTTAGCTCAATGGGAGTACACTGAGGTCTACTTTGGAGCTACATTTCACATTGATAATGTTTCTTGGAATCAGGGGCCATCTTGGTTCTCTGGCTTCTGAATCATAAGCTTTTTTATTTTTTATTTTTTTTCCTTATCCTGCCTTAACTGAATGTGTTTGGAGGAGAACCCAGGGGTGACTTTTGGTGGTTGGTTGATTGTTTTGTGGCTTCTGAAAAGTGAGCCCAGCCAATATGATGGTGGACAGTGTCCACCTCACACTCTGTGTTACCCATTCCTTTCCCTAACAGGCTCCCCGAGAAGAAATCAATTAGATACTGGAAATAGAGTGAAAACTGAGAAGTGTGAAAGCTCAGTAACATACAACAGAAAGTCACCTGAGGAGCCTGCCAGGAAGTCAGTCTATTCTTACTGAATTTAAGGTGTTCCTCTCACCTCCTTGAAAATTACCAGGTATCCCTGGATGATAATAATTAATACTGTCTTGCCCTCTCTCGTCTTTAAAAAGGGACAAAAACGGGCAGTGAAGTGATGCGGCCTGTGAACGCTGCCTTAGACGTGAGACCGTTGATGCCTCGTTTCTCTCAGTGCTTCTCTTGGGGGCCGGAAGTTCCTTGTCACTACCTGTGAGTGAGCTTCTTCAGGGCCTTCGAGTCCCCTGGGCGTGGGTCCAAAGTGGTGAGCAAACCCGAGCCGCCACGATGGACACCCTCTCTTTCCTAGCACTTCCAGGCATGCCTCATGCCTGGTGCAATTAGCAGTTTCCTTTGAACAGCCCTGCCCCGGGCGGCTTTCTGGTTGCCACAGTGAGGGAGCACTATCCTCTGTCCCTTTTCTGTGGGACAAGTAGAGCAGAGAGGAGTGAAATAACCCCAGAGGTGAAAAATAAAAATCACCCATGCTTGGCACAGAACCTCCTAATTCTGTCAGTCAGCCGGATGGCCACTCATTTCCACAGAATGGAAGAGGGGAGCCATAGTCTCCCTCAAGAAAACTGCCCTTTTAGAGTTCACGCCCTCAGGGAAGATCTCTGATGCGTTCCTCTTCCCGGTTACGCCTTCTCTTCCTTACAAATAGCCTTTCATGAAGCTGACAAGAAGGGACATGAGCACCAGCACCCAGTGAGCAGCCACCTGGGTGAGTAACCGGGGCAGGGCGGCCGGAAGGGGGTGCGGGGAGGGGCAGGGGGGCCAGGAACCCGCTCAGGATCCAAAGCAAACTGGAGGCCCTTCCAGAGCCCGTGACCCCTGGTTTGTGAACTTAACAGGAGGTACAGCTCCGTCCCTCACTCTTCCGCCTTTCGCTTAAAATGTCACCGTCTGTCACTCTGCCATGTTTCTGTAACCTTGTACCCGTCATGTCACCCTTCAGGGCTTTCGTTTATTTATAAAGGGAGGATAATCACCATGACTGCCCGCTGCTGGAGCTCACGCTAGTGGCCTCAGGTGTGGCGGAGCTGCGCGCCAGGGCCAGGCCCGAAGCCCGACAGGACAACCCCGAGGCCGTGGCCTCCATCTGATCCGGCTGAGTGGGCCCCTTCTCCAGAAAAGACCGATGCCCACCCTCTCCAATGTGACTTTCATTCTTGACATCTTTTTTCTTTTTTCAGCAGTTTTTTATTCCCCTCAGTTCATTTATCTAAGAGATAGGGAGAGCAGCTCGAGAGAGTTAAAAATCATTTGTGTAGGGGATCCCTGGGTGGCTCGGCGGCTTAGCGCCTGCCTTTGGCCCAGGGCCTGATCCTGGAGACCCGGGATCGAGTCCCACATCGGGCTCCCTGCATGGAGCCTGCTTCTCCCTCTGCCTGTGTCTCTGCCTCTCTCTCTCTCTCTCTCTCTATGTCTCTCATGAATAAATAAATAAACTCTTTAAAAAAAAATCAGTTGTGTATTTTCTTCTTAAATGAACTGTAAATTCCAAGTTTTCTAGTTTTTCACAGAAGACAGGATATTACAACTAGAGGAGACTATAAAAAAAAATCATACATTCCCATCCCCTTGCCTCCATTTTTAAAAAAAGGGAATTGAGGCCAAGGGAGCTGAAGTGATTTGCTCAGTGTCGCAGAGCCAGTGTGTAGCAGTAGCACAATCAAACGGCTGTGCCATTCTGTTACTAGACCGCCAGAGAGCAAACGGTCTTCAAAACACCATGCCCTCCACACCACACCTTGATATTTCTCCTTCTTTCTTTAGTCATTCCTGGCAATGACAAAGTCTTTCTCTCTCTTTTTTTTAAATCACTTTCTTTACTAAATTTTCAGTCAATTGCTAATTTATTATCATCAATGAATATTGAGAACTGGAAATCTTCAGAGTCCTGTATGAATAATTTTTTTTAAGAGAGAGAGTGTGCGTGAGCAGGGGTGGAGATAGAGGGAGAGGGAGAGAGAGAATCTTAAGCAGGCTCCACGTCCAGCATGGAGCCCAACACAGGGCTCGATCTCATGACCCTGAGATCATGACCTGAGCGGAAATCAGGAGTTGGAGCCCTAACCAACTGAGCCACCTGGGTGCCCCCAGAATACTGAACAGAAAATTAAAAGTATGCACGCACACACACACACACACACACACACACACACATACACACACAGACCCAAACAGGGGACTCTAAGGAGGCTGTGGTTTGGCTCACTCGGTAAATATAAAACCTTCAAGATTATTTAATCTTGTTTCGAAAACAGTGTCTAACATGTTTCTCGGAAAGAGTAAGTGACGAGAGCAGAACTGAGGATGACCCCGTCAATGAATGTTTGTGGTTATTCACCGTGAAGATGCAGAGAGTCACCACCAAGAAGTTTAAAAGTTGACATCAACCACAGAGCAAGATAATGGTGGAGTCAGGACCATGGTGCCTCTTTCGGGCTATGTTTTATGTTCTATTGGTTGGACTATAATTTACCAACATAACTATATTCTATAATAATACCTCTTATCAAGGGCTTTTCCATCTTGCAAAGAGAAACCAGCTGAGATGAATTTTGGTAGACAATAGTCGGATATTGGGAGGCCTAGCCATTGGGTTTAGCCTGTAGTCAGGATTCCTATCCAGAAAATAAAGCTAAATTTTGTGGAATACATATATTTGCATCTGAAGGTATGTCTTTTCAGGATCGGGGTATGGGTTTTCTTTGGGTCATAGAGAACCTACCATCTGTTCCTTTGTTGCAACATCTTTGCTCGGTCTCTGAGTTTTCTCTCTCTCTGTCTTTCTCTCTCTCTCTCTCTTTTTGCAACCTACCCACTTACTAACCATAAGTTTTCAGCTGCGTCACATTATGAAATCGAATGAGATTCCAATACGGCAGGCCCCATGGTCAGCCATCCTTACACAGAAAGACACAGGAGCCCCAGCTAAACACACCATATAAGGCTTATCTTAAGATATGAATCCTTGAAAACATCAGCTCAGCAATGACAAAAAGGAATTTTGCCTAGTTAGAGCTCTCCACAGGAAGTATTTTTGATATTGTTTTGGCTTCAGGAAAAGAAAAACAACTAGAGTTTGTGGGGGTTACCTAAGTGCACAGTGAAACTGCGAATTCAAACTCTTTGAATCCTGTCCTCCAAATACAGAGGTCTTATGTGAAAACAATCTCATTTTCATTTTGCTTTCTGGGAAACTCTCCAAGGCATGATGCGCTGCCAGCTTTTTGTGACCTTCAGTTTCCTAACTGCGCCCAAGGGAAACTTGACCTTGGAGCTGTAGAGAGGCAGAGAACAGGTTGGTGTGGGGCAGGGCAGGAGTTTCATTCTCTCTGTTTGCTCGTTGCCCAAAGTGGACGGGTTCTCCTGCACCGACACCCTTATCGCCTCTGAGGGCATGAGGTGGGGACACAAGGCGCAATGAAAACACACATTAATCCCCAAGCAAGGATGCATACAACGGGGCCATCACATGGGATGGAGACTCCAATGGCCAGCCAGGAGCAGTTCCCAGCGAGGCATTAGGAATTAAGAAAACATTTGGTCTCCTCCAGATGCACAGTGGACACACGGCTCTCTGGCTCCTTAGAGCATCTTAGGACTGAAATGAAATTCACAGAGCACAAGGATGCCTCCTGTAACGTTGGGTGGCTTCTAGAGGTACTGCGACAACACCCATGACAGATACCCCTCTGTAGGAGGACAGCCTTAGGTTTTCTACCATTGGGTGACTGCTTGACCACAAGGCACCATGTGGTCATAGGGTTAACCAAGAGGAACTGTGTCTCTCAAGAGACACCATGGGGACCTGTAACCCCTACCCATATATACTGTCCCCAGGCATGCAACCAGTGGTTTCTGACATTTTTTTCCCAGCAAGAATTCCTTTCATCTCTTAACTTTGCTTATGGGCACATGGGTGGAATGGCTTTTGCCTTTCAGGCAAATTTTATTAAGTATCAATTAGTATCTTCATTCTCGCTATTCAGAGAAAATCTAATTAGAGTAACAGCATCACCACGCTGACCGGATAGAATCTCAACCAAAAGCAAAGCAATCAACGTTTGAGTAGGTCTCTGTAGCCCGAGAACAGGCGATGTAGTCAGTTGGCATTTTTAATTTTTGAAAATAGCTTGTATTGTCCCATTCGCACCATTTGTGAACCCGAAGAATCCAGAGAACTGTTTGTGCTTTAGAAAAAAAAAAAAGGCAAAGAATTTGGAGTCCCATGAAACTATGGGACTTGTGAGCTGAGTGATATTGAGAAGGGCACTCACCTTTATTGAGTGTCAGGTTCCTGATCTGCAAAGATGTCATCTGAAAATGACACCCCACTTACAGGGCTGCGATGAACATGAAAGAAAACCAGATACGGGGAGTTTGGACGTATTTCCCTTTCTCAAATAGAGAGATTTGACTGTGGAAATAAACATTCCTGGTACAATAAATGGAAAAATTGTCTCTATGCTACATTAAAATCAAACAGATCAACAAAACAATGTTTGTGAACCAGGAGAAAAAGAGAATTTTCTTTCATAAGATCAAAATAGTGACCGGAGGGTGAGTTATGTGTGTTTTCTTGTTACTTTCCTGGAGGAGACGAAGACTCCTGTGATATTGAGTTTTATGCCTGTATAGGATCAAGAACACCTGGGGGAGAGAGTCGTAAATATATACTCTGAAGGTCCACGCTAATAACTTGGAAAGGACTCTATGGAGTCCTCCAGTCCTCTTTTACATTTGGAATACAAATAGTGTAGATACAGTTGGGTATTTTTCCCCAAAACAGAGTGCTAAAGAACACAGGCTTTGGCCAGACAGACCCCAATTTAAATTTCATCTTACTAGCTATCTGAGATGCATGGATTGAGCAAATTGCATAAGTTTGTTATAAGGCTTAAATTTTAAAAATGGAGATAAAAAAGGAGCAGTTCCTTTTCTGGTCATCAGAGGCACTAGATAAAGGTGAAATGTTATGAGTCCTTGTATCTCAGCTTCAACTTTTTCTCTTTATCCTAATAAACATTAGTTCATAAAAATGATAGCATGGGAGTCCAGTTCATGCAGGGTCAGCTGTCTCAGAAGAGGGCGCTTGCTCGGTGGACTTGGCAATGCGATCCCTATTTGTAATGCCTTTGCTATCACACTCTTTGGAATGTATGAGGTGGGTCAGTATAAAGAAGAAACTCTTCGAAGATATTTATCCAACCCCATCTCACAGTGGCATTTCTTTATCTTGATCTTGTAAATGCTCAGGAATTGTGGCTGCTTTGGAATTTCTGCCAGACAGCTAATGGAATTTTTAGGATGCATCCTAACAGAAGTGAAATGGGAATTTCATAGAAAAGGAGGACCTGACTCGTTTACTGCTTGACTGACACCAACCAACAAGCCCTTCAGACTCCGGGCTCACATGGATCTCTTTGGATTGCAGCCTTGACGTGATAGATTGTTGAAGGTTCCCTCCTGCTTTAAGCTTCTTTCTGCCCAAATCCCTTGGATTTTAATGAGTGGATATGAGCTGAAGTGAAGTGAAATCGTAATTAATTTTTTTTTTTTTTTTAGTTCCCAGAGAGGGATTGGAATGGTATCATCTATTACCCCGGAAATAGTTCCAACATTGTACTTAAGTATTTCTGGGGTAGTGGAGATCTAGCCTGAAAATTCCCTGGGTTTACTTAAGAAATATCCAGGACTGGGAAGACTCCAGTGACTGTCACTACCAGGTCTGGGAAAACTTGCCTTTGCTCCCTGCCTGTTCCTCCCCTAACTTCCCCTTGAAGAAGATCCTGTCTAGTTGCTGCTGGTGTTTTGGTTAGAGAGGGACCCAGCTGGCCTTGGCCATGGCACATCCAAGGGCCAGTGGCGAACTGCTAACACCGTTCGTCAGCCTTGCTTTCCTCAGTGACCACCCCCCTTCCCCAACACCCACACACCCACAATTTCTGTTCCTGTGTGTGTTTAACTCCATGACATTTGGGAAAAGCCCTGGATTGGGTACGAGACAGGATTTGATAGAATCCTGGCTCAGCCTCTGACTGAGTAAACGTGGGCAATTTAATTAACTTCTGGGTTCTTACTTCTAACCTGTAAAAGGAACAATACAGTCTACCTTGTCCAGTCAATCTCCAGAGTGCCGTCCCCCCACCTAGGGTCCGATATGCACGAAATGGGAAGAAAAGCTGGATAGACTCCCGAGGGCTGCTGGAGGTTTGGCCTAAGCCCTATGCTGTGCAGAGAGGATAGATAAGACCTGTCTGTCCCTAAGGCAGCCCAAGGTATTGTGGGTAAATCTGGCCACTGCCCTGGAATGCTCTGATACACTCCCCCCACCTCTTCAAAACCACCCCCCTCGCGTGCATTATCTAAGAACATTCTCTGGAAACCAGCCAGACGCACACTTAACATTAAACAGGGCTAATATCTTCACAGAAATGTATCAGTTTCCATAATTCTTCACCACATTCCTGGGAGTTAGCCACAGACTCACCCGAAATCGCACATGGGGTTTGCGTCTGGGCCACCCTCTGCTGTGGCCTCCACTCCTGCATCTAGTTAACTGCCTGAGCCACATACAAATTCCAGCCACAAACCGCATCAAAGGGGATTCGCTTCCATCCCATAAATGATTGACAAAAATCGTGTCAAACATGACGCTGGTGGGGAAATGGCTCAACCCTTTCTTTCTCTAAAGGGAGTTCAGAAAAAATAAGGCTTCTCTATCACCAGGGCTTCTAACGATGATAAGAGCTTGGAGCCATTGCACAGACCTGACAAGTGTACAGGATGACAATACGACAACCTTCCTGGAGGAGTTAGATTCAGACCTAACGAAGATGGGATCATGTTTATTAAAAAGAACATATTTCTGGAATGTGTAGACTTGAAGGGGGAAACATTCCATGTTTTTGGTGATTACTTAATAATCTTGTTCTCCCCGGAGCATCGCTTAATAACCTGTTCTATAGTCTATTTCTTCCCTGTAGACCTCCAGAAGTAGGGGAAGCTTCTTAGAAGCCACAAGCATTTAAGCCTGAGGTGACATCAGGTATTCAGTTTGTGCATGAGTCTTGTTCATGTTTGTTGTTGAGCCAGGAAGGACCCTGTGGCATTTACAACTCCGGGCAGGAGAAAGATGTGTCTGGTCAGAAGACCACATGCGCTCTTGCCTAGCCCCAGAGAGCGCTACCTTCTACGTTGCCTTGTGTCTCTTCTACAGAGAAAGGCCTGGGTTTTAGTGGTCCTCTGTCAAGTTAGAAAACAACCTTTCGTCAGTAAATGATTGACCCAGCTGCCCTGGGTGATAAGCTTAGGTAAATAAGCTTGATTCTGCTCCAGCAATTTCAAGACTTTTAACTCCTTAGTTTCCAAAGCCAAAAAATGCACACGGCTTCCTGGGAAATCCTATCATTTGAGCTTGACAGCTTTCTGTGCAGACAGCATGTTCCTCAGAATTATAATGCAAACCGTCCTGCTATAGCTTGAAAGTGGAAAGAATTCATGCAAACAAAATTCTGGAACAAAGTCATGTTTGAAGAGCCCAGACTAATGGAAGAATTTCAAGAAATCACAAATACGATTTTTATAACGAAAGATAGAAAGCTTTCTAAACCTTTGAAATACGTAGAAGAACAACGACAATTTTCAAAGAGGAGAGAGGAGGGAAGAAAAAGACGGCCCCCTTTGCAGACTATGTTGGTGGACAAATGATCGAATTCTCTCGACAGGCACCCACAACTCCGCAACCCATCTCTTCAGTGGACCATCGTCGGAGACACTCTGGCTACAAGGCAGGGCAAAATGCTTGTTTTGTCATCTTGAGAGAAAGGCCCATGACCAGACCGATCGCCTACCTTGATTGCTGCTTGGGAATCCGGATTCTTCTCTCAAATTCCTTCCTGACTCAGCAGTGGTGGCCCACGACCATTCCAATCCTTGCTGAAGAGTCTGGGACGGTGGTAAGAAGCACCAACACAGGTTTTCGCTTTTTCACAAGCACAAAACCAAGGTGTTCCCCTCTATTTGCTTTCCTGCTCTCCCTGGCCCCTGCAGACGGTGGTCACTGGCTGCGGCCTGCTTGCAGCCAGGTATGTTGACAGATGTGAAGGAGGGAGCCTGCGCTGGTCTCAGCTGCCTGGTCTGGCCAATCATTACAGACCAGTCCAGGCTCTCAGTCCTGCTCAAGCCCGATAGCAGCACGGCAGGAGCAGAAGGCAGATCTGTTAGCGATTGACTATCCAGAAAAGCCGTTATCTTGCAACCAGATCTGTGAGGTAGACAAGTATACAGGGGAGGAAAATCCCTTTTATTTCACTTCTTTTCCTTGTAGCAACCTCAAAAGGGAATTTGGAGGTCACTTTAGCAAATCTCTCATTTAATAGAATTTCTTCTGTTGAATTCCTGTCTGGTGAGAATCATCTGGAAATTCCTTGAACAAATATGGCTGCCATTTATTGAACGTGTGCTGTATACTGAACGGGTACGTATATTAGCATAAATCCTCATGGTAACCTTGAAATTTTATTCCTATTTTATAGATGAGGGAACAGAAGCTCAAACGGGTAATAGTCATGCAACAAGTAGGTGCTTAAATCGGGATTTGAACTCACTGTTATAAAACGGTGCCAATGTCAATGCACTTTCCATGGTACTCTGTGGCAGGCTGAAGAGCCGCCAGAGATGTCCATGTCCGAATCTTTAGAACCTGTGAATGTGTCACCTTACATGGTAAAAAGGACTTTGTAGGTGGGATCAAGTTAAGAATTTTGAGATGGAAGATTGTCCTGGGTTATCCAGGTGGGCCCCGTATATCACAGGGTCCTTATAAGATGCTAGAATCAAAGGAGACCTGGTGATAGAAAGGGCGTCAGAGAGAGGTTAAAGATGCTAAGCTCCTGACTTTGAAAATGCAAGAAATGCTCTGGCCAAGGAGCATGGCTTCGAGAAGCTGAAAAGGCAAAGAAATGAATTCTCCTCTAGAACCTCCAGAAGGAACGCTGCCCTGCTGGCCCACTTCAGACCTCTGACTCTAGACTTGAAAGGTAATAAATTTGTGCTGTTGTAAGCCACAAAGCTTGTGGTGATTCCTTATATCAGTGATAGAAAACCAATACACACTCTCTCAGAAATACTCTGCCTGCTGGTGAGCTCACTACCTCAGATAGGAATGCTTTTTATTGGGCCAAGCTCTACCTTCTTGCGATGCCAACTCATGGGTCCTGGTTCTTCCCTGCATATCAGGTACTCAGGGAGGCAGTTGCACATGTTGGGGTAGGACACTGGGAGGAGACTCAGAGACCAGGTTCTAGTCCCAGCTCTGCGTTAGGCCAGTGTTTTCTGTCTGGTTTTCCGTTTTCTCTCCTGTGCCATTAGCACCTGGACAAATGCTCTCTGGTCCTCTCACCTCTAAATGCATAAGATTCTAATACCTCAGTCATGTAACAATCTGAAAATATTTGAAGATATCCCCATCACCTTTTTCTCAGTCCTTTCTAAATTCAGCATCTCTAGTTTCTCATGTGACACGACTTCCAGACCCTTCTCCCTCCTAGCTGTCTTTCTCTGGAAAGGTTCCAACTTGTCCACATCCCTTGAAATGTGACGTTCAGACCTGTGCAGGGCACCCAGTCACTGTCCGTGTCTGCCGGTGTGCCTGGTTTCTCCCATCTCCTACCGCCCTCTCATGCTGGAGCCCATGTGACTATCCCTCAGGGTCCCTTGGACTTGCTTAGTCTGTTCCTTTTTATCTTCCTTTATCCAACTTTATTTTTTGATCCATAATCAACAAATTCATATGAGTCTTAGTTTAGTTCATTTTTTTTAAATAGGAAAGACCCAGGCTTTCTGGTACAGCCTGCCAGCCATCTTCGCTTGCTCAACAACCTCGCAATGATAGTCCATTCTCACAGGTACTTGACAGACAGCGGTGTGTAAATTTCTTAGAATCATAGATTCCTTTGAGAATCCGAGGAGAGCTACGGATCCTCTACCAACAGGAAGTTCACATACTTCCAAAATTTTGTGTGTGCTGTCAGGGCATTTTGGTCTCGCTGAAGTAGTCCGCTGACCCCTCTGACGTGTGGCAGTTAGTCCTAAACCTGCAAGGTTGTTGGGAGGCAGCTTTTGCAAAAGGCAATCTAATGCCTTCTTCCAGGTCCACGCAGACTTCATGGAGGCCTAGAAACCAGACTCAGGCCCTGATTGAGCAGACACCATTAAGGATCAAGATAGGAAAGTCTCCAGGCCACAAAGCAGAGAAGTTCTCAGGTTAAACAAAGACTAGCTTTCAGTGGCCCCCTTTTGCAATGAGAGCTCTGCTTCTCCGGGCCTTTCTCCACAGGATAAATCCCAATCTTTAGACACCAAGGCCCTTAGATTAAAGCCATCTGCTTCCCCAAGGCTTTTCTCAGTTGCAGGATGCTACTGGACGGAGGCTGACACTTCTGTGTCCCCCTTCCAGTGCTTTCCTAAAACACTGCCCAGCTGTGCAAACAGCCGGTCTGACTAGCACTTTTGTTTAACTGGCACTTGCCCAGGCCATCCTGGGTGAGGTCTGAGGCACATGGGCTTCGGCCACTGTCCCTCCCTTGCACCCTTCCACCCTTCCACCCTCTCTGAGAATGAAAGGTTTCAAGTCTTAACAATAATAACACTCCTTCAGTTGCAGTGAGCAGATCTGCATAGGGATAAACAAAGCAACATACTGCTGATCACGAAGAATTCTTGATCTGGGGGAAGAAAAAAAAAACACAACAAAAATCCGGGGCATCCAGGCATCCTAACCTCAGGGATGCACAGCAGCCAGGTTTGCTCCCAGCATTCCCTGGAACCCGCCGTGGCCGGCAGTGGGACCCAGCGGCCCAGTCTTCCTCCCCCACGGGACCACATGCAAAGGCTGGTCTGGGCAGGGACTTCTGCAGGGGACACGGACAGTCTCCTTGTGACAAAAGAGGGGATTGTCCAACTCAAAAAGCAGTTTGTTTATATACGTATTTATTTAGATAAGGATGTTCGAAAAGAGCAGAGCCAAACCCAATTCCTGACAAAAATGTGGGGTACAGTCAACTGCAGATTTCTTCAGCCCGGAAAGGATCATGAGCAAAGGTCATTCCTATAACTTCAGTCTAAAAAATTATTTTGAAAGAGTTTTTTTTGTTTAAAGATTTTTATTTGAAAGAGAGAGAGAGAGACAGAGAGAGAGCACAAACAGGGAGGAGGGGCAGAGGGAGAGGGAGAAGCAGACTCCCCGCCGAGCAGGGGGCCCAGGACCCTGAGCCAAAGGCACTTAACCAACTGAGCCATCCAGGTGCCCCTGAAAGGAAATTTTATATCACTGTTGAAAACCCATTGTCACTTGCCATAAAGAGACGGTACCCAGAGAATACATACAACCAAGCAAAATGACATTAGATGACATTAGATGTTGCCTTTTTAAAATTTTTTGCTAGGTACATAAGGGTTACAGGGGTTTCATCACTAAGCTGAGACTTCCTCTCTACTAATCAGAATGATTAAGTGGCTAATGACATGAACGCTATTCAAGGACGTGACCACCTTCCACGTCACACCATCCAGCATACACCAGTGGTACGAACTCCACGGTGCTCAGTGCGTAGCTGGTGCAGTGATCGAGTACGTTCCTTTTCACTATCTGAATGTAACTGCTTCCCTTCTTATGAATTTGTTTCTGCTAACTCATTTACCAGTAAACTCAAGAGTTAGCAGTTAGCCATGTCGAAGGGTTTGTGCTGCTGGGTCCTCGGAGGAGGTGGGTGCAAAGTATCCACCCTCAGGACTAGGAACTACTCTTGGGAAGGTACTGAGTGCCAGGCTCTGTGCTAAAATGCTTTCTGTATAGTTTCCTATGTGGACTCCTCAATAACTTATCAGAAGAGGTATTTAGTCCTATGTCCTGTATATTTAGAGATGTTAGTTTGCCTAAAGTCACACAGCCAGGACGTGCTAGAGTGGGGATAGAAACACAGGGCTGTGCACCTCTGAAATGCCTGTTGCCATAGCTTCTGTGCTCAGTAGAATGTTCATAACCCAGTTATAATATGAAATATTAATTTGTACATAATGTACCGGGTCCATTTTCACAGAGCAATGTTTCAACCCAAGTGTATGTTCAGAAATTGAGGCCGGCCGGTACAGTCTGCAACTACAGCATGCAGGTTTTACCCACTTTGCCTACGTTTAAACCCAGCCTTGTCTTCATTGTGTAATTTTTTTTTTTATGAAAACCCAATGGGGGGACGCCTGGGTGGCTCAGTAGTTGAGCGTCTGCCTTCAGCTCAGGGCATCATCCTGGGGCCCCGGGATTGAGTCCCACATTGGGCTCCCTGCAAGGGGGGCCTGTTTCTCTATGTCTCTGCCTTTCTCTCTCTCTCTCTCATGAATAAATAAATAAAATCTTAAAAAAACAAAACAAATGGGAATGACTGAATGTGGTGTTTATAAAAGCCAACCAGAAGACAGGATGGTGGATTTACTAAAGACTAACTAAAAATACAGGTGAAAAATCTATGACCTTGTTCTTCAATTGCTACTTAACTTGAACAGAATGTGATTATCCCTAATTAGCTGTGGTAACATTCAACTATATGAAATGAATGGAATTAATGGAATTAATTTCATCTCTGCTAAATTCATACACAGGAGTTTCACCTCAACCCATTCTTTTTGCAAGGCATAGGGCAAAAAGCTAAATTCACTGAAATTAAGTAGGCTCAGGTATCCTACCAAAAAGAATTAGGAAAGAACAAGGAAAAGAGTGGAATCTTCGTTGCCAACAGAGCCTGGACCCCCACTCTTATTTACTCTGTGTGTGCACAAACATGTAATCTCTGCATTTTTCTATCTCTGGGCATGTGGTAGTCACTCAGAGTAATGCGGGCTGGAGACGGTTGGGTGAGGATGGGGACCTGCAGGACCTGGCCCAAGCCTACAACAAACAGCTGAAGTGCTGGGGGGTAAAGCTTGGAAAAGCAAAGGTGACGAGGCTGTGCACACATTTCCTGCTCATCCTGGGGACCACGGGCATGTGCAGCCAATTCCGATATGCCTTCATCCACTATCATATGATAAGATACCCTATCGATGCCAGGTCTATAGCCTTGAAACAATATTAGAAGTGGGCCAAGAATAAAACGCTTATAGAAACAAGGAAAAGTGCCCACTGACATTTTATATTTATTATTAGGGTTAAGCCTATTTAGGTAGTTCAACTAAAATACAAGAAAAGACATACTGTCATCATATCTATTAGATTTTTTTTTCACAGTTAAAATGAGGTAATCTGGCTTTACAATGTTTTCAGTTGAATTAAGCAGTTTGATCCAGTTTACAAGGAGAAATATTTTTGAACAATTATTTCCTAGGAGGGAAAAAGCCAAGTGAAATGTGTGTGAATAAGATAATTAAGCCACAAAATACATCTCAGAGTACCAAGCAGCATGTATGTAAAATTTTAACTCTAACCTTAAATTTGGTACAATTTATTATTATTATTTTTACTTCACTTAGCAAACAGCATGCACTGTAGTATAAAACAAGCATAGAGGACAAACGTAGTATCTAAGAGCGTATTTATCAGATTGACCTATCGTCTGAATTGACCAAGACATGTTCTGACTATAACAATCTCTGTATTTTCTAAGTGCTTTTCAGCGAGGTTAAGTATTACAGTTGGCATATATACAGTACAAACAATGCATACACAATCTGCATGTGATACTTAATTTGGGGGTATAAATTAGTAAGTATAATAGCAGCAAGGTACCACTGCGTCTAGAATATGTCCTAAGATTTATCATATTGATACTATAGATTCATGACTCAAGTGTTATTAGTGCTATAGACTAATAACAAAGGTAAAACTGCAAATATACAACGCGACCGAAGGCCTGTTTGACTTCAAAGTGCTGTGCTTCTTGTTGGGCTCCAAGCTGGTGAGCAAGCTCTTGCCATTTTGAATGAAGTACTGGCCTCAGGTTCTGGGTTCCAATCAGATTCTGTGTGTGTGTGGGGGGGGGGAGTGTCAGAATTATACACTGGGGAACGAGGAGGAGCAATCACCTGTGATAAGAGTGCATTTGGGCATCATTGAGTGTGTGTGCCTTTCCGTGTAAGTTTTGCCAACATTCTGTTATGAACAGTGATCGGCAGATGATAAAGGACAGACAGGAGATGAGAGGAGGAAGTGGTCTTCTGCGGAGATCAGAAGGAATGAGATGGAAATGCTCCTAGACTATCGATGAGGTTATCTCAATAGACTGTGGGATTGAGTTCCCCGGGAAGAGAAAAAAAAACTGTATCCAAACTATGTGGTTTAGAAAGGAGGCTGAACACTCCTAAGAGTAAGGTGTTTTTTTTTTTTTTTTTTTTGGAGGAAAGACTACAATGCTATATCCACTGCAGGATCAAAAGGGTTATCTTAGAATCTTTTTACAGTGTTTAAGACTGTGCTATTTCAACAACATCAATAGTATTTTGTACCATATTCTTCTAGGTTAAGGGCCAACACAGTGAGATAGTAGCTTTAGTGTCACCATGTCTAGTAGGAAGCTGGGGAAGCCAGAAGGAAGGAGATAGTATGTCTCCTGGGGTAGGAAAGAGCTGTTTGTTTTCATTTGGAATTAATTTCCAGCTAAATCACTTACCACCTAATCAATTCACTGCTGTGTATCCCTAGGTAATATCTGCGAGTGACAAAGTTATGATGGCAAATACTAGGAAGCAGTCTGAGGCAGAGGGCCAAGGAGTACTGAAAAGTTAGTAGAGTTTAGAGGGACAACCATGTTCTTTGCCATACAAAAAAAACTTCCTGTCAGTACGGACATCTGATGTTACCAATTTCTGTTCATTGCCTTTTGGCATAATAAGACCTCAGCATGCACTTGGGAAAGCCCACCTCTCAGGAGCTCAAGTGTGCAGCAGCAGATTTCATGCAGCTCCACTCATCTCATTATATGGATTACTAAAGGCGCCGGCGTTGCACTAGTTCTGTGATCCTACACCACACTTTTGAGAAATGAACCCAAATAGCATTTCTTTTCCCATGCCACACAAGGAAGAATTACCACAACCGGGCACCCCCCCCCCTGAGTATAAGGCATTTAATTTAATCATAAGGGGCCTGATATTTTGGGGAGCTAGTCAACCAAGGTTTGCAGAACAGCACTAAAGTGGCAGACGGCATCTTTATTCCAGATTAAGGAACCAAGGCAGACTTAGCCTAGGGTCACTTAGTTGCTCAGCCGGGAGAACACTCGTGGCAGTGCCCCGCTTGTTAGCCTGTTCCATTTCCCAGGACTTAGAGGAAAAAATTGCAGTCAGCCAATAAAGAACATCACAGCAACTTCAACTGGGGCATGGACTCATTCAGTAAGATGGCCTGAACTTGTTTAGTAGTCCTAGGTCTTCCATGAAAAGAAACCATGAAACGAAACCGTTTCGTTTCAGTTGTAACTTCTTCTGCTTCTCTACCTTTAGAAAGCACTAAGCTTTCTTGCCAGGCTGTAATAATGTCTCTTTGGGGAGCCCTTTCGTATGGCAGGATTTAGAAAAAAACAGAAACGAAATCCTGACCACCACAAAACTGCATTTTATTCCAGAATGCTCCACCACGTTGTCTTCTTGAACAGGATCAAACTTTGTGATGTGAATGTGAGGTCATGAAAGAAGAACTAGGATTCTTAAGATTGAGCATGACCTGGGCTCAGATCTTGTGCTTTTCTTTGAGTTTATATAAAAATCCTGGGTTTGTACTGTGGCTTAACTATTCCCAAGAATTCAGGGGTTGTGGACTCGGTGCTAAGGAAAAATAACTTAATTATTGGAGAATCTCCTACAGCATACATGTATTTTTTTGGCATGACCCTCTTAGGTCTGCCATTAACTTAAAATTCAATCCTCAATAACTTATCATTCCCTTCCATCAATTCTATCTTGACTTTTCTCCCCAACCCTAAGACTCTCTTCTGTGCCCGTGAAACCACAGTGGTACCTCTAATAGGCTCCAAGTCCAAGCCTTTTAAACACTGCTCTAATCTAACTGAAGCCTGTGATTGTCCTCTTTGCCACAAAGCCATGGAAATGTGGCAAATGGTCCAGAGAGTTCATGAAAAACTCAGCTTACATTTCAGAATAACTGTGGCCCCAAATCCTCCGAAACTAAAGCCTTCTTTGGCTCAGTCAAGTAGCTTTTTAGTTGATCTTGAAGTGAATTCTGAGGAAGCACGATAACCTTGTTGGATCTTATGAGAATAAATGATGTGGTTGGGTCAACCATTATTATTGTTGGCGGTTGCAGAATTAGTCACAGACCTACTCCCTCTGTCCTATCACGGAGTCGCCTGCTTGGCCTTAGGTCCAAGAGCAGAATGCACAAATCCTTTGTGATATGTCAAACAACTTTTCCTTGGAGCAGAGAATCTGCCAATTCAAGGGTGTTTATCGAGAGTGAATGGCAAATGCTTCTCCTCCGGTCTCCCAGAAATCCTGTGCAGAATTTCAGAATGCAACCAGAGCACTATGACAACTCAGAGCACTATGAGGGAGTGAGCACCTGCACTTGCCACACGCAGCAGGACTCCACACACATGACCTTGGGATCATTTTCTGTGCTTCTGTGCCACGCTCGATGACTACGTCTTACCAGGCAAACACTGAGGTGCACTTACACGTTACAACCCAAGTGAAGTGCAATTATATCTTTTAAAACTAAAGGAAAAAAAATCAAGTAAACATTTCACTGAACAGTCAGCAGCCCTTGGGTGTCACTGGCATCCTGTGGAGATACCTGCCGACACACCTGGCCTCATAGCACCAAGCACCTGGGCAAAGCTGAGGCTCAAATAAAACAGAGCAGAGTAATTCTCCTCTTGCCTCCTGATCTCTTTGCCAAGTAACAAAGGGTTAAAAGGGGCAATGATCTAGTCCCTAGCAATTGACCAAGAGAGTTAAAAATAAGACCAAATGAAACAGTAAGGACACAAAGAAATCCCTGAGGGTAGGCCAGGGATTTCAGAGCTTGCCACTGGGGTTTAATAGCAGAATTGAAGAACAATTGAGAAAGCGAGGGCATTTCCTTTCTTACTCCTTCCCAGAGAAGGCCCTCAGAAATTGACAAGACAATCCTAGAAACCTTTGGGAGAAGGGGTTCAAATGCAGGAGCAGGAAACGTGAAACCAGATTTTCCCAGAGGCATTTGCGTTGTGTCTTCCCCCCCCAGCTGCGGACGCTACAGGTCAGGGCTGAACTGACTTGACCTCCAGTGGAGGCTGGAAGACCAAGGCTGGGGCATGCGCCTGGAGCTCACCCCGGGTGCCCCCCTCTGCAGGCGACTTGGAAGACCCAGCCATGAGAATGGCGGAGTAGAAATGGCAAGACGCAGGGGGCTGGCCCAACGATCCTCGTGCGCACACACATCCATCAAGGATTCCATGGTTATCTTTCTTCCTGAAGAATCCAGATGCGGACATCTCCTTAGGGATCCTCGGAAAGTTCTGAGGAGCACCCCTGCATATACACTCCCATGCCCAGTTTTCTCTCCGGCTCCCTCCTTTGTGACCTCCTGCTGGAGAGTCTTCCTCAAGAGTTCTTCATGATCCGTAGCATCCTCTGCTGCAGGTGCGTGGCCCGGTAGGGGGTGCTCAGGTCTGGACCACACCCACACGGGCTCCTTGTCCCACCACGACTGGGGAGCTGGGAACAACTGCGGCCGGGTCAGAGGTCACTCACAGTCCTGAAAGGCATGGGCAGCATCAGGCCTAGATGAACAAAGTTCAGGAAGCTCCTTTGTGAGTGCTCTCGAGGTAAGAAGCACTGAAGATACTTAATCTATAAATAAATAAATGCATAAATAGAGTAATAAATAAATAAATAAATAAATAAATAAATAAATAAAAACACAAGAGGGCTCTTTGTAGATCAGTACCTCTTATCAATTGAAAAAAAAAAAAGAATCCCCTCTTGAGTTTCAGAGCCCTCCTGCAGTGGTGATTAGCAGGCTCAAAACAACCTGCAGAAAGTAGAACAATCAAGACACAAGCTGGAAATTTTCCAACACTGGGTATCTCTCCCTTGATGACACACGAGTCATCCTGAATGTCCCGAGGTAGTCTTGTTTTCAAGGAGTTACAGAACAGCTCCAAACTCACTTGGGGCTTCCTCCTTAAATCCATTGCACTTCCCCACACATACTGTGTCTGCCTCCCCGGTGCCATAGACCAGATGCCTTCCGTCAGCGTTAAGTGTCACAGCACAGACCAGAGTCCTAGGCAGATAGCAACGAAATGCCATTCCAAGACCTGGCTTGAAGATCCCATTCCAAAGAGGACTTTGCCAGAATGAGGCAGGAGTTTACCTGGCAGCCATTTTGGGAAAAGTTATAAGATTAAACCAAAGAAACGTGGCATGCAACAAACATGCGTGTCTATCTCCTGCTGGGCCCCACACTGAAAGGATCTCCCACCACTGCTCCTTTCACTTTTCAGAAGGGGCCAATAGAAACAGAAAGGAATCAGTGTTTTAAGACTGGGACACACATTTCTGATACCAAAGGCGATATACACTGTTTATCTAAAGAATGAAGGTGACCAGTTCCCAAGCACAAGCTATGCGAGGACAGCTTGCGGCTGGAATAGCCTGGTGATAAATAAGTCTTACTCTCTAAGGGAAGAAGTGGTGACATTCAACATGCCAGAGAGAACTGGTGCTTGGCCCTTTTCTCCCTCAAAGCCCTAGGCTGATGTTAGAGCCACCCCACAGGGCCTTCCACACCTGCAATGAGCCATTCTTTTGACTAAAATGCCTTTTCGGGTTCAGTCTTCTCACTGGCTCAAACACAACATTTGTCCTGGAAGACAGCAGGAAACTGGGCCAAGTAGGAGACACTCAATGGAACCTGGAGACCCCAATTCCCTATTACATTCAACATCATGAGCCACTGGGAAGACCCTGACTTTGATCACATGAAACATGCTTCTTCCCTTGGACTTCAAAGTTTTTTTTAAAAGTCTCCTTTGGGAAAAATGCAATTAAAAGCTCTGTATGTTATCCAAATAGCCCTATGAAGAGGGTAAAATGCCCTCCTCCTCCTACTTTCCCATCACTGCCCAGGGCCATCCTAATAGGAAACCCTTCAGAACTCTGGCCGAGATCAACAAAGTCAACATTAAATCAAAAATCAAATCAGCATTTAGCCAAAGCTCTATCCTCCCGTAGGAGGTCATTCAATTCAATGACAGTCGTGGCAAAGTCCACCAGGTCCACAAAGTCAGAAGTGATGATGTTGACTCCCATGGCTCCGGGCTTCTGAGTTTTCACCCAGTCCAGGATGGCAGGAAGATTCCTACACAGAAGGGAGAACAGAGAGTAGAGTTTAAAAGAACTCTTCCAGAAATGGAAGAAAGACATTTCCATTAATGTGACAAAAGTATGTCAATGAAAGCACAAGCCCCCAGCGGTTCATCTGTTAAGCGATCTTTAAGTCATAAAGATATGACTGTCTCTTTCAGGGATGAAGTGATGTCTACTCCAATAGAGAACTGTACTCCCAGGGTGTCTGCGCTGAAAGAGATGATTTGTCTCAAGCACCAAAGAGATAACCATGTCAGTAGGACCTTGAAAGACTAAGGTCAAGAGCCTAATTATTGGTAGGTTCTTTTTTTTTTTTTTTTAATCATAAACATTTTCAAACACACTGTAACCCTGAAAGAAATTTACAGTAAGTGCATCCACCACCTAGCTTCTACCGCGAATATTTTACAGTACTTGCTTGCCACATATCTGCCCATCAACCCGTCACTCTATCCTTCCATCAAAACATCTTATATTTTTGACAAATTTCAACTGCAAACACCCGTACACATGCCCCAAATACCTCAGTACGCATATCATTAACAAAGACTCAATACTGTTTAAATTTTTCTTTTGACATAAACTTGCATCCGGTAAAATGGGGAAATCTTAAGTGTTTCTAGTTGACTTGTGACAAGTGTATACATGTGACGCAAACCCATGTCAAGGTACAGAACGTTACCAGCACCCCAGAAGGTTCCTGCGTGCACCTCCCTCATCAATCCCTGCCCGCATCCCCCCGGGGGCAACAATTATCCTAATTTTTTTTCTACCATTGATTAAATTTGCCTGTTCTAGAACTTCATGTAAATTCATGCAATGTGTATTCCTTTGTGTGAGCTTCTTTCACTCAGCAATACGGTTTCGGAATCCACCCATGTCGTTGCATACATCAGTAGCGTGTTCTTTGTTTTAATCACTGCACTAGTTCACCGCGTGAATATGCTACAGTTTGTTTATCCACTTCTCTTAGGAATCCCCCAGGAATAAATGAGATGTTACTAAGTTTTGGATATTATGGATAAAACTGTTATGGGCATTCTTACCAAAGTCTTTTTGTGGAGATTTATTTTCATTTCTTTTGGAAAAATACCAAGGACTAAAATTGCTTTATTATACCATAGATTTACATTTAGTTTTATAAGAAACTTCCAGATCTTTTCCCAAAGGGCTTGTTCCATTATATATTCCCAAAAAAGTACGAGAGTCCTGGTTACTTAAGAGCCTTCCCAAAATTTGGCACGATTCACCTTTTTATTTTTAGCTATACCAGCAGGTATGCAAAGATATGACTATTGACCATTTGTCGTCCCCTTTGGGAAGTACCTGCTCAATTATTTTACTCATTCTTTTTTTTTTCTTTTTAATTGTTGAGTTGTAGAAGTTATTTATATATTCTAGATACTAGTCTTTTCTCAGATGTGCTTTTTGATGTTTTATCCTTGCCTACAACTTGTTTACTCATTTTTTTAAAATTTAATTTAATTTTTTTAAAATTTTTATTTATGATAGTCACAGAGAGAGAGAGAGAGAGGCAGAGGCATAGGCAGAGGGAGAAGCAGGCCCCATGCACCGGGAGCCCGACGTGGGATTCGATCCCGGGTCTCCAGGATCGCGCCCTGGGCCAAAGGCAGGCGCCAAACCGCTGCGCCACCCAGGGATCCCGTCTACTCATTTTCTTAAAGGCATAATTTTGAGAGCTCAATTCCTTAATTTTGATGGAGTCTAACTTACCATTTTTTTTCTTTTATAATTTCTGTCACTTATCTAGGAAACCCAGTTTGGTCCCAGGTCACAAAAATATTTTCCTGTTTTCTTCTATAAGCTTTAGCTTTCCTGTTAGGCCCAAGATTCATCTCAAGCTAATTTTTATATATGGTATGAAGTAGGGGTCAGGGTTCACTTCTCCCATAGGGATACCCAGTTATTCCAGAAGTATATGTGGCTTCTTAATGCTTACTCAGTGGCCTCACAAACAGTCCGTTGGTCACATCTTATAATTCGAGAATTTTCTATTTGATAGCCAGAATGTTTTGCCCAAGGCAGCTCACAATTTGGTGATGTTAACAAATGACAGCAATTTAATGTGATGCCTTCTGTATTAGCAGCAAATGTAAATACCATGGAGGGTAGAGAGGAAGGCATAGTGAAGTATCCTGCATAGTTTGGCATCATGGTAAAAACAGCTCACTACATACTTGATAAGCTGAGGAGACTTTAAGGAAGATACAACCCATGGCTTACGTTTTGGTTAACGGATGGGAGAATTTTTTGGAAGGATTTGCTCTAGGCCAAAATTAAAAATACTTTTACCTTAACGGGCCCCCTTCTCTTCCTCTGGTGACGTTCTCCTTAATTTTCTTTCTTTCTTTTAAGATTTTATTTATTTATTCATGAGAGACACACAGACAGAGAGAGGCAGAGACACAGGCAGAGGGAGAAGCAGGCTCCACGCAAGGAGCCAGATGCGGGACTCGATCCCGCGTCTCCAGGGTCAGGCCCTGGGCTGAAGGCGGCGCTAAACCGCTGAGCTACCTGGGCTGTCCGGTGGTGGTTTTTTAAATTCTACTTAGCTTACTAACATAAAAATGTAAATTGAGGGGTACCGGGGTGGCTCAGTGGTTGAGCATCTGCCTTTGGCTCGGGCCGTGATCCTGGGGTCCTGGGATGGAGTCCTGCATGGGGCTCCCCACAGGGATCCTGCTTCTCCTCTGCCTGTGTCTCTGCCTTTCTCTCTGTGTCTCTTATGAATAAATAAATTATTTTTTAAATGCAAATTGATTTATGAGATGTATTTTAGCCCATGGTCAGTGGGTCCACTGAGTGAGGGAAGTGACCTGGGACTGATCATCATTGTCATGGAAGAGGAAAAGAGAGAGGAAGGTGAAATGCTAGCAAGGCCCAGACAGGGTCATCTAGGAGAAGACTGGGAGGTCAGGATGTATGCTCAAGGGAGGGCAGCTTGGAAGGAGAAGAAGACAGTCAAGGAGGGCAGCCCAGGTGGCTCAGCAGTTTAGCGCCACCTTCAGACCAGGGCCTGATCCTGGAGACCCGGGACGGAGTCGCGCATCGGGCTCCCTGTGTGGAGCCTGCTTCTCCCTCTGCCTGTGTCTCTGCCTCTCTCTCTCTCTCTCTGTCTCTCATGAATAAATAAATAAAAAATCTTTAAAAAAAATAAAATAAATTAAAAAACACCATCACAGTAGTAAGTCCATTTTTAACTGGGTCTCCTGAAGACTTAATAACCTTAATTTGACCTTATTCAGTTTCTTCATTACTCAGTCTCTCCCCCTGTAAAATGGGGATACTACTATTACTTATCTTGTATGGATTTGGGGGGGAATTAAATAAGGTAATATATGAGAAGTGCTTAAAACTTTGCCTGGGGTGGCACCTGGGTGGCTCAGCGGGTTAAGCGTCTGCCTTCTGCTCAGGTTATGATCTCAGGGTCCTGAGATCGAGCCCCGCATCCGGCTCCTGTTCAGTGGGGAGTCTGCTTCTCGTTCTCCCTCTGCCCCATTCCCCACCTCATGCATGCTCTCTCTCTCACTTTTAGGCTCCCTCTCTCAAGTAAATAAATAAAATCTTAAAAAAAAAAAAAAAGAGGAAGAATTTTGCCTGGGACATAGTAAGCACTATGAGTGTTTGGCACCAGAGAAGGAACCACACATGGTAGAGTGTAGGCTAGAGATAATCTGAAGGCTAGCAACGGAACACCACAAATAGCGTCTTCCCTTGGCGAAAGAGACCTGGAATACACAGTGGCCCATAGGAAGGCCACTGTAGTCCTGAACCTGATCCATTCAGGACTTCTTTTTATTTTTTATTTTTTCAAGATTTATTTATTTATTTTAGAGAGAGAGATACACACACAACACACACACACAGACAGAGGCTGAGGGGCAGAGAGAATCCCAAGCTGACTCTGAGCTGAGCATAGAACCCAACTTAGGCTCCATCCCACTACCCTGCGATCACCCCCTGAGTGGTGAAACCAAGAGTCAGATGCTCAACTGCCTTTGCCACGTAGGTGTCCCATGACTTCTTTTTAAAGTCCACTCGTCAGGGGTGCCTGGCTGGCTCTGGCAGTAGAGCATGAGACTCTTGATCTCAGGGTGGCAAGTTCAAGCCCCACATTGGGTGTAGAGCTTAAAAAACCCAAAAAACCAACAACAAATCCGCTGGTTAGTGTTTAGGTATGAAATGGCGGCGCCATCTTCTGGTCATCATGGGGAAATGAGAATTCAAGGCTGGTGGCGACTCCAGGTGACTCCAAGCCAGAGCCAAACAACAGGGGATCCCTGGAGCCTGAGAGGAGAAATGTGGGAAAGGCATCCACCTGCGGTCTCCGGTGACAAAGAGCTCTATGTCAGCTTCGGGTTGCATGTATCAACCTTCCTCAAGGCAGGGATCAAATAACTCGGATTATGTACAAAGACAGGAAAATGTAGAACTGTGAGGAGAAGCCGCTTTATTTTCTTAACTCTTGGCCTTTACCAAAGAGAGATGGGGGCAGAAAGCTGAGCCAGGTACTGCCGACAGGCCCGTGAAGCACCAGGTCCCATGAGCAGAGCCATGGATTCAAGACCTGCCTTGCCTTTGAAGCCCACTGAGAGAAGAAGGCTGACCTCTGTGTTTCTGGGTTTTACAGAGAGATGGCCTGCCTCTTTAGTGCCAGTCACTGTGGTAGGTGTGGTCATACCAAGACACTATGGTTTTCTTCATATTATTAACCCTTTGAGCGGCGATAAAGAGAGCTCAGAGACCTCAGGAAATTCGTCCAAGGCCACCCTGTGGTTAAGAGACTATGCTAGTGTGCTAAGGCTGCCACAGAAAAATGCCAGACTGAGCGGCTTCAACAAAAATGTATTTTCTCACAGTTCTGAGGTGGGGAGCCCGAGATCAAGAGGTTGGCAGGTCTGGGTTCTTCTGACGTTTCTCTCCTTGGCTTGCAGGAGGCCGCCTTCCTGTTGTGTCCTCACATCATCTTATCTCTGAGCACACACATCCCTGGAGGCTCTTTGTATGTCCAAATGTCCTCCTCTTATGAGGACACCTGTCAGACTGGATTAGGGCCCACCCTAGTGGCCTCATTTTAACTTAATCACCTCTTTGAAGACCCTGTCTCCAACTATGGTCACATTCTGATATGGGGGCCTGGGGCTTCTACATACACATTTCCAGGGAACTGAATTCAGCCCATAACAGGCACCAGGTCAGGCTGTAGTCTCAGGCTTGATGTCAGTCTGTGTCCCCTTCTATGGCTCCATGGCTGCTCTGTCCTTGAGCTTAGGCAAATCTTGCCCTCATTTAATTTCAGCGGGAGGGCAAGGTTTCTAAGAATCTAGGGGACTCGATCCTAGAAATTCAGACCTATGGCTCGATTTTTCATGGCTTCCTTTTAGGGTGATAAACCAAAGCTAACCAGATCTCAGGTCCAAAGTTTCACCTAAGAGTTAGGTTAACTTCCTACTGAAAAAAAAATAAAAAATAAAAGATAAAAGAATCACCTCTACATTTGTGGGAAAATACCCCCACCTGATCTTTCTCCTCTTGGTTAAGCTGATAACCAGTGCTCAGGAACCAGCCTCACAGCCCCCGGTGCCCTCGTTAGGACAGACCTCTTGGACTTAGAAGTGCTGATCTCCGATGCTTGGGCAACTGCCCGGAGGCAACGGCGGCCGCACGTTGTCGTGCTTGTTTTTGCGTACAAGCTCTTGACTCAGTTTCTCCCTTCAGTGGATGAGGGGGCCTAGGAATGCGTGCTGCCTCCCTGGAATATTCTGGAGACTAGTAGCCCCAGGTGTCTTTCCAGTCTTGGGACATCCGCTTGCCACCAGTGGGCAACCACTCTGGCATGCTAGGATCCCTTCGCTTTGGGCACATGCCACCATCATATCACTAACTGGAAGAGCTTTGTGCTTCATTGGCAGCCAGAGAAAGTTCTAGGAATTTACAGGTGTGAGCAGCATTGTGATTTTTGTGGGCTCCCAGCTCCAACCAGGAAGATCTGACCAGATTCACATACAGGCCCGTGGAGCAGAAAGGAGCAGAGCGATGAAATATGCTATATCCAAGTCCGTGGTGAATGTGGGAAGGGCAGCAGCCCAACAGGCAGAAGGCCAGAGTCACGGCACGTTATTGCCTCTAACCTGCTCTGTGGACCTTGGGGCACTAACCTTACCGAGTCCCATCTGAAATGGGGACAATAATGTGCTCTAGCCCCGGAGGCTGGCTTAATGTAAGAATCAAATGAAATCATCTGCTAGAGGGCAATTTATATTCTAAATACAGTATGCAGATAAAACTTAACCTGATTTTTAAATACCTTCTTTCTGTTATTAGTACAACTCTGCACAGACTTTATACTGTTATTTTCACAGCGCTTTGTAGAGATTCACATATTTAAGAGAAGAGAACATGGGGATGCCTAGGCGGCTCAGTTGGTTAAATGTCTACCTTTGACTTGGGTCATGATACCCCAGGGTCCTGGGATCAAGTTCCAAGTTGGGCTCCTGGTCAGTGAGGAGCCTGTTTCTCCCTTTCCCTCTGCTCCTCCTCCCTGCTTATGCTCTCTGTCAAATAAATAAATAAAATATTGAAAAAAAAAAAAAAAACCCTACATGTTTATTTTCCCTGATTAACTTAAGTTCCTGAGGACAGACACTATAGACACTATATCATTTACCTTGTATCTTTAGACCTAGTTCCTCCTAAGTACTCAATCTTTGTTGAATGAATGAATGAATGATATTAATCTACCAATTTAGCAAATGCATGAGGAAAATGGTGTAGATACATGAACATATAAAACGTTTGTCGTTCTGGATCTTTCAGAGATATGGCATTGGTTTATGACATTCTCTTTTCCAAGTTCAGCACAAGTAATTCAGTCAAAACTTAGTAGAGCCTTTCAGTAAGGGTTTCTTGTTTTGCTCACGGCCAATGTAAGCAGGGGTTTTCTCCAGCAAACAAAAGTTGAGGTGCTTCTAGCTGCCTGAACTCTTGCCAGATGAACTCCTGTTTTCTGGAGTGATGCTATCCAAACTCAGAAGCAAATAGGGATGCATTTTTGGAAGAATCTTTCACGATCTAAACACTGGTGCTTACCACCTGGAACTCAGGAACTGAAGTGAGTCCTGTAAATACCCCTTGTTACCCAAACATTTTCACTTCCTCAGCTCGGCCTGGAAGGATGCCCTATTATCTAAATGTATGTATGACATTCCCTTTATCCATATCCATAGGCACACACACGTACATGTACGGATATCCACACCATACTTTTTCTTGATGACACCTATCATTTATGGTATCCAGGATAAAGAACATCATCTAATACAAAATATCTGGAGCTTCTCTCGCCTAATTGTACAGTCAGAATCAGTTCTGCTCTGAGGAAGTATCTGAAGCTCTGGCACTCTAGGTAGTATCCTAAGCTGCTTCTCAGGACTCACTGTCACTATGGAAGGGACAAACCTTCATAGGCCACCTCTGCATCCCTAGTACCTACCACAGCTGTTTCATTTAATGCTTTTTTTTTTTTTTAAGATTTTTTTATTTATTTGACAGAGAAAACAAGAAGGGGGAGTAGCAGAGGGTGAGGGAGAAGCAGGCTTTCTCCTGAACAGGGAGCTGGATGTAGGGCTCCATCCCAGGACCCAGGACCAAGACCCAAGCCAAAGGCAGATGCTTAACAGGCTGAGCTCTTGGAGTAGCACCGGGAACCTCCATTTAATGGTTTTTAAATGAATATTTGGGCCAACTGTAAAGGTGGGGCAAGTACATGATGTGGTCACATGCTAGAAGCGAACACACTGCTGTTGGCTTACAGTGCTTTGCCTTAGCATCAAAGTTTAGAGTATTTACGGTATACCATATATTTTAACAAAATATTTAGAGACCCTTTGGCCACGTTTAAAGCAAACCACCTCAAATACACAGCTTTTTCAAATATAAAGTTTTTGGTTTTTTGTTTTGTTGTTAACCTAAAATTTTCAAACTTTATGATTTTTACTGCTATTTATTCATAAAAGAATCAAGACAAGTTTCTTCAAAACTTAAAAAAAAAACCCACAAACCTTACTTGTGGGGTAGAAGCAAATTCTTACCTATGAACCAGAGTGTTCTTGAGGCCACCAACCAGGCCTCGGGCAATGGTCTTCACTCTGGGGGTGAGAATGGCTTGAGAGACATGGAAGGAGCCTCGTGGGGCCCGCTCACTCAGAGTGGTCTCCAAGAAGAGGATTAGTTTGCGCACGCTTGTAGTGTTGGCCCAGGGTGCTGGGATCTTCTTTCCAGGCCACAGGAAGGGGTATTGCTTGTAGAAGGGACAATGATAGAAAATAAGAACCTGAAACATTCAAAACAGAAAAAGGAGAACAATTCATAAATAAGCTGAATGTTAATTCCATGGCTTTGTCCCAATTGCTGACATGAAAGGCAAACAAATGTACGCGGGTAGAAATTCACAAATTTTATGTGTGTATACACACACATTATATATATATTAATATATATATTAATCAATTAGCAATAATCATGCCTCGGATAAACCTCATTGGCTACGATACTGCCACTGCGCAAAGCTTATATATTAATCAATAAGCAAAGATTTAAGCACTTGTGTATGTCTGAACTTGAAGATTCTTTATTTTTGTCATGAACACTTCTGGAAGTTTGGTAAAATCCCAAACCCCTTCTCAGACTGTTTTAGATGAATGTATCAAATAGAAAAGACAGGGGACGCCTGGATGGCTCAGTGGTTTAGTATCTGCCTTCGGCTCAGGACATGATCCTGGAGTCCCGGGATCAAGTCCCACATCAGGCTCCCTGCATGGAGCCTGCTTCTCCCTCTGCCGGTATCTCTGCCTCTCTTTCTCCTTGTCTCTCATGAATAACTGAATAAATAATTAAAAAGAAAATGGAAGAGACAGGATTATAAAGGAAATCGATGAGACCGAAATATAGCTATCAAAATATTATTAAACTTGTAATAAATTGGTGTATGTGCTTCATAATAAATACATTAAATAAAAATATTTTGTTGTAAGTCTAATAAGTTCCATCATTTTGAGTTGGTGATGAGTATAAATGATATTTCAAATACCTGAAACGAGATATGGAAATATCTGTGATTACTAAGGGGACAGCCACAGGTAGAGCCTATACTTCTGTGGCTGAGGGTCTTCACTCATAGCCAATGGGTATATTAATTTTCAGTAAAGGTGAGAAGGGATCAATATGTAGATTTTTCCCATCCAAATCCACAGACTACTTGCCCCTCCCCTTGGGGCTCTGAGCCCCCACATCACCTGCCCCCCACCCCTCCATGGAGAGTGCTGTGGCTCGGTAGTGCTGTCTACCAGTTATGACTCCTATGCTCCTGCAATTGACGCTCCTGGGGGGTTGAGACCCACTCAATGGACTCATCATGAAGTGCCCTGAGTTTCAATCACACCAGCCAGCCGACTGAATGAAATAACCCTTCTCAGGAGGGTGTGTGTGTGTGTGGGGGGGGGGGGGCACTACTCCAGGCAGGGAAGACTTCCAGGAGGTGATGGGTCTCTCCAGTGGGACCTCCCTGGGCTGGTGGTGATTTTGAAAATAATTAGCAAGCCACATCCACAGCATTAATTAGTTTCTGGGAGGCAGCCGAGGGACGGGGAGTTGCTATTTTGATTGTCCCAATTCAGAGCTCTGCTGCTTAGGTTTCTAGAAGTAATACGTTTGCCCTGCTCCCAAGCGCCAGTAATCTCTTCCTGGAGGAATGTCCAGCATGCTTACACGGCCTGGACTGCAATCCTCAGCGGGCTGGCCCGAGAGCATAATCCCCCAGGCACCCGAGCAGGAGGGCTCTGCATGTGCGTCCGGTTCCCAGTGAGTCTAGCCCGTGACCCAGGTGCCTAACTGCTGTTGCGGGCCCCGAGCCCGGGTGCCTGGGTGCGGCGGGCTGGATGCACCCAACAGGCTAACAGTTGCTGTTTCTAAGGGTGTTGAGTCCCGTCTAACTGCCTGCTAATGATGCCGTGGTAAACACGGGTGTTAATGAGGTTAATCGCTGGCTCATAGTAAGCAGATTGCCGGGGAGATTGGGAGGACTTCCTGCTGGCAGTGTAATCGGCCAGGTGGAAAGCTGGGGTCTCCCGCACCCAAGAGGGAGGCAACCTGCCCTGTGCAAGGGACCGGGAGAGGGGGGAGGCTGCGGGGGCCTCCCCCGTCCGGGCCTCTTTAGAGCTGCCTGGCCCCCGAGCAGTGTCAGTGCTGTTCCCTTTGCTGCCTTAGAGAAGGTACAAAAAGGACAAATTGCACAACAGGGGCTTTCTGCCTTTTCTCAAGAGCCTTCTTGAACAATCCGATCCTAAGGGTTATAGGGACAATTTCGGTTGACAGGAGGAGGTTAGTCTAGCAAACCGATTGTTTGTTGTTTGTGGATTTCAAGGGGCAGTAACTCTTGCCCGAGGGCCCACGTTTTGCATGTGCCTCCCTACCTTGCTCTGCTGTATTTTTCTCTGACACGCTCTCCCCTTCCAGCTCAGCAATTTATGTCCAGTTTTTCTTCAGAGACTCAGATTTGAAATCTAACTTCTCTTGAAAATTACTCCTTGATTAACCTCCTCTTATTCTGATGGGTCCTTTCCTGGAGGCCCTTCGACTAGAGATCGAAGCCATGCACTATTTTTCAATCAATTGCTTACAAACCCCTTCCTTCATATAGTACAGTTGAGGCGGTTTTATCTTGCAATTGTGTATCGGTTGTTTTGTATTTTATGAGTGTTATATACTCTTACCTTCTCATCAAGATCCTAAATACTGCCAAACCGTAGATTTAGTCTTCTAATTCATGGTACCTCAAAACCCATAGCCACGATGTACACCTATCAGTGAGCTGTGATGTAACTGTTACGTTGAGTAAATGAAATTTGACTGAATGGTAGTATATGAAGCTGTAGTGATAAAATACTCAGGGGGTTACAAGCAAAGCAGCTCATTACATAATGAATATTTAAAGTTTAGCCCCCAGCAGGGAGTAAATCACTGATGACTGTGAGGTCTCTGTTTAGCTTTTTAAGGAGAGACATGGAGGGGACAACTCTGGGAAAGCAAGAAAAGCAGGGAAATCCTAGAATTCAAATGAATGACACCTACCCTTTTCCTGACAGGTCATTTTCATAAATTTAGGAGTAGTTGTAGTTGGAAGACACACACAGATTAGCCCCTACTTAAAAATATGGATAGCTCATCACTCTGCTGCTGGAAGTTCACTGTCTACCCTCGTCATTATCTCTGAAAATACCTGTTACTCCTGCAGACTTCCAAACAATTTTGTAGGCAACATGGCAGTCCACCCAGGACACTATCTGCGTGCAAAATTATAAAGCTATAATTATATTAGCTATATTTATAAATTTATATTTATAAAATTATAAAGCTATATCTGATTGTCAAGCTTAGTTGCACTCAAATTTAATCTTATTTAATCCCAAATTCAAAAGCCCACTTACAGGTTTCTAGCCCATTACTCCATTCAGCGAGCCCTCAGAGACCCTCTGATAATAGGGGCTCATGAATAAGGAGGAGGTGTTTTATTAGCGTAATCTATGATCCTAGTTGTGAAAACCCCAAGATGAGGGGACAGCCGTGGAATAGCATCAGAAGCTGTGGGAACTCAGGGGAGCCAAACAGCCTATGACTCAATCTAGGCTCTGGCCAGTCACTAGCGGTGATCTCTCAAGCAAGCTACTTTCTCTGTGCCTCAGTTTACTCACTGTAAAATGAGGATAATAACAGAACACCTATCTCCTAGTGTTGTGGAGAGGACTAAATATGCTAATCCTTGTACCTAACACAGCATAAAGGCTCAGTAAATGTTAGCTGATAAGGTGATGTTGGTATTACTATTATCTCATACTGTAAGAGAGACTCCACTAAGACAAAAAAACCTCTCCAAATTAGACCTGTGAGTCTGAAAAGATAACCTGGGCTTAGGGGCAAGGGTGTGATAAATATTTGGTAAAATGTCATTTACAAAGTTTTAGTGAGGAGTAGTGGCTTAGATAAATTTTAACAGAGACTGAGAGTTAACTCATTAGCCTTTATGGAGTGAAAGGCATTAGCCCTTTTATAAGTGTGCAAAACCACCTGGTGTTTCCAATCACTCAGGCCAAACCTGGGAGTCATCCTTGAAGCCAGTTTCTTTTGCACCCCAAATCCCATCCACTGGAAAACCCCGTTGGCTCTACCTTCTGACAGATTCCAAATCTGACCACTTCCCACTAGTGCTCTCCTCATGGGTTCCCCTCCTTTCCCTGCCCTCCTACCCCTGGTTTCTTCCTAGCAGCCACAAAGATCCCATTAAAATGTCATTCAGGACACAGCACCCTGTACTCCAAACCCTCTCAGAACCTTCCTCCCTCAGAGTGAAAGCCTGAGTCTCTACCTCATCACCCATTATTTCTCACCTCCTCTCGCTGCTCTGCTCTCCAGGCCCATGGCCTCTGCTTCTCCTCAAAGGTGTCAGGCACTGGCTGGTTTCTCTGCTGGGAAAGCTCTTCTCCCGCAACAGTCACATGATTAACTCCCTCGAAAGTCTATCCTGATCAACTTATTTAAAATTGAGACCAACCCTCCAATCCACAGAACGCTGGTTCCTCCTAACTACACCTGCCTTTCTGTTTTCATTGTTTATATCACTTTCTAGCATTTTATGTAATGTATTTATTATGGCAATTATCTATTACCTGTTTCTTTACAACCTGAATGAAAGCTCTATGAAAGCAAGGATCTTTATTTTATTTACTAACTTATTCCAAGTGCCTGGACTGGTGCTTGGCACACACTGTTCAATGAATATTTGCAAATGAAAAATCTTTAGTTGATTTTTAATTAAAAGCTCTTCTCTAACTTCAAAAATAGCTGCCTCTTTAAGATGCTTTGGTTCATGTACCTATGAGTAGTGACCAACTATAAATGAAAGGGAATTGCTTTTTTTTTTTTAAAGAGAGTCTAAACTGGAGGCTGACCTTTCCTGAAGCTCCCCTGTCCCACAGCCTGTCATCCCATGGGATCAGAGCAGCATCTCTCTGAGGCTCACATTCCTTTTCTTGGGTATGTCCCTCAAGGCCTAGGTTTGGAGCTCTGCTAAGCTACTGGACCTGGGAAGGCTCTCCACCTGTTGGGCTCTTTCTTCACTCTCTCCCCACCAGGACCCCAAATCTGTGAAGACAGCCTTTTAAAATGTTAACACTTCTGAGCTGAATCATTTATGTGAATTTGTCAGGTAAAGCAGGAATTATCTGACATGGAGTTCAAGGCAGGATGGACCTGCCTATCTCCAGGGGAACTCGGAACCAGAAAAAGGTTCTATGGGAGGGGAAAAAAAATGGTAATCACCAATTGGTGCAACTTCAGGAAGTTGCCTTGAGCTGCTTCTCAGGCCATTCAAAGTCAATCTAGATGCTTCACACAGGCTGCCAACACATTGTAAATATTTGGCAGGTGTTAATCCCACTTCACCAGTGCCCAGGAACTAGTGTACATACCTTAGAGTCTTTGAAGCTATCCAAGAGCCCAGGAACCAGTGTGTATATGTTTAATACTCCAAATAATCTTTGCCTTCTAGCCTAAGAGCCCTGGGGTGGGCTGCCTTCCAGCTGGTGATACAGAAGAGGCAGAAAGTGTTATGCTTTTGCCCTGACAAGCGAGTCTGTTTCCTCTTACCTGGCACTTCTTCTCCCACAGGGCTTGCAGGGTCATGCTCTCCACACTGCAGGCTGAGCACAGCTTGTTTCCAAAGGCCTCCTGGATCCGGAGAATCAGGCGTTTGTGGTGGGCCTCATCCATGGCGTAGAAGTGGTTGAAATCCAGAAAGACAATTTCTTGGGGGTGCTGGGTGAGAAATGAGTCAATCTCCATCAGGCCATCCCAGACCTTGATGCCAAAAAGTCCGTGAATGAAGTAGATCTCCTGGTCGGCATCCCCGGGCTTGGAAGACACACGCAGGTCAAAGTAGCGGATCCCAGCTTCCAGCTGTTCTCGGAAAGTCAGGTTCTGCGTCACAGACCACTTCTTCATTAGCTTCTTCACCAAGGAGATCCTGGCGAGGCGTTTGATGGCTGGGGTCTGGTCAGGCCCCACAGGGGACTTCTCATCTACCCAGTAGCTGAACGAATCGTGGGAGCCTGTGCCAGGCAACAAAGGGGGAGGAAAGCAACTGAGACTGGAGCTGGGAAAAAGAAGCCTACCGATGAGGAAGCAACAAAAATTAGCAAGTACACCCACTAGCAAAGGCATCCACAAAAATGTAAATGCATATTTGCAAAAATTTTCAAGCTTGCCCGACGATAAATAAACACAAATAAAAGCAACGTGGTCTTATTAGCAGCTTCAGAAGCCTGGACTACAGCTATAATTCTCACATATTACTAGTGGAAGGTACGTTAATAAATATCCTTTTGGAGAGCTACTTAGAAATGTGTTTCAAAAGAGGAGTTTTAAAATATTCATACCACTTGATCTAGGAATTTCATTTCAGGGAAGCTCTTCTGAGGAAATAAATTAATGGCTGGAAAACAAAGATGTTTGCTAAAGAATCTTCATAACAAGACAAACTAGAGGTTGTATAAGCATCTCTTAGGGAAGACTGCGTGATGCCCGCATACTCGCTTTATTTGCGGGGTCAGTGAAACAAAAAGGGAAGCCCTGCACCTATTCAATAATTCTGGGACAGGCATTTACATTCTAGGAAAGGCAGCATTAAACAAACAAATTATAAAACCCAACTGCTATTATGTATAGTATTTTTTGTCTCCTATTGTACATACTATTTTACTATTGTGAAAGCCTGAGTCAGTAGGAATGATTTCTTGACAAGTCAGGTAATCATTTTTAAGATTTTTTTTTAAGATTTATTTATTTATTCATGAGAGACAGAGAGAGACAGAGACAGAGAGAGCGAGAGAGAGAGAGAGAGAGAGAGAGCAGAGACACAGGCAGAGGGAGAAGCAGGCCCCAAAGCCCCATGCAGGGAGCCTGATGTGGGACTCGATCCCAGGACCCCAGGATCACGCCCTGGGCTGAAGGCTAAACCGCTGAGCTACCCAGGGATCCCCGTTTTTAAAATTTTAAAATCATTTTAAGCTCAACACAGCTTACTTATATGGCCTTCTTTTTGGACATATATCTTAATAAGCCAATTCTGCTATTAAATGGTCAAAGGTGTGTCCCTCTCCTTTGCCTGAAAAAAAATAGGGTAGTTATCCTCCCAGACAGTGAGATGATCTTATTGTTATTACATCCAAGTGACCACGATAGACAGAGTTCTAACTATGGTGAGAAAATATTTCAGGAGTAACTTGAGGTGAAAAGGATGTTTAACAAATATCTTTCATTGGTCATTGGCTTCTATTTGGCAGCAGCCGTTATTCCATGGTTAGTTAGCTCTGTGACTGGCTGACACTGGGGATTCCGCATAGGTGGCTGCACTTGGCAGGCAACTGCCCTTGTTCTGACCCTACCAACTTTGTTCTTAATCACTACCACCCATATTAGAATCAAAATTTTTAATTCACATTGGCTGGCTGGTTGTTATCAGTTATTCTTTTGGCTAAGTTTTAAATACCTATTATTTCCATTGTCTTTAAAATAAATCAATCTGGGATGGCTTTACCATTTTATCTTCTTGGAAATGAAGCAAAAAGAAGTAAAAAAAAAAAAAAAAAAAAGGCGACCAGCAACATTTTATTTGTCTCTAGAACATGGAGGATGCTCAGTAATTAAGAAAAAGCATATTTATTAATCCTTAGGCAATGTCAATTCTGCAAGCGAGAAAATTACTAGCATATTTCACGTAAAAAAAAAATTGCCATTACTAATAGAAATGTGGAGCAAGTCTCCCTGGATTTTCCGTATTGGTTGTCTCTGTTAATGAGACTCACAGGATACTTGCCTAATGCTCTGTTTCCTTTGGCTTGTACAGAAACAGGAAATCTTTATACCTCCTCATTGAGAGATTTACTATGAATACATTATACATCGATGGTGAACAGCCAGTTCTCTCTTTTTAAATTATACTAGCAGCCCAGATGTTCAGGATTGAGTGTGTGATAGGGTGCGAGGTGCACGTTGAACTTCATTCTTCCCTGGGTCTCAGGGAATAGCCATTATCCAGGCACGGAAAGCGACAAAGCCCCTCTGGTATTCTCTTGTTGGTGCTGAGCCCAGTCTCATCTCCAGAGGGAGATGTGCTAACAACCTCCAATGCTCTTCTTGGTGCCCGAGGGTTGTGCAGCAATGTGACAGCGATGGGGCCCCAGGGACATACATGGTGCCCAGGCCAACCCCAGAAGAGGGAGGGTGTGCACATTCCCTAGGAACACTCAGTCTCATCTCTTTGTTCCTTATTCTAGTTCCTCTCTTTCCTTCTGACATCCTATGCCCAGTGCCACCCCCTCCAGTCCCCTTGATGGGAAAGGACAGGGCAACGGAGCAGATTGTTTGCAGAATGTTTTGCAGCACTGTCCTAGCCAGGCCTACCTAGAGCAGTCAAAGCCAGCCATCTAACAGTATGTTTGTTTTTCTATTCTTTTTTTTTTTTTTTAAAGATTTTATTTTATTTATTTATTCATGAGAGACAGAGAGAGGGAAAGGGAAGCAGAGACACAGGCAGAGGGAGAAGCAGAGGGAGAAGCAGGCTCCAAGCAGGAAGCCCGATGCGGGACTCGATCCAGGACTCCAGGATCACGACCTGAGCTGAAGGCAGTGCTAAACCGCTGAGCCACCCAGGTTGCCCTATTATTCTACTTTATTTTTTTTTTTTCTGGGATGCTTTTGCTTCCTACAGAGTAAGTGAAGTAACATTCAGGCATTAACTACTTCTTTTTCAAAACATGGGATAAAAATATCCTCCCCTCTTCTGCACATAGACTAATTACAAATTTTCCAATCTGCTAATAATACTTATAAAAAGAAAATCCTAATCCTATAGATTTATGCTATGCACTATTTTTCAATTGATTGCTTACAAACCCCTTTATTCATACAGTACATCTGGGGCAGTTTTATCTTGCAATTGTATATTGGTTGTTTTGTATTTTTGAAGAGTTAGATACTCTCTTTTCAAAAACATCAGTGCCCAAGACCCCATCCAGACCCACAGACTCAGAATCTCTCTGGGGTGGGAGTTGAGACTGGAAAACTTGAAAAGCTCCCAGATGATCCTCTTGGGCACTCAGGTTTGATACCTGCTGCCATAAAGAGAAGATTATCCTTTCTCAACAAGGTCTCTAACTTCTGGGATCACCTTCTCTGGTTGGTCTTCTGGTATTTTCAAATCTTCAAATTACACTCTGGTCACTGCCTTTCCCATATCTTGGCAGAAGGTTTCTTCACCATTCCTTTCATTCCAGGAACTCATGCTTCCTGCCTTTTGACCAGCTGAATAACCGTTACTTGTTTGTGATGAAGAAAAATATTGGGAGAACTTACTTTCCTTATCATGCTTTCTAGTAAGTGAATAAATTAGGTTAGTTTAAGGTTAATAAGGGCCCTCAAGATATGGGCTGGGTCACAGAGTTCTGAATAAAGTCATTGGGGCACAGCAAAATCACAAGGAAAGAGATTTGAATGGGAAGAGGTCAGCAAGATGTGTGTTCAATGTTTTTTCTTCTACATAGCATTAGATGACAAGATTATCGAAGAGACCAGGTATACAAGAAAATGAGCTGGCCTTCTGAGGACCAGTGACAACCAGTTTGCTCTTTATCTCGAACACCAGCTGCTACTTGATTCTTTCTGAGGTTTGTTATTTGGGAACTAGTCGATCTCAAGTGAGCACACAGCGGTTTTTAGCTACAGCATTTTCATTACCTATTTCTTGCAATTTGGAGGAGTAGCCTTTTTTTTTTTTTCCTGAACTCACTTAATTAAAAAAGAATTTAAAGCAAGCTTCTTGGGAACTTGGTAAATTCAAACCACACAGCCTGAAATGAACATTTCATTAAAACACAGTGGCATTTCAGATTATATGGTGACACACTTGCAGCCATGGGGGGACGCCTGAGACAAGATTTGAGTAATAGGAGAAACAGAAACTCCTTATCACACCTCTGGGGGGGCACTGGGGAAGTGGGGATGGTGACCCCATGTCGAAGAACTTCTGATCTCACATGTTTAAGAAAATCTCTTCCCCAAGCCCCTCCTTAGATACTACCCTGCCTTTGGTGACGCCTTCTAACTTTGAAGCTCATTGGCCCCCTCCAAGCTGGTTCACTAAAACCCACATCCCCACCCCATATTCACTCATACACCATTCACTGTTTCCCCTGCCTCTAGGCTATGCATTCTCGATGGGGTGACACTGCCCCCAGGGACAGAAATTAGTTCTTGGGGGAAAAAAAGGAAATTGGTTCTTGGGGATGAAAAAAACCCTGCTCTTTTTATGTATAATATATATATATTTTTATCTTCAACGGATATACAGTATAACCTAGTATTAAAATATCATTGTGTGTGGAGGGAGGGTACATGGTGAACAGGATAGAAATGGCTAAAAATACTCCTTAGTGATAAAAAACAAAATGCTGAGAAATATCACTCTAGACTGAACTTCCCAGGGGTCAAATGGCCCTCTGGCTCTCTGGCCCTGCAACTCTTTTTCTTTTTTCCCTGTTTCGAGTTTTTATTTAGATTCCAGTTAGTTAACATGCAGTGTAAAATTAATTACAGGTGTACAATATAGTGATTCAACACTTATATATAGTGCCCAGTGCTCATCATTACAAGTGTCCTCCTCAATCCATATCACTATTTACCTCATCTTCCCACCCGCCTGCACCTCTTTTTATCCTTTTTTTTTTTTTTTAAGATTTTACTTACTTATTTGAGAGAGCACAGGTACGAGAACAAAAGCGGGGTGGGTGGGGGGTGGGTAGGGAGAGAGCATCTTTTTATCCTTGACTGGCATGTTTCTCAATGCCTTCAGCAACTGCTTCTCACTGGACACCCATCTATAAGTTGTCCCAGTACTGGAAGGTTCTCATCCCTGCTACCAAAATACTAATGAGTTGGGAACCAACTCAATTCCCTTCTTCCAGTTATCTTTTAAATATTCCCCCTAGGCATCTTAGCTCCAAGAAGTCATTTCTCTGCCTTCTCAGCCCCAAAGGACCAGACTTGATGCTTACAAGATGTCAATTTAACAAGGAGAATGCTGAGGCTTGAGACCTAACTTAATAAATTACCACTGTGCTGAGTCAGTTACATGGAGAGTTCCCACAGTGGGTAGGAGAATGGGCTCTGGTGCCAGGCTGCCCAAGTTCATAATCCTGGCTCTATTGCTTACTACCCATGTGACTGCATTGCTGTGCCTCAGTTTCCTCATTTGTAAAATGAAGATAATAACATTACCAACATCAATGGTTCATGGTTAAGGCTAACTGATTAACTCAGGTAAGCACCTAGAAGAGTCCCTGGCCAACAGAGTGAACTCAAACATATCAACACTATTATTATTTCACTATTAAGGAATTTGTGTCATCTTCCATTTGGATGACATTATCTGGTTTTTAAATAATGTCGTGAAACCTCATTAAAGTTATATATTCAGGGATCTGCCTTGGAAGTTGAATAGAAAAAATGAAATGATAAGTTCAATTGGTTTATTTTAGGTTACACCCAGAACCAACATCAAAAAGAGGAAGTTCAGATCACAGTATTACAGTTTAAGTGCAAACTGACAATAAACATAAAATAATAAATTATCTCTAGTCTGCTCCTATGTCAGTAACTCAATAAATAAATACACTGACTACCCAATTTAAAAGCACACGAAAGAACGTTCCAAGGATATTCTTGAACTTTCTATTTTTAATAGAATTGCATGCCCTCGAAAGATTTCTATACAAAAACAGTTATAGAAAAACATATCCCACCTTTCTCTTAAAACATGTTAGCCAATTTTTTTGGAGAGCAAAAGCCTATATAGCCCATTATTTGAACTGGAAAAAACAGCCATCCTTTCCCAACCCATTTCACAAATATCACTAAAACACTCAAACACCTATATAACCATCTAAGAAAAGACTCTTTCCATAATATAAAGTCCAAATACCAGAATCAACAACACTTAAAGAAGTTTTCCTGTATTTTCTCACACATTTGAAACCATCAATGCATAGTTCCTAGGGACACAGGCACGACCAAATTGGTGTTAGTTTGCCTCTCTTAACACGCTTTATCACCTCCTATTTTTCTTCGTATGTATGCGTTTTTCAGGCCTCTTGGGTTCACCTATTTTATTTACCGGCTTTTCACTTTTTTAGAAGACATTCTCACTCACTAACATGGGAAGTTGAGAGCACGAACACATAACTCAGGCCTGCTGGGAGAGCCATTGAGCTACAGATATAACACATTGTCTATCTTCTCGCCTGGACATACCTGAAACTTAAAGGTGTTTCTAGCCCACATGACTGAATTCACTATTTCTGAGATTTCTGACTAGGGAATTTCAGGTCAAACAAATTTACAAGTTGTTATAGCAAATGTTTAGATACTGAGCCTTCGTAGTGGACTTATTACAGGGGCATTTTGGAACTAATTTCTCTCAGTTATCAAAACATTTATGTGTATATTTGTGTATATATGTTGACACTAAAACTGGCCCATCTGAGATGAAATCCAGAGAAAATTCTTATTCAGGAGGAAAAAAAATGCCATGCTTCATTGACTTGGAAAAGTATATTTAAAAGAATTGAAAAAAAACCCCACAATTTGATAAGAAGTATGTTTACTATTATCAATAGAGAGCTTCAAATAGATATAATAATTATATCACAAAATTTCTTTTAAAGATTATTATTATCTTGAGCTCATTTTTTAAGGAGCCCTCTAAACTCCATGTAAACTCCAGATTTTTATGTGGACTTGATCATATTATTTCTACAAACACCTAAAACAGTCTGGTTCACTGCAAGCTCGCTCTTAAAACACATACTGAATGTGTATGCATTGGCTATTAGGAATAGTCTGAGTGTTCAATTAGGGCTTGTCTATTTGATCTCAGTTTGAATTTTGAGTCACATGATTTATAATTTACATATTCTTTCCCTGATTATTAGCTTATACCCTGTCATGTGAGGCCAGAGTAATGCAGGCAGCTTGCAAGAAAACAGACTGCAGCCATCCTGCCAGTTACCCACTGGAGCTGATGCTGCATAAAATGGCATTGAATGTCAAGTTTATTCTTCCAAATTAATGTAAAATACAGACAGCCAAAAATGTTCAGGGCAAGTTAAGAAGATCTTAGTTGCAATGAAGACTCCTCCCCATCTAAAAATCAACAAAAGGATATTAAAGGTACTCAAACACAAAGACCACAACCTTGCTTCCACTCCATCTTAATAGAGCTAGGTCATTCATATGCTCTGAAGGTTTCTCGGCAGGAATATAGGCTCCACGAGATCCAAAGACGTGCAAATAGCAGAGGAGAAGCAGTATCATACTTTATAAAGAGAAAAGATGTTGGGCGTTTAAGCCAAAGAAAGAGACTAATTTTCTCCCATCTTCTAAGGAGGAAAGGAAAAGAGAACAGATCTGAAATGGAACTGGGATCAGCAATGGGGAGGAGGCCCAGATGAACAATAGCTCCTCCTGATACTGTTTGCCCATCTTTGAGTTTTGGAGATGAGAGCCTGGTGACTTGTTAAGCCATTTGTAAGGGCTGAATTTTTCTGAGAAAATAACAGGATTTACGGGATCCCTGGGTGGCTCAGCGGGTTAGAGCCTGCCTTTGGCTCAGGGTGAGATCCTGGAGTCCCAGGCTTGAGTCCCACATCAGGCTCCCTGCATGGAGCCTGCTTCTGCTCTCTCTCTCTCTTTGTGTCTCTCATGAATAAATAAATAAAGTCTTTAAAATAAAATAAAATTCTTAATAAAAAATATTAAAAAAAAAAGAAAGAAGAGGATTTTATGCCTTGATTTACCTGGAGCCCAGATGGCTCCATCTTCACAGAATTTCTTTTAAAAATAAACTTCCAACAATATTACCTAGAAAATGAGCTGAAAGTGAGGTTTAGGCCCTCAAACACATATCTCACTGTAAGTGTTTACATTTTAGTGAACCTGTGATTTCTAAGAAATTAAAAAAAGTTTCGAATGTACTAACTCAAAGGTACTCAAAAGCATTCCCACTCAAGATCATTTGGTAAAAGACTGGATATTTTTCTAAGGTTTGGAGAGACCACTACTTAATTTTAGAAATGGTTAAAAGTACACCTTGGTGTGCATATGGAACTTATCAGCAAGGCCAAGTTTAGGAAGATGAGCTATTTAGGAACTACTCACTCCCTTTGCACCACATCCACTCTCAGACTCAGATGGTGACAAGGAATAAGAGGGACACCTCTGACCCTACAGAGATCACTGTCTCATTTAGTCTCCATCCAGATCCCCTATTGTTCAGCTCTAACTTTCCATGGAAGCCACTTTATCTCCTTCTGTGGCATCTTCCTGACTCATGACAGGCAGCTCAGCCAGGACTGTGGGCTTTCAGGGACAGCCAAGTGGAGGAGTGCACCAGCAGAGCAGGAGCTAAAGGGACTAGTCCACAGGGACATTGGATAAACTGCATATTTGGTGCCAGTTGATACAGGTTTTCACCAGTGATTTCTTACAAAATAGGCAAGATGTTAAAAAAAAAAAAAAAAGCCTTTTTAATGCACATAGTAAACTCTTTATCTTGAATATGAACATGTGATAGGAAAAAAAATCCTTTTTAATACACAGTCTCTTCTAAGCAGAGTGAATCTTGGTAACTGTGGTATCTTTTGTTTGCTATGCACAGCTGAAATATTCATCTTCAGCACTAATGGCTTTGGACACGCTTGAAGCAGTATTAAACGGGGGGGGGGGGTGTGCAAGCTTGGAGTCGGAAGCTTGGAGCCACCCGGAGTGCTCTGCTGAGGACAGGGAGAGAAGGGTGGGAGTCACAGGGGAAAGAAAGAGGGAATAACAGGGGCCGTAGAGCTGAGGAGAGACCCACGGGGAGGAAAGAAACCCAATGTGGAGTTTTTAAGGGTGTGGGTCTTGCTTCTACATTTCTATCTAAATCACAAATCAATATGGTCCAAGTGACAGTGTAGGGGTGCCACAGTATTACCCTGTCCGAAGCAAAGGGCATCTCGGCCCAGCCTGCTCCCAGGCCCCATCACAGCAGGGCTCTCCCTGCTGGACTGTCCCTCTTTGCCTCCCATCTCGAGGGCACCTGCACCAGACGCTGCAGGCCAGCTGCAGGCCAGGGCACACCGGGCTGGGGAGCAGGGTGGTGCCACATGAGAAGGGGGATCTGGAAAAGTATGATAGGAGGCTTTTCTCCGATTGAGATGGACTTCAAAAAGATCCCTTTATGGGGGCACTGGGTGGGGCAGTGGGTTAAGTGCCGGACTCTTGGTTTAGGCTAAGGTTGTGATCTCCGGGTTGTGATTTCAGGGTCCTGAGATCGAGCCCTGAGTCCAGCTCTGCAATGAGTGCAGTCTGCTTGTTTCCCTTGCCCTCTGCCTCTCCCCCATACTCGCTCTGTCTCCCTCTCTCTCTTTCCCTCTAAGATAAATTAATTAAAAAAAGAAAAGTCTTTTTTTACCTTTCTGAAAAATCCTTTTCTTAGTATGCTGGAATTCAAACATATTAAGCGCCAATAAGCAAGATGCATAGATTTTAGGGCGACTCTGAGGAGAAAAACAACATATAAAGAAACAAAAGCACAACATAGAAAAGGACATAAACGCTACTGCGGTGCCTATTGTTCAGTTAATCCACACAAATGGGAGACTTTCAAGTGTGAGGCCAGGAATGTCTTTTCATTAGCTTACTGAAGATTTTATGACCACAAAGAGTGTCCAGCTCAAGCTCGACATTGCCCAGAACGGCACTGCAATTGTGCAGAGTGCAGTGTCCTGTAGCCCATGCATCACTGCTGTAGGTGTGGCTGGGAGTGCTGTTCCCCGCTGAGCAGGTGCTCCTGGGCTTTACGGCTTCCATTCTGCTCCTCCACAACCATAGGTGAGCTTGATGAACTTGCCATAAATAATAAATGCCTTGGCTTCATATGCTGCGTTTGCCTTATTTTAAAGGCAGCATTTTCCCAGAAAGGATGAGCGACCCCAGGGGCGAGGCTGGCAAACTCTGGGCAGCCTTTTATCTGTTCTTGCAGCCCGATAATCTATGTAAACTTCCCAGTGATAATGGTATCTAGAATAAGCATTTAGAGAACAGAATCCAGCCCAATCTTTCTTTTCCTTTTCTCCAGTGATGTAAAGGCAAAAGGATCGAGGCCCAGGTGATGTGATCCTTCACCCCGCCACCTTCCAGGCTCCCGCATTCTTGGACGGTCTCCCTCGGTTCTCCAATAAGCCAGTGGAAGATCCAGACAGAACTGCCGACTCTGCATTTCCACTAACATTTAAAGGTCAAGGTTCCTTGTGTTGTACATAATGCTATCTCCCTCCCACGGGTATGAGAAGGATGGCTGTGAGAATTACTGTGAGAATTACCTTTGCTCACTGGGGCAAAAGGGCTTGATTTACTGCAATTCTGCTCACCACTTATGCTGAGATAGCTTGTTTCGTCAAATAAAGAGTTAAGGCAAATTAAAACCAAAGGATGAATTCATCCAGCTATGGTTTTTCACCTCTGCTCTTATTGATTTTAATATGTTTACCCTCTCAATAAATGAAGACTTCTAAAAGAACCGGATCAATGACATAAATAAGGATCCGGTTTTCAAGCATTTTTTTTTTCATAGCAGAGACTTTTTCTTTGATTGCTGGACCCTGGGTGCTCTGAAAGAAATTCCACCTCTGGGAAAGCCACTTGGCTGAGCTCCATTTAAATTTCCCTGTCTGAAGGAAGAATTTATTTTGGAGGAATCACATATTTAGTACGTACTTCTTTACAAATTCTCTCTCTTCTCCCTCTGCTTCCCCCACCCCCCCAAGCTCATGGGAACCTCTTTATCCAAGAGCTAAAAGCATCCCAAAGACATTCTGTTGACCTTCCGGGCATCTGCATTCCATTCCTTCATCATGAACTCACTGGGGATCCCTGGTGGGGGCTCACATCTGAAAATAACAGCAGCTTCCATTTACCCAGTGTTTATTGTGTACCCAATGTTCAGCTGGGCACCTTGCTTACATGATCTCATTTGATCTCTGCCATGATCCTGCAGGGCAGCGATTGACTGCATTTTACAGATGAGGAACTGAGGCACAGACTGGTTTTGCAACTGGCTGAGGGTTACATAGATCTCCAGTGCCAGGGACAAGAATCCGGGCCTGTCAGACCAGAATCCACAAAAAGCTGCTCTAGGGATATATTGTTGCTTCTATACCCTTAATGATGAAACAGGTCAAATGCATTGTGTATTTACTTCATAAAACATGTTTGTTTTTAGAGCTAAATGCCTGCCCTCATCCCAATGCAGGAGATTGATGGAAAGATTAATGTTATATTGTGTAAAGACACGAATAATTTCTATATAGGGACACACGAGGGCACTCTAACCTCCTCTCAGTTGAGGAAACATTTTCTTCGTAGTTCCTCAGCTCAGAGCCTTGAATCCCAGTGCTGGTTCTGCTCTGATTACTTGTGTGAACTTAGATTGTAAATTCACACTGGAGGTCGGTTGCTCCATTTACAGATTTAGGAAAGGGGGGGGTGAAATGAGCCTCTCACTTAGGATCTCCTCTACCTTAAGAACTGGACGATTCCAACTTACTAACAGTTCGTTAAAGGGATTTATGACCCTGTTTTAACAAGGATTATTAGTCATTGCAAAGAAACAAGATCCGTTTCTTTCATACTTACTATACTTAAGCAGAAAATGTGCTTATAAATTTAACTCACCATATTTGCAAAAAGCAAATCCATCTAGGCCCGAGGGTGGTCTTTTATTTATCTTTGGCTCATCTGAGAATTTCGTGAAACTGCTGGAGAAGTTCTTCACACAGGTTCAGGTTCTCTTTTTCTCAAGGGCCACCTTATGGTTAGCTTGCTGTATTATCTGCACGTTAACTGAACGCACTAGCCAGTAGCTTGCTTCTAGTTTAGCATTTATTTATGTGACAGCTCCCTTCACTCTACCCGCTGGTGTCTGATTGCTTTGTGGGACAGTTTCATGCAATTTATTATGGGGACTTTGAAAAAAACACCTCATAGTCACCTTGCTTGGTTGAAATTTTTCACAGGTCAGGGTTATTTTAAGATTTATTTGACAAGCTGCAGAAGGGTGGAGATCCAGGGAAGCTCCTCGGCTAGGTCCCCTCAAGAACAACAGTTTTTTTTCCTCTCTTTCCTATAAATGAAGGACTAAGCCATGTACTCCGACAGAGGAAAGGGAAAAAGGAGGAGGGAAAAGCCTACAGGTAGCAGTCTAAATTGCACGAAATGACAGGTTTAAAGGGAATTTGGACATTACACACAGCAGGGACAGTGAATGAAAACACACCCCACTCTGAAAGATGAGTGTCCTGACAAGCTTACACACCAGCTAAAAGCCTCTGCTGATCTTTAGGTATCAAGGCAGAAAGATCTTTTCTCTGCTGGAACCTCGCTGGGCGATTACTACACAGACCACTTAAACCACTGGGCTGCTTCTGTTCTGAGTCAATAAAAAGCCTCCTAGATGTTTGGTCTTGAAAAAAAAAAAAAGTGACTTATTCAGCCGGAACAGGTTATTGGGCAGTGTTTCAAACACAACCATCCTCATGGGTGCTCAGGCATTAGAGTCCTGGCGTGGAAGCAAATGCCTCAGATGAAAAGAAAAGTACTCTCTATTATAGCCAACAAAAGGAACTGAAGTCGCAGCCCAACACTGGTCCATCTCCAACTCTATAGGTGTCTCTTATTCAGGTGCACCTACATGAATTTGGCAAGACCTAGTTCTTACAGCCTAGTATTGTTATCAGGACTTATGCTGCAATTTGCTTAACTTCTCTGTACTTCAGTTTCTTCATCTGTAAAACGGAGATCACCGTATTTATATCACTGGGTTGTAAAGCTTAACCAGGCAGGTTTACATAAATCAAGTAGAGCAATATCAGCCACCACATAAATGTTTGATAAGTGTTATGTGAGAAATCTTTTTCCATTATTCTGATTATTTTATTTTTATTTCATAAAGCCTTGGGACACCTTAAGAGAACCTTGCAACGCACTTATAAGATTTTGTCCTACTCGAGGCACTGTGACTTTCTCTATGTCCTACTTTCTTCTTAAATTAGCTAGAAACATCTGCTCTTTATGCTTAACTTCTTTGTAGATATTTCAAGAGTCCACGTTTCTCTCTTTGGCTCCCTCCCTTTTTTGCACAAGATCCTTATTCTGAACCAGACACTGAGTATACAGAGGTGACCAAACACTGCTGGGTGCAGTGGAAAGCCAGGTAAACAGTCCCCACGGCATATAATATGTCCCCTAATGGAGGCGTGCACAGAAGGGGTACTGAGCTGTTTCTTGCAGGGTGGGCCAAGTGAAGTGGGGGCTGTTGGGAGGGAGGCCATGACAGTAGAGGAAAGAACATATGCGCAAAGACTAGACTCATAAAGAGAGACCACATATTTTCTTCCAGAGTTTTCTTTGGCCTCCAAATTGTCACTGGCTCCCTACAGTCTATGAGCTAAAGCATGAGGTGCTCTGCACCACATTGAAAACCTCTCTCAATCTGCCCTAAGTCCATCTGCCCAGTCCTTTTCCACTGCTTCTTCCTGTCACTTGTACAGGGAGCCATGCCAGCTCTTGCTCTCCCATCTCGGATTTCATCCATCTGGTTCCCTGTGCCTGGAATGCCCCCCTCCCCACATCACAATCCTACCCCTCCTCCACCAGCTCCCAGGTGTCCTTCCAGGACAGCTGTCCTTTCACCCCCATCTGCAAGTAACTGCCCCTCTTTCCCAGGTCCCTAGCGCAGTTTCCTAGTTTCTTTACTGTGGCATTCACCACCTTCTGCTTTGATTTGCTTTATTTGAACCTTAGTATCTCTCCTACAAGATTACAAACTAGGGGCACCTGGGTGGCTCCGTGGTTGGCGCATCTGCCTTTGGCTCAGGTCGTGATCCTGGGGTCCTGGAATCAAGTCTCGCATCGGGCTCCCTGCAGGGAGTCTGCTTCTCCATCTGCCTATGTCTCTGCCTCTCTCTGTGTGTCTCTCATGAATAAATAAATAAAATCTTAAACAAAAAAAGATTACAAACAACATCTCCTTACATTTTTAAAGATTTCCTTTAGTATCTAGTATGGTGCTTGGTATATATCAGGTGATCAAAAAGGATTGTGAATAATCATAATATCTCTATATCCAAAATTTATGCTTGTTTTGTGCTAAACAATATTCTAAGCACAATGCATGTGTCATCTCATTCAATTCTTAAACAACTTTGCTGTATAGTAAAGAATTTGACCTTGCCCAAGGACACAGCTGGTCTTTTCCCTTGGCGGTCATCTCTGAAACCTTAGGAATAATTTGCCAGATAAGAGTATCTTTGTTTACCTGAGGACTTTGGGGGCACATTAGAAAGTCTAAGGATGAGATTTATGATGGTGGCTTTGAGTCATGTGGATATATGCTTGTCCCTGGAGGGGCTGGATACTGAGGTCAGTCACGTGGAGTGGCTGCCGCATATCAACACCAGGACAGTAGCACTGTCCACAGCTCCACGAGGCAGACAGCTGGAAGCTTCACATCTGCAACTCTCCTGATCTCTGCTTTGTATACCTCTTCACTTGGCCAATTCTAGCCTGTGGCTTTTAAAGTATTTTTTTTTAATTTTATTTATTCATGAGACACACACACACACATACACACACACAGAGAGAGAGAGACAAAGGCAGAGAGAGGCAGGCTCCATGCAGGGAGCCTGATTAAAGATTTTTTTTATTTTATTTATTCATGAGAGAGAGACACACACACACACACACGCAGAGAGAGAGAGAGACAGAGAGACAGAGAGAGAGTGAGGCAGAGACACAGGCAGAGGGAGAAGCAGGCTCCATGCAGGGAGCCCTATGTGGGACTCGATCCTCTGGGCTGAAGGTGGCGCTAAACCCCTGAGCCACCCGGGCTGCCCCTAACCTGTAGCCTTTAGCTGTGATAAACAGTAACTGTGAGTATAAGAGCCTTCAAGTGAGTCCTGTCGGTCCTTCCAGCAAATTATCTAGTAAAACTAAGGGTGAGCTTGAGGACCCCAACACTGGCAATTGGTGTCAGAGTGGGGGCAGATTTATAGACTGTGTTTCCTCTAACCTTGTGCTTGGGACAACGCTACTATAATTATCTCCATTTTACAGATGAGAAAACGAAGAGACAGAGAGGTTACACTCTTTATTCAAGGTCACCATAACTAGTAATTAGGATTTGATCCTAGGTATCTAAAACAGAACCCACACTGTGAACTACTTCTCTATACTGTTTCTCACAGGTGTAAAAATTAAAAATAGAGATGAGGTCAAAAGTTTTAAGAACAGTCATAAAAATGAACATGTGTCTTTAAATGATGGAAATGTTAAGGGCAGATTTTGTAGAAAACATCTTGTGTTATGGATCAGCTATTTCATCTCTATGAATATTACAATAAATGGGATATGAACAGACTGTAATTTTAAGTTAAGTCTGTGGCCTGAGCTAAGAACATACTCATTTGCAAGGTTACATATAAGAAGTGGGCCTTCTGGTTATAGAATGCAGCAAAAGATCTGCTTAAAAGAACAGAAAACTCTCGCAAGCCTCACAGAAAACAGACTCATTGTCATTTGCCTTTTTGTTTTGATTACCTATATGTGACTCAGGTCACAAATCATCTGTCTGTGAGCTCAGCTGACTCCACCAAGATTTAACTACTTTTCACTTTGTGCTTCCACGGCCTCTTATTCACACTTGATGAACATGGGATACCTTGGGGCAATTATCTCCGTATCTGCCACTGACACCTGACTGTGAGTTTTCGAGGGTGGGAACATGCCTAATCACACCCGTGTCCCTAGAGTTCCTGAGTTTCTGGCACATAGTAAGCACTGAATACATACAAATAGAATAAATGCAAGCATCATTGCTTGAATAAAAACAGGTGTTTTGAGAGTTGCCTACGCAGGTAAGCCTAGGTCCTTTGATCCTTTCTCAAACTTCTCTTTGGTCAATGCACCTGCTTTAAACAGGCGGAGTTCACTGTCTGCACGTCCTCATTCTCAGCACCTGTATAGCCCCAGTTCCATTTATCTCCATCTGTCCTTCTAGCTTGAGTTATTTGGGTCAACGAAGAGGAATATGTAAGAAAACACACAGGACAGAAATAAACCAGAAAGGATGACCAAAGAAGCAGCTACACTAAAACATCGCATTGAACAGTTTAAAAGGAAAAGTCCCAGACAGCAGATTTCCTGTAACTCATGCCTGTGTAAATTATTTTCTGATTAACATCTCCTTGGGGTCTCCCATTTCACAAACCTGAGTTAGGTTCTTGGGAAGAATGTAGCATTCGTTAGAGAATGTGACTCTGTGCTGACAAATGCAGAAAGGCTGAGGCACCTTTAGGATGTACAGCATCTAGCCAATGAGTCCAGGGCTTGAGATTTGGGGACCAGTTGGCAGATTCCCAAACCAAAGAGTAATGTCTTTATTTATTTATTTTAAAATTTTTATTTATTTATTCATGAGAGACAGAGAGAGAGGCAGAGACCCAGGCAGAGGGAGAAGCAGGCTCCATGATGGGAGCCCGATGTGGGACTCGATCCCAGGACCTGGGGTCATGCCCTGAGCTGAATAAAGGCAGACGCTCAACAACTGAGGCACCCAGGCGTCCCAATAGTAACGTCTTTAAATCTTGTCAGCCCAAAGGGATAAACTTCACCTGTCTGACTGGGGTATTTTCCATTGGGCATGTGGGAGAGTATTAATAATAAACCATCAAACTGCCCACAAAATCTGAGAGGGCTGTGTGGCCATTTTAATTTTGAATCAGGTGCCTACTGAATTTGGAATTATTCACAATGTGACAGTCACTGGGTAAGGTACAACGCTGGAAAGTAGAGGATGCTGGTGAGTGAAGAGGCATCCCACTGTCTGAGGATCCACATTAGCCTGGGAATCCAGAGAGTTATTATCTGGTTTACCCCCCACCTGGCTGGATGGGCTAGACAGCTGGAGTAAATCACAGCTTTCCATGGTGCTTCTCAGACCTGGAATGTTGTCAAATGAGTTATTTATGTGTAAACCAAATACAAGCAGAGCTTCTCTTGTTCAAGGTCTGCCCCAACAGTCCCCACCTGTTGCCTGGAGAAGGGCACCAAGTCTCATCCAGGCTCTGAGGGGCACCATGAGAATTCCACTGCCCTAGATATTCTCCGAATTGGCCCCAACATCCTAGGATTTATGTGACTCAAAGGGGTTTAAATTCCATATATGGGAGGCATTTTAAAGACCTCTACAGATGCATGGTATCTATTCTTTTTTGAAAGACTTTCTCTTCCTCAAATGTCCGGTAGACTCTGATCCCCATCCCAAAGTAAGAGATTGCAGAGGTAATTCATTCATAAGAAATTCTTTCTCTATTTTGCTAATTATCCCTCTCCTTTGTCTTGAACAGACGACATCATTTCTGGTAAAGCAACACCTCTCAAAAGGCACTTGGTCATCCCCCCAACCCCCACCCCGATAAGACTTCTTAGTTCCAAGATAATCATGTTTTCTTTAACAGCTTCTCAGTTTTTAACACAAAAATGAGAATAACCCAAAGGTTTAGAGGAAAACATTCAGGGTAGAGGAAAAAGCTATATTAAATTAAATATTCTACAACAAAATTCTCCTGCTTTTATTAAGCTTTCTGGTATAACCCAAGATGTGAGTGAAATAAATGGTATTTGCCTGGTAAAGTTACTAAATGTTTCCATTTCACAGCTGATTTGTGCTGTAGTGCACAGAGCTAACCTCAACTCCCACCCCCAAGCTGCCAATATGGTTGAAGAAATCATTAAACAAGACGCGATAGGATTCATGCAGAACAAGCTAACAATAGATGAGCTTCTGAGGGTCTCTTATCTGGGACTAGAAATTCTGGATAGAGTTCCTGAACAAAGTAAAATTTTAGTTGAAATCTAAAGAAAAAAAAGTATGATAAGAAGAAAGACACTAACTTCAAACTCAAATCATCATATATTGGATATAATAGCTGTGGGTGAGGGTAGGGGATTGGGCAAATTGTCAAAAGACTGAGCTCTGAAATAATTTCCACTAGGCACTGTCTGTGCCCTTCTCCCAATTCTGATGTCTCACAGGTACCTCAAACTCAGGGTGCCCCAGCTTCCCTCCACCACCCCTACCCTGCTGCTTCTCCTGTATCCCTATTCTCACTCTCTGATTAATTGCCAAGTTCTGACGATACTTCCTCCGATCGCTTTCCTGGGTCTTCTCTCTCCCTTCGTCCACACTGTCACTCTCCTCCTCGGGCCAGCATCCCCTCCCATGTGGATGGCCTCATCAACAACCTAACCAGTCCAGCTGGCAACAGACCTCCCAGTTCCAATATACTTCATGGACCGTAGCCAGAGTGGTCTTTCCAAAGCATAGCGCTGACTTTGTCATTCACCTGCTTAATAACATCCTTCCCACCACTGCTGAGGTGAAGCTAAATGACTTTAACATGGCTTATTAGACCTCCCTGGGTCATGCCACTCACTCCTTGCCCCTCTCCTCCCTCCAACCTAGAGTACAACTACTGTGAGCATATCGGCTTGTTAAGTGGGCCATTCTCTCTTCGAGGTCTTCACCCATGTTATTTCCTCTCCTAGAACGCTCTCATCCTTCCCATTGCAGTTTATTCATCACTTCCTCTAGGAGGTATCTATGGACACCCAAGTCTTGTTAAAGATGCCAGTGCCATATGCTTCTTCCAGCAGAAACTTCTACCTCCCCAATCATCCTACACAGTATATTGTGTTATAACCACTTGATTTGTTTTTTTAAGAACAGTTACTCATCACATGCAATATAACTTGATTAAATGTCCATTTTTCTAGGGTACCCGGGTGGCTCATTCGGTTATGTGTCTATCTTCAGCTCAGGTCATGATCTCGTGGTCCTGGGATGGAGCCCCACATTGGGCTTCCTGCTCAGCGGGGAGTCTGCTTATCCCTCTGACCCTCCCCCCACTTGCGTGCTCTGTCAAATAAATTAATAAAATCTTTTTTTAAAAAGTCCATTTCTCCAACTAGATTGTAAGCTCTTGAAAGGTGCGAACTGTGTGTAATGATCATCACTGAATCACCAGTGTCTAGGAGAGGGCCTGGCATATGAGAGGAAATCAATATATATGTATTAAATAGAAATGAAAGAAGTAGCAAGTTTCTTATATCACTCCTCAGCATTCTTTTTTTAAAAAATATTTTATTTATTTGCCAGAGAGAGAATGGTAGGCAGAAGGAGAGGGAGAAGCAGACTCTCCACTGAGCAAGGCGCCTGATGCAGGCAGGACCCTGGGATCACGACCTGAGTAGAAGGCAGATGCTTAACTGATAGAGCCACCCAGGCACCCACCTCTCAGCATTCCTAATAACTGATATGCCATTTTGTTTCTCTTCACCCTTATGCAGTTATCTGGGGGCTTTTCACTCATTCCTGATCAAGTCATTTCAATGGCTGCTTTTTGCCCTGGGATGATGTTTAAAGTTTAATCTTAGCATGACACAGAAGACTCATTAGCCTAATTTTTCAGCCTCATCTCTGTTCCTTTGTTTAAATGAAATCTAAGTTCTGACCACGCCAGACTGCTTGGGTTTCTTCAAGGTTACCCAGATCTCTTGCTCCTTGGTACTTCTGCATTGTGACAACCTTCCCTCTACCTGTTAACACCTGGCTATTTTCTATGTGCTCTTTATGATTCAATCCAAGGCTCATTTCCTCTTGAAAGCCCAATCTACCAGGCTTCCTGCCTCGTCCCAGTAATGGAATCGGGAGTTGGCTTTCTGAGTGTTACAGTACCCTATGTATTCTTCTCCATAGTGTTTGAATTTTAGCTTTCTTCTCTTGTAACTTTGAGTTCAGGTCATTGTCCTGGCAGGAGGTACCCATTATATGAGCACTGTGTGTCAATTTGGCAGAAAAAAATTACAGGTGCTTGTTGACTCCTTTTGCTATACGTAATGAAAACCAAAAGAAGCAAAAGTTCAGGAAGGAGGGATGCTGTCTTCACCTTCATCTCTTTGACCTTTTTTCCATCTGGTTTCAATTATATTTTATAAGAATATTGCTTTCAGCACATAAGCCTTCAAATCATACATGTTCATAAAATATTCATCTCAGTCTGACAGAGTCTAGGAATCGTTCAGTTCCACCATTCCTGCAGACTGCTGCGCACTCCAAGACATTAGCATTACAGGGTCCAAACGCTTCCTATTTCTTCTTTTATTTTGATATTTGTAGGTCTGTACGGTGAAAAAAAGTAGTGACCAAATGTTCTCTGGAAAAAGATAATACCTTACAACCAACAGTTCTGGAAAAATTGGAAATTAAAAAAAAACACACCTGTTATTCTTTTAGAAAATTCTAGCTGCTTAGTAGACTATGAATCCAAGACCGCTGATACTTCATAATTAGCACAACCTACACATCCCCTTAGAGCAGTGCTGGCCTCTGTGGCCAAACCCACGTTATCCTGGAGCTACTAGAGACCTACTAATGTAATCCTCCCAGGTACTGTTTGATTCTTATGGGAGCTCAGCAATATAATCCAAATTCCCGGAGCTGTGAGAAGCGGAGCCTCACTCAGCCAGGCGTGTAACTGCTCAAATCAGCACCGTCACAGTTCTCCTCTACCTCTGTATGGTTCTTGACGTGTGTTCAAATCCTTTCACGCACACAAACACACCCACCTACTACAATGTCTATAAATAATCCCTCCTCTGCAGGCCTGGTTTGAAAACTCTAATTAGGGTTACTCAGCATTTGTAAAGAGGTTCAAGCTTTTCCCAAAGGCAAAGCATTTCACTAACAGTTACTTCTCCCTGCCTGGATTTAGCTCTCAGGACCTAGGGGGAGACTGGAACCAACCTGTCTCCTGGTGGGGATGGGGGTGGGGGTGAGGGGGTAGTCAGCTCAAATCTGTGATAGAAGCCAACTGTCAGCTTCAGAGGCACATCTGAAAGAGCAGCATGCAGGGGAAGGTGGCAGGCTCCTAGGATTTGAGATGTCCTTAGGCATGTTTTGCAAAATCTTTATCAAGAGAAAACAGCAACAGGCATGAGAATCTGAGCTCTCCTGAGGTCATAGCTCAGTGTGTGTGCTCTGGGCAATGGGTAATATGTGTATGTTAGTGTGTGTGTTGGGGGCCATGTGTATGTTGCCAAGGATTGTGAGCCTATTCCAACGGCTGGGGAAAGAGTTATAAGGTATGTGTAAAGATCTATTCAAAGGAAAGTATTTTGGAACATCCCTACTCTTGAGCTGGGAACGAGACTGGGTTAAGAGGGCGAGCGATAGGGAAATGAGCAGAGGAGGAGCAAAGTTAACAGTATGCCCCTGTTACAGAGAGTTGCACTTTTCCCAAAGGCTTTGGATGGTTGGAGGTGACAGGGTTTGACAGCTGAATTTGGGATGGGGGACACAGTAAGGAGCTAAGGAGGATTTTCTGGCTCCCATCATCAGCTGCCCTCATGCTGCACTTAAGCCTCCCTTGGGACCCACATTCTGGGCAACCTGCCATGTATCCTCCCTTAACTGGAAGTCTCCTTGAGGGGGTGACCATTCAGGTTATCCTGATCTGATCAGAGAACACTGAGCCACATAGCTTAACTGGAAGGTCATCTCCCTAACTGGACTGTAAATTACCTGAGGGTATGCATTGCTCTTATACTTCTTTTTGGTTGTCCAGTCCAGGTGCAGGTTTTTAATAAATCCATCATAATTAATTTTAATGACACATTATTTTGTGACAGGAACTCTTCTAAGCCTGCTATATGAATTAATTTATTTAATTGTTACACTAACTAAATGGTGTAGTGCCATTACTATCTCTGTTTTACAGAGAAAGACTATAACACAGAGAAGTAAATTTGCCCAAGGTCACAGTCTTGAGGCAAAGAGCTGAAGTTCAAATCCAGGCAGAGTGGCTCTCGCATTAATGCTCTAAACCAATCCATGGTTTGTTCTGCTTCCTGCAGACACATGGGATCCCTGAATTTCTTGTGGCTTTGGCATGATTGGGGGGCACCAGTGGGGAAGTCTAAGGAAGTGATGAGCCTCCTTAAAAAAGACCTACTGATAAGAACACCAAAGTCATAGCTTCTTTTTATTCCTCACCATGGCCACCCAGAGGAAAAATGAAAAACACCAAAAACGTACTCCCACTTAAGATTCTATTTTGGTTCCAGAAGACTGTTTTTTCTTGATTGGGTCAGCCCTGGTAGACTCCACTTGATCCTTGGTTTTCCACAGCCTCAAATCCTCTAGGAGAATGGGTTTCTATATAGGGCCAATTCATGGCTCATGCTATCTGCAAAGTGGAGCCTTTGACTTCTTGTTCCACAATGTATGTTATGCCCTTTTGGGTCTCCAAATCTCTTTTAGAGGCACCAGACCTAATAAAACTTCCAACAGCAGGATTTGAGTCATGATCCCTTCATCCTGCCCCCGTCGTAACCTCATTGTCCACATGTCACACGTGTAGGAAGTGAGAAGATCTACAGAACTCACGAAGCGGTCAAAGGCAGAACTGCATGGGGCAAGGATAGAATTCCAGAAAGGTCAAAAAGAAGGGGATGGCCATCAGGAAGATGAGAAGAGAGAACGGTCTGGGAACTGGAGAGCAATGAGGAGCATCTGAGCAGGGGTTGACACTGGAAAGGGAGAGGCCAGGTCAGTGGAAGGAAGGTGAAGAGGGGAACAAGAAATGAGAGCCGGCTGAGGATGAGGCCAGACAGGAAACACGAGAAGCTCAAATGTGACAAGGGAAGGGAGAAGGCAGAAAGGATGCGGGGAGAAAGAACTGTTCCTAGGACACAGGTTACACCAGAATCCTGCCTCTCATTCTCCTGACCATTTTGCTCTGCCTCAGAATTTTCATTTCCAATGGGGCTCAGTGATGAGCCTTTATCTAGAGCTATGGGAATATTATGCAGAAGTAACAAGAGATGGTTGGAAAATGTTCAGGTGTCTTCATATGGCTTTTTCGCCAGGTAAACCTAACCAATCCATTCAGTTTAGCTCTGATTGCAACTGAACATGAAAGCAGCTGCAAACAAGCCACTCTCCAGCATCCTTACTCTCTGGCTCCTTGCTTTCAATCATCCACTTGTCACCAAGGACCAAGCTGCCACCCTGTACTAGGACCTAGGATTATAAAGAGAAAGAAGTCATACTCTCTGAGTGCAAGTTGTTCACAGATGATGTAGAAGACAGCCGAAAACCACAAGGTGCTCAGAAGTGCTATGATAAAGGAACAAAGCATTACAGAGAGGCAGGGAGAAAGCCCTCCAACCATTTCCCATATACCCCCACTCCTTAACTTAACTGGTTGATCTCATCAGGAAAGTCCCCTTCCAACCCAGACTGCCTGCCTAGCCTTGATATTTTGACAATTCTCCAAATCTTGGTTCAAACGCCGTATTTTTTCAGCAAAGTAGTTCCTAATCTGAGAAGTAGGAATTAAATAGGAATTTATCTTTCCATTCTGTGTGTTTCTATAACACCTTCTTTATATCTCTGTTTTAATATTTACCCCAATTATTTTTAACTATATATAGTGATTTATATATTTAAAACCCTAGATCGTAAGCTCCTTCATACTAAGGTTTATGCCTGATTCAGATTTGGGTCTCCCCCAGGCCTGAGCATGGAGGTTTCTTAAAATGTACTCAGGGTCAGTTTATTTAGAGTAATTAACCTACAATTCCTTTTAGGATGCTAAAGTGAGAGGACCCTGCTTCATTCCGGCAGTTGTGAGTACTTGTTTGCACATGCCACAAATAATTTCTTGTTTTACAGAGACATAAAAGAACTGGCTTTTAGACCTAAAATGATTCATTCTTCTCATCTCTTTTCACGTTTGGACAAAGAACGCGTATTTAAAAAAAAGCCTCCAACTAATCAAAGAATTGTTAATTTGGAGAAGACTCTATATTTCATTTAATCTCATATCTTAATTACAAATGAGGAAACTAAATCCCAAGAAATTCAGATACTTCTTCAATATCACACAGCCAGAATCAACAGTACTGAATTTCTCAAGTTCAAGGCTTTCTTCAATAGACCAAACAGTTTACTTTCAAGAAAAAGAAGGGGAAAGCATGGCTTAAAAAAGAAAAGAAATATACTAAAATATAGAAAAAGAATTCACTGAAAACTATACATATGATAGAAAATGTTTTTCCTATCAGCCCATTTGTCCATAAAGAATATCATGCTTTCACTAACATCAGTGAAAATGTTTGTAAAGCTTTACTTTAGGGCAGCCTGGGTGGCTCAGTGGTTTAGCACCTGCCTTTGGCCCAGGGCGTGATCCTGGAGACGTGGGATCCCTGCATGGATCCTGCTTCTCCCTCTGCCTGTGTCCTCTCTCTCTCTCTCTCTCTCTCTCTCTCTCTCTCTCTCTCGTCTCTCATGAATAAATAAATATTTTTTTAAAAAAGCTTTAATTTAAAAATCTGACTTCTGCAATTTCCAGATCCTTTACCCTTGGGGTCTCCAATCTAAAGAGCTGGCAGTGAGATTTGTTCTGAGTTTCTTCTCCACTATATTTCAATACATTTGAGTGATACTGGCCATTAACAGGTGCTCTTAACAGTTGTGTAAGTAAAATAATACATCAAAGCTTTGCTGAGAGGCGCACATTCACACATGTTCTCTCCCATCACGACTTAGGCAAATGCGGCAGATGCACTCAAATTTAATGTAGTTTACTCCATCTCAGTTCTGCTGTTGTTGCCAGAACCTTGCCTTTTTCCTGAACTTCCTCAGGTCAATGCTGCCCCCCCACCCCATCCTGGACAGATGTGACACAGTTTTACAGACACCTGATGGCTAGCACACAGGAGCACATGTGTGCATGCACACCACACAAAATAGGCCTAAGCAATAAACTCGAATTTAAAACTTCCTGGGTTCCAATTCTAAACAGGGCTATACACACACACACACACACACACACATTGTATATATAACACACATATAAACATATATAATCGTAAACATGGAAATACATATATTACTCAGATATATAATATATACACATATATGTCTGTCTGTCTCTATCTCTTCACAGTGATACAATAACCACTCAGATAAAGAACACCTAGTCTTAAAAATTATTTCATTTGCAGCAGAGGACAGTCTGTGAAAACTGGTTTTTAGTTAAGAGACTACTACTCCCTCCCCAGGAAACAAAACACACACAGCTGCTCTGCACTCCCCCAGGCCCCCTGAGGGGCACAGGGATAGTGCAGGGGTTTTGGAAAAAACGAGATGGGGGCTTAAATGTTAGTTCTATTATTTGCCATTTGTGTGATCTTAAAAAAGATTACTTAACCTCTGGACAACACCACTTTTCTATTTCCAAAATGAGGATATCAGTACCTATCTTGGAGGTGTAGAGACCTGAGGTGATGTTTGCCAGTGGTAGCACTTAGTAAAAAACTATTATGATGAAGGTGATCATGAAGGGGAAGAGGTAGAGGGGAAATGAGGGAGGAAGATGATGGATTCCACTTCCTGAATGCCTTCTGTATTTCAGAATTTCTCCACAAGGCTTAGCAGAACTTGACTGCTAGTCATTAGCTAGGGAATATTAAGCTTGAGGGAAGGGAAAGGAAATCGGTGTGTCGGGGGGGGGGGGTGCAGAATTGGGTGTGGGGGGCCCATAAATGGCTAGCACTGCATGTGATTCTCCTGTGTTGAACACATACACGCATACGTTCATGCCCCTTCCACTGCTGGGAAGAGGGCACTCACAGAAGAGAATTTAGCATGTTGAGGGGTCAAGGTCATTTTTTACTTTTCTTTCTTTTCTTTTCTTTTCTTTTCTTTCTTTCTTTCTTTCTTTCTTTTTCTTTCTTCTCTTTTTCTTTTTTTTTTTTTTTTTTTATTTTTCCTGCACAGAAGGACCAGACTTCACAAAGTAGGGTGAACAAATTCCCATGTCCTCCATGGTGACTAATCATATAGCATTTCTAGTTACAGCAGCAGGCTCTGGATCTTTGCCCCCTTCCCCTGGAAGTTCTAGTAACTGTGAGGTACCCTATAGATTGCAAGAACAAATGCCCAGCTCCTTTCTGGAGTCACGGTGTCAGAGCGCACAGCCAAGCCACAGACGGAGCTGCTGCTGTGGTTTGACCTGCCCGTCCAAAGTCCAACAGGAAGGAGGAAGCCCCAACCTACCCGGACGTGCCCTGAATGACAGAGCCATTTAGGCCAGCCGAAGATGCCAGGCTGTTTGCAAACACACACTACCTGCCATACCACCTGACCAAACAATTCCACCGGAAAGCCTGAAGGCAAATGACTAATGTTAAAAGAAGCCCGTGCATCAGTTCAGTGATGATTCCACAGGCGTCAAATTAACATGGAAAAGACCTGTTCTGAAGCATGACCATCTGGCATTTCCCAAGGAGCCACAGCCAATGGCTGATAAAACACCAGTGATCATAACTATAAAGACATTTAGCAGCCCTGTCCTTGCTCAAAAGCAGCAAGAGCTCATCAGGACAATGAACCTGGAAGACCTCCAAAAGAAGAGGCTAGTAAGGAAAAGGCTGCATCTGAAGCCAGCTCTGCTCTTCCTCATGCATAGAAAGCAAAGATCTGGGTTGCATGAGGTCATGCAAAAAATCAGACTGCTCCCAAGGATGCTTGGGAGTTTGTCTGGTAGTCCAGGGGTGAACGTCAATTGTTATGTCTCCAGGTGAGAGAGAACATTGGCAGTAGTCCATTTCCTGCTCCTAGGGGTGCTTTTCAAGTACAGGCATCTGGGGCTTTGCCCAGCGCAGCAGACCCAGATCACTGTAGGCCAAACATCCTTCCCTAGAAACCATTACTTCACCGTTTTTGAGTGGAAGCAAGAGGACAAATTTAACGAGAGAGAGATACCAAGGCTTAAACCCCCCCCGGGGGGAGGGGGGAACAGTGGCTGGAGCAGAAGTGCTTTTCAAGGCTTCGGTTCTGGATCAGTCAGGCAGACACCTGTGTGTATATATAGACAAATCTTCAAACACCACCTCATCACACCTAATGACTGCCTGTGACCTCTGCGGAGCATCTGTATTCTCTACTTCTGGCTTTTCCAACAGCACAAATATGGGTCTTTACACTCAGTCCTGGTTCTCAATCTATTCCCTAACGCTAGTCTTTGTTTGTTTGTTTTTTTCCGATAGGCAAGGTCAGATAAATGAGAAAGAAAATACTTTTCAGTTTTAATTTTGATCCAGATCTAAAATTGTTAAATGACTTTTTATTCATCACTCTCCATCTCTCCCCTTTTTTCCTTCAGTGATTCAGGTAAATGCCCTCTCCTCCCCTGCCCCCCATCACGTGGCCTGGTTCCCCCAGGAAGAAAGTCAACATTCTTAGAATGAGGCTATCAAGTAAAAACAAAACAAACAGAAACAGAAAGACGCAAACAGACAAACAACAAACAAACAAAAAATGGTGCTTCCATTCTCCCCGGTCCCTTTGGCCAATGATGCGGTGTGCTTAAATCCGTTTACAGCAGCTGCTTGGGTTGTTAAGTTTTGGGCCGTTACTGAAAAGGTTTAGTAAGGTCCCTGCCAATTGTCGTCGCAGCACAACAGAAAAGCAACCCAAGCCCTTAGTAACAACGACACTACAATGGCAGAAGCAAACGGGGGGGTGGGCACAAGTAGGAAGAGAAGAAGAGTACCTGGGATCGCCAGATTGGAAAGGGGGACGTTGTGGAGGTGAGCGGGCAGCGAGGCCATCCAGTCGGCGTTGCAGACCTCCGATGATGTCTTGGTCCCGCTGGGGTTGGGGGAGCAGATGGTCCCCATCCTGAGTTTCCTCCTTACCTTCCTAACTGCTAGCATCCCTCTTTGTCAGTCAACAAACTGCCCAGGCTCAGCTCGGTGCCACTCACTCACTCACTCACTCGAGAGCATCGTGGCCCGTCGGGGCCACCTGGGTCGGGCCAGTCTTGCAGAAAGACCTGCCGGCCCGGGACGCGGGGCGCAGAGGTGGCCCCCGCCCCGCCCCCCCGCAGCCCTGCAGCCCCCGCAGCCCCCGCCCTCGCCGGCCCAGCCGCCCTTCCCCTCCCCTAATCTGCTCAGAGCTGGCTCCGTTAAACTTCTTACGTGGCCCCCAGGAGCCGGGGCCAGGTAGGCCCGGGGCAGCCACGCCCGCAGCCGCTCACACGACAGGTGCCCCCGCGCTCACTGCCGCGCCGGAGGGTCGGTGCCCCGCGAGCGCCCGGACGCGACCTCGGCGGCCAGACCTGCGCCCGGGTGGGCGGCCCCGGCGGGCGCGGACGCTGCGGCCCCTCCTCCTCCTCCTCCTCCCCCCGCGGCCTCCCGGCTCACGCTCCCCCTGCCCTGCGGCTCCGCCACGGCGCCCCGAGCAGCAGCCGGCGGCCCGCGGACCCCGGCGGCCCTGCCCCGCCCCGCACTGCCGGGCAGATTTGCCGGGCTGCGCGGCCCGTGATTGGCCGCCGGCGGGGCGCGCTCCGATTGGCTGCCCTGCGAGGCCCCGCCCCCGCCCCGCCCCGGCCCCGCCCCCAGCCCCCTCCCGCCCCGCAGAGCTGCCCGGCGCCGCGCGCTCGCCCGACCTCCCGCCTGCCGCGCAGCCCGCACCCCGAGGTTGAACGCGAGCCCAGACGTTTCTTCCCTTGCACCTTTCTCCTCCCCGCGCACACGCGCTGACAGTCGCAGAGCGTGTATTGCATGTCCGGTAAAACCACAGCAGCAGCCGCGGAAAACACGGGAAGTGAAGAAGCCGAGAGAGGCGCAGTGTGTCACCCTCCAGGATGGTTTGCTGCGACCGCGGGGAAGGTCTACTTTGCACAGCACTTGTCCCCATTTTTTCCAGAGGACGGGATGATGCTTACTTACGGTGGTGATTATTCTGGTATTTGAAACCTTCTTCCAAATTCTTTGCCCCATTTGCTCTTCACGGGACCCCCAAAGGGCAGGGAGGCTTGCGGGTAGGATGCCCTTTTGGCAGATGAGATGGAAGTCCTGGGGCATGCAGGGAGCAGTTCGTGTCCTGGCAGTTATCTGCAAAGGCCATTTAAACGAAACAAACAAACAAAAAGCCCCTCGAGTCCAGAGGCTTGCAGGCACACAAACTCGTTTCCCTGCTTTCTGCAATATTCCCTACTCCTTCAAGTGGTGCTTTTTTTAAAAAAATATTTTATTTATTTATTCATGAGAGACAGAGAGAGAGAGAGAAGCAGAGACACAGGCAGAGGGAGAAGCAGGATCCCGGGACTCCAGGATCATGCCCTGCGCGGAATGCAGGTGCTAAACCGCTGAGCCACTCAGGGATTCCCTCAAGTGGTGCTTTTTTCATGGTGGTTTACAATAGGGTCTCTAATGATAGGAGAACTTGCACATCAATAATCACTGAAACATCTTGGCAGGCAGGTAGAACAAGAAAAGCACCCTGAGCCCTGATCCTGAGGCCCTGGAGGGCTTTAGGTCTAGCCACTCCTCGGTGACTCCGGAGGGGCTTCTGTGAAAAGCAAGCAGCAGGCTTTGCAAAAACTGACATTAAATCACTGAAAGGCCCCACTGGACACCAAGGTGACTCCAGCCCCAATGCCTGCACTCCAGCCACCTTTAGGTGCACATAACTCCTGCTGCATATTGCCCCCTTTTGCCTTTACTAAAATGTCCTTTTCCAGGCTATTCTTTTTTTTAAATAATAAATTTATTTTTTTATTGGTGTTCAATTTGCCAACATACAGAATAACACCCAGTGCTCATCCCGTCAAGTGCCCCCCTCAGTGCCCGTCACCCATTCACCCCCACCCCCCGCCCTCCCCTTCCACCATCCCTAGTTGGTTTCCCAGAGTTAGGAGTCTTCATGTTCTGTCTCCCTTTCTGATATTTCCTACCCATTTCTTCTCCCTTCCCTTCTATTTCCAGGCTATTCTTAACATTCATTTAAGCCTTCCTTATTGCCCTTTGAGCTGCATAGAATTATCGGAAGTTTGTTTGTTTTAGAGGAGTATCCCTTGGTTAATAAAAAGAAAATGTACACTATTTATCATGTATCTTCGGTGTTTAAATGGAACTCCAATACAGTGCTCTCTTTTTTTGAGTACACCACAGGATACTGAGAATGTCACCTGGTTGAGTCCACAATTTTTTATTCCTCAGAGAAAAAAATCACTCTAAAGGAATATTCCAACATTTACTTTGGAAATGTTCCCTTTCTGGGCTTTCCTTGAGCTTAAAACCCTTTTTAAAAATTCCTAAATGCAAACAAAGCTTTATGGAAGCTGACTAAGACAAGCAAAATGTGTTCTTGAAGCTCTATTGTGGAATGCTAATTTCAATGCCATTTTTCCCTTTGATTTTTTTAGCTCTTAGTGGAAGGAGTGAGCATATTAAGAAAGCATTAAAGGGATCCTGGGTGGCACGGTCAGTTAAGCATCCAACTGTTGGGGTCATGATCTCAAGGTCCTGAGACTGAGCCTCAACCTGTGCTCTAAGTTCAGCCCAGAGTCTGCTTAAGACACTCTCTCTCCCTCTGCCCCTCTGTCCTCCAATAAATAACTTTTTTTAAAGAAAGCTTTAAACTTTAGACTTAGAGACATCACTGGGTGAGAACTGAAAAAACAGAAATAAGTGGAATCACTTAAGATGAGAGGTTTTGTATCTCTAGGAAACTGGCAACTTCTTTGATCACAACTACTTGACTTTGCCAAGAAAACAGTTCAAAAGAAGGCAACACTCTTCGTATATTCTTGAGTCAGTCCTGGAAGAAATCTTGGAGATGAAATCACAACATGTAGTACAGTACTTGGCATATAGCAAGTGCTCGATAAATGTTTCTCAGAAGGAGACAGATGCTTGGTAAAACATGTTCTGCGGGGTTCTAGGTGGTGTCTTACAGCAGTGTTTTTCTAACGGTAATGTGTAAATCCATCACCGTCTGATTACATTATTCTGAGATGGACCCAGGTTCCACATTCCTAAATTTCCAGCTATGCTGGTTCAGACCATACTTGTAGGTAGTAGTGTTTTAGAGAATAGACTCATGTTTGATAGGTGGGAATTTGTATTGCTTTTTCTCTTTCTTCTCCAAGGTTTAATAATATTTGTACATCACTTTTATAATTTAAAAAACTTATATTAAGAATCTCAGCTAAGAGGGGCCCCTGGGTGGCTCAGTCAGTTAAGCAGCCTGCTCTTGATTTTGGCTCAGGTCCTGATCTCAAGAGTCCAGGGATAGAGCTCTATGGTGGGCTCTGCACTCAGCCCGGAGTCTACTTCTCCCTTTCCCTCTGCTCCTCCCCCTGCTATGTGCTTACTCTCTCTTTCTCCCTCTCTAAAATAAATACAATCTTTAAAAAAAGAGAGAGAGAGAGAATCTCAGCTAAGAATCTGTAACTATAAGAGATTAATTTTTCTCTCATGTAATGTAATGGAAACCAAATTATCAGTGGGAATTTTATACTATGCCACAGGTATTCCAGGATGAATAATTTTAAAATAAAAGTAATATTTAGGATTTGGCTAAGCAATATTTTCTTACATGCTTCACTATGAAAGTTGCTGACTAACAGAAGGAGTGTGATAATTACAACAGAATGGAGTGCTTCTCATGTACAAATCGTTCTACTAGGTGCTAGGAATGGAGGAAAAGTTAGGTGAAAGTTGGCATCTTAGGAACCTCAGATAGTGAGGTTTCAGGAGAAAAGAGAGTGAAATATGTGAAGTACATGGTGTGATGTCACATGGAATGAAAGGATAATGGAGATGTGTAGGTACGATCACCAGCCCCATTTGACAAAGGACACTAGAGCTTAGAGACTACACAATTCTAAGATCTCATAGCTAGTCAGTGGCAGAGCTGTGACTCCAAGCCTGTTGCTCATTGGGCTAGTGGCACAATCATATGGTAACATCATATGTTACCGCTGAGTAACCTGGTAAAGGTTGTTTACGACCAAAGTAGATTAAAAAGTTTGAAAATTTTTTTCCCTTGTAGACAAAACAGGCCATTGCAGGTTTTTGAGGAGTAAGATGACTCGCATCATCTTTAGGAAGATAAGTCTGATGTCATGAAAAATGGTTGGAGAAATACAGTCTTCCAAGTAAATCACTGAAATCAGTTATTTAAGCAAGAAAAAAAATGAGAAAGTGTGTTGAAGCCTTGGCACACAGACCCTAAATGCATGGACTTTCTTAATTATGCTGCTTGCTTCCCCATCCCCACTTCCCACCTCCAAGACCTAGAATTCTAGGGCCCTAGTGGATGGTCTGACTAGCTCTGAAATTATTATTATTATTTATTTATTTTTTGGTCACTTGAAAGTCTCATTAAATTGTTCAACCATTTCTTGTTATAGACAACCAAATCTGTTTCCAGGAGCATATCTACAAAGTTAGTTTCCTTTTCTGGAAATTTTTCTCAATAACTTGATCAAGGGCCTCACTGAATTCCTGAAGCTGTGACTATGGGCTTTGCCATCTTTGGGAAGCTACATTGTATTTCACAAGTGTCTGAGATGGTTCATGTTCTTTGGGATCGTGTCATAAATGAATAATGAGGGTCCCAGCAAGCACCCCAAAGAGCTTGCCATTTGGACCTGTCCTGTTGGTGGGGCAAGATAGCCTGGATTTTACTTAATTGAAGACACCCTAGGAAGCACAGAGGAAAAACACTGAAGTAATGACACGGTGGCTCGGGCTGTCTCTGGACCCCAGATCCAAGCCTCTGTGCTGTCTTACTTCCTAGGATGTGTCCTAGGTGGCAAAGGAACAGATCTCAATGAGAATCAGAATCCAGGCACTTTGTTTGGTCCGGGGACATTGCCTAGAGGAGAATGAGGTGACAGGATGCTTGGAGTTCCATAGGCACAATTTTTTTTTTTCTCCTGGCTGGAGGGTGTGGGGTGAGGGAGGGGCAAAAGACTGACATGAGGAGCCAGGTACACGAAAGCTGGGATGTAGGCTGCTCTGTTTTGTGTCTCACATCAGCAGAGTTTATCCCTAGTCATTCCCAACCATCTTTCCCCAAGTCAAGCCAAAAAATTCTGCGATAAGGATCAGAGTAGGATGGAGAAATATCATCAACGTGGGTGGTGTTGGGGACATGATGACAGCAGCAGCAATTACCTCCAGGAAGAGTGACATCATCGTAGCAGCTCGAGCCATTCAGGAGCCTGGAAGGAGAGGGAGGGAACCGAGCGCATTGCCTTGTGAACATTACTTGGTACAGCTCAGACTTTCCTGACATCGATGGCAGGATCAGGCTCTGGGGAGCCAGTGATGTTGTAGAGTAGGGCTGGAGCCAGACACCATGTCCTTGTGACCCATGCCCTGCTGACACCCAGGTGAGTGTCCTTGAGAACCTGGGATAGAGAGGAGCAGTAGCTGAAACAGGAAGTGGTGGTATGTGCCCACCAGGTGTTTCTGGCCCACGACTGGGATTTCTGTTGATGACACAAAAGTGGATGGCAGTAATGACCGGCCAAAGGTTGTTTCTCTCAGGTTTATTTTTTTAAAAATTTTTTAAAAATAAAATTTTTTAAATTTTTATTTATTTATGGTAGTCACACACAGAGAGAGAGGCAAAGACATAGGCAGAGGGAGAAGCAGGCTCCATGCAGGGAGCCCGACATGGGATTCGATCCCGGGTCTCCAGGATCGCGCCCTGGGCCAAAGGCAGGTGCTAAACTGCTGCACCACCCAGGGATCCTCTTTCAGGTTTAAAAGCTTGGTATCAAGGAAGATCCTGAGAGCCTCTGTGTCTTTTATATTTATTGGACATCCAGGATTTTTTTTTAGTGTACGTCAAAGGAAATACCCTTTATCAACAACACAGCGTCACTACGATAACTTCTCGAGAGGAGCTAATAGCAGCTAATGATTGTAAAAGGAGTTTAAGATCCCTTTATTCCTTCTATCACACCACATTCCCGCATCCTCTTCTGCTCCCCTTTCCATCCCTCCCTTACCTCCCCTCCCATCCTTCCCTTCCAGAAAAGTGATCCAGAGAAAATAAAGGCTCTGCCTTTAGCAAGTGGTAAAGATGCCTGATTTAATATGTTATAGAGCCACCTTCTGGTACTAAAGGCACATTTCACGCACACAGTAAATTTCCTTTCAGTTTCAATTACCCTGAAAACCATCCGCCCAGCACCAGTAAGACCACTGAGGAGCTTATTTAGGAATGCTGGATTCCTTGGTCACACTCCAACCCTACTGAATTAAATCGCCTGGGGGTGACACCTTTTTATTCTGCCTTTTAAAAAAGCTCCCAGGGGGATTTTAATGTCCCAAATGCTTTATTTATATCAAGACTTTGAAATGTCGAACCAATTCTCTTTCAAAAAAAAGTTAGGATAGGAAGAATGGCAAAGGAAATGGACTCTTATCCACGTCATGTGTAGATTTATGCAATTAGAGGAGAATATTTTGGCAGAGATGCTTAATCCGGGGTTAACTGGCAGGAAAACCAACTGCTCTCCTTCTTTGCCCCACCCCAAGGTCGCTGGACTTGAGAATGACATCAGCTGAGGGGAGCTTGTGTGTACTACTGTATGTGAGGAAACACTTGACCTTCAATCACAATCAGAATGACCTCTGTACATTCGCTATTCATCGAGCATATTGGATCTTAAAAAAACATGCATTCTTTTCAATGACCTGACTGCACTTGGGGTTGCATCAGTTGGAAATAGCATGATGACATGTTACCTATGGAACAAAAATCAGAGTAACTGAGAGCAGATATTATCATTCTCTGCCAACTTTATTACTAAAGTTACAAGTTTGAGAAATCGACTTCAACCAACAATTAAAAAAAAACCCAGTGTAATACATTTTAGTGTAAATAAGGAATAATGAGACTTTAGTGTCTTTCCCTTATCAACTCTCTCTGAATGGTAGGCTATGGTCAAAAGCCTTTAGTGTGTTCTTTGGCTGTTTGCTGATTTGGTTTCAGAGGATTCTGATCTGTTGAAGTTTCTGCAGCTAACCGCCCAACTCAGCCACACGTCTTGTTTCACGGAGGAAGTTGTAGTTTGTCTTAACGATCTATTGGTGCCCACAGCTTCCACTTCCCTTTAGTAGCGAAAGTAAAAAAGAAAGTAAAGTTTATGCCATGCATCTTTGTTTCAGCCACGTATAAAAGCGAACGTTCTAGGAGTCAAGAGTTAGGCAACAGAATGAAATAGGGGAAGATCGGAGTCCCTGCAATTGGAACTATCCAAGCCAAGTTTGGCAACAAGAAGATAGTAATGTGGTAGAGGGTGTTGAAGCTTTTGATAGAAGATTAGACTAGATGAGTTTTATGGTGTCTTGAGCCATATTGTGTTCTCCCCTGCTTCCAGCTGTAGATGCTATTTTTACCTTTTCATAGTTAGGTCTTTCCTTCTTCTCCTCTCTATTACCTTTTCTTACGTAAATCTTTGACTTCTTTTGCTGAAACTGGGTCTAGTGGAATGTCTTCTATAAATATGGACCTGATATTTTAAAATCAGTACCCAGGATGAGATGCTCGGACCTCAGGAACTGAGCCTCAGAAATCACTAGACGTTCTCAGAATGAGGCATTGAATGGCTTGGATGGGAGTCACCTTTTTGTGCTTCTAATACCTTTATAGTGGTAGGACTGGTGTGTGTGCCATCCTACGGCAGAACTTTTCAGTCTTTCCTCCTGAGATGCCCCAAGTATGAAGAAGAGTAAATGCATACTGCCCAGAGCCCCATATGGCAACCACTGATCATGGCATTTCCTTCAAGTGGCATGGTTTGTTTTTTACAAATCCACTCAAATTTTGTTATATATGCATATATAACTTGAATAAAGTTGATGTCCTAGATGTCCTAGGTTTATCCCGTGGCTTTGAGTCCTTCTTGGCATATACATCCATTTCCCCGGGCATTCATCCCAAAATATGAAAGTCTCAGGTCTGAGAGAAATACACCAAGGAACCAATTATACATAGTGAAGCTCTGTAGGTTTCATCTCCAACCTGGATCAGCAGAGTAAAAGACTACAGGTGGATTTTGAGGCCAAAACTTGAAATAGTGTCTATTTTCCAAACCTTAGGCAACATGGGGCAGCAGTGGGTTGAGAATCAGGAACATGGGCCAAACTTTTTTTTTTTGCCATGAGACACAACTCTCTCCTTAAAGAGAATAGAGGGCCAAAGACTTAACTCTCTGCCCTTGATTTGATCAGGAAAAAACTTCACGCGTAGAATTCCCACGGCTACTCTTGGACCCATTGAGATCTGCTCTTGCTCTCAGAGTTTCAGACCATGGCTCCTCACTTGGCTAACTGCTGTTCTTTTTTGCTTTCCCAGCTTTATTAAGATATAATGGACATATAACATTGTGTAAATTTAAGGTGTATGATGTAATGATTTGTTAACATGTATGTATTGGGAAATGTTTACCACAATAAGGTTAGTTAACACATCCTTCACCTCACATAGTTACATTTTTGGGGTTGCTGTGGTGAGAACAATTAAGATCTATTCTTTCAGCAACTCATAAGTGCACAACATAGTATTGTTAACTATAGTCACCATGCTGTTCGTTGGGTCCCCAGAACTTATTTCTTTTACAACTGGGCATTTGCACCTTTTGACCAACATCTCTCGATTTCCCCTCACCACTCTGTGGTGTTTACTTATTTTAGTCTTCACTGATTCCTAGCATCTGGCCTTCTCTCAGTACCTGTGGATACATGCCTGATTCTACCAATCTGAGTAAAATATTGAAACTGACGCAGAGGCAAGTTCAGGCTAAGGCACCTGCCAAACCACCCAGATCTAGACCCTCACCTGACTGACCTGCCAGGTAAGATTTTGAAGACCACAGATGTCAAGGGGGTGTATTAATCTGTGACACCGAGTAAGTAAAAAAAAAAAAAAAATCTCAGGTCACCGTGATGAGTGAGAGACTGTCACCTGTCTCAGCTAAATTCTCTGTTCCACATTTTTCTTTCTCCTATTCACTCATTGGCCATCATCTGTCATTCACTCACATGATACGTGACTGCTAACTCATCCAGGGTCTGGCCCTCACTCTGGAGGGTGCTGATATGTACAAAGCTATCCGACACCCTTGAGGACATTCAAGTCCGACAGAGGAGTTCATGGCCTGCATGCCCTTATCTGCAAGTTTTCGATTAAACATTACACTAAAGCAAAGACAATACACTAAAAAGTTTGGTCTTGGTAAAATAGAGAGTATCTTCAAATTAAGTATTTACTGAACAAACACGTGTGGGTCATTTATCAAAAATATGGGGTGATGGACACAGTACTCTAGGAGGGGAAGGGTTAGTGATTGTTGAGCCTTCTACCTCCAGCACCTGCTCGCTGCAGGCTGCTACTGCCCTGAGTGTGACATCTGGAGACAGGGCCTGAGGGAAACCATGAATGGTTTCCATAATTTCTACGAGGGTGTCAACAAAAACTGCTGCCCCAGGGTTTGAGGAAGAACTGTAGTCTCTCTCTTGGGTGAAATCTGGAGTGACATAACTTAGTCTCCTTTGATATGAAATGGTTTAATGGTGAGAGGAAAAGCTTGCCCTGGAGTTCTGGGAAAATCAAAGGGCTCTATTCATTTCCTTAAGAAAGAAAAATTGATTGAAGTTTTGATGGATCCCAGCCAGTACCTAAGGCAGAATAAGACCCAGAAATGAAACAAAAACAGCCAACCTACATGATGAATCCTCATTTATTTTATCCTGAACTTTCAGATTAAATAACTCCCAGAGAGTAGTCAAACAAAACTCCCTGGAATGAACAGATCTTTGTCATTTGTCATATCTTCTAAGGGCTTCAGTGTTTGAAAAAAAAATAGGCTCATTTGAAAAAGAAAATAGGTGAGTTTTGAGTCAAATTAAGCATTATTAAGGTCTCACTTAAGCACTTAAAAGAATTCTCTTTGGAAATAATTTCAAACATTATAAATGATTGCAAAAATAAAAACAGACCCCCCACATTCCTTTTATCTAGATTCATATATTGCTTCTCTCTGTGTGTAATAGTGCATGTGTGTATATGTGTGTATTATATGTACATGCACACACAACCATCTGAAAGTAGCTTACATCCATCATGGCCATTTACCCCTAAATATTCAACTTGTATTTACTGAGATTAGGAATATTCTTTTACAGAACCACAGCAGAGATATCAATACTTTTATCTAGTCTTCTGTCCATATTCTGGTTTTGTCAGCTGATCTGATAAATGTCAGATCTGACTTGTCAGATATCTCTATCATCTATCTATCATCTATCTATCTAATCTATCATCTATCATTTATCATCTATCTATCATCTTCTATCATCTATTCATCTATCTTTCTACCATCATCATCTGTCTATCTATCACCTATCTATATTTTCTTTGTAGCTTTTCTTCCCCTTTATCAAGGATCCAGTCTGGAGTTAGATATTGCAATTAATTGTCACATCTTTTTAGCTTCCTTTAATCTGGAATATTTTTAGAGCCTTTCTTTATCTTTTAAAGATTCTGTATTTTGTATTTATTCAGTGTTACTTTGTGAATGGATTTAGTTTATTTTTTCTCTGCCTTAATACTGCATCAGTGATTTGTGTCCTTCCTAGGGTACCACACCCAGAGGAGCACAATGTTCATCTATTCCTCACTAGGGATGTTAATTTTGATCACTTAACTTGGTCAAGTTGCTGTTCTCCACTGCAAAATCACTGTTTCTTTTCCCTCCCTTGTAACCAACAGGCACACTTCTGGAAGACCCTCAGAGGCCATGAAAATATCCTAATTGTCATAAAAACTTCTTCCTTGATTTAGCATTTGTTGATGAATCTAGCTTGATCCCATCTTTCCTCCCCCACCTCTCCTTCCTCTTGCTTTCCTTTTCCCCTTTCTCTCCTTTCCTTACCTATGTTTTGATCACCTATTTCTGGTAAGGATTCATAAATTCCTGTTTTTTTTTCCCCCAATGTGTTTCTAATTAATTAGTATGCTTAATTATATTGGTGCTCAAATTATCCCAAGGTTAGCCAGTAGGAGTCCCTTTAAGCCGACTCTTGCATCCTCTGGCATACCCCAGCATTTTTTGGAATGAGTTCTTATTTTCTGACATAACAAAATACTCCATCTCACACTATATCTTCTTTGCCTTTAATCAGAGATTTCTTTGAAAAGTTCTGATTCCTTTCAGCAAGAAATTATGTTAATGAGCAATATCTGAGTGCCAGGTGTGCTCACTGTTACTGGAATATCTTTGCTCCTTGGTCCTTTCAAAAGACATATCTGGGAAAGAAAGGCATGTGTAAATGTATATACTTACAATACAACATACACAATTAAAATTAACACCATGAATGAGAGACGATCGGACATTATATTATATAAATTACATATGTTTATAATTTTTCTTTCTTTCTTACGGACAGGTAGCATATTATATAGTCTTTGTACTTTGCTTATCATTCTTAATACTATCTCCTGGAAATCACTTTATACCAGTCAATGGAGATTTTCTTCTTTCCTATTTTGACAGCTGCACCATCCTTTATTTTGTGTATTTACTATAGTTTATTCAACTAACCTCCTGTGTTCGGACATTTGGATGGTTTTCAATCCTTGGCAATTATAAATAATGCTGTCAAGAATAACTTTGTGCATATATTGTTAGAGGTAGAGCTTCAGGGTAAATTCCTGAAGAGAAACTCCTAAGTCAAAAGATAATGTAATATGTAGTTTTGTTAGATATTGTCAAATTCCTCTCCATAGTGGTTTCACCATCTTGCATTCCTTTCAACAACGTATGAGGGTACCTGTTTCTCCACAGCCTTGATAACAGAGCATGTTGTCAAAGGTTTGAAATTCTTCACAAGTGAATGAGGAAGAAATGATGTCCTAGTGAAGTTTTAATTTGCATTTCTTTTAATATCAATGACTGAAACTTTTTGAAGAATTTAAGAATTATTTTAACATCTTCTTTGTCAACCTTGGTTCATATCTTTGACCCATTTTCCATAGGTTTTTAAGGCTTATTTATCCTCAATATTTGTAAGTTCTTTCTCAGCCTTTATCTGTAATATATGTTGTGAACATTTTTACCTCGTTTATCATTTGTCTTTGACTTTGTTTTTTTGCCATGCAAACTGCTTTTATTTTTAAGTAGTCAAATGTATTCATCTTTGCTTTCATTGTCTCTGGACATATATATTTGTAAAGTTACATTTATAGTAATGGTTACAGTACGGATGTACTATGACTATAGTATATATTACAGCACATGTGTATATGTATATGTACCATAGTACGTGTATACATATAACAACTTATAATGTCTGTACACTACAATAGTGTATGTACATATGTATATAGTTATATACAAATATAGATATGCATGCACATATTATGTATAGACATATTGTTAAGGAAATATACCATTTTCTCAAGCGTTTTTATTAGGAATGGGCACTGGATTTTGCCAAAGGCCTTTTCAGCATCTTCATCTTTTAAGATTAATTGCATTCTCTTTCCTCCTAAGCCCTATTTATATGGTAAATTATACTAGGAGATTTTATGTTATTGAACCCTTCTTGCATTCTTGGTATGCATGATCCTTAATAAGGTTTTCAAGCCCTGTTACTGTGTCTCAATGCCTTTGTCTCTATTGACGACCTCCTCTCTGAAGCTTTTTGAAAATATTTCTTACACTCCCTCTCTGAAATGATACCCTCTTTTTTATTCATTTCTCTTCTTTGTACAAACTTTTCATATGCGTGTATTTGTTTAAATGTCTGTCTCTCCCATTAAACTCTACACTCACTGAGGATATGGAGGGTGTGGCTCTTAGATATTTTTAGATCAGTTTCTTGAGTGTGGAAACTATGAACTCTAAATGGCCATCCAAAAGAGGTACTCAGGAGCAGTGCTCATCATACTTTTCTATTAACTAGCCACAGAAGTTAAAATCAATTCCTATCACAATTATGCCAGATTCAGATCTATTAGGCGTCAAAGCATGTCCCTTTGGATCAGTGCAACACTTTTATGTATAAGATAAATCCAATGCAACCCAACTACCTATAGTTCCTATTCCATTCCTAAGAATGGGATTATGCTGATTCCAAACTAGTGGTGCAAAAGCGGCTCTACCATAGACAGAATTCTCCAAATCCTTTTCCTCTTCCTGTCCATCATGAACAGATACTTATGCCTTGATGAAAGGAAGTGCAGGATAGAGAAGCTAAGTCTTGTACGTTCCCCAGATTATCAGGTTCTCCACCAAATCTCTCCTCACAGTTTGTGTCACTGTTTTCCATCCCCTCCGCTCTGTCTTCCTAGCACTTTTGAGTATTTTTCTGGTGAGAGCTAAATGTCATTATTACTTTAATCAGTTTTATTTGTTGGTAGGACTTCTTTGGACAGTAAATGGGGAGTTTTCTGACGGAACTCAGGGCAAATGTCCACATGTACCCGACATTTACCAAGGGTTGCTGCATGTAGCCCCATCCACGTTTCCTCTCTTTAAGATTATTTATTTATTTGAGAGAGAGAACAAGAGGGGGCAGGGCAAAGGGAGAGGGAGAAGCAGACTCTCCACTGAGCAGGGAGCCCACCTTGAGGCTCAATTCCAGGACCATGGGATTATGACCTGAGCTGAAGGCAGATGATTAACTGACAGAGCCACCTAGGTGCCCCCACATTCTCTTCTTTATATTGTGATCTTGGGTCTGGTACCGTATGGTACCCTTCTCCTCTATTTTCCTCAGTGTGTCACCATATAATCACAATCTTTGAGCCTTTGAGCAAACATGAGGAATCTTAGTGAGCAGACCAGGCAAAGAATGTAACAGAAGTTAGAACACTAGAGAGATGTGGGTTGGGGAGAAAAATTGTATTCTATTCTGTGGTGTTCTTATTCCTGTGTTAATTTGTTCAGACCCATCACAGAAGCACTAGACAATGTTTAAGAGTAATTTCAAGTATTCTCTGGCCATGATCTTGCCTAAGGTCATAGTATCCTACTCTCTCTGGTCATGCCTCCCTGGCTGCAGCACCCAGGAAAGAAGCCCCTTTGCAGGAGATGCAAAATAAAATGCCCTGTGCTCACCACTTTCATCTTGTGTTTCTCCTTGGAACATCAATCCATTTCTGCCAGTGAATGTCTTTTTCTCACATGGTGGTAATTTTCACTCACCATTTCACCTATCTCTGCTGGACATTCAATCTTTGGTTGCTGTTGTCAGAAACTCAGGCTATGTACGTTAGCCCTCAGAGAACAGAATTTCTATATTTCTGCAGATTCAATCTTCAAGTTCAAGCTAAAGCCAACCTTTCAGCATGCCAAGAGGCCTGCCTTCAAGAACCTCTTCACTTGTTCAGAACTTCTGAGGTAATGCTCTTTTCATTATCTCTGGCCTTGGTTAGATTCTCTAAACATCTGATCTTGATTACTCTTTTTTCTTTTCTTAGTTTTTTAGGGTTTTTTTTTTCACAGTTTCTTGGCTACTCTACCCTGAAGGGTCAATTATTTCTACTTTTTGTTTTCTGTTGACAATTTTGGGCATTAAAAAAAACCCCAATGTTTACTTCAAATCACACAAAATACCTCTTATTTATAATGAAGGAGACACCAAAGCAATTAAATATTATGATATAATGGAGATTGATTACTCTGTGGACTGGAAATCAAAGATTGGATTTCCATCATTTTGGCTCTATCACTTCTAATTATGTGATGTGCAAATCAAAATCAGAGTGTCTTAACTCCTTTTTTGGAATAGGACTTCTAATGCCCATCCTGGCCAAATGTTTTATGATTTAAAGACATATAATGCAAAGTTAATTTGGTCAAGCCAGCCATATGTTCTTCAGTTAAAACTTACGCTGAATAAAAAAAAAAGCTACTATTTTTGATAAAGGCACATTTTCTCTCTCACTCTAGGCACTTGCATATGAACCAAAATATGCCTACCTCTGGACTTAACTGCATAGGTTAACTATTACTGAACAATGCTGTGTAATGGTTACACAATTTCAGCATACAACATTTAATTTATGCACCTTTGAGGTAGGCTGGAGATTGGTTGGTCTAGACTCTGCTTGGTGTGGTTCTGGTCTGCTCTATGGGTCTCATCTTCTTCAAGCTGGCAGGTTAGCCTGAAAGTGTTCTTCTCATGGTAATGGCACAGAACGAGAGTGAGTCCAATCACACGAGCAACTTTCAAGCCTTGGCTTAGTCACACCCATGATATTCCACTTTCTAAAACAAATAACATGGCCAAGCTCAAAGTCAAGGCATGCTTATGGTGAAGGTAGATAAGGAAGAGGATGTTTCTGAACAATAATGTCATCTATCACACTGTGCTTTGAAAATAAGTGATGAAAATTCTTACGCCTGGCGTAAGTGAAATGAAGTGAAAATGAAGGCGGTGATGGAGACATCCAGAAACCTTGGGGATTAGGGTCTAGTGTTGCTATTTCTTATGTGGGACACAACTAAATCCACCTCTGGAGAGAGGAGTTGCTGGGTTAAGACAGATTCTATGGACTTACTTACACACAATTTTCAGGTGCAGGAGAAATGGTCATTTCAGTCAAATGAGAGAGATCAAAATCACAGCACTGCCTGAAAAGCATCTAGAGTCTCTTTATTTTGTAGATTTGTGAAAAATTCCCTCTGAACCACTGCATGAGTATCCATCCATGGGTAAGCAGCTGCTGCTCACTGTATTCACATTGGAGATGAATTTGCAAATGTTGAACAGAACTTTTTAATTAATAAGACTAAAGCAGGTCAATTCAAAGAGAAGCTGATATAAAAACGCCATGTGACATCTGTCAAATAGACTGAAAAATGATAATGGACTTTTGTTATACTGTAAAACTGTCCATCCCAATCTCAACATTCTTCATCTCTGCTACTTTTACCCTAATACCTCTACTTGTATTCATGTCTCCTAATGAAGCAGTGAAATAAAGCCATGAGGACCTGAACACAAGTTACTGATTAAATTGTATTAAATAAAAATAACTACATGCGAAGCAACCAGTATACACACACACACACACACACACACACACACACAGTCTTATTTATTTCTATAAATAACTATATTTATTTCTATAAATAACTATAATATATATATATATATATATATAGTTAGTCTTATTTATTTCTTGAGAATTAGTGAGGAATTGGGGGTAATTAAGGCAGGCAAACATTAGTTTATTTTTCCATTCATTGGGCTGTATTAGTTATCTACTACTGTGTAACATATTATACCTAAAGACAGTGGTGTTAAATAATAAGAAGTATTTATTATCTCATACAGTGTCTGTGGGTCAGAAATTCAGAAGAGGTTAGCTGAGTGGTCTGGCTCTCATGAAGTCCCACTCAAAAGATCAACTGTGTTGTTGTTAACTGTGGACTTAAGTGGGGGCTGGAGGACATGCTTGTAAGATGGCTCATTCATATGGTTGGCTAGTTGATACTTGCTGTTAGCAAGAGGCTTCAGTTCCTTGACAGGTAGACCTCTCAAGAGGGCTGCTTGCATGTCTTCACATAATGGCAAACAGCTTCTTCCAGAGAGAGTGATCAAAGAGATCAAGGCGGAAGCTACAATGTGTTTTACGACCTAGCCTTGGAAGTCACTTCTGCATATCTTCTTGGTTATACTGCGCCTGGAACTGGTACTTACTTACAAGATTGTGCAAGTGCATGGCCCTGAATTTGAATATCTCCTTAAATTTTACACCCTAGGTATCTTGCTTGCCTTACCCTAGTCCTGGTCAGCTATACAAGTCAGTTGCATTCAGTATCAGAGAGGACTATATGAGTAGAAAGAATCATAAAGGACACATTGGGGGCTGGTCACCATAAGAAATACGTATTACCAAGATTCTGATTAATGAGGAGGGACTTCCACTGATTCAGCAGTTCTCAACTTTGGCTGAACTCTCTAGTCACCTGCAAGTGTTGATGCCTGGGCCTCATTCCACAAGGATTCTGATTTAATTATTCTGGGGTGGGACAGCCATGGTGTTCAAAAACACTCAAAAACCTCTCCAGGTTATTCTCACATGCAGTCAGGGATAAGTACACTGCAAATGAACTAATTGTTCCTTTTGAGACTAAAGTCTATGTAGCATTTGCCTATCATATCTACAGCAACATATGCTGCTCTTTCCTAGGGCAGTGGTGTTTGGGTGGTTTAGAGGGATGAGGAGCATCAGTAATTTATTCACTCAGGAACTCTGGTTGAATACAGAACAGGTCTGGCAAACTAGGTTTCTTCTCCATTTACCTATACATTCTGTTTGAACTATTTTATAAAAGATTGGTAGGAGCAGGATTAATTCATCAATGCTAGTCTGATTTGAGCCTGTACGTATTTCAAGATAGATAAAAACATGAGAGTCCCCGGATAAAAAGAGAGTAATAGGAATTATGATAGTTGGATTGGGATTAGGGTGCCTGTTTATTCGTGTAACAACTTGGTAATAATTTGATGTACCCATGCATACACACTCACACATGCACACACACCCAGAGGTTAAGCTGAGGATAAGATAAGACCACTCTTAGCTCATATCATTTTAGAGGCCAGTGAAGTGTTACCTATGTCTACTAGGCTACTTGGTTGTTGGCTAGTTTTCCCTTTGATCCCTCCTCATCCAATGGGGCAGGATGCTGGGTGGAACACGGTGGGAAAAAAAGAGGATTGGGATTGGTGTTCCTCTGCAAGGTATTCGTATTCGGTTTTCCCCCCAGCGAAAATCAGCAAAATATTTTCAGTACACAGACTACTTGCACTTATTTGGAACACTTGATAGAGCCTTTACATTTTCTTCTTTTTGTAATTTTCCTAGGGAATGCAACAAACCTCAGAGATGATCATACTTTTGGCAAATAGTTTAGAATGTTGGCAGATGCCCAAATAGAAGAGGATTTGGCTTGGACACATGCTTGAAACCATTGTCGTCACCTCAGTCAGAGAACTAAAATGAAAAATAAAAACACTGCAAGTACTTTTTAATAACAGCAGTCTAATTTGCACTTCTTACATAAGCAAGAAAATTCCTACATATCGCATTGGGTATGAGCATGACATTGCCTCTCATTCTTGCTCAGTTTCAGGCATGTGCAGATGAAACAAGCTGAGTTGCTGGGAAACAGGTCATTCTCTTCTGACATCCATTGCAGCTGCAGTACAGGCTTGGCTAGAGGGCAATTATATTAATAAAGCACAATATCCACCTTCTCACAGGATTCTAGCAGAGTTCTAGTCAGCAAAGTCTCAAGAGACTAGAGTGTCTCCAACTCATGACAAGGCAAATCACTTCCAATGGACTCTTGAATGCAAGTGTACTTGACGGGAGGTGGGGGTGGCTTGAAAGGCGGGGGTCTTTCCATGCTAGGAACAAAACATCACTCTTTCAATGCTAAGAATGTGAGGCAATGATTCAAGGAAATAGGAAAGTAGGGAACAGAGAAAGAGACATGCCCACCAGTCCCCTCAGAATTTTTCCTTCTGCTCATTAGCCATGTTACGATAATATCATTAATTAATATTTTTATGGTATTAGATATAGAAATATAATATTTCTATTATAATCTATTCTATAGATTGCAAAGCATTTTTATCATAACATTATTTAATTTGTATCTAGGGATGGGATTCACCATTCTACAGATAATACTGAGGCTCAAGGTCTTCAGCAACTTTCTGGTCTTTTAACCAGAACCCATACTCTCCATAGCAACTGCCTCCTAATAGAAGTGTTTCTCTTATGTGGGTTAACACACTCCCCCAGAGACAAAATTTTTAAATTCTGGGACTGAAGAGTGAATCTTTTCAAATAATCCCTTTGCCAACCTTACCCCCAGCCTTCACCCACACATTCACTGTATACTGTGAGGATAGGGTTGAGGTGGGAAGAAAAGCTCTTCTGAATCTTGAATTGGTTGGTACTGGAAGGTTAATGCTGGAATCCCTTACATTTGAATCAGTGAACATTCTTACAGTACTGTTCTATGTTAGCACAACACATCTCTTTGTCTGAAGTGCATCAGGCATATACGTAAGTTTGGGATTTAGCTGTACAAATGCTCCAGATCTGTTGATATCAAGCCATGGAAATTCATCTGTGAGCAGATTTCTATCCCTGACTCAAACACCTCTACCCTTTGTTGGTAAATCCATAGCACCTTAATTTCTCCAGAAAAATGGACATGGACAGGGACACGGACATGGACGTGGAGAAAGACACACACATACACACACACATACACACACACACACACAGAGATTCTCATCTCTATATAACACAAACATTTGAATACAGAGTGATAAAAAATCAATTCAAAATTTCAGATTTCCATTTTCTCATTTTAATAAAAATATCTAATGCTTATTACCTGTTTTTCTGATGCTTTGATGCCAACAATATATTTCAAAAGGTAGATAGAATTCTGAGAAATTTGTACTTCTGTATTTTCAGGGAAATTATGAAGTCCTCAAGGTCATATGGTAGCCAAAGTATAGTCCTTGGACAAGAGCCCAGGATTTCTGACTACTGCTTTAGTGTTGTTTTTTTTTTTCACCATGAAATACTCCCTTCACATGGTTATAGAGTCTTTGAGGTTACTTTTAGTAGAAGGTACTGTACAGTGGCCACTGGCATCTTAGATGGTAGCAGTAAGAGAAGTGGAAGAGGAATCTGTGTGTTGTAGGGATCTCCTCTGATCATGGTCTAATCTGGATCCAAAATAGCCAAGTCAGAAAAATGAAGCTTAATCTTACATCCCATTTCAGATTGTGGAGTGGAGGGAAAAGATTTTTGGAAAATATTTTAATAAGACAAAAGAGGGGTAACCCACAGTTTACTTTCTTCTGTCCTTAGGGAAAAAGGAAAAGGATGGTAAAAGCCCATTCTGCTGAAAAGCAGCTGGAGTTTCTTAAAATTACCTTTCTCACTCAATTTCACACTTGAGCATCTGAGCCCAGCTGGGCCCAGGCAGTTCAGAGATGCATGAAAATGAAAAAATAATGAAGATTAAAAGAAAAATCAGTTTTAGTGTTTGGGGTGAGGCAAGGCTCAGTTCTCATTTCATGCCCACTGACTTCTTCCAGACTGTCACAGACCGAAGAGATCGAGGGGGACACTGAGTCAGTTGTGCAACTCATCCCAACTGGATGGTCCTGGGCAAGCTGGGGAGTTTCTCTGGGCTTCTCTGGGCCTCATTTCCACAGTTCTGTGTGAGAGGAACTTCATATAGGAGTGATATTTAAAGTGCTGAGTGCATATTTTGTACTGAAAAAGTATCCCTGTTCCTGCAGATTCAGTATACTCACATTTCCTTCTGGTATTGACACCATTTTCTTACTCCAAGACCAAACAATGCTATGCAGAAAGAGAGCAGAGCTGCTACGATCACCGGCCAGGACATTCCATCTTTAGGTTTATTAACCGAAATACCTGCAAAGGGCATAAAGAGAGACAAACATTAATGCCAAACTTTGGCCATTAGAAAGCAGGATGAATTGAACTGTCTCTTCTACCTGTTTTCTCCAACAGCCATCATGACCACAATCATGCTCTGCGATCATATCTATGCCTTGTTCTTACTTCTGTTTTTGTGTGTCTGCAGTTAACTTTTTTGGTGAATGTCTTCCTTGTTAGAATTTTCCAGAACTAATCTTTTTTTTTTCTTTTCTTTTTCCCAAGGCCTTGGATAATTTCTGTCACATAATGGCCAATGAAATGTCATTTGTAAGAATGAATAAATAAAAGGGATAAGCTTAAATCTGTATAACAAATTTACTCCAGTAAAGGAAACTTTATATGTGAAATAATGGCCTAGCTTTGTCTTCTCTTATTCTTTAAGGAATCATCAAATGCTTTATGGGATATTAGTGTATTAGGAAGAGGAAGAAAGAGTAAAAAGCATTTTAACATTTTAATGTTCCGATGCCCTAAAAACCCAAAACTGAGAAGGCTTGGCTACTATCTATAGATTTGTAGTGCTCAAAACACCATCATCCAAGACTTTTAATTTAGATGTCACTCAAGGAATGATATCCAAAATAGAGATTTTTTTAAAGATTTTATTTATTTATTCATGAGACACACACACACACACACACACACACACACACACACACACAGAGTCAGAGACACAGGCAGAGAGAGAAGCAGGCTCCATGCAGGGAGTCCGACGTGGGACTCGACCCCGGGTCTCCAGGATCAGGCCCTGGGCTAAAGGCAGAGCTAAACTGGAACCACCCGGGCTGCCCCCAAAATAGGGATTTTTCTAATCCTTTCTACCACCTTCCCTCCTTTTCTTTTTTTTTCCTATATGTATACACAATAGAAAGAGAAGTGACAAAAGGGATAAAAGTGAAACCAGTTAGTTTTGCTCTTTCCATGGTCTGCAAAGGGAGGAAGTCAAAAGTAGAGGGCTGGCAGAAATTACATTGGTGGCTGATACATGGCACTGATTTTTCTTAGCCTTTCTGATTATATCCACACTCAATTCATTACATTTTTAGCATTTGTACACCAAGTCAAATTGTGTGAATCAAAGACTTTCAGATATTGTTGATTTTAGACCAAAGGCAATGTAAATATCATATTCTGGACTGTTTTACTTCTAATATGAAGGAAGAATGAAGAAAATCAACTCTCTTAAGAAATAAGGTTGTCTGATTCTACTGTATAGAATAAAAGGAAATGTTTATAATTCCATAGTTACTTAATATTTTCATTTTTAAATTTTTTTTTAAATTTTATTTATTTATGATAGTCATTTTCATTTTTAAAAAGCATTTTACAATCATGTTCAAACAGCACAGAAATATAAAACTGTAATGAAAAAGGAAGTATCCTTATGATTTTGGATGCCAGTTATCCATATTAGAGGCAATAAATTTTGATAATTATGTATCACACTGAAAATTTCTATGCATATATAAACATACATATGTATCATGAATATATGTCTCTCTTCTTAGAAATGAGGACATACTATACATGTTGTTCTGTCCCTGCCTTCTTTCTTCTTAAAAAAAATGCTCTTGGAATACTTCCACAGGCAGTGCATAGAGATTTACCTTATTTGATTAAAAGAGTGGATAGCTCCCAAATGTATAGATGTATCATGGCTTATTTAATTGGTCTCTTAATGTTTGAGGGTTAAATTGTTTCTAGGCTTTTGTTATTTCTAACAACACCCCAGTGAAATTCCATACATTATGGATAGATCTTTTTTTTTCTTAAAGATTTTATCTATCTATCTACTTATTTATTTATTTATTTGACAGAAAACTGAAAGAGAGAACACAAGCACACAAAGCAGCAGGCAGAGGGAGAAGGAGAAGCAGGCTCCCCACTGAGCAGATAGCCTGACTAGGGGCTTGATCTCAGGACCATGGGATCATGACCTGAGCCGAAGGCAGACACTTAACTAAGCCACCCAGGCGCCCCATGGATAGCTCTTGAGATTATGTAGACCATTTTGACAAAAAGTCCATTTTGTATCACAATTACCCTGATTGATTTTCTTTCATTGTTTCAACTAGATTGTCAACTGATTGTAGGTGGAGATTAGGTTTTTAATTTCTTTCATTGCCTCATATTTATTATAGTGCTTTTTATGAAGCTAAGCCTCAAAATATATAGGCAAAAAAACTCCAGATTCAAAATATTAGTTACCAAATCTTTTCTATGTTTTACCTAGTTTGGACTGTGGCAATATGATGTTGTCATGTTTACAACACAATCTAGAGTCTTGGAGTCTTCCTGATGCTCACCCAACCTCGGCCTAGCATATGCTGAGGGTACTCTGGAAGCCCATGTACTCCTATTAGACCTACCCATACGCTATGTTGTATGTGCAGTTAACTAGTTCACACTAATTTATTGTAGTAGTGGAACTGTTAAAGACTAGAGTATTATGATCATAAAAGAAACAATCTTACAAATAGTCAACCCAAGACTACACAAAATTCTGTTTTAGTCAAGTCAAAATTTACTAGACTCTACACTGGTAACATGGAGGGATATAACATTTTACTCCTAAAGTTTCAGAGAAATAAAAGAACAAAAGGTTTTAAATAGGTCTTAAACCAATGCTTAAATTTTTTCTCCCAACCAAATACAGAAAACGAGACCATTGACTTTAGAAATGTCTCAGTGGAGAAGCAAAGCTTCAATCTTGCTCCATGTTTGAACTAGGCAGTTTTTTAAAGCAACAAAATCTGAAAGACATTGGTAGGACTTCAGTTTGCAGTTCTATTGCCACATTGTATGCAGGATAATGCTCCAGTGATCTGAGGACTGGATGACTTTCCTTACAGAATAAGGTAAATACTCAAGTGGAGTGTTCACCAGTCAAGTGAACACCTCTTGAAGTGAAAGAGTTGATTATGCCTCTGAACTTACAATCAAGACCTGGGCTGGGAGGGTCTTGACCTCTTATGATATAAAACAAGAAACTATATTCAGTAGTGACAAAATTTTATTAATTATAGAAATACTTTTTGTTCTAACAATCTTTCTTGTCCCAAGATATATTTTCATAGGATAAAATGTTTCTCACTACTTTTCACCTGGCTAATCTTTATTCATTTTTCAGATTTTCATTTAAATATATCTTCAGAGGTTCCTTTCCTATTAATATCAGATCCTTTGTCACACTCTGACAAACCTTATACTATATCACAGTATCTGTCACAAATAAATTTAATTATATGACTATTTACTTAATATTTATCATCTTCAATAGAGTATAATATTCAGAAGGCCAGTGTTTTCAAGGTCTCTCCTGTATATAAGACAAGAAAGATCTACTTCTTTCACAGTGTATACCCAACAACTGGTACAGTGTTTGGCAAATGGTAGGTACTCAAAAAATATTCATTGAGTGAGAAAACACAGTATTTAGAAAAAAGTAAATGACTCACCAGTAATATGGATGTGAATATTTTTTGTAGATCCATTGGCAGTTGTGGGAACTTCTGAAAATGTTCTGGCTGTGCTGGTGAAGACATCACCTAGGAATACACAGGGGATATTTGAACTAATCCTAATAGCCATCTCAACCCAATTGAGGGGTGTAAAATATTATTGTATTTTACTTGCTATTAGGAAGAGCTCATTTTTAATGGCCTAAATGCTCCTACAGTACTATGTATAAGGTTTAGTAAGAACCAATTTACAGCTAGGCTAGGACCTTAGAACCTAACAACCTCCAAAAGAGTGAAACTCTCTATTGGTTTAAAGAAGAAAAAAGAAGCTGTATAGCACACAGAACAAAACAATATCTGCCAAAGAATCTCCATGAGAAATTTAAGTAGTTATAGGAAAATGTCTTATGTTGGAACCATAGAAAAATGGAACCTATCTCTATTCTCCCAGGGTACCAGAGATCCAGTCAATCAAAATACCGATTCTCCTAATATGATGTATTGGATAAGGTCAATAAAACTTCCATCTTAGCAAACAAATCCGTGTTGACAAATCATCTCATTTTATAACGGAAAACTGAAATTTTAAATGCATTGTGATGTATTTAATTATCCAAGATATGCTATTTTATAGATTTCATTTTGAAATAAAATAGAGAAAAAAAATCTAAGACTTGGTCTCTGACTATCTTCTTTGAAGACCATGGCTGGGAAAAATTTTGGTTCTATTCATTGTCATTTTCATCATCAAGGTACACTTTTCAATACCTATCTGAGTATCTGAGAACTGAGGTCAGTTCTTGTTTTTCCACCTCTGCCCAAATAAAGCAGACTACTCTCTTTCTTTTCTGTATTTCCCAAGTACTCACCATGAATTGTTGACCTTGCCCCTGAGGAGGATGAACTATATGTTTCGTTGGGCATCCATGAAGCTGCTAAAGGAAGAAGATATTGGAAGAGTCAACCTGTATAAGAATAGTTATATTATTTTATTTATTTTTAAATATTTCATTTATTTATTTGAGAGAAAGGGAGAGAGAGAGAGCAAGCTCAGGGAGAAGTGTAAAGGGAGAGAGAGAAGCAGACTCCCGCTGAGCAGGGAGCCTGATGTGGGGCTTGATCTCAGGACCCCAGGATCATGGCCTGAGCCAAAGGCAGATGCTTAACCAACTGGGCCACCCAGGGATCCAAGACTAGTTATTTTATTGTCTCTTCTTGACCTAATAATTTATAGTAAAATAATAAAATGGAAAAAAAAAGATTATTAATGAATATGTAAAGTGAAATTACTTAACTATTCTGCAGCACACATTAGAATGTCCCAAAATAAAGTGGGAATTGAGTGAAACCTTGTGATCCTGATGTCTCCAATAGGGAAGGTTTTGATTATGGCCACTTAGAAGCAGGAGGAAGGAATGGATGCACAACATCAGGAGAGGTTTCTCCAGTCACAGAGAGTGTGTTGTAACTGTTCTTGTGTCCACCCAATACATCAGAGACATAACCAGGTGTGTTATGGTGGCCTTTAATCAAGCAAAGGCGCCAACAGGACTTTGAAGACCTTGGTAGAACATGTACGAAGGAACAAAATAGTTTGTACATGTGGATAAGCCGATATTCTTATTTGGCTATGAAAACTGAATGATGTCAACAGTGAATTATCAGGCCTCTTGGGTCATAGGCCTTGCTAGCTGCTGTGTTGAGTCATCTTGATGGATTCAGAAGCAAACATTCCCTTTGAGTGGGGCAGTACCTATGTTTTTTGAAGTAGATCTATCAACTCATTTTGTTTAGTTCCCCATCTCTGGCAATAAAGTTCTACTTCTTGGCAGGCTCTGCATTTCTGTATGTGATAACAGGCCTATAATGCAGTATAAAGTAAAATAGCTATAGTTACAAGGAGTTGCAATCAGTAGAAAAACATTGTGCTCATTTATTTAAAACATTAGCATGCTTTTCTATGTAAGTGCTTTCCTGTGTGTCAAGACCAAAACAAAAAAAGCAAAGCAAACCAAAACAAACATTAAGAAAAAAACCAACAACCCTTAGTCCTCCTCTTTCTTGGTTTCCCCCTAGATGACAATGGCAGTTGCAGCTGCAGACAAAGATCATTTCTACATGTACATTTTCCAAGACGTATCTCAGTTATCCAATTTTCCTTAAGACATTTTGAGTTCTTCTGTCCTTGATTCTATCCTGGAACAATGGCATGGGTGGCCCTTCAGGAGAGGTGCAACTCAGTGCTTTCCGGGATTGCTCACAATAGAGTCTGTCATAGCTAGTTGACTTGAGGTCACCGCAGAGGTAAGGGGGGTTTTGTACACAGCTATTTTGAGTCTGACTGGGTCAGGGAGACGTTCTTATCTTCAGTATAGTTATCTGACCCTGCACGTGTGATCTTCACTTTTTGTTGTTGTTGCTGTTCTAGAATAGAATACCAAGGTCAGGGACACTTGGGTGGCTCAGCGGTTGAGCATCTACCTTTGGCTCAGGGTGTGATCCTGGGATCCGGAATCGAGTCCCAAATCAGGCTCCCTTTGAGGAGCCTGCTTCTCCCTCTGCCTATGTCTCTGCGTCTCTCTCTCTCTCTGTCTCTCATGAATAAATAAATAAATCTTATTTTTTTTTTTAAAGAATACTAAGGTTAATAGATGATCATGGACTGAGCCTTTTTCAAAAGACCATTTTGAAAGGCTAAGCCATTTAAGGTAGGGATTTGAGTAACAAAGAACAATAACTAATTAAAAAGAAATTAGAACTAGGCCTGGATTTAAGTAAAATTATGATGAAGGCAATTTGTTTTGGATAAGCTTACAAGATTTTTTGCCCAATATGGTGCCTCTTTTACTTCTTATTTTTAGGGATTGATACCTTCTTTTTTTTTTTTTTTTATCTTTTCAAAGTCTGTTTGCAAGAAAGGATGTGATTAATTTATGCTAAGATATAAATAGCTGAACAAGTGCTAACCCTTTGAGGGAAGTGGGCATTAGATTTTTTTCCATTTCATGTTTATCAATAGAAAGTAAATACAGAACATTTTTAAAAGGTTTTATTTTTAAATAGTCTCTACACCCAATGTGGGGCAAGACCAAGCGTTGCATCTTCTACTGACTGAGCCTGCTAGACACCCCAACATAGAACATTTTGTAATGGTCAGTTACATATGGGTACCAAAAGTTTTTTTCACCAAATGAGGAATGCCAACTTTTTCTGGTCAATATTAATTTTCCCCAGGCATAATAATCAAGCATAGCACAATTTCAAGAGTTGGTGATGCCATTAGCAGCACGATCCATCCAAATTACAAAAATGGTGGTATTTAAAATTACTTGACCAGTTTTTAAATCTTCCTTTTTAGACTTCTAGGAATTCTCCAAGTGTAGAAAGACTCCTCAGAAAATGTGTGACAAAATCAAACTACATAACCCACTGTGGAAAAGCAGAGTTATTTTTCTAATTTTGGCTTTAAGATTTGTTTTTAATCTGTTAAAAAATATGGTGGGGAGTGTGTTGAGAGAGGTGAAGAAAAAAGGGACTCCAGTTGATGAGTTCAATATGTCTGAAAATACTTAGGTAATGTAAAGAAAAAAACTTCAAGAGAAAGAATGTATTTTACATAAGATTCTTTCAGCAAGATGAAGAGATGAACAATTCTTGTATCAATTGCTCCCATAGGAAAGAGGTCTTCCTGAAGAATACTTATTTATAGAGCCCTAAGTAAGATAGAGTTGGATACTTCTAAAGATTCATATTTCACTAACATAATATATTTTTTTAAAGCTCATCCTCTTTTATCATTTAGATATCCCATATTTGGGATGTGCTCCACATTGGTCACTCCATCTGCCAATCTTAAGTCTCCTTGAGAGTCTCTCAGCAGAATTATGTTTCTATGTCTTTTAATTAATTTAAATATTCTGTGTTCTTCAAACCACCATTATGTTTGCTAAATACATGAGTTAACTCTCCTTTAAGTCTTTTGAGACTCCATCTTCATCAAAATCCATGAATAAACACTACTTTGACATTTGGCTGATAAAGCCCAGCTTGATGGATAACCTTGAATACATCACCATTATCAGCCGAAAATATGAACCCAAATAGGTGCTTTAGCATGCCTTTCCACCACAAAGGGATACTTTCATTTTATGGTTAAAAATAATCAATTTTGACAACATAGTATTTTTCCTTAGTTGCAAAAACTATCTTGTCATTCATTTGTAACCAGTTTACAGTGATCAATAATATTATAACATGTTGGGCATCTTTCCCCTTTGTGGGAAAATCTAGTGTCATAGCAAAGTCCATGGTTATCTGCAGTTTGATAGCTCCTTTTGTGATAAAGCTACAGATAATTTCTGTTATTCTTACAGGGTCTTGGTGCAAGGTGAACTTCTCTGGAATTTGGGCATCATTTCTACATGTACATTTTCCAAGACGTATCTCAGTTATCCAATTTTCCTTAAGACATTTTGAGTTCTTCTGTCCTTGATTCTATCCTGGAACAATGGCATGGGTGGCAAGCAATATTCAGAAATGTAGGACTTGGATACTGGAAATCTCAGTGATCTTGGTTTTCTACCCCATCCTCCACTTCAGGGTGAAAATGTACTGGGCCAGCACCACTCCCTACACTCTCTACACCAGGATGCACAGGCTGGCACCAGCTACTCTGTTTGTTCTTGCCAGACAATCTCATCCACAGATGGGACCCTCATGGGTCCTGACCATGAAAAAAGATGACACTCATGATCTTTGGAAATGCAGTGCTTTTGTGATAGCTGTGGAGAGACCCATGAAGCCCACAGAATTTGGTATTTTAACAGAAGATAGAACTTACAATCAGAAACAAATCTTTAATATGTGATTGATGTAATCAGGAACTAGGTATCAGGACTGGAGGAGAACAGTGTTTTAGAGAAGAGGAAAATAGAATGAGAAGTGACTTAAGATATATAAGATTTTGGAATCTGAGAGCAAGAGTGGTGAGTGTAGAGAATCAGCATAGCAGCCAACAGGGAGCAGCATAGCCTGAAAGAGGGGCAGGGCCCAACATTGCTGTAGGCTCTGGCATTGCTATGTCCCCGTAATTGACTCTCAACCCCTCAACTCCAGCCTCTCCATCCCCCCTGCCTATGCAAAGTAGAAGAGGTTGCTATGAAACTATTAGGCACAGTTACCAAGAGCCTTTGATGAACCAACCAGGACCAGGAACAGGGTACAATGCAATTGCAAGATTTACAAAGAAGAGTACATAAATTTTGAAGAATAAGAAATGTATGGTCAAAGAACAAAGTAAAGACCCTATGTGCTGTCTTTAAGAGGTACTCTGAGGCCCAGGGGTGTATGTGTGTGTGTGTGTGTGTGTGCACCCATGTGTGCACATGTGCATGGGCACATGTATGTGAGGTAATGATAAGCTTGTTGATTTTGGTAATGAGGTAAATTGGAGGCATAGGGGCCTAGGGAGACTCCTATCATTTTTCTGCTTGTCTAACTTAGAAAGACTGACTAATTTCAATGTGGCTTTAGACTCCACTGGACCAGATGGAAGGCAGGGAAAATCAGAAAGAAAAAAGTAATTAAACTTCACTTTTCTGCTCCAGGGCCTGATCATCTCCATGGCCTGATCATGTGAAAATATCCCAGGATGTTATTAACCTTATACACTTGGAGTATTTAGATGGTCAGATTTGGTATCCCGATTTCACAGGTGGTTAAAATACGCATTTCTGTTCCAGGCTGTTGGAAACTTGCAAATATAACTAGGATTAGATACTAATATTCTAAAGTTGATAAAATGACAACAAAAGAATGTATTAAAACATATACTTATAAATTTAGTGTAAGTGCAATGCACCCAGAATCTTCTTGTGACATCAAAATATATATATAAGCTATGCAAAATGCATGTATAAGCAAATATCACATTAGAATGTGTTCACAAATAGCAAGAGCCATAGAAACACTGCTTGTGGGTTTATTTCGCCAGATATCCATCCATTATCATTCTTTTACTGCCTGTGAACATTTCATAAATCTATTGAAATAAACATACTGGAAGGGAAAAAAGTCCCATTACCAATGCCTGTCACGAATCTTGCCAAATGCATCATCTAATATTGGATGTCACATTACAGTCCAATCCAACGAGTAGAAACATGTTTCAAAAATTGTTTGGGAGTGAGCAATCAATATTAACTTGTTGGATCCTAATGTGTTTTTGTGAATGATTATAAATAGAGCAACTCACTGCAGGGATTTTTTTCTCTAAGCTTATGGATTAAAAATGGCAACTAGTAAACAAGATATCCTTATTTGCATAAGTAAGAATGTGAGTTTTCACTGCCAGGAAAATTTTGTTTGTTGGATTTTGGAGTGCCTTCCTAGATTTCACAATTTCTAAGGCTATTTCATGGTAAGAATGGTAAAGAGATATCTGAGGATAAATGAAGTTTTCAAGTGGGGAAGGACAGAAGATACGAAGAATTGCAATAGTTCATTTCATTATGAAATCTACTAATAGTTCATTTCATTATGAAATCTACTAAAAAGACCAAGAATATACTTGTGTAAATTATAAAGCAGTTTCATGCAAGACCTTTCAGTTTTCTAGTTTCCGGGGCAGAAAATACTTTGGGTTGCCTCTACATTACCATAAAGATATGATGCATGGAATGAACAGGATTTCTTTTTTATTCTGGGCACATGTAATATTGGAGTAACAATTTAAGTAAAGCAAACAAAAAGCTCAAAAATTCCGATTAAGTAGATAATTTCTTTTCACTGTGTGCGTTTGGGTGTATTTTTTTCTTTGTCTTTGCCCATATGTACACATACTCTTTCAATTATTCAAGGAATATTTGCTGAGCACCTACTGTATGCCTGCCACTGCTACAGACATTATGATACTACAGTTGACAAGACAGGAAAAGGTTTAGGTACCTGTTCTTGTGTATCTTACATTTCAGTATAATTTCAGCAAAAAATCAAATCAATAAAATAAAGGAAATCATCAGACACCAAGTAGTTTGCTGAGAATGAAAATATAGGTTAATTTATATATAACCATAGCATAAATTTAAGTTGGAGTTCAGATTTGTCCTATAATATTGTCCAATAATCTTTTACTTTTTAAAGATTTTATTTATGTTTATGTATTTATTTATTTAAGAAAGAGAGAGAGAGAGAGAGGAGGAGGAGCAGAGGGAGAGTGACAAGCAGACTCCACACTGATTATGGAGCCCAACACAGGATGGAATCTCACAACCCTGAGATCACAACCTGAGCCAAAACCAAGAGTTGGATACTTACCTGACTGTCCCCCTCTAATGATCTTTTATCACCATTGCTACATAATTTCCCCCAATAACCAACAGATATTGATTCATTTATCTATTCAACAATATTTTTGAGCACCAGCTGTATGCCAGGCATTACTTTAGGCACTGGGGATGCAGGTAAGCAACAACAAAAAAGATTGAATTTAACTTGTATTATACTATCAAGAATAAAGAATGACAAACTTGTGTAGGTAAAGGAGAATCCAGCATAGTTCATTACAAATTCAATTTTATGTTAACACCATATAGGATAAATGCTAGTCTATTAAGTATGGACTTTCATCCCCAGTCTAACTAATATTTTTATTTTCAATTTATATCTGATTGGTTAAAATTTTTCCAGCCAGTACCCTTGTCTCTACAATAAGGTGTACTGGCTAGGTTAGTACATTATGGCTATTGTTTGGATTGGCTTCATAATATTGCACTGAATTATTATATCATCCTATTTCACATTCTCTTATTATTGGATATATTTTTCCTTAACACCCTCCCACCCCCACTCATACACACAGATTGTTGGACTACTATAAATAACATCATGTCTTCTCCCTGCCTCATCCTTTGTATGCCTCTTCCAAAGCAAATGCTGTTTTGAATGTTGTGTCTGTTATTCACTTGCTTATATAATTTTAAAGTTTTTATCACATATTATGCCTAAGCCATATGGTGTTTGGTTGTACTTACTTTAATATTTTATATTAAAATATCATTCCGGGGTGCCTGGGTGGCTCAGTCAGTTGGGTGTCTGGCTCAGGTCATGAATCTCAGGATTGTGACATCAAGTCCCATGTTGAACTCCTTTCTTAGCACAGAGCGTGCTTAAGACTCTCTCTCCTTTTCCCTCTGCCCCTCCCCCTGTTGCACTCTCTCTCTAAATAAATAAAATCTTAAGATATATATATATATATATATATATATATATATATATATATATATCATTCCATATATTGTCACCTGGCACTTACTTTTCTGACTCAACACAATGTTACTAAGATTCATTCATGCTGTCACTCACTCATTTTTCATTGCTCTATAATATTTTATTATATGACTATGCAATAATTTATTTATTTTCTTGACGATGGTTATTTAGGTTATTTATAGTTTTTGCTATTATGAATAGTGTCTTCCCCTGACGTTTGTGTCCATATTTCCTGGATACATGTACTAGCATGTGTGTAGGGGGCTGGAGTATATATCTAGGAGTGGAGCTGTTGGGTTGTAGAGTATGAAAATATTTGGCTTTAAAACACCACGTCAGAATGGTGGAAAGTGATGGTACCAACTTATACTTTCACCAGCAGCATATAAAAAATTATATTAATCTACATTCTAGCTAACACTTGAGAATTTCAGACTTGTTAATTGATTGATTATGTGAAATAGTTATCTGATTCTTGTCTTTGTTTGCATTTCCTGATCACTAGAGAAGCTAAGCATCTCTGGGTGTTTTCTATATCGTTTGTGATGTGCCTCTCTGCTCATTTTCTAATGCTTTTGTATTTTTAAAAATTGATTTGTGACCATTCTTTACATATTCTTGATATGAAGTCTTGATCTTTTGTCAATTACATATTTCTGATCATTTTTCAAACACATATGTGGCAAATATCTTCTACTACACTATAGCTTGCCTTTTTTTTTGCTTTTGCTAAATTGTCTTTTGATGAAAAGAATTTGCTTGACTTTATAGTATTCTGTTTCCATCATTTTTTTTAAAGATTTTATTTATTTATTCATGAGAGACACAGAGAGAGAGAGAGAGAGGCAGAGACACAAGCAGAGGGAGAAGCAGGCTCCATGCAGCAGGGAGCCTGGTGCAGGACTCGATCCCAGGACTCCAGGATCATGCCCTGGGCTGAAGCCAGGCACTAAACTGCTGCGCCGCCCAGGGATCCCTGTTTCCATCATTTTTATGGTTAGTACTTTATGTCTCTTTGAGCCCTTCCTAACCCCAAAGTCAAAGGGAAATTCACCTTTATTTTATTACATGCTTTAACGTTTTGCTTTCGACATAAAGCTCTCATACTCTATGAAGCCTACTTTTATGTAATGTACGTGGCAGGCATACATTATAATACTTTTTTTATTATAAATAATCAGGGTTTGCAGATCCATTTGCCGATTGCCGCTTCTTTTCACAGGAATTTGCCATGCCACCTCTGGCTTGTCTAGGTTACACTTATTTGAGGACCTCTGGGTGTGCTCTCTCATCTGATGCTCCCCTTTTCACTTCTCATAGATGGGCACTGAATTCACAGGTGTCCGTTATATTATTAACATATTTGTTAAAAAATATGTTAAACTAAATTATAGAAAGTCATATACAGACTAGTGGTCAAAGTGTGTCGTGAATTAAGGCTTATGATTAGTCCAGATCTGTGAAGCTGAGGTCCACAAAAGAGAAGGTAAATAACGAATGCAACGAAGAGCAATATTATACATGTTCCTTTTTACTCTTTGATTTATTTCCTAAGGACATGTTCCCAGCAGTGAAATGCCTGAGCCATGGGGTATGAAAGACTCTAAGAGGCTTTCAATGTACAACTTAAATGCTTTCCTAAAAGAGACACACACACTTACTCTTTGTAGCCAAGGGCCTAGTAGTAAACCCAGAGTTCTGCACTCATGGCATCTGGGGTCTTTGCTTGGGCCACATCCCTTGCCACTTCCCTACTGTGCAGATCTTGGGCTTTTACCACTGAGAGGCAGTATACTTCCTCTTCAGATCCTGTTGATACCTGCTAATGCAGCATCAGCACACGCTGCTGCTAGGTGGCCAGAGTAAGTGGCCAAACCATTTCTGTGCCTCACACTGGGCTCCCTCTTCTCACTGCTTTTAGTGATATGTGTATTTTGGCTGGTTCATTCTTTCCTCAGACATGCTCATAGCTGGCTCTTTGATCTCTGTGAGTTATGTCTTTACTAAGATGTCACCTTTCTCAGGAAGGCCTTATGAATCCACCTTGTTTGAAATAGCAGCCCACCCTCCCACCGGATCCTCAAGGTCTCCCTTCACTGCTTCCTTTATTCCCTAATCACTCATCACCATTCGCCTGTCTCTCTTCCACTGGAATTTGCAACTTAGATCTGTTTTGTTCACAGATGTATCCCCAGCAACTAAAACAATGCATTAAAGACAATGTTTTCTAAGTATTTGTTAATATGATTATGAGCAGAGCACGTTGTAGTTGTTCATTATAGGTGCTGGATGAATTAATGAGGCCCAGAAGACCCCAAGGGACTCACAGTTACACGTACAGTTTGTGGTATCTTTCCCATTAGAGGTCCAGGAGTAGTTGAAGCCTTGGGTAGTCACACTGGAATCGCTGGCTGAAAGACAAAATTCTCAGAATCCAACCTTTTTCTACAGCTGTAATTTAACTTTACTTTGATGTGCTGAATTTTTAATCTATGTGACTTTGGGGAAATCTGAAATTGAAAATATGCTTTCCTACACAGGAACACAGCTGGCATATTAAACACAAGCTCTGTAGTTTATGTTTAATGCCAACTTGTTACTGATTTTCTTTCTTTTTCTGTTCTTGTCATCAACTCCGATCACTGGGAGTACTGTCAAGACTACTTTAATGTTATCTTAAAATTCCACAAGAAATGAGAAATGCAGTATAATAATTCATCACCCCATATTTTAAAGATTACAGTGATTGTCATATCAATTTATAGCCACCATTTAGATTACAATTCGCCACAGAGCAATTCAAAAGCAAAATATCAATATCAAATGAAAAATACAGCCTCTTGCCCAAACCTCAACATTGTCACAGCTGTACTAAAACTTGTGTTTTGTCTCTTTCCAGTCCCCTAAGGAAAGCCTTCCTATACTCACTCTGCGGGGCGGTATTTGGAGTCGAGGCACCCACATCTTCAAGGGCTGTGGAAGTTACAGCTGGATATCCTATTTTGAAAACAAAATTCCCAAGTTGTTATAAGTGTTTACATTCCCATGTTTAATATGCTGCTGTAACTAATGAGGGTGGTGTGCAGAGCTTGGAATATTAGAGAAGGAAAGTGAATACAGTCTAATGACTTCCTTTATAAACTATGAACCTGAGTCCAATGGGCATACACTTGTGGCTGCATATCCAATATTCAATATCATTTATATTAACTCAGTTCTCCTAACTCCCAGTGTATTATGTTCACACTTTCAAAACATGTTGTTTTAGTGTCTATTGTGTGCCAGACTCCAATCTACATGCAACAATGAAGACAAGGTTCTTGCCCTCATGGAATTTACCTTGGTAGTGAGTTTTCACAATTGTACATAATATTTTCTTTCTTTTTTTAAAAAAAGGATTTTATTTATTTATTCATGAGACACACACACACACACACACACACACACACACACTAACAGAGGCATAGACACAGGCAGAGAGAGAAGCAGGCTCCCCACAAGGAGCCCGATGTGGGACTCAATTCTGGACCCTGGGATCACACCCTGAGCCAAAGGCAGGCACTCAACTGCTGAGCCACCCAGGCATCCCTGTACATAATATTTTCATATGCTCAATATGATTATTTACCTACTTCAGTTCTTAGCTTTCAAAATCATCCCCATCTTTATAGTCCATCATTTCCTATTCTTCCCCTCTCTCTATTCCTCCCAAAATGAAAGACTAATTCATATTCAATTGAAAATACCTCCAGGGATGAAGCAAGGTAAATTAAAAAAGAAAAATACCCAATCATAGTCCATTGAAAACATGGTTCTATCTCTTGGGAAAATAAATATATTTAAGGTCGCTTATATAAATACTCAATTCAAGAAGATAACAGAGTAGACAGAAAGGGAAACTAAAGCCAAGGAAAATATAGTTAGAGAAAGTATGTTGATCCTTGTTGAAACCTGGGTGGGGATATTATACAAAATTCATTTCTTGATGTCATATACTCTTAATTGATGTGGGTCCCACATTTAGTCAGAACTTTCTAGTAATGATGCTAAGAAATAAAGAGTATATGTTATGCCATTAATGGCTATCATAGGATAAAAATAGTCAATTTCAAGAGAAACACAGCTATTCTTTTTATTGTAATTAAAAACAAATTTCTCCTTATTTATTTATTTATTTATTTATTTTATTCATGCGAGACACAGAATGAGGCAGAGAGAGCGAAGCAGGCTCCCTTAAGGGAGCCTGATGCAGGACTCGATCTCAGGAGCCTGGGATCACAACCTGACACTCAACCACTGACCTCACCCAGACATCCCTCTCCCTAGTCTTTTAAAAAAGAAGACTGTATACTGTGTCTAATATTCTTAACAATGTCCTTTTAGTATGACAATCAGTATACTCATTCACCTGTAAGCTTGAGTTAGTAATGAATGGCATCCCACCTTCCCAGGCACCTCAGTTCTGGGAAATGACATGCTTAAATAAAAAAGTAGATAATCAAATCTCTGAAAAAAAATAAGTAGGATACATAAATAAATTGGCATCATGATTTATGTATCTGAAAGTGATTTACAGAAATGATCAATAACAATCATTTTGCAATGCAGGCTGCTAGTGGACACCAAAGACACACTGTACCCCAACTTCAGGAATATAGTCAGTTATGGAGAGATGCATTAGAGGCTGCCTCAGATGGTGCCATATAAGGAACCAAAATGGGCAACCAGCATCAGGATGGCAGATAAAATGTCTTAAATACTGAATATGCACAGCTTCATTTATCCAACAAATACTTATTGAGAGCTCAGTGTGTATGAGAATTGGGAATGAAGTGAAGAGAGAAATATGGCTCTTGCTCCCACAATTTAGTGAGAACAAAGGTCAGTGTGGTAGACTAACAGATGGTCACCAAACCCCTTCTTCTCTCTGGTACAGGTGAACTATATCTCAGAGCCTCCTATGGGGTTGGTTAGGTGTGGCTGTGTACTAAGTCTTAGCCAATGGAACATGAGTGGGAGTGATGGTTGTCATTTTAAGACCTGATGTATAAAATCTTCCATGTAATAAGCATCATGATCTTCTCTCATGTGTTATCAGATATTATGATGCAGGGGGACTTAGAGGTCACAACCTAAAGGCGATAGATAGACCTGCTGGAAGCCTGGGTTCTTAAATGATGTATGGAACAGGACACCCAGCCACTGAATCACAGAGTGAATTTGAATTTTATTTCTTTCATTGAGACGGCTTTGTCTTTATCTGCAGTGATTCCTTCAATAACTTATTTTGTTTATTTATTTTTCAAGTTTTAATTTAATTTCTAGTTAACATATAGTGTAATATTGGTTTCAGGAGTACAATTTATAGTGATTCATGACTTACATACAACACCCTGTGCTCAACACAAGTGCCTCCTTTAATCCCCGGCACCCATTTAGCCCATCCCCAACCCACATCCTTCCAGCAACCCTCAGTTGGTTCTCTGTAGTTAAGAGTCTCTTATGGTTTGTTTTCCCCCACCACCTCCTTTTTTCCCCCTTTCCATATATTCATCTGTTTTGTTTCTTAAATACCACATATGAGTGAAATCATATGGTATTTGTCTTTTTCTGACTTATTTATCTTAGCATAATATACTCTAGCTCCAAACATATCCACATCATTGCAAAGTCCACTCTCATCATTGTTATTTAATGTAGTACTGGAAGACTTAGCCTCCGCAATCAGACAACAAAAAGAAATAAAAGGCACCCAAATTGGCAAGGAAGAAGTCAAACATTCACTATGTGCAGACATGATACACTATGTAGAAAACCCAAAAGACTCCACCAAGAAATTGCTAGAACTGATAGGTGAATTTGGCAAAGTCGTAGGATAAAAATTCAATGTACAGAAATCTGTTGCATTTCTATACACCAATAATGAAGCAGCAGTAACTGATTTTAAAGTTTTTATGTTGTTATGTATTTTTAAAGTTATCTCCTATCCTTTTTAAAATAAGGCAAGGCAAAAAATGCATAGAAGGATATAAATGACTAATAAGTAATCTTTGGATACTGAGTGATACTGAGAGATATGTTTTTCCTAATTAATAGAGGAACAAGTGAAAGAGGAAGGGGGAGGGAAGGGGAAAGAGAAGAAAGACTCTATCCAGGTTTTAAATGATTCTCGGAAGAAGAAATGAATGATCCTTTTAGTCTGGGATTCAATTCCTTACATTGGACAACATCAAAAGGGTTCCTTTTCTCTACATCCATCCTCACGAACACTTGTTTCTTGTGTTTTTTATTTTAGCCATTCCAACAGTAGGAGGTGATATCTCATTGTAGTTTTGATTTAAATTCTCCTCATGAGGGATGCCTGGTGGTTCAGCAGTTAAATGTCTGCCTTCAGCTCAGGTCATGATCCCGGGGTCCTGGGATCTAGTATGGCATCGGGCTCCCCGCGGGGAGCCTGCTTCTCCCTCTGCTTGTGTCTCTGCCTCTCTCTCTCTCATGAATAAATAAATAAAATCTTAAAAATATTTCCCTCATGATGAGTGATGTTGAGCTTCTTTTTACATGTCCACTGGCCCTCTATGTCTTCTTTGAAGAAATGTCTGTTCATGTCTTCTGCCCATTTTATAATTGGATCATTTGTTTTTCTGGTACTTATTTGTATCAGTTCTTTATGAATTTTGGATATTAACTATTTGTCAGGTATACCATTTGCAAATATCTTCTCTCATTCAGTAGTTGCCTTTTAGTTTTGTTGACTATTTCCTTTGCTGTGCATTAGCTTTTTATTTTGATTTAGTCTCAATAGTTTATCTTTGCATTTATTTCCCTTGCCTCAGGCTTTTATTTTATTTTTTAAATAAAAAATGTCTATATTTAAGGTGTACAATATGATTTGATATACACATACATGGTGAAATGATTAGTACAGTCAGCTAATTAACATATCCTTCCTGAAATAGTTACCATTAATTTTTTTTGTAGAATGATTGCACTTGAAATCTACTCTTAGCAAATTTCCAATATTCAATACGGTATTATTATAATCATCATGCTGTAAATTAAATCTCCAGATTTAGCAATCCTATTTAACTTCAACTTTATACCCTTCGACCTACATCTCCTCATTTTCCCAGTTCCCCACCCTAGTTAACTACCGTCCTACTCTTTGCTTCCATGTATTTCACTCTTTCAAATTCTACTTGTAAGTGAGATATGCAGGTTTCTTTTTCTGTGTTTGGTTTATTTCACTTAGTATAATGTTGTCTAGGTACATCATATTGTTGCAAATGGGAGAATCTTCTTTTTTTATGGCTGAATTATACACACACGCACGCAGAGGCGCACGCACGCGCAATTTCTTCATCCCTGCATCTGTCAACGTAAGCTTAGGATGTTTCCCATTCTTTTAGAGGTGACTGATTTTCTCTTCTTTTTGTATATACCCAGAATAGAGATTATCGGATCATATAGTAGTTCTATTTTTACTTTTTTGATGAACCTCCAAAACTGTTTTCCATAATGTTTTTCTTATTGTTTTGCATAATGGCTGCATCACCAAGAGTGAGAAGAGTCCTTTCTCTATATCCTCTCCAACACTGTTATCTTTTATTTATTTATTTATTTTTTGGTAACTGCCACCCTACCAGGTGGGAGGTGATATCTCATTGTGGTTATGATTTGCATTCCCTATGGATTAGTGATGTTGAGGATCTTTTCAAGTACTTGATGGCTATTTGCATGTCTCCTTTGGAAAAATGTCTATGCAGGTCCTCTGCCCATTTTTAGAGTTGTTTCTTGTTTTGCTATTGAGGTGAATGAGTTCCTTACATATTTTGGATATTAACCTCTTATCAGATACATGGCTTAAAAATATTTTCTCCCAACGTATAGCTTGTCTTTACATTTTGTTGTTTCCTTTGCTGTGCAGAAGTTTTTTAGTTTGATGTGGTATACCTGTTTGTTTTTGTTTTTGTTGCCTAAGCTTTGGTGTCCTATCTAAAAACTCAATGCCAAGGACAATGTCAAGGAGCTCCCCTGTGTGTTCTTCTAGGATTTCTATAGTTTCAGGTATTACGCTTAAGTTTTTCTCTATTTTGAGGAGATCTTCGTGTATGCTGTAAGATAATTTCATTCTTCTGGATATAGATATCTAGTTTTCCAAACACCATTTATTGAGGAGTCTATCCTTTTCCTTTGTGTATTCTTGCCTCCCCCCACCCTGTTAAAAACTAGTTGACCATATATGGTTGAATTTGTTTCGGGGCTCTCTATTCTGTTCTGTTGGTCTATGCGCCTGTATGTATGCCAGTACGATACCGTTTTGATTACTGCAGCTTTGTAGTATAGTGAGAAGTCAGGAAGTGTGACGCCTCCAACTCTGTTCTCTCTCAAGATTGCTTTGGCTCTGTGGTATCTTTTGTGAATATAAATTTTAGGATTGTTTTTCTATTTCTGTGAACAATGCCATTGGAATTTTGATAGGGACTGCACTAAATCTGTATATCACTTTGAGTAGTATGGGCAATTTAACAGTATTAATTCTCCCAATCCATTAACATCAGATGTCTTTCCATTTGTTTGTGTCTCCTTCAAATTCTTTCCCCAATGTTTTTGGTTTTCAGTGTACAAGTCTTTCACCTCCTCACTTATATTTATTCTTAAGTATTTTAGTCTTTTTGATGCTATTATAAATGGGATTGTTTTCTTGATTTCCTCTTTGGATAGATCATTGTTGGTCTCACCGAAATTCTTTAAAGAATTGATTTTTAATGGATACTATGTAACAGAATTTACAAATGGAGCTCTTTATACCTTCATTTTAGATGAAGTTCCAAAGGCTAAGAAAGATATAGGGCAAGTCATCCTTACTTCTAAAGTAGACTTCTAGACCACCTTTGAAGGGCATATCGAGTGGGTTCCATTAACCCTGGTCCATCATCAACTTCAAGACTATGTAAGGGCAGAGGTGCCCCAGGTGAGGATTTTCTTAAAAAGAGTCATCAGGGTGCTATGAGTCGGGTCTCCTCTAATGGGGGGAAATTTGGGGGGTAAAAGAAGAATCTGCCTCCTTACCTTAGTCCAAATATAGTGTGGTTTCAAGAGAGCCACTCAGAGCTGTTGGCCTATGTATCCTGGAGTCTAGGATGAAGAGGACCAGTGCCTGACTCAAGCTGAGGAGACTACACTGGGAGCCTATGCTTAACTAGTAGTGTTGAATGGGCACAGAGGAGAGAGATTTGGCCATATTGGAGAAGAAGAGTCTTCCCCCAAGTAGGAGGCCAAGGTGCATGTTTTCCAGGACAAAACAGGATGCCATGAAGAGAAATCTCACCCAGGAAGAACATGTAGAGGAGCAAAAAGCTCCTAAGGGCACAGACCACCAGAAGCTCAGGGGCTGTAGCAAGATAAAGATTGGAGGAGAGACATGGCCTGCATCAAGGGTGACAGGCCAGTTACAGATTTCTGAGAAATCTGCCAAAGTGCCTCATGAGGTCAAGATGGCACATTTTTTATTCTCCCCATCTAGAGGGCACTTAGGTCAGGTTATAGTCAGCCTGGCAAGGAAAGTCTTTTATTATCTACCTCTCTCCTCTTTTCCACATGATATGACTCCTAAAGAAAGGTCCAAACCAACAACTAGGAGTGGAGGAGAGGATTGAGCCAGGACATCACAGACATTTCTTCCACTCACTACCCTCCACCCCCAGACATAAAACACATAATCTCACATCCCAGGCTTCTGCAGCTGAAGTACACCCACACGTGGTGGGCAGGAGAAGGCGGGCGGGGGGGAAGGGGGAAGTTCTGGATCAAATTAATTTTTGCAAGTTTTGATATTACATTTGACAAGCCTTTTTTTTTTTTTTTAAATTTATTTATGATAGTCACAGAGAGACAGAGAGGCAGAGACACAGGCAGAGGGAGAAGCAGGCTCCATGCACCGGGAGCCTGACGTGGGATTCGATCCAGGGTCTCCAGGATCGTGCCCCGGGCCAAAGGCAGGCGCCAAACCGCTGTGCCACCCAGGGATCCCTTGACAAGCCTTTTTAATTATTGACATAAGGCCTTTCTTGAATCTGTAAAGGACCAGACAACATTTAATATAGGAAAATCACCAAAAAAGCCTTCAGAGTCTAAGGAGGATTTATTCAGGATAGCTCATTTGGACAGGGAATAATGGGGAAAAGAAAATTCTTTTTTTGCTAATGTACCTAGTTCAGCTTATTTATTCAACTAAACATAAAGTTATTTTGTAAGTTCAGGCTGCAGCTGTCAGAATGATCTGGTTTGTCAAGCTCAATTGTCCAAGACTTTGCCTTATTTCTATGTAAAACTGAACCCGCAGATTAAATTTATTCTTTCAAACAGTATTATTTTTACTTGACCTTCCACCTATTGACATAGTGTCTATCTACATAGCGACCTAGCTTCCTTGGCACATGTGTACATTGTACTCCATCAATTCACTTGCAGCACAAAGAGCCTTTAAACCCACAATGACATTGACTGGAGCCCTGCACTTAAAAGAATATGGGCCTTCAACTACATCTAAACACATCTGTGCCAGCTTCATCAACCCCTGCTGTCAGGATTAGGTGGATATTGACCTTCACACCAGCATGTAGGAAATATATGGTGTGATATCTTGATCTCTGCACAAGGCTGTTTGCTCAGGGGAGGCAGACTGTTTGAGGAACATGTGCTTACTGAATGGCTAAGGCAATGTGTATTGCTGGATTACTGGTCTTGAAAGGGTTTTCGGGAACCGCTGGGGGAAATGACAGTAAGCAGGACAGAGCTCATCACAAGTCTTGCAGTCTGTTTATACTCAGTAATTTATGAAATGAATGGAAGAAGAGGCCATCCAATAGGTTTCTTTCCAGAGATACCTTACTCCAAAGAGGGAAGATTGGATAAACAAATGCTCAAAGTAAACCAGTCATCAAGAAAGCTACCCTTGACCTATGGGTGACAGGTCTGGAAAACAATGAGAAATTTTTTAACAACCTGCAACATGTGCCCCAGGTGAAAAGTGGTTGGGAAGATGCAATGACTGGAATTAAAGGGAGAGCACTGGAGTTTTGTATGGATTCTGTACATATCCCTGGGCAGTGAGATTATAATAATGTTGAGAAGGCAAGGGTGACAAATGGAGGAGGCCTTTTTTTCCAGTTTATTTCTGACTGAGGAAATGTTAACCCCACTTCTGGAGGCTGCAGTTCTCAGAAAACACTAATCCAGAGAAGAGAGAGATTAATATAGGCACAACTGTCATGTTGACTTTTTTCATATCAGCTATACCAGCTTGACACAGGACTGGATTTATTCAGCGTCTAAAGACATTTTTGAGCACTCATCTTGACTGTCAGAGGCAGTAGGACTCAAGCTCTGAAGCTGGTCTGGGTTCCATCTTGGATCTTGCACTTTTTGCATGACTTTGGTTAAGTGATTTAACCTTTATGTGCCTTGGTATCTTCCTCTGTAAAATGAGGATAATGATGGTGCCTGTAGCATTGTGTTGTTGGGGAATTAAATGAGATAATATATTTACCATCTTAAAATGGAGCCAGGTACATCAAAGGCACTCAAATACTAGCAAATTAATATTATTGCTTAATACTATAATTTAATCAAGGGAGCTGGTTAAAAATTTTGATAATTACTAGGGAAAAAACCTGATACAACACTCTTCTAAAAACCTTTTATCCCTCCTATTTAGGCAGACAATGGCGGGGCTTCTGTTGGTAGTCATCTCCATTTCTATATATGCCCCCTCTAGTTCAGACCCTGATCACTTAAAATCACTTGAATTCTGCATCATTTGGTCTTCTTACTCTCTGTTCTTGCTGCTACTGCTTATCATACACATCACCTCTGTTTCACTCATGTTTTCCACGTACTCACAAAGCCACGGTGGCTCTTTGTAGGCATTCTAATCCAGACCAAATCCTTAGCCTGTAACAGGAGCTCACCTTTACAGGGCTCCAATTCACCGCAGCAAGCTGTGGCCCTCCCCACAAGCATTGGCAGCACTCCCTCTGCTCACCTTCTCATGCCCAACACTCATTTGATTTTATTTTTTTACTCAGGAGGATTGCCTGAGGGTCTGTCTCTCATCTCTCTTCCATCTGTGTCTATATATTTCCTTCCAGACCTCTGTGCAGACTTCCTTGGTTCTGGCCTCCTCTGTTACCTAGCACTCATCTACTTCAACAGGCAGGCTTTCTCTAGATCCCCCTCTTACTTTAAAACTCAACATCCCAACCTGTGACTGATCTTCTGATCTGCTTCCCCCATGATTTATATTTGACAATCTTGTCCAACAGCATATCTTCCCGTATAACCCCCAGCCATTCTACATGCTTTCTCATAAATCAGTAGTTTCATTGCATCCCCTGGGCAGCTGTTCCTTCAGTCTGTACTCCTCAAAGTCTGACCCCCACCCATCGAGCACCAAGTGTCCTTACTTGGAGAGTTAGCCAATGGCTAGAGTCACATTGGACCAGATATTTTATTTGAAGTGTTCAGGAGTAGAAAGATCTAGACTGTGAGGATGAGCTAAAGCTTTAGAGAAGGCTAAATATCAAAACCAACACCATCAGGTTCAAGGGACATAAAAATCAGAGGCAGAGACAAAAGGCCTGTAGCCTCGTGGACAATGAAGTGGGAAGGTAGGCAAGTAGGTCATGCTACAGTGTGAGCCCCGTGCAACTGGGTCCAGCACCTCTAAAGTTCCTGGCACTTTGTAGGCATCCAATGTATATTTGTTGAATGAATGAATGTCTTGGATGATTGACACCATTGGGATTGGCATTTCTGAGGCCTGTTCTCTTCAGTTACACACCCTGTAGCCAGTTCAGACCCAGGGTTTGAAGACATAGGGCGCTACTCAGAGCAACAGGAACCCCTGAGTTATGGGTTGCCACACTTGATTTTGGTCAGTTGTTTCTGATTGTTCCATCCCACCAGCTTTCCTCATCTTCCTATTTAGCGTGTCAGCCTCATGTCTTTTCCTAGGACAGGGCTGCATTCTGCAGCTGCTACACACCCTGTAGCCAGTTCAGACCCAGGGTTTAAAGACATAGGGCGCTACTCAGAGCAACAGGAACCCCTGAGTTATGGGTTGCCACACTTGATATTGGTCAGTTGTTTCTGATTGTTCCATCCCACCAGCTTTCCTCATCTTCCTATTTAGCTTGTCAGCCTCATGTCTTTTCCTAGGACAGGGCTGCATTCTGCAGTATTTTGAGTCAGCCTCAAAATACCCAGCAGTTGAGGCTGACTTGCTCTGGGCTCCCTGGGTAGTAACTCTTGCAGTTTGTTATGAATTATAAAGTTCCCCTTCTCTAGTCAAAGAATATTGTTTCCATTACCTTACATTTATTTTAAAAATATCCTTTTGCTGAGAAAGAAAAAAAATACAAACTTGGATGTTTGCAGTAAGACATGTAGCTTAATAATTATGGCTGAATTATATAGTGCATTCCATCTTAGAATTTGGAATGAAACCATACCCTTTTGAAGTTGGTTCCCATGACATGTTCCATCTTGCCTCCTTTCTTAAAAGAACACAAAGGGTGAATGCTTTTAGCTTCTGAGACATGAGGCAGCTAGTCATCATGTGATTTCACAATTACTCTCCAGATTTACAAGGCAAAATTTGGATTTTTCAGTTGTAATTCAATGTTTACTCTTAAGTTTTATTTAGCCTAAAAGAGCCATTAATTTAACATTTTACATTTTAGACTGAAAATTGTTTCATACATAATTGATTATTACTATTTTGATAGAGGTCCACAATTGGTAGAGTGAGCAACAGATAGTCTTGTTATACCTGAGTCTTGATCTAAAATGCTTTCTCAAGCTTGGCACCATTAACATTTTGTACCAGATAATTCTTTGTTGTGGAGGCTGTCCTGTTCTGTGCTATATAATACGTAGCAACCTTGGCTTTAGCTAGGAGCACCCATCCCCAACCAAAAATGTCCCCAGACACTGCCACATGACCTTGGGAGGGAGGATGGCAACATTTCCCTGGTGAGAACCACTGATCTAAGATAGTCCTGAGGTTCAGTGTAGTAGGATCTTATTTTAAGGAGCTCTTATGACTCCCCAGAGATTTCTCAACCATATCACCTTAGTATGATAGTAGATCAAGTAACAATTTTCCCCTGCTTTTTAGCAAATATGTTCATTTGACCATATTCTCTAACCCTAGAGCTATCTTCTATTGCAGACCCCTAAAAATAACAAATGTCCTTTTCCTTTCCTTGAATTTCTTTAGAGAAAAGGAATTGTATTTGGTGTGATGGATGCATTTAATGTATGTCAACTAACCCCATGGAAAACTCAGCTGGAAGAAATTCATTTCTGCTCTCAACTAACAGAATGTTGACATCATGAGGGCATAGTTGTTTTCTCCTTTGGTCGCTGTTGTATTTCCAGCACCTAGAAGAATACCTGGTACATGGTAAGTGCTTAATAAATAGTTGGTAAGTGAATTATATAACTTCATTTCTAAAAAAAAAAAAAAATTTTTATTGGGCTGCTAGCCCCATTTCCTAAGGGATAACACTGAGAATTCTTAGGATGGGGCTTAAAGCTCTCTTTATTCTGCATTTTCTATTCTTTTCCCCTGCTTCTCTGCTACACAATCCTTGACCCAAGCATATCTACTAATATTTTCTCAAATTCTCACAAACATTCTTGCCAAGGCACAACTACTCACTTTGTTCTCTTTGCTTAGAATGTTTTCTTCAAGCTCTCAATTGAGTCAAGTAAATGCAGCACATACTTAAAGGGTCAGTCATCTTATTTCCTCTCTTTGGTGAGATTTCCTGACTCCAAGAACCCATAGGGACATCTCCTTATTCAAAGTCCAAAATTTGCTAGTCTGTACCTCTCCCTGAGGATTTTAATTCTATAAGATGTAGCACCTTTCACCTTACTATTTTGAATTGCCATTTTCATGTGCACATATCATCTCTTCCCAGGTATACTGCAACTTTTTAAAGGCAGAAACAAATGATCATCTCTTTTTAAAGAAATCTAGTAAATGACACTTATATTGTGAAGGAACAGTATTCTCATTAATTCTTTTATTTATCCTTTTCTCCAACTAGTACTTTTGTGCGTCTACTCTGTGCTAGGCATATGTCCTCTGTCCTCACGAAGTGTTCAGACCAGTTGGAGAAAACCTGATATCAAATGTGGTAAGAACTAGATTTGAGTCAGAAGACTGTGGTTTTGAATACTAATCTTTGACACTTACTAGTTGTGTGATCATTTAAGCTCAACATCTTAGTGACTTCATCTGGAAAATGGGGATGATAATGCTTGCTCTGCCTCTCATAATAAAGATCAAACCGCATTGCACTTTATGTGCAAATATTTTCTAAATGACAGGATATGGTGGTTTTAATTTGTCTACAAATTCTTTGATAATCTTCCCTTCAAGAAGTGGAGCCTAATTCTCCTCCTCTTGAGTCTGAGCTAGATTTAGTGACTCGCTTCTAACAGGTGCAATAAAGCAAAATAATGCTGTGCAATAAAACAGCAGTGCAACTTTTTTCTTGGTTATCCTATTTATTTCCTTGGTCTGAGGGAAGGCAGCTGCCATGATGTGAGAAACCATATGGAAAGGAACTAGGGCCTCCTGACAACATGCTCAAACTTGGAAGCAGAACCTTCGGCCCCAGACAAGCCTTCAGATAACCAAAGTCCTAGCCAACCCCACTTGACTATAACCTCATGAAAAGACCTGAAACATACCACCCAGCTCAGCTGCTCCTGGCTTTCTGACCCCCAAATCATGTAAGACAATATATGTTTTAAAAGTTGTTTATGTGGGGGGTAATTGGTTAGGTAGTGCTGGATAACTGGATAATATGTAGCATACTAAAGAAACTTAAGATATTATTTTTGACTGTTAATATTTGTTTAATGAAGAATAATATAATCTACTGGAGTTTATTGCTGCATCATGATGAGCTCAAAGTGGAAGAAAAAGTGGCTTCCAATAAAAATCACAAAACATTAAGATCTAGAGAAAAATCAGATGGCTGTAAAATTTCTGATAGGTGATTTACAGACATTTCTCACCCTGCCACAAGCTTCATTTTCTGAGAGGTTTCAACCTGTGACAGTGACTGCAGGCTACATGCCAAAAGGCTACAGGCTGGAAGAATTGTTCATTTCTCCTGACTGCTTTTGTTTTATTTCATTTTCGGTTCTCATTTTGAGCTAAAATTGATAGTTTTAATTAAATAAGAAATCAGAACTATACTTCTCCTCTACATATAATATACATTTTTTTATACTAAAGAAAGTAACCATGGTTCTTTGTTAAACATAAAGGCCATAAATGTGGGAATTTATTATTTGTTTGCATCAATGTGACCTTCTGAAAGTCACTGCTATCCCTTTGCCATAGTAACACTGACCCAGCCTGGCTTCCATTATTAATAATGCCACTGGGAGGCTGAATTCATAGACCTCACCAGTCAACTTTGTCAAAATTAATTTGAACCAGAACAAATTTAAATTTAAAACTATCTAACTACATCTGGTCCACAGGATGCCCATTTATAACCAATTTCTTAAACACCCCACTGAGAGCACAGTTGTGGAGGAAGACTGTCAATTTATTAACCTATTTAATAATAAATACAGAATTTAAATTTCTCACTGCATATTTATTGACTCTAATTTTGCCAGGGCTTTAAGTGAAGGGCTTTGGAAGTTATGTTAACTCTTTAAAGCCATGAGAATAGTACTTAATATGTTTGCCTTAAGTGTTATAGATAATAAAAGAATATGAATCATACAAATCTTCTGGAAATATCTTCTTTATCAATCTGCTTGGTTAAAGGGTTGGATACTTCATGGAAAATAAAATAGTGCAGTTACTAGCTAAACATGACATGCTACAATATATAGAGAAAATTCTGAAGACTCCATCAAAAATCCACTAGAAGTAATAAATGAATTAAATAAAGCTGCAGGGTACAGAATTAATCCCCAGAAATCAATAGCTTTTCAATATACTAATAAAGAAGTCTCAGAAAGAAAAATTAAGAAATAATTCTGTTTATAATTGCACCAAAAAACCCTCAACCCTAAGAATAAACTTAACCAAAGAGGTGAAAGTCCTGTATTCTGAAAACTATAAAACACTGATGAAACAAAATGAAGATGACACAAATAAATGGAAAGGATTCCATGTTCATTGATTGGAAGAATTAATATTGTTAAAATATCCATACTGTCCAATGCAATTTACAGTCTCAGTGCAATCCCTATCAAAATTCCAAACACCATTTTTCACAGAACTAAAACAAATAATACTAAAACTTGCATGCAACCACAAAATAGCCCAAATAACCAAAACAACTTAAGAATTAAGCTGGAAATATCACAATTCCAGATTTCAAAATGCACTGCAAAGCTACAGTAATCAAAACAGTATGATACTGGCATGAAAACAGACACATAGGTAGTGCAACAGAATAGAAAGCTAAGAAATAAACCCATGTTTATATGGTTGATTAGTCTATGACAAAAAAGGCAAGAATATACAATGGGACACATATCAACAAATAGTGCCAGGAAAACTGGACAGCTACATGTGAAAGAATGAAAATGAACCATTTTCAGACACCATACAGAAAAATAAACTCAAAATGAATTGAAGACCTAAAACCATAAAAATCCTAGAAGAGAACACAGGCAGTAGCAACATTTTTCTAGATATGTTTTCTAAAGAAGGGAAACAAAGCAAAAATAAACTATTTGAACTACATGAAAATAAAAAGCTTTTGCATAACAAAGAAAACCATCAACAAAACAAAAAGTCAACCTACTAAATGGGAGGAGATATATGCAAATGATACATCCAGAAAGAGGTTAATATCTAAAATATTTAAAGAACTTATAAAATCCAACACCCCAAAACCAAAAATCCAATTAAAAAACGGGCAGAAGACATGAATACACATTTCTCCAAAGAAGACATCTAGGTGGCCAATAGATGTATGAAAAGATGCTCATAATAACTCAACATTAGGGAAATACAAGTCAAAACCACAATGAAATATCACCTTACACCTATCAGAATGGTTAAAATAAAAAAAACACAAGTAATAAGTGTTGGCAAGGATGTGGAGAAAAAGAAACACTCATGCACTGCTGGTAGGAGTGCAACTGGTAGGGCCACTGTGGAAAACAGTATGCAGGTTCCTCAAAAAATTAAAAATAGAACCACCCTATAATCCAATAATTGTGCTCCTGAATATTTACCAAAAACCCACAAAATTACAAATTCAAAGGGATACATGTTGACAGCATTACTTACAATAGCCAAACTATGGAAGCAGCCAAAGTTTCCATTAATCCACATGAATGGATAAATAAGATGTGACATTTATAATGGAATATTATTCAGCCATAAAAAGAATGAAATCTTGTCATTTGCAACAATATGACAGAAGTAGAGAGTATAACGCTGAGTGAAATAAGTCAAAGAAAGACAAAAACCATATGATCTCACTCATGTGTAATTTAAGAAACAAAACAAATGAGCAGACGGAAAAAGACAAAGAGAGAAATCAGGAAACACTCTTAACTATAGAGAACAAATTGATGGTGACCAGAGGGGAGGTGGGCGAGGAAATGGGTGAAACAGGTGATGGGGATTACAGAAGGCACTTATGATGAGCACCAGGTGATGGACGGAATTGTTGAATGATTATATTGTGCACCTGAAATTAATATAACACTGTTAACTAAATGGAATTAAAATAAAAATGTAAAAAACAAAATAAAAAACTTATACAAATCAACACCAAAAAACCCAAACAATCCAATTAAGAAAAAGCAACAGGTGGAAAGCCCGAACAAATATTTTTTTCTACAGAAGACATACAAGGAAATGCAAATCAAAAGCACACTGAGATATCACTTTACTCCTGTCAGAATGGCAAAATCAAAAACAAAAAAATAACATATGCTGGAGAAGATGTGGAGACAAAGGAACTTTTGTGCACTAATAAAATATAAATTGGTGCAGCCACTGTGGAAAAATAGTATGAAGAAAAAAATAAAAATTGAAATACCATATGATCTAATAATTTTACCACTGGGGATTTACTGAAAGAAAATGAGGGGTTGAGCATCTGACTTTGGCTCAGATCATGATCCCTAGATCCTGGGATCGAGTCCTGCATCAGACTCCTCACAGGGAGACTGCTTATCCCACTGCCTATGACTCTGCCTCTCTCTGTGTCTCATGAGTAAATAAATAAAATCTTAAGAAAAATAAAAAGTAAATTCAAAAAGATATATGTACCCCTCTGTTTACTGCAGCATTATTTACAGTAGACAAGATATGGAAGCCACTCAAGGGTCTATCAATAGATGAATGGATAAGGAAGATGTAATATTATGCATCTTTAAAAAAGGATGAGATTGTGCTATTTGCAATAACATGGAAGGACCTTGAGGGTATTAAGCTATATGAAATGAGTCAGACAGGGAAAGACAAATACCATATGATTTCACTTACATGTGGACTCTAAAACCAAACACAGATAAATAAGCAAACAAACAAGCAAAATCAGATCTATAAATACAGACAACAAACTGATGTTTGCCACAGGAAAGGGGGTGGGGAATGGACAAAATTGGTGAAGAGGAGTGGGAGATACAGGTTTCTAGTGATGGAAGGGGTAGGTCACAGGATGAAAGGCCCAGGATAGGGAACACAGTGGTATTTTAATAGTGTTGTATGACAACAGACACTGGCTACCATTGTGCTGAGCACAGCATAACACAGAGAGGAGTTGAATCGGTATGTTGTACACATGAAACTAATGTAACATTGTGTGTCAACCACACTCAAATAAAAAAAAAATAAAAAAAAGAAGAAAGTAAGACCCTGTGAAAACTTTCTTACTTGTAGGAGATACGCTGTTGACTAGAGAGGGTTGGGTGCCAAGGGTAGATGTGACTCCTTCAAGTGGAGGATCTCCTGAGGGTTTCACGGGGCCTGAAGGGATGAAATGGACAATAATGATGAACAAAATGTTGTAATAGAAAGATGATGTGTTGACTTAACTTCCCCCACAACTTTATCCATTCACCTAGGAAATCATTATGTAAGGGCCGTTACATGCAAGGTCATGCGATATGTGGTGGAAGATATCAGGCTGTCTTTAAGGACCAGATGCCTTGGTAATAGGCAGGGAGCCAGGCATTGTGTTGCGTGTAGGGCACCAGGGGGATGCAAAAAAGGGGCATCAGACAAGATTGGAAGGTCAGGGGAAGCTTCCTGAAAGAATATAACATTTAACCAAGCCCTGGTGAAACAATTACAGCAGCTAATATTTCGCAGCATTTGAGAAGTAATCATACAATTTACAAATTCTGAGCCTGCAAAATTATATTGGCAAGATAGAAACGATGTAACTATCCAACTGGAAGTAACATCAATGAGCCTAAGATGAATGGTATGATTATTGCTTTTTCTAAAACGCCTATTTTTGTCAGAACATTTTTATCTTGCTATAACTTTTCTCTTTCTGTGTGTCAGGAGCAGGTAGGGATGAAGGAGGGGCTAGACTATATTGTTTTATCATAACAGACATTTATGTCAATTCCTTAAAGCTCCCATTATGAAACTGGAAAATAGCCCTATTAGCAGTATAAAATAATTTACAAATGCCAGAGGATCTACTGACTTTAGGAAGGTCTGGGTTAAATATGGTTAAATGATTTTGAGGCTAGGGAATTTTGTGATTTTTCTAGATACAGTGACATTGGGTATAGTGTCACACATCTGATGAGCTGTGTCAATTATTTGGACATTTAATTATAAATTATACTATTGGTTCTATTCTATAATTTATTTTGAGAGAAAAGTATATATTACATAAGCTGTCACCTGATAGCACATAGCACATTGGAAGGGATTTGTGTTTTGTAACCGAGATGTTTCTAGATTTTATTTTCAGTGTTGGTAATGTTATTGCTGTTCGTTGTAGGTGATGCTTGCAGCTGACTCTGACTTGTTATCACATAAGTGATCCCTTGCTATTAAGTATTAAGCTCCGAGGAGGTAGGTGTGGGGTGGGGAGAAAGTTACCTGGAGAGTAGACAAATAGGTTAGCGGAATGGCCACCTTCTTCCACCCAAACCATCTGAAACATGTTTGAACACTTCAGCATGACATTCAAATCCAATCATTATTTTTCCCCCCATTTCACTCCCCACTTCATTTCCCGATGCGGCCTATCATCTTTTATATCTCAAATCATACCCTCAATCCAACAGGTGATGTTTCAACCCAACTTTCCATGGATTCTTGCTTTCTGTGCATGCTGCTTCCTTATACTTTCCCACTGCAAACTGCCTGGTATGCACCTTCTCAAACATGAAGAATCCTGGGGATCTTTGTGATGTGCTCTTAGTCCTCAGTGTTTAACTTAGCAAAGGCCTTTTTACTCTACATCACCAGTATATCCCTCAAGAGAAATGATTAGTGCTGCTCCTCACTGTATTTCTGGTTTCTGGCAAATGCAAGTGGATGAATGAATGTGTATGGGTTCCTCCTAACCACTGAAAGAGAGAAGACCGACTTTAAGTACATATCTGACCACCGATGCATAATAAGGATCATCTTCCAAAGTAGTAACCTTAATGAGCACGGGCCTGCAAAAAACAATGCCTAGGTGTTTTTCTCTGTAGATTGATTGGAACAGAGAATGGAAAAACTATGGCCCACAAGTCAAATTCCACCCACTGCCTACGTTTGTAAATAAAGTTTTATTGGAATAAAGCCATGTCCATTTGTTTCTGTAATGTCTATGGCTGTTTTTGTGTCCTCAGTGACAGAGCTGAGTAATTATGGTAGAGACCAGATGATCCACAAAGCATAAGATATTTACTGCCTGGTAGATAAAAACAGAAAATGTTTGTTGACTCCTGGAAAAGAAGATGTCGATAGGTTATGCTTAATCCTAGACTTCCACAATGGGAAATCTTTATTTTTCATTTATTGAATATTTCTATCTTAAGCTATTGTTCTGCTGTATTTAACATCCACATAGCTTTGTAATCTGAGGGGTTCTTGGCACACACATCCTTACAGCGTATTAGGAAGTTCCTACTGCAAGATTTGTATTTTAAGATGAACTGTCTGTTTGCCCTGTAAGAAAAGTGATGGATAGCTCTCAACATGAAACCTGTGGCAAAAAAAAGGGAGCGCGGGCTTCTGGTTTCAGACTGTCCTGTAAAGTAGAAACTCTGCCTTGGTCAAAACAAAACTGAGGGGGTGTAGAAAGAAGTGGCTAAAACCTAACAGAAGAAAATAAAAAACTTTTTCCCAAAACTCAAATGCAGAATTTAGCAGAAACATGTGTCAGCCAGTTTTCAGACCATTGCGTTTGCCATTGTGTTGTATAGGATTAAACTGTTGGCCTAAAGCAACTTCATCTGTTCCTGAGTGTGTCCTCTCTGCAGTAGGCCAGGCAGGGTGCTCAGGACCACGCTCATAGGCAGCAATGGCCAGGTGTCTGTCTGTCCCACAGGGCAGCTGGTCAGGTCCAGGGCTTCCTCAGAACTCCAATCAGCCCTTAGCTGGTCTACTTAGAAATGAACCAAACTCCAGGCCCTGCTAGGTCTTTGCATCTCATAATTTGGCCCATGGTTCCTCTTAGGAGCTTGTTAGAAATGTAGAATCTCAGGCCCTGCCCCTCCACCTCAACTTAATGAATCAGAATCTGTTTTTTTAAACAATATCCTTAGGTGACTGCTGTGCATTATTAAAGTTCTTAACTGAGACTTAGGATCCCTAGGATCTGTCAGGGCATGATGAGAAAAATCATGAAAAAGGAAGACTTTGGCATATTCTGGCTCAATATTCAGTGGTTCTCTTGCCCTGTTACTGAGATATCTCTTTTTAATCCTTTCTCCACATCCCAAAATACACATGCACACTTAAACACACATGGCTTATCAATCCCTAACTCTCCTTCTATCCCAAATGGGTATTTGCAGTCAACTTTTGCTTTAAAAAAAAATCCCCTCCACCTCAAAACGAGACAACTCTTTGTATATGCCAAAAATTTGACTGTACAGTACTACAATTTTAGATATTCTGATAAGCTAGGCTAGCAGTAAGGCTACCTTGGCCTCTTCGGCTAGTCTTTAAACTTTAGCAAATGTCCTTAGGCCATATGATAGATTTTCCTTTGAGTATCTGTAGATCTTGCATTCTTTCCTAGAAAGAATAGAGTATTCTTATATCTCCTGAAACAGGAAGCAGACCCCTTTGTACAACCCTCCAGTATGGAGATAACATCTCTAGCTGGGACCACCAAGTCTACACATCATCAAGAAATGTAACAGACCATTGCAGTCCCTTATTAATTAACTGCTCTGAATCCTTTGAAAAATCCTTGGGCCAGGCAGAGACCTTGGAGTTGGCTTTTGGACAAAAATCTGCCTCCTGCCCAGGTGGTCAGTCTCCTGAATAAATCTCACAGATTTTTCCAATCAAAATTCCTCTTTTGAGTATTGGCCTATTGAGCAATGGGCAGCCTGACTTGGGGTTTGGTAGCAGCAAGATAGGATATTTTGGAAAGAACTTAAAAAATATATATATTTATTGTTGAGTCACAGGACTCTGCAGGTCCTGGTACTCAAACAGCTGCCTGATGAGCCACTGATCACCCTATCCTGACCCCTTTCCCTGTCTGAGTTTACTAGAATAAGAATCACTGAACCTTTCAACTTTCTGGGAGATGTGAGGTAGGTGGGGAAGGGAGCATCTCTGAAGACTAACAGCTTGTAGACTTCTAATTCTTCTCTGGGAATAAAGTGGAGCAAAAGCTCCTCTCCTCTCACTAAATCTCCTTTTTTCTCTGCAATATTCTCAAAATTTCTTTACTTTAGATTTTTCTTCTGTATTTTCATCTCAATATCTGTCAACAGTTATGGCTTGATAAAGCAATAACTCTTGCACAGGCATCAAAAGTTTTCCCAGAGTTCATAAGGCACCCAGCAGTACGACCACAAGCAGAAAGCATGTTTGGAAGTAAGTGTTTAAGAACATACAACAAGTAAGGGAGTATGATCCAGTGATGACATGGCTTTATAGAGTCTCAGCTGCATCTTCTAAATCATTCCCAAAGATACATGCTAGAATGTGACCAGATGTAAGCTATAATTTTGGGAAACCGAACTCCTGAAGATTTATTATCTTTAATATTTGATCATAAAGGACAAAAATTCATTTGACAATTTAAAAATAACCATCTGCTCAGAACCTAAAATTATACTAGATCAAGGGCTGTCCTGTAAAATTGGAGTTATGGTATGCTTTGGGTAACAGGATCAGTGCTTTTCCTTATTATCCTAAAATTATTCATTGTTTTCTGATCTTAAAACTTAGCATAGTTCAAGAGAAAGAAAAGACAAGTCACAGACTGGGAGGAAAATATTTGCAAAAGACTCAACTGGTAAAGGACTATTATTTGAAATATACGAAGATCTCTTAAAATTCAACAGTAAGACACTAACCAACCTGATTAACAATAGGGTCAAATAGACACCTCACTAAGAAGATATATTGATGGCAAATAAGCATATGAAAAGATGCTTCACATAGTATGTTATCAGAGAAATCCAACTCAGACAACAATGAGATACCGCTACACACCTATTAGAATGGCCAAAATCCGTAACACTGACAATATGAAATTCTGGTGAGGATGTGAAACAACAGGAATTCTCATTCACTGCTGGCAGGGATGCAAAATGGTAGGGTCACTTTTGAGTGCTTTTTATAAAACTAAAGATACTCTTACCTACGGTCCAGCAATTTTACCCCTTTGAATTCATTCAAAGGAGTTGAAAACTCATACATGGATACATGGATGTTCACAGTAACTTTATTCATTATTGCCCAAACTTGGAAGCAACCAAAATGTTTTTCAGTAGGTGAACAGATATATAAACTGGTATATGCATAAAATGGAATACTATTCAGTACTAAAAAAAAAAAAATAGGCCATCAAGTCATAAGACAACATCTAGGAAGCATAAAGGCATATTACAGAGTGAAAGAAGCCAATCTGAGAAGGCTACATACTATATGATTCCAACTAATAGGACATTCTGAAAAGACAAAACTGTGAAGACTGTAAAAAAATCAGTGGTTGCCAGGGTTTGGAGGTGGGGGTAAATGATGGATAAGTGGAGCATGGAGGATTTTTAGGGCAGTGAAAATTTAGGCTTGTTTTAAACCACTGATGGGTACATGTTACCATACGTTTGTCCAAACCTGTAGAATGTAGAACACCAAGTGTGAATCCTAAGGTTAAATCATGGACTTTGGATGATTATGATGTGTCAGTGTAGGTTCATCAGTCATAACAAATGAATCATTCTGGTGAGTGTAGCTGATAACAAAGGAGGATATGCACGTGTGTGGGAGGGCATATAGGAAATCTCCACACTTTTCTCTGTTGCTGTATCTAAAACTGTCCTCAAAAAATAAAATCTTGAAACCAAGAAAAGCTCAGTTTTAACATCAGAAAAGATTGGAATTTCAAATATGGTTCTGTCTGTGAGGAGAATAAGGTTTTCCTTATGAATTTGAGGTTATTTGGTCTTTAGCTCATGTCCTTAGAGTCTGCCGAAGTTACTGGCAAATCTTTGCGAGAACCAGTTCCTTTATCCTGTTCCAAGACCATAGCCCTAACTGTGTTCATCCTTCTAGAAAGGAAGTGCACTTATTCTTGAGGGAATTAGACAAAATTGAGTATGGATGTTTCAGTGCAAACCCATGACCACTTCTGAATGATTAACTCAAAGTTCACAGGGAGATGAATTTGTGTTTGTACACACACACATACAGAGGCAGCATTATAGGCATGATGCCACTGCCCCAGATTCAGGATGGCACCTGCTTCTGAACAGTGGGGATGGATTTGCATTGAGCCATAGATCCTTCCCATCCAAGGCTCCCGCGACCCAACTGCCTGCATTTGTGAAAGGGTTGGGTAGGACCCAAGATGCAGATAGTGGCCTTGGAACAAAGGGTCACTTTCCCTTATAAACTATCCTGGGTTTTATGAGTACATTACACACTACAGTATCTGAAAATGAGAAGGTGGTAAAAGATGTTAATGGTTCTGTAGAGTTGTAATAATGGCTACCAAAGCTGTTTAAGTATTACTTTACTGTGACATATGCATGTTTGATAGTTGTCATTACAGACCTCTATTTTTTATAGGCAATCTGTGGTTGCTGTATTTGTTGAGACATTTGTTCATATCTTTTGTGTAGTAAAATCTGCATTATTTGGTCAGATTTAGAGTCGTGAATATTCTGGTCAATCAAATATTGTGATAAGTAGAATGATCCTACATATTGATTTTCAAATCATAAAAGTCTTCAATGTGCCAAATTCTGTGCTTCAACCTAGGGGCACTAAAGTCATTAAGATATAGTCCTTATCCTCAAGCAATTTATATCTTATACGTGGTTTATCCATTCCTAAGTATTAAAATTGTAAGTGTTGTATATAATTGAGGGTTTTTAGTGACTCAGAAGGAATTTTAGGATTTTAAGAATCTTTCTTGATCAATATATTAGTGCTAATTTTTATTATAGGGTACTTTAACAGAAAGTTATTAATGAAATTTGAAAAAATTGCTATATTCACTAGAAATTCTTAGAAACAGGAATCACCTACTTTTTATTTGAAGAAATTCTTTTAAGCAGAGTCCCATTATTTTATCAAAATTTTAATAGTATGAAATTTAATAATTCTGAGTTGTGTAAAGAGTTTTCCGAGATTAAAATACCATGGAAATAATGAGCATTCTATTTGTTCTAATTAGAAGTGTTCTGAGCTTATGGCAGTCGTGGTCACCCCTTGTTGACCTTATGAAATAGACAACTCACCCAAGGAAAAAGTGATCTTTTCAGATGAGATATTCCACACTTTATTTCCAGGGGCTGGAGACAGAGCCGTACACCAGATGGTCAGGTTTTGTGATTGGGCTGGTTTATTACCAAACACCCTTGTCAAAACAGACTTCAGCTCCAAAAATCCACTTTTGTCTTTTCTCTTTTCATTAATAATGTATATTTCTGCAAGACAGATTAAAAACAAGATCAATCACCTATGTTTTCTGTATGAGCCATAAAATGATGTCAGGGCATGGCTGGGGGGGGGGTTCAGTTTATGGTAACAGAGAGTCTAAAATGGTCAAACCACAGCTTCTGTACAGTTTATTCCCACAGGCCTGGAGTTAACTTAAATGGCTTTGCTCACGCTCCTACATGGTATTGATCCATGGTCAAGGTACAAAATGTACTGTTTCATAATGTTGCTTTATTTGTGACCATGGGTCTGAGGGGGCTGGGGGCCAGTTGCCCTAGCTCACCAGCATTGTTTATTCATAACAGTGAGATTGATGATTTCCACCTGATCTGGGCTAGAACCTGGGAAGTTTCTGTTGAGTCTGGTTACATAGCAGAGATGTACATAAGGAAAATATAAAACAATCTCATCTTGACTCCCCACTTCTGAGGTGTTCTGTGCCATGCTGGTCATCCCCCCTTTACCAAGGACCCATGTCTGATTTCACTGGCCCTTTTGCTCTACATCTATACATGTGATGCATATCTTTACTTTGATGGTGTTGTTATATTACATCTTTTTCCTGAAATAAGCTGTAGACTTATAACCATTGTCATTTTGGATCCTGTAAGTCTTCTTTAGAAGTAGAAACTGTTTAACTGCCATTGTGAACTCAACCTCCAAATAGCATACATGGCAGCAGGAAATTAATGTAAAGCCATCTGTCACTGTAGGCCAGAACTTTCTGAACTCTTCATAGCTTCTTTACACTACAGGTTCTAAATCCTAGTCTTGAGGTTGTTACTTGCCAAAGAAATAAGTAAATAGTTGTATCCTGGTAGCATTCTCACCACGCTCTCTGGCCTCATGGTTGGGAACATAACTGACACATCAGACCAGGGCTTACTTACAGAAGAACGTATCTATAAAGACCTTTATGAGGCATTTTCAGGATGGCATCCAGTCCTTATTATGGGTGAATTGTTTTCAAAGTGAATAACAAAACCAGTAATGGTCTCAAAATGAATCAAGTGGATCGCTACAATCATTAATCAATATGGACTTCTTATTTTATCAGTTAAAAATAATAATATAGCAAGAGCTATGGGACTTAGGGCTGAAAACATAATGAGATTTGAGGAAAAAAATGACTCAAGAGAAAGAAGAGGGGGTGTTGTCCAGGACAGAGAATGGCTGGGATCATTCTGGCCAATGCTGCCTGTTTGCTACCTCTGAAAAACGTGGCTTTGTACATTCTCACCTGAACTTGTCTCAGTGTGTATGTTTCCACTCCAAGAATTTTTAAGCCTCTTGGTGGAGTTCCTTGTCATAAAGTCCGGTCTTTTATGTTTACTTCTAGTCTTCCTCAGACCACTCCACTTAGGGCCTTACAAGAAAAAGTAGAAAGTATTTCTTTATGGGTTTAAAGCAGTGGTGCTGAGTTATGTGAACTAAATCAAACTATTAATGAGTACACGTTGAATTAAACTTTTTTGCCTTCATATAAAATATCTGCTTTTATTAATAGTTGAATAAAGCACTAGTGTTTATATAGGAGTTAAAGAAGTCAGGTGTGGGGCATCTGGGTGGCTCGGTTGGTTAAACATCCAACTCTTGGTTCTGACTCAGGTCATGATCTCAGGGTCCTGGGATCGAGTGGGGAATCTACTTCCCCTCTTCTCTGCCTTGCCCCGAACCTGCTCATGTACTCTCTCTCTCTCTCTCTCTCTAAAATAAATAAATCTTACAAAATAAAAAGAAGTCACGTGCATTTCTTAATTCTGGGAAATGCTACCTACGCTAGTCCTCTTGGAGGTGCTAGATGAGATATCCAAAAATGGCATCTGGTAGGCAAGATGATATTTGTCTTGGAATGAGAATTGTTCTTCAATGCCAGGATCAACTTGGGCAATGGCAGTTTCTATTCTTTGTTTTCTTTCTTTCTTTGCCAAATCAATTTCCATTGACTGACTTCCTTACCTTTTTTTTCACCTTGAGGAAAGCCTCCTTTAGTAAACCACGTGAGATTTGCTGTGGGAAATACATTCCTCAGGGAGCAGGTAAATGTTCTCTGGGAGAAAAGGCAGACCACAGAAAGGCTTATTTGCAAATTCAGAAGAAATTGGTACCCCTTCCATCCCTGCCAACTCTCACACAAGGCAAGTTGGCAGGAAATGATTTTCTCCACCTTCAACAAGGCTTTGTTTACCTTTCAGAGGTTATGTGAAAATGTGAACTACAATTAGGCTGTCTCTTACATAGACATCATGAATTCACAGGTTAATTTGTGAAGAATCTTGGACTAGACTAATGTTGCAAGTCTGGAGTCCAGGTTCTGGAGAAGGGAAATCACAACTCTATACAGGAAGAATAAAATAATATTAAATATAAGCCCAAGACTAGAAAGATATCCTCAAACAGGTAGAGGACAGAAAAAGAATATTCTGTTAGACTAAAAGCTAAAAGATATCCACATTTTGGTTGTTCCCATTCCCAAAATAATGTAAAGTACTATTAGTAGCAACAACCACAGAAACCATTATTGTAAATATTTCACTTTTGACTTGTAAAGAATTTATGTTAAAAAGTTTTACTCTTGTGGATTCTCTGAATCCAGATTTTATGGAGTGATTCAGATTTCAAGAACTCTCTGCCACCTCCAGACCATGTTCCAAGATTTTAGTTTCAGAATGTGGTTCTTGTCCTGAACTCCTCCCAGCCTCTCTAAAATTGAAAAGCCACAGACTAAACTAGCTCAAACTGAGGTCAAACCTCTTATGAAACATCAAGATTATGGTTTTGCTGATCAAGCCAAGCTATCGCTGGTTGGGAACTTCCAAATGAGTAAGAAAAAAAAAACATGTTAAATTTAAAAAATATGATATTAATACGGACAAAAGTCTCTGTGTACACACCTAAAAGTGCACACCCACATTCCTCTGTTGAGAAGGTAAAGCCACTCACTCACTTAACATGTGGCTGTTACATCCATGAGACAACCAAAGAATTGGTTTCTCCAACACATTATTCTAAGTACACATGGAATATGTGAGCAATAGCACAAATAATTATGTAGTAAGTGGTGAAAAGTATTTGGGCAGTTCTGTAGGAGAGCAGAGAAGAGTGAGCTCTGGGAATGGAACAGAGTTATATTTTGCAGACAGGGAGGAGATGGTCTTGGATTGCACAGTTGGTCTGTGGTGGAAAGTAGTGGATAGATGGAAAGGGCTTGTAGGCCTATTTGTGGGGTGGGACCTTGTCCTGGAAGCAGAGGGAAGCCAGCAGGGGGAAGTCAGAGCATGACAAGATTGAGGAGTCAGGAAAAGTGAATCCAAATCTGGCTGTAAGAATGATCACTCCCTTTTTTTCCACAGACGAAATACTGAAACGCTGACCATTTGTATGTCAGCCCAGATTCAGTTCGCCTAAGTTTGGGCAGAACCTGTTCAAAAGGGCTTTCTGTAAAATCATTTAAGAATTTTAGCTTTTTTGTTTAGAAAGAGGAAAATTAAAAAAAAATTCCACTATTTGTTTACCAACTCTTCATTGCTATTTAGAGTTTTTCCTCCCTTCAACCTTCTTGCTTCACTTGAAATTTATCTTTCTGTCTCTGTTTCCTACTCTGCCATAGAGGACTGGCATAGAAGATAGTGGTTTCTATCTTCTCTTCTATAACTCAAGCATTTGTCTTCCACAGACATCTTCTTTAAATGTTCCTGTCTCGGGACCCCTGGGTGGATCAGTGGTTGAGCATCTACCCTTGGCTCAGGGCGAGGTCCTAGGTCCTCAGATTGAGTCCTGCATTGGGCTCCCCAGGAGGAGCCTGCTTCTTCTTCTGCCTATGTCTCTGCTTCTCTCTCTGTGTCTCTCATGAATAAATGGATGAAAAGTTAAAAAAAAAGATGTTCCTGTCTCCTCTTGGTAGCTTCTCCTTCCTGAATATACATATATAAAAATATAGCATTTATGTAAACATAAAATTTTTGCTTAAACTATGACTATTCTTTTATTTCACTCCAAATGAGAATAGAAGCCAATAGCAATTCAGCTTTTCCAATTCTAGTTACATAATGTAATAACCAGCAACCTTAAATCTGTCTCCTAACTTGTCATATTTCTTTAAACTTGGGAGGCTTCCTTTCACTTATTCTTCCCTTTTCTGCAAGTTCTTTGGCTTTTCCACTGACTGTATTTACAACATCCATAGTTTCCAAACCCCAAATTGAGACTCACGGTCTGACAATTGGACAAAATATTTGAAAGCACAGATGTCGTTGAGGCATGTGGATTCTCTGCTGAAATTTCACCCTTTCCCCCGCTTAAATATTTTTCTTTGCTTAAGAGGCCAGATGATCTAGTTATCTGGAAGCAGAGGGAAGACTTGTAGGTGCTTGACTTATTTATTGTTTTACTCCATGCCCTGTGCCAGGAACATCTTTTTTCAGCGGTGGAGGGGGGCGGAGAGAAAGTCTGCATCTGTGTGTGGGCAGGTGGAGACACACCCACTTGGCAAGGAGGCGGCCCTGAAAGTGGGAGGGAACAGGAACCCCCGGTGCCCTCCTCCTGGGGGCAGGAGTCAGCTAACCACTGCCCACAGCACGCAGGAGCACTCACCCTGCCCCAAAGCCTTCAGAGACCAGTTCAGAGCCTTGCTTGCCTGTAAGTATCCACTTATGGGGTTGGGGGTGGGAGTATTTCCTAACTCTTTGGGGTTGCAAAGTTTGACGAATAAGGCTCTCAATCACTTAAGAAATGACCCCCCCAAAAGGAGAGAGAAATCAGGCTATTTTTTTTTTAATAATGTAATAGACTCATCCATTTATTTCAACGGGATGAATGAGCCAAACACCTGGGGTACGCTGCTGTCGGGAAGGTCTTATCAGCTCTTGGCTTTGCAGGTGACGGTGCCGGGGAAGGTGCAGTGTAAGCTACTTGCTGAGGACGGTCGGGGGACAAGTCTGCGGAGATGTGCTCCACCTCTTTCTCCTCTGTGCCAGCCAGCTCCTCCTGTTGAAAACAGCTAAGCCTGCTGTTCGGGATTCTTAGAACCGCAGCCCCAGAGGGACCTCTCTAGGGGAAAACTGACCCCACACACTGGAGCTTGGCCTGCCCACTGCAGCAGTTCTCAGGAAGTGCAAGTGTCTCCCACAACAGCATCTCTCCGAGCTTGCTTCTCCCTCCTCTGAGGAAGGGGTGAGGCCCCAGCGCTGGGGGTCCCGAGCAGCCTGAGGGTTCAGAGCCTCTGAAACCTGTCTGTGGACACCCCGGAGCACAGAGCCAGTGGAGGCGGCCAGGAGACAATCAAGAGAAAAATCTAAAATTTTCAATATCCAGAAACACACGTGGTGGCACGTTGATGTAGAGAACACCGAAGTCACTGAATAACCGTGTAACTTCTGGACCACCTTGTTCTGTCTTTCTGGTCCAGACAAGGAGGGATCGGTCCGGATCTGGGGCCTGCGGGGAATGTCCGTGGGAGCCTCAGAGGCCATTTCGCGTGGCTCTGACTCACCCTGACTCTCCCGTGAAGCGGAAAGGAGGCAACATCACACCACTCAGGTGTGGCCGGCCTTTGACCATTGTCGTGAATCCCCAGGAGTCACCACAGGCCCTTCCCGATTACTCATTTCACTTTAGCCGTGGTTCAGCTAAGACTCGGCTCAAGGAAAGCCGTAGAAGAGGAGACAGGATGAGGCGGGAAGACGAGGAAGAGGAGGGAACCAGGATGAAGGCAAAGGGAGACCTAGAGATGAAGGAGGAAGAGGTGGTCAGTGAGAAGGGAGAGCTGGTTGGCCCTTTCGTGAGCACCATGCCCACCCCTGTGCCGCACAACAAGGGGACCCGGTTTTCCGAGGTGTGGGAGTATTTCCACCTGGCCCCCGTTCGCGCCGGCCACCACCCCAACCAATATGCCACCTGTCGCCTGTGTGGCAGGCAGGTGAGTCGTGGCCCTGGGGTTAACGTGGGCACCACAGCCTTGTGGAAACATCTGAAGAGCATGCATAGAGAGGAGCTGGAGAAGACTGGCCATGGGCAGGTGGGGCAGCGCAAGGACCCGAGGCCCCAGGGGCCACAGCTCCCCGTGGGTATTGAGGGCGATTGGGCCCGGCTCCTGGAGCAGGTGGGGGCCCTGGCTCTGTGGGCCAGCCAGAGGGAAAAGGAGGTGCTTAGGAGGGAGAGGGCAGTGGAATGGCGGGAGAGGGCAGTGGAAAGGAGAGAGCGAGCCCTGGAGGAGGTAGAGAGGGCCATCCTGGAGATGAAGTGGAAGGTGAGGGCTGAGAAGGAAGCCTGTCAGAGGGAGCAAGAGCAGCCTGCCGTGGCTCATCCCTTCCATTTCGTTTAATCAGTTGGGGAGGTATCTGTTCCGAAAACACAGACTTCAGGCTCACAGCAAAGAGCCACTTTAGCTTAAGTTGAAAGTATTTTGTTTTTAAGGGAAAGCGTGCATAGTATGAGTTACTCTCAGCAGGTGTAAGTTGACCAAACACCTTTCTACAGGTTTCCTGAAGCTGTCCTGGTCAAAACTTCAAAATGTATTGACTGAAGATAAATGTTGTTTTGCCACCATGGGTCTGCGAGTTTGGGTGCAGAATGTACCATCTTGTCAGTGTTGATGAGTGAAAATAACGGGATTTATGCTCAGCACTTGGTTTGGGTGGAGGTGACGGTTCTGAGAGTTGAGGCTGGTGGGGTAGCTGGAATGTGCCTACGTGACCAGCTCACTCTAACAGGTGACACCAGGAGCAGAGCCTAGGCTTCCTGGGCCCCTGCGTTTGCACACATCCTGGTGGTGAGTTGAGAACTGGGTAGAGAGCTTGTTCTGTGGGGCCCCGCTGTGGAAGGACACCGAAGCTTGGGCCTGAGATCTTGGGACCCATCTTTCTCTTGTGCCACCTGCTCATATTAAAGCTGTGCCACCAGCAGAACCTGTCTGAATCCTGTAAATCTTTTCAACAACTTAACATATATGTAAATAGTGTGTAATCAGCACAGAGAGAATTAAAGACTTTACAACTCACTCCAATGAAATGTTAAGAACAGAGGATATAGAAACTTATTTGTAAATATTTAAAATATAATCCAACATCATATTAAGATCTGTTAAAGAGGGAGTTCATGAGGAAGAGATGAGAGAAACTCAGAAAGGAAAAGAGAGATGTAGGGAGGTGGGTGAGGAAGGAGAAACAAAGAACAGAGGCAGAAAACTAAAAAAGAAAGAAAAAGGGATAGAGAAGTGTGGCCACAGAAGAGACAGATTTCCTCCCCATCCCCCCAAAAATCACCATGCAAAGATGAGAGACCATGACTATCTAGGAGACTGAAGGACATTTTCCTAGGTCCTGAGGTCCATTTTAACACTTAAGTTGCTTTTGTTTTTGTTCCCACAGACCACTCATTCATTTGAGCAGTAGGTTTTGGATTTTATCCCTGTCTTTGAGATGTTGGCTGCATGCCCATTGTTCCCTGATTTTTTTTTAATGTTCATTTTTACAATACTCAGAGATGCTTTGAAAAAAGGGAACCTAATAGTCTAAAGGGAGAGGACAATTCTGTGGGCTGCTGAGGATATGCCTAATTTGTTCACTCAGGAGTAGAATAAAACCAACCAGCAAGGACTGTGGCCTTTGTGCTAGGGTGCGCTTTTATTTTGAATGATTCTTCTAGAATCTATTGTTTGTTTTCACTGGATTGGGGGTGGGATGAGCGGTAGTGGGAGCTGGCAGGGAGACAAGAGCTAATAAACAAACACAGTCTCTCATTAATTTGTAAATAGGCCCAAGCCCTTTATGGGTATCAACCTTCCAGAAAGTGGACAAGATCCTGGTATGTATAATAATGGCTCCTTGCCTCACTCCATCCTTAGCTGTATATGGCTCCCTTTTTAGTGCTTGTTCTAACAGCCAGATCTGTCTTCCCTGTGAGCTGTCTGTGGAACAAGCACAAGTCTAAACACAAGCTTGTGAAAAACCCAGACTGTAGTACAGGCATATAATTTCCCCTTTTTCCAGAAACCTGCCTGATATTAAAAATTTCACCTCCCATATGGTTTCCCAAAGGGGTATGGTGCCATTTTTAGGGCCCTCTCCAGCTAGGGTGAAAGCTCATAGACTCACCACTGCAAATGATGATGACCACTGGGAGTCCCATGGCTGGACCTTGGAAATCAGATCCTTATTGGGTCATAAGAAGAAAGAAAGAAAAGAAAAAAAGAAAAGAAAAGAGAAAAGATAAGAAATCAAGAAAGAAAGGAATGAGGAAGGAAGGAGGGGGAGAAAGGGAGTGAAACGAAGGAATGGTAGAAAGTTGAAAGGAGGGATGGATGGAAGGAGAAGAAAAGCAGCTCTAATACCTAATCTTAAACACACACATATACATTTGAAATGGAGTTTAAGAAGGACAAAGAGTCCACAACGTTTCAGGCTTTGCAAAATCACAATTAAATAAACAGCAACAGTTAAAATCGCCAAACAGCCACCAGAGCCATGCAGCTGAATGGTAATGTGTGCTTTTAGATTACAGTGTCTGCTTCACATCTCTTTTATGACTTTAGCTTCTCTTCATTTTCAGGCATTTTTTAATTTCTTTTTTTTTAAGATTTTATTTTTATTTATTCATGAGAGACATGAATAGAGAGAGAGAGGCAGAGACACAGGCAGAGGGAGAAGCAGGCTCCATGCAAGGAGCTGGACGTTGGGACTCGATCCCGGGTTTCCAGGATCACGCCCTGGGCTGAAGGCGGCGCTAAAATACCCTTTCAGGGATTTTTAAAAATATTTTATTTATTCACTTGACAGAGAGAGAAAGCACATAAGAAGGAGGAGCAGCAGGCAGAGGGAGAGGGAGAAGTAGGCTCCCTGTTCTGTGGGGCTCAATACCGTGACCCCGGATCCTGACCTGAGCTGAAGGCAGATGCTGAACCGACTGAGCCACCCAGGTGTCCTCAGGCATTTTTTAAAAAAGATTTATTTATTTATTTGAGAGAGAGAGAGAGAGAGAGATCATATGAACAGGGGGAGGGGCAGAGGGAGAGAAGCAGATTCAGCTGAGCCTGGAGCCTGACACAGGGCTTGATCCCAGGATTCTGAGATCATGACTGGAGCCAAAAATCAAGAGTCTGACACTTAACAAACTGAGCCAACCAGGCACCCCCTTCTCAGATATTTTAACCCCAAATATTTTTATTTCCTGTTTCATGCTAGGTAGTTATCTTTATATATTTTTTTCACCTAACTTTTGTCAAACATAATAAAGGTAGAGAGTAACGAGCATGAGACCCACAGAGATGATGGAGTTAAAGCACAAAGCAAAGCACAGGCATCAAATAAAGACATATGTGGCTCCTGGAAAGACCAAACTGTTGAGTAAACCCTGGAGTTTTCATGCATCTCTCTTGTGCCTTCTTTTGCTGCATCATCAGGGTGGGCATGCAGGGCCAGGGGCTGTGGGCTGACAGCTCTTTGGGCCAGCATCTTTTGTTCAAATACAAAGTCTGCTATGTGAAGGGGCCCGGTGGTTTCAGTTAAAGACTGTCTTTCCATGTCAGCTGTGGGGGTGACGCTGTGAGCCATGCTGGAGCCCTGGTGAAACCTGGCCCTGGAACTCACAAGAATATGACACCCACAGCTGTGACACTCTCCTTGGACAGCCCTGGCATGTCTAAGCCAAAGAAGCATCATTGTTAGAAAGTGTGGAGGCTTTTCTATTTTTTCATGAAAACCCAATGAGGCATAAACTTTATCATTTTAGTAATGCTGGAAAACATAACTGACCGAATCCCTATTACTTTAACACCAAGGGCTGCTGGTGTAGTGAATACGTAACACATAGTAGGCAGCCAATATGAGCATGTTGAATTAGTTAATTTTTTTTTTTTTATGATAGTCACACAGAGAGAAAGAGAGAGGCAGAGACACAGGCAGAGGGAGAAGCAGGCTCCATGCACCGGGAGCCTGACGTGGGATTCAATCCCAGGTCTCCAGGATCGCGCCCTGGGCCAAAGGCAGGTGCCAAACCACTGTGCCACCCAGGGATCCCAATTAGTTAATTTTTAAGGAATAAAAATGGGGTTACAAATTACCATTCATTAACTAACACTTATGGTTGCCAGATGGTAGATACTTTGCGTATGTTCTCTCATTTGATCTTTATATCACACTTGGGAGGTTGGGATCATTCTCCCGGGTCACTGATGAGGAAGCTAAGGAATCGAGGTCCCAGGGGCCAGAGTTAATAAGTGATGGAGGAGAATACAGACCCAGGGCAACTGGATTCCACAACCCATGCTCTGTTTCTTCACTATCCCACCCTGTCTCCTAAAAATCAACCACACAGGAGACTTATGAATATTTATTCAGATGAAAGGATGGTTAAAAGAGAATAGGTGAATGATTAATAGTGGGGAGGAAAGAAATATTCCCGAGACATCTATAATGTGCAATGTACTCCATTAATGTGCATAAATTTAGTTCACCTAAGAATCCTGTGAAATATTAATCCTGATAGCAGTTTTAGATGACTTAGCTGAGACTCATGGAGGTTAACTACTGGGTGAAGATATGGAGCCAGGAAGTGGTCAAATTAGGATTTGACGTTAGTTCTCTCTGCCCTTGAACCTTGGGCCCCTCTCATTACACCACCCTGCCTGGAACCAGGCATGCTAAATTCTCATCCCTGCTCTGCCCTTTATTAGTGACTCAGTCAGTTGTGTAGACTCTCTGGGCCCCAATTTCTCATCTGTAAAATGGCTGATGCCCTGCCTTTTTCAGAGGTTCACTGACATCACTGGATAAAAGCATGTGAAAGGACTTTGAAGAGTTAAGAAGCTATTAAAAATACAATAGAGACTCTAAGAATATTAAAGAAAGGAATTACTAATGTTTGGCAAAATCTTAAAAGATCCACAGGCAAGCTGTATCCTGTCGCTGGTTATGTAGAGTCAGTGAGAGATTATTCACTAATTCCCTAGGAAGGAAGGTTCTCTGACTTTGCCTAGTCAGAACCTAGGTAAGCATGTGTACAGAAGAGGAAATCTGATAGTATGTAAGAGAAAGTCCTTTTTTCTTTTTCATAGGAATTCTTGGATCCAATCTTAAGGTTCTATATCTGGATGGAATTTTTATTACCTGTAAACACTGGCACAAAGAACCTTCAAGAAATCCTTATAAGAAACAAAAATATCCATCAAACACTGTGCCATTAGATTGTTTTATTTAAAACTATTGAAATGAAGTCCACTAGTTTAATTGGAATTAATTGTGGAAGAACCAAAAATTTTAAGACTTTTTTTTATATACTCAGGACTACAACAGCAATCATCTAAGAGACGAATACATAAAATCAACAGAAGACACAAGTATATGCTCATCTGAAGCCATCCCACAGTGTTTGAGCTATGGTCTGTATGCAGCTGTCAAATTAAATGACTGACACTCAACAGGATCAGAAATCATAACTTATTTAGGGTTCTTAGGACTAGAAGAAACTAGAAGATGAGTGTAATTTTCTCTCATCCCATGTAGCAAGAAGTGTTTGAGAATTCATGGGAATATTTATTTTATAACTTGGGATTTTGAAAAGCTTGAATTAAGTCAAAGGGTCCCAAGACAGCTGATTAACACTAATAGTAATAACAATATAACGAGTATAATGTTTATTGAGAATTTAATATATGCCCTATTTATACTAAGAACTTTCTATACATGATTTCATTTAATTCTTAAGAACAACATGCAGATACCCTTCTTCTCATCTTCATATATAGAGAAAAACTGATGACAAAGATGTTGACATAATTTGCCTAATGTCACAGCCAGCAAGAACTGGCAAGTGAGCCCAGATCCCAGTGACTTGAGGCTGGGAACTACCTACAAGAAACTGAAGTCAGACGGCCCTACTCTACTCTCCTATTTCACCTGTCTTTTCTTCTACTGCCTGAGAAATAGCCAGGGTTCTGAAGGAATTACAGAAAAGCATCTTTCCTCTTGTTACTTCCAAATAAAAACTATAGGAAGGCTGGTACAGGAAATGGATTAGAGCAAATTAAATGCCAGCTGAGCAAATGCCTTATTCTTACACCAGGATTCACACTGATTTCTGTCCAAGTATTTCCTTTCTATCCTCTCTAATTTTTATTAAGGGGAAGTTTAAACAACTGAGGCTATTTTTCCAGAAAACTTAAGGACTAAGGATTAGAGATCACATGTTCTAAGAGCCCGAAGTCAGAAACTAAGGATGCCCATTCGGTTTCTAGGATTAACTCAGCTTCCCTTCTTCGGCACCAGAAATTAATTGGCTGAGGGCCAAGGAGTAAGGTCCTTTGAGAAAACATTCAGGACAATGATGCAACCCAACATCCCTTGGTAATCTATAATACCATAGATTTTCAAAGGCTTTAATGTGACTCACCTCTCCCAAGACATCCGTAGAGTTATTTTCCACGATCATGGAGATTTCTGGCTTAGCTTAAAGGCAAATAAAACATAGTTAGTGGCATTGACAGTCACCTGACCTGGCCACTAGTGTGTGTGTGTGTGTGTGTGTGTGTGTGTGTGTGTGCGCGCGCACGCACGTGCGCATGCATGAGTTCATACACATAAGATTCATCATTCATCAAATATTTATTAAATACCCACTGTGCGCCCAGCAGTATGCTAGATGCTGAGGAAAAGTCGACAGATCAACTTCACTGACCTTAAGAAATTTACATTTTCATGGAAAATACAGATCTCAGAAAACACCAGAGAATATTTCAGTGATTTTGATGTCCTGCTAGATCTTAAGTGCCTTGAAGGTCAGGCTGCTTCATTCATCTCTCTATCTCTAGCACTTAGCAGTGCCCAGCACAAAACAGACGTCGAGTACATTATGTTTAACTGAAGGGGCTTCAAGTCAGTTCTTGACGGCAGACAGAGCTGTCTATGAACCAGGGGAGGAACAGTAAGCCTGTCACAGGTGCTGTCAATGTCTGCTATACTCACTTGGCACTAACTTCTACATGTTGAAGGCCTCTCGTTGGGCACACCTATGACTACCTCCTAAGGACTTATGGGAGCACACTTAGTCCACAAGTAGGGCAAACTGGAAGTCTAGAGAGCTAATGGTGATAACAGATGGGGCGTTGGTGGATAATACCCCAACTGCCTTGCCTTTATTTGGGAGAACTCTGATGTGTGTTCTTTCAGAGTTCCCCAGTGGGAATGAGCTCTCAGCCCACGCTGCAAACTGGCACGCATGATCATATACATTTCATTATCTTCCTTCCCTTCCTCAGCTTTTCCACCCCTCTTCTGATTTCCCTTGATAAATACTTCTCAAAGAAATTAACTTTTTTTTTTTTTTCAAAGAAATTAACTTAAGTCAAATTCTGGTCTCAATGTTTTCTTCCAGGAGAACCCAAACCAAAATACACCCTAAAACACTAACAGGAGGAAGGGTATTCTGACCTCATACTAGCAACAGATACCACTGGAATGAAAGACGTGAAAGAAAGAACAGTTACTAAAAGCTGTAAAGGTACTAGAAAGACATTCCTTTTGAGGCTCAGAGCAATCAGGTTTGGGGCGTAAGAGGAGGCAGGAGCAAACCTGTGATGGCAGGCTCCCTGCTAAGGAAAGTAAAGTCAAAGGAGACTAGTGAGAGAGAGGCACGAAGTAGCAAGCAAGCTGTGGAAACTTCTGGTCTCTGGACTGTTAGAAAATGGAGGCATTATTAGGAAGAAGAAATAAGCTGGATTTAGGGCATCCAAGCTGGAGTGGGTCTGTGCTACACTTGGGTATTTATTTCAAGGTTTTCAAGTTTTTATTTTTGGCTTGTTCTATTTGAGGGATCACTGAGGGATGCTGAGTGGGTTCTGTGTAAGGTCTGTATTTTACTTCCATGCCAGGGCCACTATCGTATACACTTGGTGGCATATGCAAATAGTCTAAGGACTGGATGAGAGCGGCCAAGCACAGCCTGGCTGTCCCATTCGCTAAAGGGGAGAGCCAGAAGGCAGGGAAAATCTAATGAACAAGCAGACAGACTCTCACATTTTTGAGCATCCACTGAAAGGAGATCAAAGAAGAAACAGAGACGTAGAAACAGAGCCTACGTAGACACAAAAGGGCCATAAGAGCAAGATGTGAAAGACTGAAAAGCATTCAAGACCAAGATGGAAGTATCTACTGCCGTGAGGTATGGGGCATGGTTTAAGGGTTGACAATGCAGTTAGATCAAGTTGTGGTGCAAAAACCCTTGGTCAAATGGGACATAGTTCGCCTTAGAATCGACATTTCTTTTCACATCCTGGATGGCTGCCTTCATTGATTTGTTAAAAGTCAGGCCTGATGAGTCAGTTCCATGTTGGGTTGAAGACAGTCACGCCCCAGTAAGTGAGTGGACGGTGATATCCATGAGAGATCAACAGTCTTTCCCACTTCTTCACAGGGCACTGGTCAGGCTCCATAGGCAAACCTGATCATCAGGCATGACTGATTATCTCTTAGCCCATCCCCAGAGATGGCAGGGGGGGGGGGGGAAGAGGGCAAGCTGGAGAGAGATGTAGGAAGAGCTATAAGCAAGAGCCTTAAACTCCAGAAATTGTGACTGTAGCTGCTTCCATCTTTAGGCCCCACAGACTTTGTGTTTCCCTTAAAATACTTAATTCTCTGATCTTTAAAAATAATGCAATAAGATTCTAAGTAAAAACAAAGATTATTCACCTGTCCAGTCATTTAGAGAACTGAGGGAAAAATCTAGAAGCTCATGCCCTTAGATTTTGTGAAGTTATTTTGTTTACCTCATTTGCGAAAACAATTAGTTGCTCATCCACATCACTGTTTTCTCTTTTTGCCTTCACTTAAAAACGACTTTTAAAAAAATACAGTTCATGGTGACAAAGATTTAAAAAAAATCCAAAGCCAGGGGTTTGGATTTATTAATATTGCCATGCATCACTGAGCAAAGTAGGATTTTCACATTTCCCTCAAATTTACTCCCTGCAGAGTCTGTGCAATTTGCATGAGGCCACAGTGGATATGTCAGCTCCGCTCCACACTTCTGTGAATGCAGGGACAGAGGGCCATCCCTGCAGGCTCCTTTGAGGAGGAGCTGGCCCTGCTGGGGGTGGAGAGACCCCTGCAGTTTCTTTGGAGCTGTGTTTATCATTTTCGTTTCCTCATAGTCCCAGTTCCGCCTTCCTCCAGCAAGCAACCGAGACAATTAGACAACCAAGTAATTAGATTTTGGCAGTTATAATTAAAGAGATTTCCAGTATTCTCAGGAAACATTAGAGTTGTAAATAAGGAGCGGTCACCAGAAAACTGGCCAATCTATGGCTTTCTGTGTGATTTTATTGTATTAACTCAATCATTAGTCTTTAACTTCCTATCCTCATCCTCACCCCTACCATGAATGACAGTACCAAGGGAAACAGAGCTCTAGAATAGCTACCCTGGGGGGCTACTCTCCAGTTAAGAGGGCACTTTCTCTCCAGGGTGGAGCCAGGCAGGGGAAATGGACAGGAAGATGGCAGGGAAGTCCAGAGAACAAAAACTCTTACCAAAAACCTTGACTGTGATGGAATTCCTCAAGATTTTGCCAGGTCTGACCATAATGTGGCAGGAGAACTTCCGGTCATCATCACGGATTTGGACTGGAGAGAGGCAGAGTGTATAGTCTATACCTAGCTTGACTCTGTCTTTAAATAATGTGGAATTGCTGATGGCGTGACCTTGGGTGATACGTGTTTGCTGAATTCCATTGCCCTCCTGCTGAAGGAAACAGTTACCAGTTACTGAGCACTCAATCATGCCAGCTCTGGGCTAGATGTTCCACATGCATTAATTCATTTATATCATGGGAAAAAAGAGATGATGAATGAAGAATCAATATTTAGTATGTTACTAGAGACTCGAGATCTTTACCATTGACTTTCAGTTGACAACTAGAGTCATCCCCTCCTCACATGAATAGAAACTTGATGCTCTTCTGACTAAACTTCTCCTTCCTAACTTTCCATAAGCTGCGTATCAGGGGGTGGGATTTGGAAGGCAGTTTCATTAGCACTGGAGGCTAATGAAAGATACTAATTCTCATTTTAAGTGCAAGAATCTTGATGCTGGGCAGCCTGGGTGGCTCAGAGGTTTAGCACTGCCTTTAGCCAAGGGTGTGATCCTGGAGACCTGGGATCAAGTCCTACGTCGGGCTCCCTGCATGGAACCTGCCTCCCCCGTTGCCCTTGTCTCTGCCTCTCTCTCTCTCTCTCTCTCTCTCTCTCTCTCTCTCTCTCTCCATGTCTCTCATGAATAAATAAATAAAATCTTAAAAAAAAATCTTGATGCTAAGATGTACTGTATCAGCTTTGTTTTAAATCTTCACCTCAACTGGATGATTACAGTTGTCCTCCATCCCACCTTCCCTTTAGAAAAGGTCTCATTTTAGCTCTCCTTGGGGTCAGGACTAGGATGAGTGAAGAGGCTCCTAGGGCATAACATTTCAGGAGGCACTCACTCTCAGGGGCTTGGAAGTAGAGGGTGGGCACCTGAAAGTGACTCCTTAAATTTTGTGCGCTAGGCACCTTCTACTCATGGTCCTTACCCCTCTGGCTTTATTTCTGTATTACCTTCAAAGAGGACACCTAAAGGGTAGACTGCAAACGTTAATCTGAGTTCCACAAATCAGAGTTTATTTGAAGTACTACTTATTTGAAGTAGTTGGTTCTTCTATTCTATATCCTTTCTTGGGTGTGTGAAGTAAAGCTCCTATTGTTCATTCTTGCCATACCCAGAATTTCCAGGGACAAGATCACTATGCAGGTCAGTGTCAGTAAATGTACTAAGGGGCAGTGAGGAGGGGACTCTTCAGGGGCACAAGGGCAGAGGATGGGTTATGCCCTCATTCTTCTTTAGTATAACTCAATATTCTCAATTGAGTTGCTTTGAAAACATTCTGATGCACAAAGTCTCTCCTCTGGAGATTCTACTTCAGTTGTTCTGGGATGAGACTCAGGCTGGGGCATTTTTTTTAAAAGGTCCTCAAAGGCTCCAGGTTTGAGAACTACTGTCTAACTCTGAACAACAGATGAATCATGATGGGCAGAAATCAAGGGGAAATGAAGGGAACTAAGATGAAGAATGTTGAACAGCAACGCATTTGAAGGGGGAAGAAGTCACAAAATATTGAAAACAGAACTCTGTCCATTGAAATCTCTGGCTTAAGTCTGTTAAAAAGAAACAGATAGATTCAGAGTAGTAGAAATGGAAGGTAAGAGAGAATTCAAGAATGAGCTAGGAGCAGAAATAGTAGAAACACAAAGGCAAACCTCTTAAATAGTTCAGACAGGCATTTCCAGAATATTTAGTAGAAACTCTTCTGTAAGACATGATTCTTTAGGTGCATATGACTAGGAGTGATAATTAGCCTTACATTACAGATACATAGACAGTAAGGCTTGCAAAGAATGATACCCTGCTCAAGATTTCCTCCTGAAACAATGTACATACCTTTATCCCCCATGAAGCAGGACCTAGGGATCTGTGCTGCTATCTTCCTAATGAAGAAGCACACAGAAAACTAAAGGGAGAGAGCTCGTATCCTGGAGACAGAGGTCTTGAAAGGAGCCCTTAGTATTTATTGGGTGGTGACAGCAGAGAAGGTAGAAGGTAGTTCACTCAATGGCTGCTGATCTGGAGGCCAATAATTAAGGAAGCAGGCTCCCCCTGCAGGTCTGCACAACTGACGAACTTACACAGCTCCGGCTTCACACACAGGCTCTGTTTTTGCGAAGATCTTAGAGTTCAAAATGCTTTTTGGTCACTTAGTAAATGATTCCCAACTTGGAACATTTCCATCTGTTACTTTGTAGTGGGTAGAAAGGCAGTCAGAGCCTGAGGTTGGAGACTAGGGAGACAAAAGCTGCCTTTCCTTTGTTGTGCAGCTTCCTGTGACTGGCCAGGGTAGTTTCATTGATGGAGGAGTTATAAAGGGGGCCAAGGCAAGAACCTATACATGAATGGCCCCCTTCACAGAGCAAATGAGAGAAGAGGTGGGGAAAGAATGAGCCCAGGCAAACAATGAAATATCTAGAATTGGCAGAGGGGAAAATAATACTAATACTATGCTATAACCACTACTGAAATTTTATATTCTTATTAATCATAGCTTAAATTTATTTAGCACCTACTATGTTTTAGACATTGTGCAAAGTTTTTTCGAGTCTTACTTATTCCTTATGAAAGTCCCCAGTATACTAAGGCTAACTAACTTGTGCAAAGGTCAAGCAAAGCAAGAACGTACTTATGTCACAGAATCAAAAGTGAAAGGGAATAGAAGGGAAGGGAGAAGAAATGGGTAGGAAATATCAGAAGGGGAGACAGAACATAAAGACTCCTAACTCTGGGAAATGAACTAGGGGCGGTGGAAGGGGAGGAGAACAGGGGGTGGGGGTGAATGGGTGACGGGCACTGAGGGGGGCACTTGACAGAATGAGCATTGGGTGTTATTCTATATGTTGGCAAATTGAACACCAATAAAAAATAAATTTATTATTAAAAAATTATTTCTTACAGATTAATACCCTTAAGGATGTATTAAATAAAACACTCTCTACAATTTTATGACCTGAGAAAAATTACCAGATTGTATATTCTAGCTACTGTTATCTCTCAAAGATAAAATGTCTTGAAAGAATCTGAAGAAAATAAATTCCTGGCAAAAAGCTGTTGATATAGAAAAAGCTGTAATTCCCTAAATGGTATCAACAATAAGTTTGAGACAAGTTGATTGGGGGGAAGAAAAAAGTATTGACTAGACCTCCAGAGCATATACTTGGATTTCCCATTATGAAATGCCAAATAGTTGGGGTGTCAATAAATAAATAAACAATCTAATTTAAAAAAATAAATAAAATTTAAAAAATAAAAAAATAAAAAATATATTAATAATAATAATAATAATAATAATAAAGCACAAATGCCCAGGTCCAGGGACACTTAAGTCCCAGAGACAACATGTACTAATAAAAACCAAAACCATCACAAAACAATAAAAAGAATTTTCTTTTGATGATCTGAAATGAAAAATTTAAAAGAAATTCCAGGAAGCCAGAGGCCATTATACAAATTGCAGATTATAGAGGTGTGGGCCATTTGTTTATTGAAAGAGCTCTTTTGTGATATATTGATCCAGTTTTTGGTGGTAGGGTTCAGAGAGTATAACTCAATTCCTACCTGATAATAATGATTTTAGGCAACCTGGTCTGCTGGAAACAGATTGGTAAGAGGTATTGTACAGAGTCTTTATTTCTTACCAGTTTGTGTGTTTTTCTTGTTCTTCAAAGAAAAAAAAATTGATCACTTGAAAAAATAGTAATAAATATTTCTAAAACTTGTTGGGATTCTCAGTTGGAGCACCCATATGATTGAAAGAGGAATGCAGACTGAACTAGCTGACATGGTACACCTATGCTTGTCCTGACACTCAATACATACTCAAGTAACACAAATGCACTGTCCTCCAGCCTCACTGATGATCAGTCTTTATTTCCTAAGAATTCACCATCTGCAAGGCTAACTTAAAGAATTATGGAGAGTCATAAAATCGATCTTTTAAAGATTAACTTTTAATATGTATGGTGTACAGGTACTAGGCTAAGCTATCTAGTTTGTATTACCTTATTTATCCTTCATGATACCACCATGGGGTCAGGCTATAATCATTCCCTTTTACAGATGAGGGAACTAAAACTTAGGTAACACAGCCAAAGTCACACTGAATTCTGAGACAAAAGGAAAAACTTGTGCACCTATATGCACTTCTTATTCTCCCATATTTTGACCAAGCGGAAAAATTAATGAAAAATCTATAATTAAAAATCTATAATCTATAATTAAAAATCTAAATCTATCATTAAAAAGAATTTTTTATGACTATGTAAAGTTGTGCTCATGGGGGACATAATATCATGAAGTCCCAGAAACCACAAGCTAATTAGAAATTACTTCTCCTTGAACAGCATACCAGGGTCTCAAGACAGACAAACAACAGCCTGCCTTTATTTAAAATTTTGATATTTGGTTTATAGCACATCTCCCCTAAATTTTGGTTTTAAAAATATTTAATTAAAATATATATCTTAATCACTGATTTTGGGGCAGTCCCTTAAATTTTGCACCGAAGGAGAGGGCCTTGCTCACTTAACCTTAATTCCAGCTCCCAGGTCACACAGTTAGTAAATGGTAGAGCCAGTATTTGAAAACAACAATTTCCTCCTAAAAGTCATGCTGTTAATGATTTTGCTATATTCAGCCTCATAACAGGAGTAGAACAAACAGTCCTTGCCTTTTCTGCTTATAGTCTATTTGAGGAGAAAAATAAATTCACAAGAAAAACAAAAAAATCAGGACCCATAGAAGAGAAATAAGTGAGTAATGAAATTTTGGGCAGCAGTTGGATAAAATAATCAGCTAATGCGGGTTTGGCAGGGTCATACTGAATCATGAAAAACTCTTCCTATATGTCCCTTAATGACCTTAATGACAAAGCTTAAAATAATTTGTGAAGGCTGTTTTTGTACTAGAACCAGAATTTCCAATGAAGAAAGGAGAGCTTGGTACCTTTTGATTTAGTGATGTTATCTTATCTCCAGGCTGGCCTGAGCCATGTCAGACCTGGCTGTGTTGACCACAGTATGTGGCAGGCATTGAGCGTATAGAGCTCATTCAATAAATTTTGTTAATTATACCAACTGCTACTTCTTTTTTTTTTTAATTTTTATTTATTTATGATAGTCACAGAGAGCTAGAGAGAGAGAGAGGCAGAGACACAGGCAGAGGGAGAAGCAGGCTCCATGCACCGGGAGCCCGACGTGGGATTCGATCCCGGGTCTCCAGGATCGCACCCTGGGCCAAAGGCAGGCGCCAAACCGCTGCGCCACCCAGGGATCCCCCCAACTGCTACTTCTTTATCTCCAAACTGCTTCCTCTCTTCACATTTCTTCCATATATTTTCCATCCAGTGAGTGCTGTGAAAGCAGGCTGCTTGCAAAGCTCGCCACGTCTACTTTGTAGAGCACCGGAACAATATTTTTCCAATCATCACAATTTGTTGTCACTCTTTGTGGGTTGGCTACCACTTTATTTCTGATTACAATGAAGGCAATTAGGGACAACTGCCATCGTGTAGAGGGTGAGTTTTGTTTCTCGAATAGTTAGGCTTCCCACAGGCATGGGAAACCAACATTGTTCATAATGCCAGTTCACTTTTTACTTAAATATAAAACATTACAAATGTTAAAGAAGAATATATGGAAAAGATATATTTAAAGAGAGAATTGTAAAGAAATATAAGCATCTGCGTTTTAGTTATGTACCTTATCACAAATATTGAACTGTTTGAATCTGATACAGTCTTCTCCTTTTTTTTCATGGTTTTAAAGGAAAAAAAATCATGGGTTTCTCTTTATCCACCAACTTTAGAAACAAACGTTCCCTCGATACCTCTCTCCACCTCCACTACCCACTTGTACTCATGGGTCATAGGGTCTTGGTATAGTACATGTCTGATGTTTGCTGGCCAACTGTTCTTTAATCATCCAGCTCAAATATAACCTAAGAAGCTTTTCCAGGTCCATTTACACAGAATCAAACTATTTTCCCTCTCGGCTGCCATTTTTTTATGTTTTTATTAAAGCTGTATTTCATGGCAGGAAATGTATTCGATATGGTTGTGTATCCCTGCAGGACCTAACACTCAAAACAGATTCATATATGTTTGTTGGACTGAATTGAAATTTATGCTGTAGAAAATCAGGGTGATACCTTGGAATGGAAACAGAATATTAGGCTTGTATTTAGAAGCTCCCAGAATAAGCCCATAGAATTTCCCAGATGACTATATATTTGTGCCCCAGGACATTAATTGGAAAAACTATTACCTGTCCTTTATCTACCAACTGCACACCATCTAAACATAAAGCTCCTATGACTTCTTATTCATCATCCCATCATATACATAAGCTCTCAGTGTCCCCTGAAGGATTAACTCTTTATGTTTATTTAATTATCTCTCATGCTAGATGAGTGTTGGATATGTGGTTTGCATCTGATGCCTTCCTACTTCAGTATAGTCACCATCCTGACATGTAACTTCCTCAAATGCAAAAAAAAAAAAAAATGAGCACATTTATTTATTTATTTAAGATTTTATTTATTCATTCTTGAGAGACACAGAGGGAGAGAGGCAGAGACACAGGCCGAGGGAGAAGCAGGCTCCACTCCAAGCAGGGAGCCTGATGTGGGACTCGATCCCCAGCCTCCAGGATCACACCCTGGGCTGAAGGCTGTGCTAAACCGCTGAGCCACCCGGGCTACCCCCATGAGCACATTAACAAAGCCTTTACATGGGATCCCATATACAAGGCAAATACTTTTTTATGATAACTGAGGATCCTAATGATAACCTTTTCCTAATTTCCTTACCAGAATTAGAGTTCACAAAATCCCACATACAAGAAGACATGACTTTTGTTTTTCAGTGACCTAGATTAAAATTATTTTGGTTTAGAAAACTGTTTCCAGGGCTCAATGAGGCACTTGAAGTCGGGGGGCGGGGGGAGCACGGGGCAGCTGCCTGGCAGGCTCCTATACTCAGCTCATCTTCACCACCTCCACTCTTTAACCTTTTTCTAAAAGGCATATTGAATTATGTTTTTAAGAACAACTGGCTTACTGTGATTATTATTGCGAGTTTAACAAGAGATCAAAGAATGAAAATATGGATTGGGGGGTATCTGTGTCCTCTGAAGATCTGCGACAGTCATGACTTGAAGAGCTGCAGTTGATTCCCTACTATGAGCACATTAGATGGTTTCTTATCAGACCTGCTGAATCCCACAGCTGCCAACAGTGCGGAGCACAGATGTAAAATTGGAAGAGCAAATAGATTTTGACATTTAAAAAGGGAATGAGCAGTAGGAATTTACTCAGCACATTTGGCAATACAACGTTCCCTTTGAAGAGACGTTGCTTTCAAAATGATTCCTCAAGTTATCTGTATCATGGTGCATTCTTCAAAGTGACAGCATGGCTGGAAGTTCTGGAAGTTTAGGACTGCCTCACTGTGTGACCTTAGGTGCACTCTCTCTGTCCCTCATTTATCCTAAATGCTCGGGCAGGATCCACAGATAACATCTGCATAGCCTTCTCTGTTTCTTTGAAGACAACTACAACATAGAAGGTGCCTTATCAGTTATCTAGTTGTTGATACTTAATGAGATGCTCAATAACCAACCAGCATGAATTTAGTGACCATCAGTTTAATATGAGGCCAATGAGTAGGACGGTGGGGGAAAGGGACAAAGAGAAACAGATCTATTCAATTATTTATTGAGTCTTTATTGAGTGCCTGTGTTCTAGGTACTAAACCAGATGCCAGGGATTTTTTTCAATGAGAGGCACTGTGTTTAGCCCTGGAGAAGCTCAGAGTCACACAAAAGACACAGGCTGGCTGAAGTATTGACACTTGCTTGGAAAAACAGATAACCTAATCTTTAGATAAGTTAAGAACACTATAGATCAGCTCAGTAGCCAGGCTAAATCTCTGCAGTCAAGCTTTATTCAACTGTATTGTTATTTATTATTATTAAACTTGATTATTCCCCTTGATAGTGAAATTGTGATAATTAGAGTGTAAATGTTTGCCCATTGGTGGGAAATAGGAATAACACAAGGTACAGACAGTGCACTTCCATTGCTGTAATGTTTAGTAGGGCCAGTTCCTGCCCTCTTGAGATCATCTTCTCTTTTCAACTTTTTCTCTGAGAACCACTCTATATCATGCTTTAAGAACAATTGCCTTATACTAATGATAGACATACTAATGATAGGAAGACTTACATTTTGGAAACCAAATCCTATAAAGGGGGAAAAGTGCTTTTTGACAGATGACAAAGGAGACACTATAGATTTTAGAACAGTCTGGGAAAGTTATTTCAGAACATTTTTTTCTTTTCATCCTACTGACTATCCAAAAAATATCTAGACAGTGAAAACTCATTAGTAAGTCGCATTCTGTGGCCTCCTTGCAAGTCCATTATTTTGGATTTGGCACATCCTCAGAAAAATCTCTGTGCGTTGGGGGTCTAGTTTCCAAGACAGTCCACAAAAATTTCGGTAACTTGTAAATGTGAATTATCATTTACGTGGATGCAGTATTTTGCAAACTGTAGTAGCCACTACATTCATGGAGATCTAGGAGTTCTGCAAGAATTTTTAAATCTTGTGTTTTCCTTTTGATCACAGTCTAAAGATTATTATAATCATATTTTGGATCATCCAAATATGCACCCCACTGTGTGATTCTCAAAACTGTGCTGATGGTTATCTTTGTGTTAGTCTCATATCATCAACCAATTTAACAATATTAGAGGTCTACTATAAATTTAGATCACAGCTAGCTGCCATTTGGTTGGATGGCCTTGGAAAATTTCTCATGAAAGTCTAGACTTTTGGCCCCTTCCTCTTTTTTCCTCTTTCTTTTCTTTCTTTCTTTCTTTCTTTCTTTCTTTCTTTCTTTCTTTCTTTCTTTCTTTCTTTCTTTCTTTCTTTCTTTCTTTCTTTCTTTCTTTCGATTTCATTTATTCATGAGAGACACAGAGAGAGGCAGAGACATAGAGAGAGAAGCAGGCTCCATGCAGGGAGCCTGATGTGGGACTCGATCTCGGGACTCCAGGATCAACACCCTGAGCTGAAGGCAGATGCTCAACCACCGAGTCACCCAGGCATCTCTCTCTTTTATTTTTTCTTTTCTTTTCTCCTTTTTAAGTCAGAAAACATGACATCTATAGGCCTGCCACAACCTGTGGCAATAATAAAACTGAAATGGCTGCTGAGTGGTTGCTTCTCATACAGGTCCTGCTTCTCTCATGTAGGTTTTCTGCCAATATCTCATAAGTCTGAGGGTTTGTGTTTCCTCATCAAAAGGAATGTTGTGTATTCCCCAGGATGCAGTAGCAAGGGTTCTAGGAAAAGGGGTTTCTACCCCTGCATATGTTGTTTATAAAACAAATATTTGTGTGTATAGATTTCTGCTGGATTTGGCTTCTCTCCGGGGCACCATCACATTTTTTTCTCTCTATAACCATGGTTTGGTATATAGCTTGAAATAGAAACTAACCTTTAGGAACTAATTTTTAAATAACTGCCTTCATAAACCCAAAGGCTTGCCAAACTGGAAGGAATCATAGTGCCCTCCCTCCTTCCCCTCCCCCAACAGTCCCCAACCTTTCACTAGTGTGCTTTCTTCCCTATTATTACTTGTTATTCATTTTTATTTCATTAATATTTAAAGATCATTGCAGTTATTCACGGAAAAGGGCAACACTTACCACCAACCATGCAAAGGTGGACTCAGACAAAATTTCTGAGGAGATATTTTGAAAGCATGGAATTTCCAGAGTCTGATTTAACCATACTTCCATTATATGGCTGCTTCCCCATTCATCTTGTGTCACTGTAACAAAACATAGGTGGAAGAGATATGAATATGTGATTGGTTTATAAAATGCTTTTTGTGAGAGAAACAAGAACAGTTTTAATGGAGAGATTCATCTACCCTCAGCGCGGACCTATGTCAAGGCAAGACCCCACTACATTCCTCATTGTATAAATGGCAAAATGGGACCACTGAGAATCAGAAAGTTCCTTATCACTGAAAAAATACAGAGAAACTACCCTAAAAGAATCCAACTCACTATTTGGTATGTTCCTTTGCTTTAACCCCAAAATTAGGCTTCAGACCATATTTTCTTGATTAGTTAGAATATAAAACTTTATAACTTAGCCTCTAATTGTCTCATTAAACATTCTAATAGGTTTCAATTTCTTTTGAGATGTTTTAGGTTCATAGCAAAATTGAATGGCAAGTACAGAGAGTTCCCATACATCTCTTGCCTCCTATGCATGCACAACCTCCCCCACTATTAACACCCCTAACCACAGTGGTACGTTTGTTACAATCAATAAAACTACATTGACACATCATTATCACCCCAAGTCCACAGCTTATTTACATTAGAGTTCACTCTTGGCACTGTACCTTCTGTGGGTTTTGGGGAATGTATAATGACACGTATTCACCATTGTAGTATCACATGGAATAGTTTCCAGAAATCCTCTGTGCTCTCCCTATTCATCCCTCTCTCCTGCCAAACTCTGACATTTATCAATCTTTTTGCTGCCTTTATGAGTTGTCTTTTTAGAGTTTATAAATATTCCTCCAAAGAGGGACTGATACAGAAAAATATATAAGGAAACTCTGAAGAAGCATTATTAATGGACTATTTTCTTTCTTTCTTTCTTTCTTTCTTTCTTTCTTTCTTTCTTTCTTTCTTTCTTTCTTTCTTTCTTTCTTTGTAATAATGGATAAATATCAGTTTCATAGCCCCTCTTTGGGTAAGTCATAGACACACACATACGTGTTTGTGACTAAACTATAATAATATCAAAGAATAATTTATAAATGAACTCTATCATCCAGATATCCTAAAAATCTGCTTTTCTTTTTTCCATGTCCATACAAATCTTGTTTGTATGCATATGTTTTCTCATACTTTGCAGTCCTTTTAACCAATAAACATTCCTGTATGTTTACATAAAATGTTTTGCCTGATTCTTAAGCTATTTGTGGTTGAAATTTTCAGACTTTATGTCATGCTGTCACATATACACATCATCATTTGTTTTGTCATTTCCAATTACTGAATAATGTGTTCTTTCAGTTTGGGCTTTTAGTTTATTTAAACTATTATAACCAATATAGCAAGGACCATCCTTATACTAATAGCTTTCTTCTGACTATTCAGCTACTTAACATAAATTCCATGAATTTAATGGGCATGAGTATTCTCATTATTATCAACAGCATATTTTTTGAAGTGGAATATTTCTCAGTCTGGAATGTTATATCTAGACTGTAGGAGGACTTTGTTACATTCCAATCTCTCAGTAATAGAAGCTATCTTCTTTACTGATAATTCTTTCCTCCTCCCTTCCTTAATTGAAACCAGGCCTTCCCAGTAGGTCACATCTTCCCTGCATCATTCTCAAGTAGTAGCTATTTATTTTCTCATGCCCTTATTTCCTCAAGATTAGGAGGTGGGATCAGTGCTTTCCTTGTTCCTCATTACTGCTTCCAAATGTTCCTCCAACCCCATAATTAAAAAAAAAAAAGGCCCTGCCCTTTATAGTTAAAACAATTTAGCTACAACAGTACTTCCAAATGGAGTTTTTTTTCCCTAATGGAGTTATTTGTACACCACCACCAAAATTGTTTGCCGGGACTACATACCACCATTGCTATTATTTAATTTTATTCTTGATATTATTGTAATTGGATTTTTTGTAGTTGTTTTACTTATATAAGTTTATTTTAAACAGAGAATGATCTAGACACTAATATTTGAGAAGCACAGGAAATCCACTTGATATGTTAATTGTATTTTAATACACATTACTCAAATATATAAGTATTAGGTTTTTGTAAAGTTTATCCAGGTTCTGGGAAGTTGGGAATGCAACCGATCTAACTTTTTTAATATTCCTGAAACTCCCTATAGAAACAGACAAAGTTAACTAGAGTAGCAAACCTAAAAACACATAGGCGATACGTATAGGAACACTAATTAACAATTTACCCCCCATAATAGGTGGGGACAAATCACTGGACCACTGTGGTATCAGCAACTGAGCAGAAACAGGAAAATTGACTGGGCTTCTGATGCCCCCCAGAACTAGATAACTGCCCCAAAAAGCAACAGGTAATCACTGGAAAGACATGCAGACTAGTCTGAGAATAGCAGCAGAAATGGAGAAATGAGTTTGCAGGCACCAGATTACCAGTGCCTTCAAGGGAAACAAGAAGAGGCACAGCAGTGCTGGAACACAGGGTGCTTTTCAGACAGATCCCATACTGTGAAGAAACCCCTGAGAGGAGAATCCAAATTAAACAGGACAGGTCCAATAGGAGAAAGCAAACGGGCAATTTATATAAAAGTGAGGGATAGGAGGAGAGGAAGTATACCTCAGAAAGTACAATGGCATATCATTTACCTCAAAACTAACAGAAGAGAGGGCTCTAGGGGCACTGAAGACTTTACAAAAGCTAGCCTAGGCCACCCTTCCATGGCAAAAATCAGCATGCATTTACCTTAAGCATGAGCAATAGAAAAGGAATGGTGTTGAATCACATATGAAGATACTACTATAAGAAGAAAAGAGAGCAAAAGCGTATCCCACAACAATGATGGCATATTAGAAAAAAGGAGAATTTCACAATGAATAAAAACTAGAGTCTAATAATTCAAAATGAGGTAATAGAAATATGGAAAATGATATGAGCTGCAAAAAATTTTAGCAAGACTGGTAAATGAATTAACTGGCAAGAAGGAAGAAAGCTCAGGGGATCCCTGGGTGGCTCAGTGGTTTAGCGCCTGCCTTTGGCCCAGGGCGTGATCCTGGAGTCCTAGGTTCGAGTCCCACGTCGGGCTCCCTGCATGGAGCCTGCTTCTCCCTCTGCTTGTGTCTCTGCCTCTCTCTCTCTCTTCCTATCTCTCTCTGTTCTCTTATGAATAAATAAATAAAATCTTTAAAAAAAGAAATACATATTGAAAGATTATACTGCAAAAGTAGGGAAATGGGTTCAGAATAGACATTAAGGCATATTATTATAATGGTATTTTTAAAAAGTCAGTTACAGGAAATAGGATTATTATTATTAGCTTTTTGACAGCCACTCGTTATGCCAGAAAATAGGGTAGCAACATATTTAATGTACTCAAGGAAAGAAAATGTGACCTAAGGATTTTATTCAGCAAAATTAGCCTTTTGATATGAAGATGACATAAAACCTGTTAGAACCATGTATAAGAACTCAGGGCATATTGGTCCCATGAGCACTTCCTGAGGATTCTCCAGTAGAATACACTTTAGACTGGAGAGGCATTTACATAAAAGCTGAGATGAGTGTTGAATCTACACTCACCTTTAGCACTAAACATAAATCATTGCTATAGGGAAGAGAGTAGTAATAAATATATATTTTAAATGAAGATAAAATAGAAGTATTATAAATGGGGCAGGGGGACGGTTGAAGTGCTTATGGCTATGGGGCCATGGAAAGGTCAGTAAAACAGGCATGTATAAAACCAAGCAAATGTATAAAAACCATCATTTCAAGACCAAAGGCAAACATAATTTGGAAGCATCTCTTCTTGGAAAAATGCTAGAATTTCACTAAGAATAGCAAGACTTTACTCTTCTCACCTAGGGATCCTTCCATTCCCTTCCCCAGCATTGTCAGTGAGAAAGTAGCTTTACCATCTTGGAGCTGGCTGCAAAAAACAGCAGCTTTTCTTCCAGAAGAAGCAGACTTAAATTAGGTTTGAGTGTGAAGATCCTTCACTTTGTTAGCTAACAGGCACAAATTTGGTAGGAAACAGAGAAAAACTGAAACTTGGTTAGCGTGGGTTTGCAAATCCCACTTGGAGTGAGTAGCAGACCAGACAGACATTTAACACAGAGATTCTGGAAATTTGAGTCATGAAATAGCTCAGATGAATTATCTGCCCATCCTAGGCTGACTGAGAAAATAACTACACAGGGGAGTGGGGAGACCTCAGAGAGCTTTCTGAAAAGCCAAACCCAAAGGAGACCATGTAACTGTCTGCAACTCTGCATGAACCCTCTAACCACCTCCTCCCCCTAATCCAACACACACATACATCTTATATGTAGAGGGTGGAGGCCTAATAGGCCTGAGGAATTTGAGTACAACTTTTGTCAAATTCATTGGTGGACCAATAAAGAAGTTTTGCCAATGCAGGGGCAATTCCTTGGAAACCAAACTAAAGACATAATAATTCTTATAAAAAGTTGAGTAGAAAAATCAATAGCCACACACTGAAGAGGAAATAGGTTTTATAATTTAGGTATGAATAGTTACCAAAATTTTAAAAAAATTAAGAAAACCTAAAAAAAAACCCCACTGGATCTAGAGCTGTCACATTATTATTATTATTCATGTCTATATTTTAACGAAAAAAGATGATACATGAAGAGGAAAGAGTAATCCATTCTCAGAAAAAAAAGCAGTTAGTTAAAATTGATTCTGAGTAGGCCCTACATTGGATTTAACAGACATTACAGCAGCTCCTGGAAGTATGTTCGCAGGATTAAGACAAAATATGATGAAAATGACTCAATAAATAGGGAATCCTAGTGGAGAAATAAAACCTATCAAATGAACCAAATAATTGTTCTAGAGTTGAAAAGTCAATAACAAAAATGATGAAAAATTAACTAGGGATTCTCAATAGCCAATTTGGGATGATGGCAGAAGAAAGAATTAGTGTATTTGAATATTGATCAATATAAATGATCTAAGGGCACCTAGGTGGTGCAGTTGGTTAAGCATCAGACACAGGTCATGATCTCAGGGTCATAAGATTGAGCCCCACATTGGACACTGCACTCAGTGTGGAGTCTGCTTAGGACTCTTCTCTCCCTTTGCACCCCCTGCCCTGTGCTTCTCTCCACCACCCCCCCAAAAAAAATAAATCTAAATATATATATATGTAAATTATCTAGGACAGAATCAAAGGTTCTAACAAGTATGCAATGGGAGTCATAGCAGGAAAGATGAAAGAGAGTGGGACAGAACAAATGTTTGAAGAAATAATGGCTTCTTATTTGATTTTTAAAACTTTCTGCAAAGTTAAAAGACACCTCCACGAATCTTAAAACTCAAAAAAGTTTTTACACAAACACAAAGAAACACCCACCTAGGCATATGAATATCAAACTGCTGGAAGCCAAAAACAAAGAGAAAATTATGGAAGTAGCAATTGAAATCAGTAAGAAAAACAAAACAAAACAAATCACATGCAGAGACCAATAATACAATGGCTCACTTCTCACATGGAACAATGGAGATCAGAAGATATATTCAAAATGCTGAAAGAAAAAACAGCCCACTAAGAATGCTACATTCAGTGAAAGTATCCTTCAAAAATAAAAATGAAAAAAAAAACAAAACAAAACAGGATTCCGCAAGTAGATTTGTCTTACATAAAATTCTAAAGTAAGTTCTTTAGGCTGAAAGTAAATGACACCAAATAGTAACTTCATGCCATGAGGTGGAATGGCGAGCAGAGGAAATGGTAAATACATGGGTAAATATAAAATACTATATATTTCTTTTTTTCCCTCTTAATGTCTTTAAGAACAGAAATTTTTTAAACCATAATTTTAGCACTGTTCTGTTGGGTTTATTTTATAAATATATAATATATAACATATATATCTTCAAGAGTTATAATGAAAAGAAGAGATATGCTGGAGGAAGTTGCAAAAAGAGGGAGAAAGAGAGAGAAAATAAACATAGAAACAGACTTAAGAATGATCATGACATTGAAGTTATCCAACAAGAATATTAAAATAACTTTTTTAATGTATTCAAGAATAGAGAAAAAGATGGAGTAAATGAAAAGATGGATAATCTGATCAAAGAATTAAAAAATCTATCCAAAATAGTAACTTAAAAACATAAGATCAGAAATTAAGAATTAATTTGATTGGGTTGAAAACTTAACTGGACATCACACAAAAATAAAATTTCTGAATTGGATTATAGGTCAATAGATAATTTCTAAATTACAGAAAAGAAAAACAGAGAAAATATAGGAAAAAAAGCATTAGAGAAACACAAAAGTAGAAATTTAGGCACATTTCAGCATAATAGGGATAATCACCATAACAAACTGAAATTCATCAATATGTTCAAATTCATATGAATTCATAATACAAAATACTTTTTGGTCAGCTTATAAGAGTGCTAGTGAACCAGCTCATTTTTAAAACGTACAAATAAAGGGAAAGAATCAAGTATCTGTTCTGCTTTTCTTATACAAACTGCACATCAATAAATAATTGGCTCATGAGAGGAAATTTCTCTATAAGCAGACTTCAGGTAATAAATACAAGAATGATAGAATTTGAGCATCACTATTTGTCAACCCATAATGAATTAATGGATTCAGGCAATACTCATCAATGGTGATTAACATCACACAACCAGACATTATGTGCCTCTGACGTAACTATGCAACATCATCTCTGAAGTACTTGTGCCAAAAAACAAAAAGTAAAAACAAAGTTAATGTGATCAAATCTCCATATGCAATGAACTAGTGAAAGAGGAACATGAGATATAAGAGCAAAATCCAGGCTGTGATAATTTTACAGGATAAAGAGTCAAATTTACTTGAAAGAAAAATAAGAAATATAAAATAACCTTTAGATTAAAAGAGAGTTTTGAAGTGTCTGGGTGACTCAGTTGATTAAATGGCTGCCTTTGGCTCAGGTCATGATCTTGGAGGTCCTGGGATCAAGACTCCCTGCTCATCAGGGTGTCAGCTTCTTCTTCTCCCTCTGCTCCTCCCCCACTTCGCTCACAGGCTCTCTCTCTGTCTGATAAATGAATAAAATCTTTTAAAAAAAGGGGGGGGGGGAGTTTTGCAATGATCACAACACTTTGAGTTTATGTGAATCCAATTTAAAGAACCAAAATGTAAAAATAACAACTATGAGCTCAATTGGATATTTAATGGTATTAAGAATTTACTAGTTTTTTTTTTTTTAGTTCTGGTAGTGGTATCGTGGCTATTATATATATATATACATCTTTATCTTTTAAAGAATCATTCTAAAATAAATAAGATATCTTGGGTTGTCTTTAATCTGGGAGGTGGCATGTTGCTAAGAGTTTAAATGAAACAAGATTGTCTGTAAATTAATAATGATTAAAGTTGCATGTTCAATACATGGGAGCTCATTGTACTATTCTATATAATGTTTGAAATTTTCCCAATTAGAGCTTTTAATATTTTTCCATGAATCATCTGAAGTCATCTTGAGTATTGCCAGCTATATGCAGCACACTTTGAGAAAAACTAATCCTTCTCTCCCCCAAATTCACTATTATCCTCCGATTCAGGGATTGCAAAACTATGGCCTGTGGGCTGAATCTAGTGGCTATTTTTGTAAATAAAGTTCTACTGGAACACAGGCCCATTCACTTACATATTGTCTATAAGTGCTTTCATGCTACAGCAGAGTTGAACAGTTTTGACAGAGGCTGTACAGGCTGTGTGGACAAAGCCTAAAATATTTACTATCTGGTCCTGCAAGTTTTCCAGCTCCTACTCTGATGTCCCAGGCCTCATCCATTATTTGTCTTTAGATCTAATCCTGAGTGGTTTCAGTAACCTCTCAGTTGACCTATTCACTATCTGGCCTCTCAGGTCTGCCACTGTTATTCCCCACTGTCTCCACTCCATTTCTGCTTTCTACTTTCATCATCAAATTTGGACCTTTTGAGCCACACATAATTGCTTCACCTACAAAATCACTCCTGCTGGTTGTTTTGTGCAACTAATGTTGTCTCTCCTGTTCTCTGTCCTCGTTGAGACTAAATGAGTTGATCTCTACTTTCTCCCAACCCATCAGCTTTCTTTTCTTTGCTTCTCTCATCATCTATCTAGAGTTCTATAGTCCACTATTTCAGTAACATTCTTGTTATTATCCCAAGTCCCTTGGCTCTTGTTTTCCTCCCATTAGTATACAGGGAGTCCAATAGTGAACTCAACTAGCTACTTTTTAATGCCCAGATCTAAGCAGCCAAGCACTTCTGCCAAATTGTCTTCACTATAATTTCTTATCATACTCAAATGAATATTCAACATGAACAGAAAATCCAAATGCATTTACCTAGGGAACTCATTTTCCCTCTATTCATAGGAACTATTTCAAAATTTTCCAACCTCCTTTGATGAAGCCTTCTCCCTCTCTCTACCTGAAGATAACTTTGTTTCCTATTTTATTTATTTTTTTAAAAAAAGATTTATTTATTTGAGAGAGAGAGAGAGAGAGAGAGAGAGAAAGAGAGAATGAGCAGGAGAGGCAGAGAGAGAGAGGGAGAGGGAATCCCAAGCTGACCCCACAAGGAGCATAGAGCCCAATATGAGGCTTGATCTCAGGACCCTGAGATCACAAGGTGAGCCAAAACCAAGAGTTGGATGCTCAACCAACGGTGCCACCCAGGGGCCCCATGTTTCCCATTTTCGAGAAAATAGAGAAGGGCACTGCCGTCATCCTGTGCTTTTGCCCCAACTTCCTTCCCTTCTGTTACAGAATTTTTTAAGAATGTCCTTTTGTCCATCAGCCATAGTACTAATGTTATAGATCTCATTGTCCCTATATTCTCCTAAACCTTAGTTTATTTATTGTACTAAGTGTACAGTATGGTGTATTTCACCATACTCTTTCAACTCTGACTTGATTTTAAAGCTTAGTCAAGCGTCTTGCATTAATTAAAACCATCCTGCTCCCAGCATAATGCCAATGCAAGCACTCACGCGAGCACTCCTAGCCTTCCACTCACTCCTGACAGACTTGTTAGCAGTTGCATCAACATTTGTTGTCTCCTTTTCCTTGCCTCATACTCACTCCTCTGCTCCCTTGAGTCTGACTTCCATTTGCCTTCTGCTCTACAAAAACAGCTTCTGTGAAGATGATCAATAACAACCTTGTTCCGAAATACAATCCAATAACCATGTTGTCCTTTCAGAAACATCAGAATTGATAGCTACCTCCTGTCACGAAATATTGTCATTCTAGTTTCCTTTTGTGAGCCAACTCCTCTCCTGATTTTACTGCTGCCTCTTTAGTTACTCTTCTATTTCCTTTGAAGATTTATCTTTCTCCATCTATCTCAGTTGACGGGCACATTGCTTTTCTCACTTGATTTTCTCTGCCTGTATTTCTTTCACTCCCAAAACCTCAGTTAGCATACACTCAGATACCTCACCAATTTGTATCTTCAGCTTAAAGCTTTCTTCTAGAGCAGGAGTTGTATATCTACCGATTTCCTTGACATCTCTTGAATGTGTCAACTTCAGGTCTAACTCCACATGTACAAAATCAAATTCAAACTCAAAACAATCCCTGCACGTTTGGATTGTCCTCTAGTTTTTCCTAACACTGAATTACTGAGTAATTCTCCCATTTTTTTTTCTGTTCCACACATCTGAAACCAAAGCATCATCCTTGATACTGCTTTTTATTCTTCATTTCACACGTGCAATCCAACATCAAATCCTGTAGGGTGAATATCCTAAATATATTTCTAGTTTGAACATTTCTCCCCATGTACCTCACTGCCACTCTACTCAATGTTACTAGCATCTCTCACTTAGATTTCTGTCCTGTCTTAACTGATCTACCTTATCCTCTCTACCTTTTCTCAATCTGTTCTCTACACTGTTGCCACAATAATCTTTTGAAATGCAAAATTTTAATAAAGAATCAACAACCACCTTCCAGTTAGTTTCCACAGCTCCTAGGATAAAGATAAAACTTCACTGAACCATTCAATCTTTCTAGCCTCATCTTCGACTGCTTCCCTTTTAATCCTGCTTAAGCCATAATACATTTTAAAACCCTCCACAGAGGGCACCTGAGTGGCTCAGTGGTTGAGCATCTGTCTTTGCCTCAGGTCGTGACGATCCCAGGGTCCTGGGATCGAGTGCCACATCAGGGAGCCTACTTCTTCCTCTGCCTATGCCTCTGCCTCTCTGTGTGTGTCTCTCATTAACAAATAAATAGAATCTTAAAAAAAAAAAAAAAAAGCCCTGACTGTTGCAGTATCTCCTTACTACCACAGAGCCTTTAACACATCCTGTTTTCTGTAAAGCTGTGTTCCCCACATTTACCTGGTTAACTCCTGTTCAAGCATCACTTCCCCAGGAAACCCTTCTTGATCTTCCTACTGCAAGAGTACATCTCACTGTCGCAATTTGACCTTTTTCTTCTGCTTAATTGATTATTTTGTGTCTCTTCCCGTTGGACTTCATGATTCCTGATGACAGAGTCATGTCTGTATTGTATCACTGGTGCCTTGCCAGTGATAAGCACTCAAAAGTATATGTAGGATAAAGATTGAATACAAGAATTTAAGAAGAGATAGCATTCAAGTTCAAAAACAAATTATGCTATAAAACAGACACACAGATCAATGAAACAGCCCAGAAATAAACCCCCATGTAGGGTTAGTTAATTTATAATAATGTCATTATGAAAGGAGCCAAGAATACGAAATGGGGAAAAGACAATCTCTTTAGTAAATGGTGTTAGGAAAACTGGAGAACTGCATGCAAAAGAAATAAACTGGGTTCCTGTCTTATACCATACATAAAGTCAAATAAAAACAGATAAAAAACGTGAACATAAAACCCCAAACCATACCACTTGTAGAAGAAAACATAGAGGCAATGATTTTTTGGTCTTGGCAACGATTTTTTGGATTTGACACCAAGAGCAAAGGCAAAAATAAACAATGGGACTGCATCAAACTAAAAAGTTTCTTTCTGGAAAAGGAAAACATCAATAAAATGAAAAGACAACCTATGGGATAGAAGAAAATATTTATAAATCACATATCTGATAAGGGGTTAGCATCCAAAATATATAAACAACTCATACAACTCAACAACAATGACAACAAAATATACAATCCAATTTAAAAATGGAGAAATTGAATAGACATTTTTCCAAATAAGATATCTAAGTATCAAGTAGGCAAGGAAAGGGTGCCTGACATCACTAATCATCAGGGAAATGCAAATCAAAACCACAGTAAGATATCACCTCACACCTGTTAAAATATCCATTCTCAAAAAGATAACAAATATAGGAACAGATATGAAGAAAACGGAGACTTGTGAATTGTCAGTGGAAGTGTAAATTGGTGCAGCCATTCTGGAAAACAGTATGGAGGATCCTCAGAAAATTAAAAATAGAACTATCAGGGTGCCTGGGTGGTCAGTGGGTCAAGCTTCTCGCTCTTGGTTTTGGCTCAGGTCATGATCTCACAGGTGGTGGGATCAAGCCTGGCCTCTGGCTCCATGCTCAGCAGGGAGTCTTTTTGAAGATTTTCTCTCTCTCTCAAATAAATAAATATTTTTTAAAAATAAAAATAGAACTACCATATGATCCAGCATTTCCACTTCTAGGTATATATCTAAAGGAAATAAAATCACTATCTTAAAAAGGTATCTAGCATCCCCATGTCTATTGCTGCACTATTTACAATAGCTAAGACATCGAAACAACCCAAGTGTCTACTGATGGATGAATGGATGAAGAAAATATTCTAATATACAAGGAAATATTATTCATTCATAAAGAAGGAAATCCTGCCATTTGTGACAACATGGATGGACCTCGAGCAAAGAAAGACAAATACTGTATGATTTCATTTTTATGTGTAATCTTAAAAAACAAACCACAATGAACCCATAGATACAGAGAACAGAATGGCAGTTACCAGAAAGGGGAGTGGGGGTGACATACGTGAGGAAGGTCAAAAGGTACAAACTTCTAAGATAAATAAATTCTGGAGATAAAATATACAGCATGTTGACTAAAGCTAACAATATTGTATCATATGTTTGAAAGTTGCTAAGAGAGTAAATCTTAAAAGTTCTCATCACAAGAAAAAAATTAACTCTATGAGGTGATGAATATTAATTAAACTTATTGTGGTGATCATTTCATGATACATGCAAGTATCAAATCATCTGTGTACACCTAAAACAAATACAATGTCATTTGTCAATTATATCCCAAGAAAACTGGAAAGAAGTCAAAGAACAAATTATGTCTCTAGACAGGATAGCCAAGTTATCAAGATTATATTATTAAAATATTTTATTCCATTACTCATAACAGAATATAATAGTTCTTTTATCATATTCTGTACTACTTCTCTCAACCCTCCTCCTCTTCCTTATATTACCATTATTTCTCCCCCTCCCCCCACTGCTTTCAATAACAACATTAATAGTCCTCTAAGGCTTTTTTTTCAATTTTTTTTTAATTTATGATAGTCACACACACAGAGAGAGAGAGGCAGAGACACAGGCAGAGAGAGAAGCAGGCTCCATGCACCGGGAGCCCGACGTGGGATTCGATCCTGGGTCTCCAGGATCGCGCCCTGGGCCAAAGGCAGGCGCTAAACCGCTGCGCCACACAGGGATCCCAGCCCTCTAAGGCTTTTATCCTGATCTGGGAAATTAAAGTCACATTGCACTTTTGTAACAGAGCCTAGTAACTTCAAATTTCAAAATGCACCAAAATCATACAATCTCAGGCACTGTGAGTCCAGTTGCATTCAAATTAAGGAAACCGGGATTATAACAACTCAGGGCTTTACTCAGAAAACTGGGTTTCTTGGGAAAGCTAACCTAGGAGGAAACTCTGTTAGGTGAAAATGAAAAAGCAGCAAATGTCCAACTGTTTATCATCATTTCTACCCTCGTCCGCAGCCTCAGAGCACCAGCTCACACAGGAACAAAATATTGGGAAAAAAGAACAGAATCCATTCTCAGGCCCTCGGGGAACATGGGGACAGTATTTAGACATACACTGTTTGTGAACACAGGGAGGAGAATGGCTCAGAAGACAACAGAAGTGAAACAAGAGGTCCCGACTGCCTGCGGTCCTTCAGAGTTTCATATTTAGATTTTTCTCCACCACTTCAATTTGCTTGTGTCCATGTGCTTCATGAGTGTTTACACTTCACATGTGCTTTGCTTATCCAACTAGCTTGCCAACCTGAAGATCTCACAGGGATGTACGAGGGAAATGGCAGGAGTCAGAGAAGCAGGGAGTGAAGATCAAAGGAATAAAGGAGAAAAAGGATGTGTCATGGGGGCAGGGAGGGGGGGAGGACTTGACAGGGCTTCTGAATGGCACCTGCCTCATCTGAGTTAAGTGTCTACTGCTTCGCTCTCTACCAGGCTTACACCGTTGGTCACTCTGTAATGAAGGATGCTTTGTCCCTTTCTGTTTTGCAGTTATGTATGTTGCTCCCTTTGGACTCAGTACAAATTATCAGAACTATTTCTCTAACACTGAGGCTATTTTTTTTTTCATCTGGTCCAGCTGACCAACAGCAAAGTTACAATCAGAAGACTGGGAAATTTCCAACTGCAGAGTGCGTGGGCATGGCTTCTGCCCCTCCAGAGGTTTGCAGTTTTTAGTAGCTACAAACTTGGCTTCCTTGAGTTGTCCTTTATTTTAAGAAATATGCTTTCCTTAAAGGCAACATCACTCTCCTTCCCGGATAACATACTACCTCTTCTCCAGCTCCATCCTCATGTCGAGCTAGATCATATCCCTTATTTCCTCTAAGGTACAACAATCCATGTTGCCAATTCTCGATGGGGTTGGCTTTAGATCCTCAGAAATGTAATTGCACAGTTTACAGATGTAGGCAAGAAGTACAAAATCTTTATCTTTTAAAGCCAAGGTCAATGTGTACTTGTGCTAATGTATGTTCAATGTTCCACTGGGTTCCAAATTATGCAAATATAAGAAGAAAGGGAGGAGGATCCATCTTAAATAAGAACTGATAAATAGAGTTCACTCATTATCATTATTACTCTTCTTAATGAAAACTACCCTTTTCTAAACTCTTACTCTCTGGCAGGAGCTATGGTAAGTGCTTTACACAAATTATCCCATTTAATCATCAAAATAATGGTACCTGCATAGGAGGCACAATAATTATCCATATTTGTTATGGAAGAAAACAAAACCTTAGAGACTTAAAATAACTTGACTTGAATATAAATATATAATAAACAACAGAGCCAACACTCAAGTCCAGGCTATCATATTCCAAAGTATGTGTAGCTAAGCACTGTTCTACACAGGTCTCCATATTTCTCTTCATTCAACCCCACTCCACGTCATCCCCAATTTGAACGTAAGTATTTCTTTTTTCCTGGAAAACATCAATGGGAATAGGGCACTGTAAACTATTGGTAGAGAAGCTTCTGGTCTACAGGTAGATTGTTCCAACACCATGGTCTTGTCTCTTGGTAAGAAATGGAGAGGAGGTAGTAAATCCATCCCCGTTGCCTGTCCTGGGCAGTTCTGTGTCTCTTTTAGCACAGTCTTCATGAATTAATTTTTGTTGTTTTTCTCTGATAGTAACAGGCCACTTTGCTCCTGAGTTAAAAACATTTCATTTCCAGTGCATTTCCATTTGTTGGCTTTCATTTTCATTCTTTTCCATTAGTATAAATCGAAATCATTTGCTGTAGGACCAACTAATTTAGGGTAGGCATTATTATCATCATTTTCCAGATGGGCTCAGAGAATGTACACGAAAGGCCCCAGGTGAAATTTATTTCTGGCCAGAAAGGAGCTAGAACTTAAGCCTAGGATTCCTGCCTCCAAATGCAGTTCCTCCAAAAGCAAGAATGTATGAATGCTAAATGCCCAGCAGCCTCCTTGGTACCTTTACCTGCCCTATACTAAACATGTCATATATCCAAACCCACTTGCAGACATTCCCCCACAAACCTGCTCTGCTCCCTCTGCCTTCAGTGAATGGCAATCCCCCACCTCGATGTCACCTTAAATTTTTCTCTCTCCTTCACTCCTACTACCATGGTTCTATATCCGTTCTATTAGCGAGTCACATCTAGTTATGCCTGAAACATTAAATTTGTTGTTTTTTTCTATGTTTACCCAAACTACCACTCTGTCTCCTCCAGGCTACTGCGACTGTCTCCTAGCTTGCTCCCACCTTTTCCTTCTTGCCCATTTTTGCTCCATTCTCCTACTGAAGCCAGCATGATCTTTTTCTGACACAAGTACAACCAGATTATAAATGTCATGCCATCCTTCTGTTGTGAATACTTCAATGTCTTCCTCTGGCTCTTATATAAAAATCAAAACTTCAAATATGGCTGACAAGATCTGACATGATCTGGTCCTTGCAATATCTCCCACCTCATCCCTTAACCTCTGCATCACAGCCCCGCTGACAATTTTCCATTTCCTCAAACACTGCAAAGCCCCTCTCACAAGCTTTTCCCTCTCCCCGGATCACTCACAAACCTCCCACCTCCTAAATGGTGTTAATGTCTACTCCTTCTTCAGACCTCCACTCAGGTGTTGCTTGTTCAGGGTCAATTTCCCTGGCCTCCATGACAGGCTCTTTCACAAGACCATTGTAGTCCTTATCACTTCTCGCTGCTACAATTTTACATGTATTTGTGAATTATTTGATTAATTCCTGTCTTCCTTCCCAGGCAATACCACTTCTGCCCAACCTCTGTGTACTTAGCACCATGTCCAGCACATGATTGGCTTCAGAATACACGTCCATCGAATCAGTGAGAGCTGAATGAAAGCATTTGCCCCTTTCCATCCACCAGTCATGCTTACCATTTGTCTGAATGAGTAGGTTGTAGATTCTAGTCCGAACACCCTCTGGATACAGAGTAAAGGTACACTCATACTTTCCAGTGAGTGAGGAGGACATGTTCCTTAAGTGTAGAGTCCAGATTGACACATTTCTGGGAGTTTCTACGTAAGTCACCAGTGACTCACAGGGACTGCCATTAGCACAGTGCAAGCCATATTTGGGATGATAAAGGGCAATCAGGTCCAATTTATCAGTGACCTTGGACCATTGCATCTGCACCAAGAAGCCCTTCTTCTCTGTTTGGCAGGTCAGGTTGACATCAGAGCCAGGGAAAGCATAGGTGTCTTCTGCATTGGGTGCTTTCCCCCATAATCCTGAAAAGGAAGGTTGTGAGCCATTAGTTTACGTGATTCATGTGGAATGACTCTTCTTTAAAAACCTTGGTCACTTTGGTGAGGCGAGGGAGCTACTGAAGAATTTTCTCCCTGGTTGCCTTATGTGTAGGAGGGAGCCTGTGTGTGATCCCAATAGAGAAGCAGAGACACAGTATAAATGAGGAAGCATTTGCTGAAGGACACTAGGAGAATATTCATCTCTTTGTCTGTTGCTCTGCCCAAAGGTTAATTTAAGTTCTCTGACTACCTGTGAATAAAATTAAGCCAATTCAGAAATTGAAGCCCACCAGCAAACTTATGACAACTACTTTTACAATGACTACAACTGAGTTTTTTTTTTTTTTTGGTTTTATGAATCAACAGCTGCCTATAACACAACAATAACATCTTCTGAAACTGATATGTGTATAGTTGTTTTTAAAAATATATGTAGGCTATATTTTATTGAATCCTGCTCACATACTACAGAATGATGTTGTTAACACTCTACCAAAGAGGAAACTGAGGTACAGGGTGATTAGGTGATTTGTTTAAAGTCACACATAAGTAAAAGTAGAAGAACATGGATTTGGTTGCCTCGAGCCTGTGCCTTTTCTATAACCTTCATAACATGTAAACTGCCTCTCCATTCAGTTGAGAAGAGTAAGAAATTTGACATTCAATATGAAGATCAAAAAGACCTTCATGTCCGTGAAGCTAGAGCTCCTGAGGAGAGGAAGGGAGAAAATACCTCAGGTAGAGTTTCCACTAAAGATAAACTGCGGTCGGCATCATCTATTATCAACACTTTGAAATACTAGACATAAATGAAGAAGGTTCTCTCCCATCAGCTCTCTGACCACATGGTACAAGGCACTTAAAATATGTTAAGCATTGAGCCTTTGACATGCCTTCAATAGTGGAGGCCTCAATCTTAGCATTAATGGAACACCGTTCCAGGAAGGATATATTAATATGACAAGTGCCACAAAGGAAAAAGATAAGAAGATGTCAAGCAATGGAGAAGAAACAAGGTTCTCAAAGGTACTTGACAAATGGGAATTATTACACTTTTATGGATTCAAAAGTTTGGGTAGGCAGAGGTTAGTACAGTTAAATGTCACTCCCTGTAAGCTCTCCTCTGACTGATAATATGCCTCTGATTCTATCCACAGCATTGTATTCCAAAGTCTCCTTTGATTTAGAAATTCTCCTGAAAATCTTTGTAGCTATATCTGTAAAGCATAGTTAATTCTTGAGACACTCGGGCTCACTCTAATTCCCCCATGCTACAGAATGCAGAACAAATCTTTCCTCCTGCTATTTTTAAATAGGCCCTGAAGGCACTGGCTCCCACTGTTGTAAGGACCCTACTTTGTCTTCCAGGTCCATACCTACACACGCCTCATTAAAATTCAACATATGTTCAACTCCCAAAGACATTAGTATTTGGAGGAGGAATGCTTGTTACATACAAAAGAAAAAGGATCCTCGAGAGAGAGAGAAGTTGAGCAAGGATCCCGTAGCACCAATGGCTTTGTGATTTTTTTAGTATTTCGGAGTTGTTCTGACTACCATTTGGAGAGCATTTCGTTTCCAAGAAGCACAATTTCCCAGTTACTCCAGAGATCCCCTTAGGAAAGAAATGGGTGAAAATGTCTCAGAGCGGTGGCGCAAACCACTCATTCCCTTCTCGTTTTTAGTGTTCGTTAGTAATCATTTCTAGACTCTAACATCTCTCCAATAGCTGCCACTTAAATTCGTAACTGAAAACCTTAGCAACGATCTGCCTTCGTGATCAATGTCAGCAGTAGTCACACACATTTTAAATGAACAGAGGCCCCATTCGCCCCTACAGCAGCTGATTTGACAAGAAAGGACAACTGGAAGCCTTACCCTTGACGAAATGTATTTGGATAATGGAGCAGACAGCACAGTAGGTCCATTTTTTCTCCATCGTCTCATGGAGGCCTCACACCAGCATCTCCATAATCACAGAAGTCAACTGATAGCTTGAAGCAAACTCCAGCTACTCTATTTATGCAGAAAAACCCCAAACCTTCTGCACGCCTGGGTCTGCTTACCACTCAGCAAGACCCCAGGAAATGAAACGTAGACAGGAAAGTAATGTGGTTCAGAGCTAAGTATAACCTTCGACAGAACAATGTTGAAATTGTTCTCTGAAATTGTGTGTATCACCTTTGTTAAAAGACTTCTCGGGATCCAAAGATTCTCTGCTTCAGGATCTCTGTGTCAGTCTTGCTGCTTCGAAAATCCAAACAAAGGAAATCATGCAGAGCGATTCATAACGTGCTTTTTATACATTTCAAGAACACAAAGTCATTTAACAAATGTGAACTCCGTGTCTTTCATAACAGTTTTTTCTGTTCACTTTTAAAATATGTTTTCTTTCCAGAATTGCTCCCGGGTGAAAGAACAAAGGATTAACACGTGTAATTTTAATAAGATCTGAAAAGTAACAGGGTGTAACATCAGCTATCAAACCGAATTTTATTGTCACCCATATGGCAGGAAAACCCACATTTCCTGGCATTGGGGAGGTGAAGAGGGGCGGTTCCTCTTCTCCTCGTCTGGCCTAGGCTGGAGGTCGGGCAGGGAAATCTTCCACCCTGCTGGCTGGAGGGGTTTTTCTCATTGTTGTTGTTGCCTCAGCCAAAAACCAGATAGAGTAAGGCTGAAACAATCTGGATCCAAAGGTAGAGAGCCTCCTACCTCAGCCAGCTACCGGGCCTGTGATATCTGCCCCATTAATTCCATTTACAGAGGACTGAGACTCTCAGGGGGTTAGAGAAGTGACTCCTGGTATAGGATGACTTCCCTGGCAGATACGATGCCAATACTAGTCCAGCTCGAGATAAAATGGGCTGTCTTCACCTTCCAAACTTAAGAGAACAAGCGTTAGGTTGAGGACTACAGCATGGGTTGATGAAAAAAGAAAAAAAGACGCGTAAATATGTATTTACATGCAAGGATATCAACAATTGGTGAAATGTGACCCTAATTTCACTACTACAATAAAGGCAGCAGCCAGCAAGCCTAAAAGACAAACAAGAAGGTTGAGCTGTGTTCCTGAGGTGGATGCTCTTTTGAGGTCACAGGGAGACCATTCAGGCCAGGTTGTCATCTTGTATATTGTCATCGTATATCACGACATCTTAATATACTGACCTGTCATGTATATACTGATCTGTCCCTATACAAGGACATAGAAGGAATATCAACGATGCCAAGACATAAGGCATCATCTCTGCCATTTAGAAGACCAGAATTTAGCTGGGGGAACAGAGATTTGCACGTAGTGAAACAGGAATTGCTGCCCTGGATGTCCAGACTACCCTCTGCCCTCTACACCAGGCTACCTCACCCCTGTACTGCCACTGCAAACACTTGCCATGACAACTGTCACACATGTTCCTCATCACAAAGCTAATGTTTCTGGCAAAGATCAAAAGATGGAGTTACTTATTTCTTAGCCCAGGGCTCCTGAGACTCTGCTTTATTCCTACTCCCATCTCCACCTGCAGACTTACTTTCAGATCACTGGAGGTGTTGGGTCAGGTGGTATTGACAGGGATGTTTTCAGAGAGGCTGCAGTGTGTGAAGACTTTGACTGCCAGTCAGGAGACACTGCTGTTCTAAGTGCCTTTGTCTCTTCGCCTTTACCCCTGGAAATTCTAGCAAATAACAGTGATGGAGTATAGTGGCAAACACAGCCTAGGAGATCCCGATCTGCAGGTTGGTGTTCCCATCCTGTTGGGACACATGACAAGCATGGGGAAGGATTTCGGGCACTCATTCCACCTGTCCTGGTAAAGAGGAATTTGTCTATGTGAAATCCATAAAAACCTAAACAATACCTCCCCTTGAAGCAGTTAGTGGTCTCCTGTGTCCTGCTGCTTTAAACTAAAACAGCTTTTCAGGAAAAAAAAATCCCTCAAATTCAGAAAAGGGGAACACATCACTTACTTTCCAGAGCTATAGACACTTGGAATCCTTGCCTTTCATGGGGGTTGGGCTGCCCAGAGCACCCATTCAGAGGCTGCTGGGCAAATCCCTCTCTGGGTGTTACTTAGAGCTTAGTTCATGGGTTTCATAGCTAGAAACCTCTGGGGCCCTGAGTCGTCAGATTTGACTAGTTTTCCTTTGGGATTCACCCAGGCTTTCAGAGAAGAAAAATTTCAGATGCCCACGGAATATTAATCAAGCACACCTGGTGTCCTACAGCTGCAAGACCCGCGCAATAGCCTCTCCATGCCTGTCTGCATGCAGCAGGTGGCAGCAACGCCCTGCGGACCAGCACTGTGCTCCCAGGTGATGGAAATTGCCCCCGTGGCTTTTCAATTCCAGTAACATTTTCTAAAGGCCCTTTCAGCATGGGGATAGGCATTCTCTGTACTTAAAAATAACTCCTCTATGGAAGTCTTGAAAATCTCTATTATCCTCCCTGCTCACCAAATCCCAATTGCACAGCATTTCTTCTGCCTCCGATTAGAGTCTGCTGCATATAAAGAGAAAACAGAAGCAGTCAGTTTCACACACAAAAAGAAATCTTGAACTTCTTGAACTTCAGAGGCAAATTCAATTATTTACAAAGAGAAGCTGGGGCACGCATTATTTCTGCTGGAGGCAAGTCATAATTGTGTGTTTTGAGCAAACTTTAAATGTTCCATCTAAACACTTACCCTCAATGAGAAAAGGACATTTTCAGAAATAGGAAGTTGAGCAAAAGGTAAACTTACTTTTGTGGTTTGCAGAGAGGTTAACTCAAATATTCCTGATTTGTCTTGGATTTTATTCTTTAATTATTGTATATAAAGATTCAAATGTGGATGTTGTACCTTTGTACATGTTTCTCTACCCAAATGCTTAGAAAACATGTCGCTTAATGTTTCCATTAATCAAGAGATATTTATTGAGTGCCAACTCTTAAGAGATTACTGAAGAGGCATATTTTAAGGCGATATTTTATTTATTTATTTTTGGGGGAGAGTGAGAATTAGAGAGATTGAGAGGAGAGAGCACGCACATACAAGCAGGGGGAAGGGCAGAGGGGAGAGAGAGAGAATCTCAAGCAGGCTCTAGGCCAGGTGCACAGTCCTGCTTGGGTCTGGATCTCAAGATCCTCAGATCATGGGGATCCCAGGGTGGCTCAGTGGTTTGGCACCTGCCTTCAGCCCAGGGCGTGATCCTGGAGTCCCAGGATCGAGTCCCACGTTGGGCTTCCTGCATGGAGCCTGCTTTTCCCTCTACCTGTGTCTCTGCCTCTCTCTCTCTCTCTCTCTCTCTCTCTCTGTCTATCATGAATTAAAAAAAAAAAAATCTTTAAAAAAAAAACGATCCTCAGATCATGACCTGAGCAGAAATCAAGAGTCGGATGCTTAACCGACTAAGCCACTCAAGTACACCGGTTTTAGGTAAAATACAAATGATAAAACACAGCTTTTGCTCTTAAGGCACTTATTATTTTGCTGAAGAGAAAACTGAATGAATAGATGGCCTAGGATTTTAGGAAAGGAGGAGGTGTAGGAATCAAGTCAGTGTGGAACCTCAACTTGGCTTCATACTAAAGGTGAGTCTGGTGGAAACCACAAGGTAAGTCATTCCAAGCAGAGTAAACAGTAAGAGCCTAAGGTGGAACTGCTGCAGTTGTTATCATGGAACAGAGGCTTTATTGAGGGGTTTGGGAGTCAGACAAAGCTGTCCAAGGGGTGAGATCAAATCATGGAGGGCTTTGAATCCTGAGCTGTGCATTTTTTCCTTCCTGTCAGAGAGTTATAGGTTTTTCAACAAAAGAGTAACATATATAAAATAACATTTTAGAGAGATGAATTGGGTGGACTCATAAATAAAATAAGGAGAAGGGAGGAGGAAGATCTATTAGGGGACTTATATTTCTTTAAGCAGCAGAGGACAAGAGTCTACTGATTCGTCAGGGCAGAGCGTGACAGGGGCAGGAACATTACAGAGAAAGAGGAGGTAAGGCTTGATGTCCAATTGGACATAGAATCAACATCTGCTCTAAAGTTTCATGCATCAGAATGAGGAGAAAAGAAAAGATATAGTAGGTGTAAGGGCTGTAAAACGATGTAGATGTGTCATGAATTATATGTACTGGGTCCCTGTTGGAAGAGCCACCTTACCCAGGACTTTGGATGGAAAGCAAGGGATAGCCTATTAGGGTATAGATAGAGGCCCTGCCTTCATGAGAAGCAAGCTCCCCCTTTTGGTTTTCACTAAGATTTTATGAGATTTAAGAATTACCATCTAATGTGAGAGAAAGAATTTCATGACACAATCAGCATAGAGCAATCTAGTTTATCACCCTCATTTCCACCATGCTCAATTCCATCCATTAAAGACTGATTTTAATGTAATACATTTTTCCAATGACAACATCAATATCTGTTCATTACCAGAATGCATTTTAAAAGGTTAACAAAGAAAATAAAAATCAGCTGGAATCCTAACCACCCACAGACAGCCAGTTCTTATATTTTGTCTTACATCTCTCCGGACTTTCACATAAATATGTATGTATGAAGAAAATGGATTTTTACTATGTTTACCACATGCGCTCCAACCTGTCCCTTTTGTTTTACTTCATAATATATTGTGGACATATACATGTTACAAAAGAAAGATAAACTTCCTTCTTTTGAAATAGTTGCATGGTATTTTATTGTACAGATGCACAAAAGATAATTTTTAAGATAAATACAAAATTTCTACCTAATGCTTTCTTTAAGAAATAGAATTTTAAAATGCAGTTGAAGAATTGCACTGAATACTTTTCAGTGGCAAGTTAAAATAAGGAGAGAGAGAGAGAGAGTGACCGACAGGCAGAGGGGAGAGAGAGCTTGGTTTTGCCAAAGCCCTGGGAAGCTAATGTTAGCTCAATAATGTTGACTTTTGCAGAAATACATTTTAAAAATTATTAACATTTCTAGGATCAACACAGACAGAATAAAAGAAAACTTTTAGAGTCTATATCCCACCCAGTTTCAAATCATTGAAACTTATTTAAGACGTCTCTTCACATGCAATGGGGGGAGAAATGCCACCGGAAAACCTGAGAAGTGTTCCAGTTGATTTTAGAGCTTACAAAAAGATAGTATGGAGCCCAGTCACATACTGTGATCCTTTTGTAGACTGCTGCAAATGTGTTCGTAACTACACACTACATTGTGTGTGTACACACTACATTGTGTTTTTACGACTATAGATTCACGTATAGATATTGTGTTTCTATACTTGGTGAAAACAATAGACCAAGTTAAATCAACCAAGGACTGGATCTGACCTTTTGCTAGTAATCCATCCCTCCAATGATTTCCTTTTAAATGGAGTTCTAAGTTTGTGAGCGATAGCAAGAGCCAGCAAGTAAGAGAGGAAGTAAGAGAGGAAGGGAGACAGAGGACAGACGCCACTTTGGTATTGGTTGTCTTTTGTAATGGTGTGACTCAAGAGAACCTCAATTGGTAATGTTACCAGGAAATAGATTGTGATTAATAGCATTTCCTGGGTAACGGAGTGCTAAATCAAATTCTTTCCTTGGAGGGAGAAGAATTGTAATGGGAAAGTTAAGTAAATGGGATAGAAAGTTAGTCTTCATTGCTGAACATCTCTTCAAAAATATGTTAGTTCACATTACTGGCTTAATGAAAACCTTTGTAATAAACATTACTTCACTTTATTTGGTGACTGGGGATCTTAGAGAAACCACAGACATTGCTCCAAACCTCAGACCCCGGGGTGGTTTAAGAATAGAGGATGGTTGTGCATAAAAACATACTCCCTTTCTCCAAAAAGAGGTCTGACTTTTGAAAAATTTGCTTCCTTTATGGAAGAGTCAAAAACAGAGGCACGAGCGTGTCCCATGTCCCAACACAGAGGTTGTCCATATCATGCCAAAATCTTTAGAATTGTTGGAGCTAGAAGGAACTGTACTGATTTTCTAGTATAGACAGAGCTCTTCATTTTAAAGAAGAAACTGAGGCTCCAGAGTTAAGTGTCTTGCCCAAGGCGAAAGAGTTTGTGTAAAGAACCCGGTACTACTTGTTATACAGAGACATTGGGTCTTATCTGGCACTATTGAACTATTCAGTTTGCTCAACTGGTTGAAGCCAACCATTCTTCAAATTAAAATGCAAATTGCCTCCAATATCTTAACAAGTAAGAAACAATCTAGGGATGCCTGGGTGGCTCAGTGGTTGAGCGTCTGCCTTCGGTTCAGGGTGTGATGTTGGGGTCCTCGATTCAAGTCCTCCAAGAGGCTTTCTGTAGGGAGCCTGCTTCTCCCTCTGCCTATGTCTCTGTCTCATTTCTGTGTCTCTCATAAATAAATAAATAAATAAAAATTTTAAAAGAAACAATCTAGAAATCATTTTTTGTTGTTTTGTTTTGTTTTTTTATTCCCATTACATTTCTCTCTACTAACCTGTTCTAGTATGTCCGGAGGTAAACAACAGTGAGCAATTTATGTCTAAATGTATAGATGTACACACATACTCGTTTGAGAAGTTTCTGTTTGTGTATTTGTTCACTTGCTTGCTTGCTTTTCAATTTAATTCCCTGGAGGAATTCTGACCAACTCTCTGGGTGATACCACATAAGCTATTTTTAAATCGAAGGTATTGAGTTAACTTCATCTGATGTTATGTAACTCAGCATCAATTTGATTTTATTGCCACGGTTCTTTCACCATTTATTATGTATTTTTTCCTCTTTCGTTTTGCTCAGAGAAGGGACTGTAGATCTCTTATTTACTTCTCCAAACAACTTTGCTTTCTCTTTGTGGCCTCTCCTCTCTCCTCAGTGCACACAGCCTGCAGATGGGGAAGCTGCTCTAATTACCCAGTGCCCAGCTGGGAAGGCCACATTTCCAGAACTAGATGATGATGCAAACAAGTGAACAACAGAAAACACTGTGTGTGGAGAGTCTTCTGAAGCAAGCAAAAGATCCTCAAAGCTTTATTTTCTAAAACAAAATCATGCCTTGTCACTTTTGAGAAAGTTAGAAAAGCTTTTCTTTTCTTTCATTATCCCCCCACCCCCAAAACTAAATCATGTCTTGTTGCTTCTGAGAATGTTAGAATCTACTTGGAATTACCAGCATTTGTATCAGTTTCGCACTCTAACCATAGTTATAGAACTCTGGAACTTCAGAATAACCAACCTCTTATTTTATAAACAAGGCATCCGGTGCCCAGTGAAGGGAAATGATGAACCTGACATCGTGGAGTTATGTATACCAGAAATACTGAACTCAGAGGCATGGCTTTAATGTGGGCCTCTTCTTCATACAGAAACAAGGGCTATTCATATCATAAATATTGCTATTTACGTGACCCTGCAAAAGGGACCACAAAACCAGGCTGGGTTGTCAGCTGGACCCACGTCTCAGCACATACCAGTCTCACAGTATGGATGACTCAGACGTGTGCCTTTGTGACAGAACAGTGTGTCAGAGGCCTGCCACTTACCAGTAAGAGGTGCAAACCTCAAATGCCAGCTCTGTAACTGTCTAGGCTCCTCTTTCCATACATCTCTAAGGCATACAGGTGCTTAAGAGGAACCCAACACCTCATCATGGCTCTGCACAACCGACCACTAAGCCCCTGGCTCCGTGTCCTCCCTCCCCATCTCAGAGGGCCTCACTTACCACAGTACCCGCCCCCCTTCCTCTCTGTCCCTCAGGCCTGCTGTGTTCTTTCAACCCTAGGGTCTCTACGTGTGCCACTGTCTCTGCTTAGAACTCTTCCACAGCCTTGTTAGGTGACTGGATTCTGTTAGTCCTTGTCTTCCTCTTCAAGGACTTTTCTGACCCTCATGATGGTGTAAGGGAGCATGGCCCCTCTCCCCGCCCATGGGTCTCTTTCCCATCAACCGCCCTATTTGCTTCATGATGCTTATGAACTATGGGAAGTTGGACTGCTTACTTTCTTTTTTTTTTTTTAAGATTTTATTTATTTATTTATGAGACACACACACACACACACACACACAGAGGGGCAGAGACACAAGCAGAGGGAGAAGCAGGCTCCATGCAGGGAACCCGACGTGGGACTTGATCCCGGGTCTCCAGGATCATGCCCTGGGCTGACTGTGGCGGTTTTGAGCCACCAGGGCTGCCCGGCTGCTTACTTTCTTGTTGGATCTATTGTCACTTTACTTTCCTTAGTATGTAAGCTCTGCAGGGATAGGAATTTTATGTATTAATCACCCCTTACGCCTCACCAAACGTCCCCTCCACCCACCCTTTTATTCCAGCTGTGATGGAAGCAATAGGCCACTTACAGATTCACCCTGAAAGCACCTCTCCTCAGCTGCCCTGAATGCCCCACTTTCTGCCCCTCATCTATTCTGATACCTGAACAAACTTGAAAATGCAAGGCAGGTAATACCCCGTAGGGCAGTACATGGTCCATGAGGAGCAGGAGCTAGGGCATAAATCCCTCCTCTTGTGATGCTCATGTGAGTGATTCTAAAGTGTGTCCTACATGGCTCCTTAGAGGGTGCCCAGAGCGACCCAGACACATCTGCACACAGTAAGCTGCTTCAAAATATGCTCTTGGGTTGGCTTTTCCTCCATCCCTGCTCTACTCTTTTCAGTGTCTCCTTTCTGTTCCAAAGAATAATACCCTAAAGTAGCTGTAAACAGGCTCATACCTCATGCTGTGTCTCTGGGGGGAATGTACGCCTAGGCTGGCTCCATATTTACTGCTCTATCTCCAGCCCCCAGAGTGGGTTTGGCCACATAACAGATACTATATGAATATTATTTTTGGTAATACTCTCTTTACTAAGTAATACCATTTCCCATCAATGGGAACAACATAGCATGCTCATCTCACAATGTCCACAAAACTGAAATAAGCTAGTCACATACCTTAAAAGTAATATGTATCCTTTATTCTGAAGAGTTTCTCGACAGATATTGGGCTCCAACTACATGTCAGGCACAAGGACTGATCTACACGGACAGCGATAAGGAACCTTTCCTCTCTACTGACATTGTTTTAACATTATCAAGGAGAGGGGTGACCACAGTAAGTATGAGCAGTTCAGGGACACCCACTGGATCTCCCACCAATTGTGACCTTTAGGTCCACATTAAAGTGTAAAAGACTAAGGAAATTAGCAGCTCATAAAAGGGTAGACAATATATACCTTGACAAAGTCAATATACATTTAAAGACATTTCATGGCTGACTTGCCAAATGTTCAAATGAACCGTAGAAAATAAATCCTGTCACATGAGCCATGGAATTCAGTAGCGTTACTTAAGATAGAAGTGACAAACCTACCTCTACCAATGACAAGACTCTTCTCTGATAGCCAGAAAGTAAAGAGTATGATGCTTTAACTATGGGAAAATGAATATGATAAAATCTAGGTCTCTTACATATAGGCAAGTAATCTTTTAAAATATCAGAGAAGCCGCAGTGCAACTTCTGCTGGCACTAATGACTTAGCTGTCACTCCCTGAGAGCTGCATTGCTCCAGAGTCAGTAAGCAGAAAACAAAAGGCATGCCCCAAAGTGATCATTGAGATGAGTTTAATATAGGGTTTACATATAAGATATGGGATGTAGGAGAAATAAAAAGGGATGGCTAGCAACACTGGGGAGACATTTCCTTTCCCAGGACTGAGGGGATTGGGAGAGGCTCACCAGAGAGAGTAACTATAGGGAGAGGGCCTCCTGATAGGAACTGTGACCTTCAGTATAGAAATGCAGGCAAGCCATGACAACCATTTGGGTAGGGAGCTAGGGACATAAATATCTCAACCTCACTTTACATCGAGGGAGGAAGGAGAGTAAGGGTGAGACATTTGTGGAACCAGAGGTCAAGCCTCTCAGGCCAATAACATGGTAGACCTGGAGGGGCAAAAAGGTAATATCCAGCAGACTAGCTATGTGGTCCTCGGTTATTGTAACAGAAAAGGCTTCAGGCTTTCTTGCTGGTGCACCTGTACCATGGCAGCTCACTTTTGAGTGCCCAGACTCCGAGGAGTCACCTCAGAAGCACCAGTCGGAGAATTTGTAGCAGGGTGATGGATGAGAGCCAGTTAAAGATCCTTTCCCTTCTACAAGAAAGGCTTCAAAAGATGTCACTTCCTCCAGTCCTGTGCATTATGAGGTTAAGTCCTATCATGAGAAAGAGCTCTCCCTACTGGCAATGCCTGCAAGAGGATTTCAGGTCTCATGGAAGAAATAGTTGAAATCAGAAGAATGTGGCATTATGTTCTGCATATAGAGTGACTAAGACATTGTTTGAGACTCTGACCGTTGTGGAATAGGACTTAGTTCTTGATTTTAAAGACAAGGAAATGATCAGCACCTTTCAGCTTCAGTGCCATCACCTCTTGTCACCTCCTTGTATGTTAAGAGTGTTCCCTGGGGAGACAATGTTACCCCCTTAGTAGACACTCTTGGATTTTTCCAAGAAATTGTCTACCCTTATAATGTGAAAAAGAAGCCCATTATGGTGCATGAAATATTACAGATAAGGAAAATTACTCCATGACCTATTAGGAGAGGAAATGAATTGTTGAGAATAAGCAAACCAGAAATGGAGAGTTCAAAGTGCGTAGCAGGACCCAGCCACCATCTATTAACTAAGACCCTTTCTCATGAATATCTGTCAAGACATTCTGCAGCACCATGTGATGTCCATGCAGTCCTGGATCCTGACATATTGTTGTCATGGGTGCATGAAGTGCATCAGACAGAGATATTAGAGACTGTGGATTTTAAATATATAACTTCTTAGGGCACCTGGGTGGTTCAGTTGGCTAAGCATCTGCCTTTGGCTTGGGTCATGATCCCAGGGTCCTGGGATCAAGCTCTGCATCAGGCTCTCTGCTCAGTGAGAAGTCTGAGCTTCTCCTTCTCTCTCCCCTCACTCATGTTCTCTCTTTCTCTTAAGTAAATAAAATCCTTAAAAAAATTAAAAAATATAATTTCTTATGTGGGGATTAAATGGTATAATATATTTGTTTTCTTAGGGTCACTGTAATAAATTACCACAAAATTGGTGGCTAAAACAACAGAAATTCATTATATGACAATTCTAGAAACGAGAAGTCCAGAATCAGGTGTCAGCAGGGTTGCTCTTTCTCTGAAGGCTCCATGAGATAATCCGTTCATTAATTCTTCAGCTTCTGGGGACTGTTCCCATCACCCTGTCTGTTTCAATATTCACATGGCCTTCTCCCCCCTCCCCATGTCATCTCCTCTTCTGTTTCTTATAAAGACATTAGTCACTGGATTTAGGGCCCACCCTGTTAATCCAGGATGATCTCATCTTGAAATCTTTAACTTAATAACATCTTCAAAGACTCTTTTTTCAAATTAGGTCACATTTATAGGTACAGGAGGTTAGGACTCGCACATTTCTTTTGAGGGGTCATCTTTTAAACCACTAACGATATCTTGAAGCAAAATCATCTCAGATAATCAAGCGTGCTCTCAGCACTGAGAAAACTGGCATCTTAAAGTGGATACTGTGGTGTGCTGAAAAACTCCCCCATTCCAGGCTGAATCACACATTTCCCCTGCTGCTCAAAGTGTTGCCTGCTAATGGCTCATGCCTGAGTCACTCTCCAAGAATTTTCTTCATCTGAAGAGAGCTGCCTCTGCTAAGTTTATGCCTCATTCTTGGGAAAAGCCCACGTGTAATGAGAAGATAGTGAGGGCCAGGTACAAAGGCCTGGTCTATGCCTCAAATCTGGACAACTCTGAAGAGTCATCCCAGCTCAAGAGCTCCTCTATAGAATGGCCTGAGTCCTCTGCTTCAACTTTATCACAAACCAACTTCTCCTTCTGCCCCATTTTGCTTCCTCAGTCCCTAGTAAGTGTTGTTCCTAAGAGCAGCCCCCATTATACCTCCTGCAGGCAAATCCCACCACATATGTTTCCCAAAGACCTTGACCTAAGAAACATCCTGACATGAGATAAACCACAGATATTCTAAGTAGCTCAGAAGGAGTCTTTTTGGAGAACCATCTGCTCAGTGGGCTGGGAGAGCCACTCAGATGATCGAAAGAGAGCTTGGGTAAAAGAAGTCCTTACCCTGCATTGTGTGAGCTCTTTGCTCTATTATTTTCCCTGTGGTTAGAAACATGAAATAAGAAATTAAACACATAATAAGAAGGATGCCTGGGAGGCTCAGCAGTTACGTGGCTGCCTCTGGCTCAGGGCGTGATCCCAGATTCCCAGGATCGAGTCCTACATCAGGCTCCTTGCATGGAGCCTGCTTTCCTCCCTCTGCCTGTGTCTCTGGCTCTCTATCTGTGTCTCTCATGAATAAATAAATAAAATCTTAAAAAAAAAATAAACACACAATAAGGAAAAAGACAAAACATTTTTTAAGAATATAACTAATATTTTTCAAAACTTATAAGGATAAACAGATGATTAGCAGGTACTGAATATTAGTAAGAAAAATCAAACTAAAACCTATCTCATTAATAAACATCAGAGAATATATTTTTTAAATAGAAAAGGAAAGCAAAAGGTCCTAGATGTTGAAAAGAGAGAATAAGAAAAAAAATTAATAATGGAAGGAGGAGAAGAAAAAATGAGCTAAAAACTAAGAAGTCATTTGAGTTTATGTCAGTCTTGGGATGAAATGAGCTTCCCACAGTGCGGCTCCCCTGTTGTGACAGAGGGGATCTGCAGTGTAGTCTTTCTACACGGTGATTTACATAGAAAACAACCAACCTTTCCAAAGGTGTAGTTTCTTAATGTGACCACTGTGAGAAGACTCTAAGTAACATCTAGCTTGGCCTCCAGAAACTTAGAGTCTATACTCTCAATGAAGATTTGGGAGCAACGTATCAGACACCTTTCCACTGAAGACTGGTTCACCATGTTAGAATCCCAAACCGTATATGAAAATCACATCCAAACGTGTACAAAAATATAAAGAAAAATAACTATTAATTTGGAGCATGTGCTCTATGGTTAAATCTGCTTTAGTTCTTGGCTTGGAGATTTCCCATTGCCACCTTAAACAAATACTTAACCCCTCTGAGCTGCTGTGTCTTACCATCAGTAAAATGGGTGAGTGTGAATATTTATGACATGTAAAGGAGCTGACACGAAAGTAAGCCCACTGCAAAATTAGCTATTATTAACACGAAAGGCCTAGTACTATTATATTGTTTTTATAATGACAATAACTTTTGCTAAAGTGTTATTTTGCATTTATGTCTAATTCTTTCCTTGATGAAAACAATTTGAATTTATTTTTTTCAACATGTGTCAGCTAGTTTCCAAAGAGCTAGAGAAAAGTGATCTGTGCTCTGGTTAGTGCCATCCATCATTAACTAAAATCTCCAGCTATGTTTTGAATCCCTAACACAGTAACATATAGTGCGAAAGGATCGGTCAAAGAGAGTGATTTTCAGACAAGGATTTGAGTTCAGAGCACGAGCAAATTAGAAAATCACATTTTGCCTTAAGAGAGACATTGGGAAAATGAGAAAAGTGAGGGACTGTTGCAATGTCATTTTTCTTTTTTTTTTTTTTTTTTAAGATTTTACTTATTTATTCATGAGACACACAGGGAGAGGTAGAGACACAGGCAGAGGAAGAAGCAGGCTCCATGCAGGGAGCCCGATGTGGGACTTGAACCCAGGACCCTGGGATGAAGCCCTGAGCCAAAGACAGATGCTAAACTGCTGAGTTACCCAGGTGTCCCACAATGTCATTTTTCTAAGCAATGCTACAGGTAGGGTATGGTTAGGAATTTAGGGTTTGGATTAAAACCAACTTTAATTTTGAAATCTGGGATTCATTAGCTATTAGTTAAATGACATTGGTCAAGTAACAATTTCTTTGAGCTTTAATTTTCTTACATATGAGGGTAGTGACAATACCTAGCCTCCACAGTTCTGTGAGAAATCAGTGAGGTTGCACATATGAAAGCACTTGGTACAGAGTCTGGCCAATAGTGTAGCTAATGAAGCTACAAGAATGGTAATAAAAATAAGATGCAAAGGAAGGGAGTCAAGGAAGACTTTCTAGCCACAGCTCTTCCTCAACTCAGTGATATTGGACAGATAGGTCATTTAACTTTTCTGGGCATGCGTTTCCTCATTAGTAAAATAGTAAACTGCTAAAGATTACAGAAATGAAAATGGCCTTCTAGTTCACTGATTCAAGACGAGTCTAATGGTCATCATTAAATGACTTTTAGAGATCTCAACATTATAGCAGTCTGGTAGGCCTGCTATTAAGCTGCAAAACATAAGATATCCATGAAATACACAGAAGATGATAGACCATATGAAACATAGAAAATTACAATAAATTATATGGATGAATATCTTCATTTTGGCAGATGCAGCCTATAATCCCTTAATGTTGCCCCCCCCGCCCCCCCGAGTAAGGAGGCTTTTTTCTCTAATCCTTAAAAATCAATGCTATAGTAAATTAATCATAGCCTGCTGTAGTGATTGGATTAATGGGAAGATCTTGCTAGGGCTTACATGAAAGCCTAAAAGTAAACAGCCACCCAATATAGAAATGTACTGGTTAGGGCACAGAGACACTATAAAATCCAGTTAAAATGGAATTAATAGATCTATCTACTTAAAGAGAAACCTAAAGTGGAAGAGGCTGGGATCTCAGATTCTTATCTTTTTTTGCCTCCTTAACAATTTTGCTCAAATAAAATTTAAGTTTTATTAAAGCCACAGATTCCATGAAAGTCTTAGGCAAGTTAGCCCAGTTGCTTCCTAGAGTGGTCTTGTTTCTGGACCACTTAATCTAGATCAGATGAATGCCTGCGTCTCCCGTCAGATTCATTTGGGAATTTAAATTAGCCCCAGATCATTCAACGACTGAGGGTTTTAAGCTAACCCCAAGGAAGTCTTTAAGCTTCCTCAGCAGAGGACAGCTGTAACACCGTGGTAGAAGATAGCTAAGAAGTTCAGTCTTCATGAATCTACATGGTTCAAAATGTTTGGCATAAAAGTTCAGGGAATGATGAGTCGATATGTACTCAGAAGTGGCCATAATGTTCTGATTTATCATGTTTCACTTTTCCCACAAAGCAGGTGACAAAATGGGAATAAAACAAAATGAATCTATTCTTATTAGATTGGGGCCACAATCTCATATTGGGTTTAGATATTGGATTTCCTGACAGCTTCCTGTGTTGCCGGCTTATTGCTTTCAAGGGAGCCAGCAATGGCCTGGGATAACAGAGTGTCTAGGATGTGAGACATCTTAAACGGATGACACAATTTCCCTGGGCTCTGCTGCCAGCAGAGTTCCCTAAGCAAGTTAGTGTTTATGTGTTGGTGATGTTTGGGGGCTCAGTGGAAACTAGACAGGAATGATCCCTGCCTAGAATAATGATACCATAAAAGAAAGTGGGAACACTAAGATGAATACTCTTACTGATAATATTTACTCAGGTTCAGTATTGTCTGAGTGAAGAGTTTTGTTTCTTTGGGCTGAGAAAGACTCAAGAGTTCTTTCTGCACTGGTCCCCGTTTCCTTTCAGGTTGCTTCTGAGTGCACTTGCCTCTGACCCAGTCATGACTATTTCTCTCTTTCCCAGATCAAATGTGACACATGCCCCTAAATCCATACGTTGTAGAGTTGGCCTTTCATATTTTCTGACATAAGCTTGATCTGTCGGGCTCAAGGCCTCAGTCTGACAAAACAATAAAGCAGTCTCTTCTCTTTGAGTTATATAGGAGCCTTGGTCTGTCTGGCTTGCTTCTTATGAATGTAAGTTTGATGATAAGTCCTGAAGTCTGCTGATAGGTCGAAGATCGAGAACATTTTCCATTAATTCAAAGAAAAAGGACATCATGAGACAGGCTCTGAGAAAAGAGCAAACTTAAATGAGCATAAACTCCGGAAATTTATAATGCTTTGTGAAAACTGAAATATGTGGGAAGAAGTGAGGAGAGAACGTGCCACCTAACCAGAAGGTTCCTTCCTCCTCTAGTCACTCCATCAAGGATTGCTGGACCCATTGGCATCAGCAGTTGACTGATTTCTCTGCCCAGCAGTGTGTGGCAGGAGGACCAAGCTCAGGTACCTGCTGCTCTGGGACTCCACTGTCCTGTCTCAGCAACTTGCCCATGACCTGACTGTGTTAAGGGTCCACTTGGCTGGAATTGGAACACAAACCTTTTCCTGACCTGATTCCTCTTGCTCAGAGGGTGGGACTTCTGGGAAACTTGTCTGGCTCCCGCGGGCACGTCCAGGGCAGCTCTTCTGCTCCCATCCCCCAGCCCATGCACACTTAGTGGCCAGCTCTTCTCCATCTTTCTTTGCAAGTCATTCAACCTTCCACTCCACAATATGAGTCTTCCTAAAGTTCTGTTTTCTTTCTTCTTTTCTTTTCTGCCTACCCTCCCTGCTCTTTTTCTCACTAGTAGTTCAAGTAGGTGGTGGCAAGAGTCATAGCATACACAGAGGCTGAGTTTCATGTTGGGAGGCAGAAAGAATAGAGGATTCTTTTGAGAAAAAAGGGAAAGTGTGAGGTGGCAGGAGTGGGAGCAATTAAATATTTTTAGGATAGGATTTGGGGTGGTATAGTATTGATTTTAAGCCGAGGGGAAGCAGAGAGTGAAGCAGAAGAGACTGAAAATGCAAGAAAAGGGGGAAAGTTACAGGAAAGTGGGAAACAATGAGGAGGGCTGAGATCAGAACACGGAGTGACCACACTGCAAAGGAAAAGGGAAGTGCTTCCCATGTGATGGGGAGAAGAAAAATTATTGTAGGCTTGGTATGTGGAGAGCAAAAAAGTTGGAGGAGTTCAGATCTGAGCTCTCAGGATTGTATGTAAATAAAAAAGCAGGTGGGTAACTTGCAGAAAATCGCAGGTGGGGAGTGGGGGAGACCCCGAGGAAAGTGGAGCGTGGAGTTTTGGACTATGGGTCAGGAGGATAGTGACAAGACAGTGAGAGAAATAAGGAAAAGGATTCCTGAGCAGAGATGAGACTGTGGTTGAAGATGATGGGTTGACTTTGTACTGAAATCAACAATACCTGATGTCAAGGGGCAGGAGAGGAGAATGCATGACAGGAAGTTCCAGCTCAGCAAGGGTGGGATGTCAGGAGGCTGAGAGGCCCAGGTACAAAGAGAAGACAGAGGACAACTAAATTTGCTGATTATGGGGTAGTTAGGGACAAATGGAAACTGAAAAGGTGGCTTAAAAGTGGGGAGAATAGAGTGTTGGAGAGGAAAAGAGAAATAGGGAAGAGGAAGGTCAACTCTCCCTTCATGCTTGCAGATTGTTCTCCATTGGCTTATAATTTTGATCCAATTTCAACAGTAATTTTTTTTTTTAAAAAGGGATTCCTGTAATTAATAGCCAATGTAAAACGTAGCTACTCCTGATCCCAACAGCTCATTGCTGGAGCAGCTAACACCACTATATGTAGAAAAATGGCCTTTGTTAAAGGGGGACTATACAATATAACCTTTCTGAGTGGGCTGAAGAGAAAAAAGGTAGTGCCTACAGCCTAAGATCAGCACATTGGGAACCACAGACCTTGGACTGGGGGCAAAGAAGTGAGGGGTGATCCCTAAGGAAGCAGGCTGCCAAAGAATAAGCTTTGCTTACACCATCCTGGCTGTGTTGTGTCTCATGCATACCTGGCATTAAGTGACGCAGAGAAATGGTTATGCAATTCTGTCCAGCTCTGACCCACGATCATGCTAGTGCTCGATTAGGAACACAAAACTGGGATTGTGTGAAGATGTGGGAGGGAAATCACCTGATTAGATCAAGACAGTTCTCCACATCCAAATACAAATGATGCCAGCCCTCGATTGTCTGATTTTCTTTGGGCAGCTGCCAACTTTCATCCCAGGAGGTCTTTATTTTCTTTCAAGAGACCCAAAATCAATTACTTAATTCTTGGTGAGGTTAAGGTGGAAGATTAGAGTGGATTAGAGGCAATTATAAACACAGTCCCTTCTGCCGTGCTTCCTGGGGACCAACAGAAGCTCGCCAGACCCCTCATTAAAGCAATTACTCTCACCAGCCAGTGATACTGTTTCTGCTTACCTATTGGCCATACCTGAGTTTATATTGAAATTAAATCAAAAAAAATTAAGGGAATTAATAGGAAATGGGTAGGAATAAAATGGAAAAGAAATAAAAACCTGAAAAACCTCCCAGTCTCCGACTGGAAAGACCCTGCTTAGAGTCTAGACAGATAGATAGATAGGTAGGTAGGTAGGTAGGTAGGTAGATAGACAGACAGATATTATTTATCTTAGATCAAGACTGGGGAGGACCATTAGCTTTTGGAATTGACCAATGTACATATTAATATTAGAGCAACATTTTCTGAGTTAGAAGAAATTGAAACAATGGTGGTGGTGATGGGAGATAAGAGAAAATTGAACATTAAGTAAATGATAGAATGCCAAGGGCCAAGGAGACAGCTGGACCCGGAACATACTACTTACTGGTGCTTCCCCATACCACATGGAAATGCTCGGATGGTGTGGTAAATGGCATGTCTGCTTAGCTGGCTCCTCTGCCGAAGTAGGATTCATATGAAGCATTTCTGTTACCCAAAATAATAGCTAAATAGTTCACAGATGTGTTGCTTAAATATTTGCCAGCTGCCAAGTATGAACTGGAGTTTGACAACCTAAAGTCCCTACTGTGTGACCTCAGTCATTTCAAGCTACTTCCTCATTTTTTTGTAAATATTAATTGAACCAATGACGCTTTTTCACATTTCAGGCCTTTATAATAATGCTTCATTAAAAAAAAAGTTTTATAAAATGGGAAAGAATTACGGTTAAAATTAATGCAGTCTCAAAATCAGTATTTTAATCCTACAGAAAGGCAGAAAATGTGAAATTGTGACCCCCTGTTCTACTACAATCCAATGTCCTAGCAGTACTTAAAATTTTTCATTAGCTGGTATGGTATTAATTCCTTCTTCTGCTAGTACAATGGGCTCAGCTATGTTTGCCTTGGGATTTTAAACTTGGGATTTTTACTGGCATTTACATGATTAAAAACACAGCATTAATTTTGCCTTAATACTTAACCATGCTTCATTTTTATTTTTCCTTTTTAAGGAAGAAAAGTTAGTGAGAGCAGAAGGGGGAGAGAGACACTAATTTGGTAACTCAGTCAGAGAGCGAGTCTAATGTAAAGTCTTATGGAAGACCCTGAAGGGAAGCATGAAATGAAGGGCAAATAGCAGTGCTCTCACAGGTTGTTATCCACAGTCATTCTCTACCAAAGTGGACCAGTCAGTTAATTTACAGGAAAGGACCTCTTCCACCTGCAGGATTATAACAGAATTTGAGCTATCAACAGCACTGGGTTTAGAATCATGAAACCTTAACCTGAGCCCTACTTCTATCATTTACTAGCTCTGTGAACTTAGACAAGTTATTTTACCCTGAGTTTTCTTTCGTTTCTGAAATGAAAATTCTCCAGGATCTTCCAACTAGAATAGAATTCTCCTGGAATTTTAGATGGATTAGATGAACTCACAGAAGCAGCACGAGACACAACGCCTGGTGCATGATAGTCACAGAATAAATCCTAGGTAATTTTCTTCTTTCTCATTTTAATGAATAAAGGATAGCTTTTGAAAAATTGTTTCTAGGAGTCACACTTCTAAGAATATTAGCAGAGACAACTGCTATGTGAAGTAAGTCATTTCACAGCAATCTTCAAAGCATTATCACGCATACACTACCCCTTGACAATCTTCTAGCCCAATTCCCTCATTTTATAGGCAAGAAAATTGATCCAGAGAGCTTAAATGAGACAACCAAGGTCACACCTATACATGGTACCACTGTCAGGACTTGAAGCCAGCTCTCTTGCTTTGAAGCCAGCTTTCAATTACCATCTTGATACTACTGCAGCTTGAGCAAAAGAGGTGTGAGTGGTCAGAATGTACCTGAAGTCTGAAGGTTTAGGGGCACTTGCAAGTTTTCAGTCAGTTTTTTGGCCTCAGCAAGGGGCTGAACCTGGCATTTACTCAAATCACAACAGAAAAAGAAGCATTCAATCTGTCCTACAAATAAATATACTTCCAGAAATTTATGGAAGGGCTAAGACCAAACTTGAAACTAATCTAGAGCTGGCCTCATACCCATATCGCCATGGCCCATAGTTGTCTGATTGTGTCCTAAATAGCCTTACCCAATGGTGGCAGATGAGAGTCTAGATAGAATGGATGGGATAGAAAAAAGACTTGGGGATTTCCAAATTTAACGTATGCCATATTTCCCCCAGGTACCTCTTCTTCAGATTGGGCTTGCAGCTGAATGTTTAAAAGCAGATAACATCATGTGGCACACTTCAGGGAATATTCACCAGCCCCACCAACAAATTGTATGGGATTTTGGTTGAGGCCATTTGGGCAGAACTCTCAGATCAGTAGTTTTCAAAAGCCAGTGTGAAAGCTTGTGTCACGCTGGCTACCTTCAGACTTCAGGTACATTCTGACCACTCACACCTCTTTTGCTCAAGCTGCAGTAGTATCAAGATGGTAATTGAAAGCTGGCTTCAAAGCAAGAGAGCTGGCTTCAAGTCCTGACAGTGGTACCATGTATAGGTGTGACCTTGGTTGTCTCATTTAAGCTCTCTGGATCAATTTTCTTGCCTATAAAATGAGGGAATTGGGCTAGAAGATTGTCAAGGGGTAGTGTATGAGTGATAATCCTTTGAAGATTGCTGTGTCACGCTGGCTAGGGAATCCTCTGGAGAGAAAACTTGAAGAAACAGAGATCCTCCCCTGGAGATCCTCTTTCAATCAATCTGTGGTAGGGCTTGGGTATCTCCATTTTTCAGAAGTGCTTCAGATGCTTTCATATTTAGCCATCATCCTAACTCAGGGTGAGGATACTGGGCGGGGGCGGACATTAGAAACTTTACAAGTCGTAGATATGATGGCTTCTAAGCCAAGTGCCTCCCCTCATGGCACAGATGTGGTAACATGCCAGATAATGACCAGGTGTCCTCACCTTGTTCTACTCTACCATTAGCTACTCTTCCATTGTTAAACCTAACTGCCCATCTACCAGAATCCAAGCATATACCTTGATTACACCTCTACTTAGTATTTCTCTCTACTTTGTGGAAGTACCTGTCTGCTCCCCTAATAGTCAGTGACCTCCTTGAGATAAGAATGGAGACTATGTATATCCTCCAATGATCTCTGTACCTAATGCTGGGCCTGGCATTGGTAGGAACACAATAAACATTGGAAACATGAATTAAATACACCCTCTTTGTTATCAGGGTATGGCACCATCTCCGTCTTGGCTTTAGGGGAAAAGAATGTTGATATCCTCGGGGGGAAACCTTGTGTTTCTCATAATTCCGAGATTTATTTTTCCAGGAAACTGGTAGACTCAACCTTTGAGCTCAATTTCCATGAGACAAATCCTAACGTGATGAGTGATATAAACACCCACAGTGTCACTTAAGGAGATGAGCCATGTGGCCCCTGGGCCTTCCACATGCTTCCATGATTCTCAGAGTGATTCAGCCAATGGCTGCTAAACAAACACAGATGCTGATCTGAGAAGCAAAATGAGGTTAAAAGCTGGTGAGCCCACAAGTCTACAATAAATCAGCTCTTGAATCAACTGGGAGACTTTGGGAAGCATGTAGTCTTCTGAAGCAGATTCATCTTCAGCTGCTCTGAATTAATTTGGGGATTATAAAATTGGAGTATACAAATGAGAAAACAATGGAAGTGTCAGTTTACGCTGGCACCCAAAGAACTCAATTGCATGAACAAGAGTTACTTAGCATGATCCAAGAGACAATTCTGTTTTTTACTGAAAGTGAGGAGAACTGAGCCTACCCTCTTTTTGGCTGTGGCTAAAGCAAGGCTGGATAACCCTGGCCAAGTCAAGAGTAAATCTACAAGAAGTTTATGGGACTATGAGTAATCTTGGTGAGAATTTATCTCAGGGCGGCTGAGAGATAGTCAGGCTCCACTTTGTAGTGAAGCCTCAGCCTCAAGAGGCAGCAGGAATTCTGTTTCGGTGTTTCTCCTTCATATTTGTCTCCTGACCTAGTGCTTTTGAAGTCATATCTTATTCTGTGAAGGGGAGAGGAATAGGGAAGGGATAGGGTGCTGTGCAGTACATAATTATGGAAATATCTACACAGTGTATATAAAGCTGCACCTAGTCCAGACTTCTTTATCTTTCCAGTATCATGTGAGTAGAGAAACTTAGTACATGGCTAATCTAATAAAAACTTCCTGTCTTCTTTAAATTCTTGAGCATCCAGAAATCTCCAGATTCCTCGAAGTTTCTCATTCTTACATCCTAACAATTCTCCCATCTACATAGTCTTGTCCTCACCATCCTGATCTATCAAGCTCCCCATCCTCTGCACAGAGCATTCACAAATGTATTGACATGGGATATCCCTCTACCATATGCCCCCTACCCCCTAATTGTATTTGTAGTTCTATTTTTTTTATTACTTTTCTCAAATAATACACTTATATTTTGTCCTTTATCTCTTCAGAGAGGAGGGAGGCAAAGAGGTTATGAACATCTGTATGTTATGTTTATCTTATCACAGCTGCTTGAATAAAAACTCTGTTGAGTTTGGAATCAAACAGCCCTTTTCTAATATGCCACTAAAGGAAACAACACAGGTGGAGAGAAGAGATCTTTACAGTTTTCCCCAGAGCCCCATATAGCTTTGGTCAGGGTTCCTGGAGGGTTCATATGGAAGAGCAGCCCTAATGCAGCCAATGGTAGTCAGAGTAAGTGACAGAGTGCATTGAGACATTAGTGGCATATTGTACCAGCAGCACCCGTCAGCACTCTTTGAAAGAAGCAGTACCAGGGACAGACAGTGCCATGCCCAGTGTCAACATCAAGGCTCTATGGAAGTGATGATGATACCCATGAAAGCAGCTGTACCATCTAAGAATTACTGTGGGCTCTGCTAGCTGATGCAGGGCACCTTCACATGGGTCCACATGAACTGGAGGCCTTGGCAGCAGACATCTCTCGGCAGAAGAGTAAGAAAAGGGCACATGACTTTAGGTTACTAAAAGAATTATTTGAAGCATATGTGAGATACCGTTTACAAATTGTGGGATTAAAATGGGAGCTAATGATACTATAATAGCAGCTTGCAGAATGATCCAGTAAAAAGTTTGTTAATATAACCTTTACTCCCAGGGTGCTGAGTCCGTTAAGCGGCTGCCTTCAGCTCAGGTCATGATCTTAGGGTCCTGGGACTGAGCCCCATATTGGACTTTCTGCTCAGCAGGGAGCCTGCTTTTCCCTCTCCCTCTACCTGATGCTACGCCTATTTGTGCGTGTGCTCTCTCTCTCTGTGTGTGTCAAATAAAATCTTCAAAAAAAAAAAAAAAAAGAAAGAAAGAAAGAAAGAAAAGAAATTTTAAAAATATCACTTTAATTCCCATGTTTTGCACCCTTCTAGAGAGTAACACAAGTGCAGGAGTGAAGACATATAGATCACTTATGACAAAAAGTAACATCAGTATGTAATTCAACTTGACATACTGATATCCAGGTTTTTATAGCAAAATCTAAGTAAAAAGTTTCTCTTTTTAATATGAATTATTTTTGGAAGTCCCCAGAAATCTTTCACCAGAAGCTTATGTATGTCCACTAACTGATTCAGTGGGGTTTTAAAAAAGATTTTATTTATTTATTCATGAAAGACAGAGAGAGAGGCAGAGACATAGGCAGAGGCAGAAGCAGGCTCCCTGTGAGGAACCTGATATGGGACTTGATCCCAGGACCCCAGGGATCACGACCTGAGCCAAAGGCAAATGCTCAACTACTGAGCCACCCAGGCATCCCAGATTCAGTGTTCTTTTAAGTGTGGAATCTCGAATATATGCCCTCCATATGGATATTAAAGACATGGTTTTAGTCTTCAGACTGAGTGCTTGAGAATTCGGTGAATTTATTAAGTATTTCTGTTGTAAAAAATATAATCAGAAATAACCCTCTAGTATTAACCTATATTTCCTTGGCTTAGGGTGGGTAGATGGATGAATGGATGAACGAATGGATGGATAGACAGATGAATGAATAAGGACTAATATGTTTTAATAGTTCATGGGATCTCTAAAGTAACTAACAATATCATGGAGTTTAGTTAGTGATTAGAAATACATTTTCTCACGTTCCATTCTTTAAACATCCCTGATGTTACAAAACAAAAAGGGAAGAACACTGGACCAGAAATCAACAGATCTATGTCTGCAAATCACCATGAGCCCTCAGACATGTTTCTTCACTTCTCCCCAACTCAATTTTCTCATCCATATAATCAGACAATTGGAACAAATTGTCTCTTAAATCTCTTTTTGCTCTAGATTGTTATGATTCTGCTTTTCTTCAGCTGTTCTAAATTGGGTAGAGCAATGGTTCTCAAACATTTTAAACCAGTTATATGCATAATTGATATGATAAATAAATTAATCTTAACATATAAAAATAAAGACAGATATTCTGAGAATGAATTATAGATGGGATGTAGATTTTACATTTTCTTCGTACTCTCGTCTACCCTCCTCTGGCCCCTTGAGTGTTCCATAGACACCAATTTATAAACTATGGAAATAAAGGCTAAAGTACTTGAAACTAAGTATATTTGAAGTGATGAAATAGAAGCCAAATCTTGAATACAGCTAGAGATTGGGGTGTCCATGGTTCTGGTTAGTTCCAGAGTCATCTAGGAAAAGCATCAAAGTTTCAGAGAGATGCCCCATAAAAGAAGGGACTGATTTTCTTTCCTCTATGACTTCAAGACCAAGTTCTGTAAGTTTTGTGTCAAGCTCACATTCCTTGAAAAATGAAGACACAAAGAGAAGAGCATACCTAGAGGAGTTTTGGGCAGACAACCTTAAATCAAACTCAAGGAAAGAAAAATGCATTTTAAATTGTATCAAATAGCATGATGCAATGACACATCAATAACAACTGCCTGTGGCCACATTTTTAAATGATGGCTTGAATTTATCCTCATTGCCCTCCTCCTTCCCTTTTAGAATAAATCACAAATAAGGGTGAGTGAGGAATGTCATCTATGCTTTTCCCATTCTTCTTCCATCCAATTCAGAAGTGAAAATGATGTTGATTTTATTTCGGTCATCTTTTGTTAGAATTCTCACCGCAATCCATCATGTTCTCTAAAAATATTAGCAATTCCTTTTGACCTAGTAAAATACAGTGAGCTTCAAATTGACTTGTTGACGGAGGTAAGTGATAGACTATAGTACTTTTCAGCTATTTTAGGTAAAGCCCGATTTTGACCTAACTCTGATGGATGGTAGTAAAATATACAATGGACAAGAATTAAAAAGGGGCAATGAAAAAAGAGTGTCATGATATTTCCCCCACCTTTCTCTCTTGTCTACCTCTTCACAAAAGAATCATATGTCAGAGAGATCTTTACTGTGAAATTTATAATTGTTCCTTTATTTAGCACAGCTCAAGGCTGTAACTGTATCAGCAGGGACTCAGAAAAACTTGAAATGGTCATCAAAAGTGAAGGATAAAGAATAGAAAAAACAAAACTCCTGAGTGATGCCGTTTACTGCAAACAAGAATTACCATTCCTTATCTACTCTTAATTTATCCCATCTCATCTTCAGCTTTGTTTAAAATGTGTAAGACTGTACTGATTTAAGTTTCAGGCATAAATTTCGCCTTAGTGAAAAATAAAAAAAATCAAAGATTTCCTTGCTTAATTTGCAACGTATTTTTTCTTCTATTTACTTATCTAAACATTAAGAATTTATGGGGTTCCTATATGCTAAGCACTATTAATTGCTGGAAAGAAAAAAAAAATGAGTAAGACATGATTCTTTCCCTCAGGAAACTCATGGTTTGATTTTTCTGCACGGAAATCATAGCCTGGGTATCAATAGAGAAGTCCCTAAGCAGAAGGTATTGCTCTTAAAAGGAAGCTTAAAATAAAACCAAAATAAATTGTGATTACTAACAAGAATACAGGGAGAGAAAAATCAGCTAGTTCTCCATAGCCTATCATAGCTGAGTTACTTATGATGATATTCTCTCATTCTTTCCTATCTTACCCAGTTGGAGGTGCAATGTTGCTGCATCAGGCCAGAGCCTCCCTTCTCATACTAATGATAAACGTGAGCGACAACTTGAGGAGAAGCAGCTCACTGGTCCTTGCTTTCTGAACCTAAAGTTGTGTAAGTTCTTAATATGAAATCTGAAAGGAGAACAAATTCTAAAAAGCAAATAGTACTTTCAAGTCCCTTATAATTTTTCTCTCTATTCCACTTTTACATAAGATTATGTAGCACGGGGGTGCACCCAGGTAGGTCAGTTGGTTAGGGATGGGACTCTTGGTTTCAGCTCAGGTAGTGATCTTGGGGTCCTGAGATCAAGCCCTGAGTCAGGCTCCACCCTTAGTATGGGGTTGGCTTAAGATTCTGCTCCTCTGCCCCTTCTTTCTCTCTCTCTCTCTCTCCCTCTCCTCCTCCTCTTCCTCCTCCTCCTCTCTCTCTCATAAATAAATGAATCTTTTTTAAAAATATTATGTAGGGGAAATCATTTTTACAGCTATCTGATTTAATCTCGTCAATGTTATTGTGAAGGAGACATTGAGATTCAAAAATTTGGGTACTTAAAAATTTATTTTAACTCTGGAAAATCACTTTTTATTTTGAATAATGCTTTGAACTTTGTTTTATTTTATTGAGTCGAGAAAACATAACGTGAGATCTACCCTCTTCATGAATTTTTAACTGTACAATATGGTAGAGTTGACTATAGATACGTTATATGGCAGATCTCTAGAAATTGTTCATCTTGCTTAATTGAAGTTTTCTATCTGTTGTTTAGTGATTCCCTTTTCCCCTCTCCCCCTAGCCCCTGGCAATCACCATCGTACTCCTTGATTCTATGAACTGGATCATTTTAGATACCTCAAGTAAGTTGAATCATGTAGTATTTTCTTTCTGTGACTGGCTTATTTCACCCAGCATAATTCCTCGAGATTATTCCATGTTGTCACATCGAATACACATGTAGTATGTTGTGACATACTACAGAATTCACTTTTTTTTAAGGCTGAATGATATGCCACTGTATGTATAAAATGCATTTTTATCCATTCATCCAACCATCAATGGATAGGTTGTTTCCACACTGGCTATTATGAATAGTGCTGAAATGAACATGGCAGTACTAATATCATTTTGAGATCTTGATTTTAATTCTTTTGGATAAATATCCAGAAGTGGGATATCTGGACAATGTGGTAGTCTATTTTTTAATTTTTTCATTCTTTTGCATGTAGATATCCAGCTTTCACAGCACCATTTTTTTTTTTTAAGAAATCGCCCTTTTCCTATTGTATATTCTTGAAGGTCAATTTACTGCATATGTGAGGGCTTATTTCTGAGCTTTTTATTCTGTTTCATTGGTTTGTACATAAGTCTTTACACCAGTACCATACTGTTTTGATTATTGTAACTTTGAAATATGTTGAAATCAGAAAGTGTGATGCCTCCAACTTCATTGTTCTCAAGATTTAAATAGCTATTTTTCCCCCCAAGACTTAAGTAGCTATTCATGGTGCCATATGAATTTTAGAATTTTTTTTCTATTTTTGTAAAAAGTGGCATAGGAGTTTTTAAAGGACTTGGAATTAATCTGTAGATAGTAGATAGTTTTGGGTAGTGGGGACACTTTATAATATTAAGTCTTCCAATCCATGAACACTGGATATCTTTCCATTTGTTTATGTCTTCTTCAATTTCTTTCATCAGTGTTTTTATAGTTTTCAGTATACAAGTATTTTATCTTCTTAGTTAAGCTGATTCCAAATATTTTATTTCTTTGGATGCTACTGTGAATGAGATTGTCTTCCTAATTTCATTTTCAGGTAGTTTATTTTTAGTGTATATATGTGACTGATTTTTGTTGTTAAAAGGATCATATACCATCGTCAAATGGGATTTATCCCCGGGATGCACTCTGAAGTTTTTATCTCATGCTAGTACATGCTCAGTCTCCAGCAATTAGTCAATTATCCTTTACTTGTTTCTAATAAGCTCCAGCAGTGGCTTCTGATCATACTAAGCTGTGATTTCCTATATTCTTTTTTTTTTTTTTTTTTTTTTAGTTTTTATTTATTTATTTGACAGAGAGAGAGCATAAAGCAGAGGGAGTGGCAAACAAAGGGAGAGGGAGAAGCAGGCTCCCCATGGAGCAGGGAGCCCAATGTGGGGCTCGATCCCAGGATACTGGGATCATGACCTGAGCCAAGGCAGATGCTCCTGTGATTTTCTATATTCTGACTCCAGTTTTCAGGGCAGTCATTTGCATTGTGAAGTCAACTGTAAGATGAATCTAAGAAGAGTTATTGTTTTTCTTAGCTTGTATAGTTGTTCTTTATTGTAAGCATGGGATGATAATTTCCAAACTCTCTACATGTCAGACCAGACATTGGAAGTCTTCAAATTTTCAATTTTCTCTATACGGTATAAACCTTTCTTTTTTTTTTTTTTGGTGTGGCCTCTTTCACATAATTTTGAGATTCACACATGCTGTTGCACATATTACGTTATTTTTTTATAATAGAATAGAATTCTATTGTTTAGATATACCACAATGTATTGATTCAATCCTCTGTTGGACAAAATTTGGGTTGTTTTCAGGTATTGACTATTGCAAATAAAGCTGCTATAAACAAAAGTATGTAAAACTTTGCATGAGTAAATTTTCCCTTTTTTTTCCCCCTTGTTCCTTGAGCCAATTCCTAGGAGAGGATTGGCTAGGTATTTTGCTACCTGTATTTAACTTCTTTCTAAATTGCCTGAACATTTTCCAAAGGGTTTTACTATTTTACACTGCCACCAGCAGTAGTATGGGAGAGTTCTACTTTCTTTACATCCTCATCGACTCTTGACCCGGTTAAGTTTTGTTAATTTTCTTCATTCTAATGGGTGTGTAGTAGAATCTCATAGTTTTAATTTACATTTTCATCATGGCTAACGATGATCATCTTTTAATGTCCTTTGGTCCTTATTTGCTTTTGGTATATCTTCATTTGTGATGTCCATTCAAACCTTTTGCCCATTTGGTGGTGGTAAGGGGGTGATAGATTTAACGGTCCTTTGTCTTTCTGTTATTAAGTTGTACATTTTTAAATGTATTCTGGAAACAAGTCCTTTATCTGATATATGTATTCTGAATATATCCTCTCATATTCTGGCTTGCCTTTTTTCCCCTCTTAATTATAATTTTCAAAGTACAGAGGTTTTTAACTGTGGAGATGCTCTAATTGCCTTTTTTATGGTTTTGCTGAATTATAAGGATTTTCTCTTGTGTTTTCCTCTAAAGTTTTATCATTTTAATTTTTATGTTCAGGTCTATAATCCAGTTTTACTTATTTTTACATATGGCAAGAAGCAAAAGTCAATGTAATGCATCATTTCATAGCTGCTTTCAAAATTGTTTATATGTCTTTATTTATATTCTTTGTTTTTTTCAGTAGTTTGATTATGCTGTCTAAGCATGCTATTTTTTCCTTCTGTTTTTATATCCTGTTGGGGGATCAGTGAACTTCTTTCCATTGCTTTCAAGTGTATTTTCCATGGCCTCATGGAATATAGTTATAATAGCTGCTATAAAATGTTTTTCTCATATTTTAAACTCCAAGTCATTTTGTGGTTAGCATTTGTTGATTGTCTTCTCTCTTGAGAATTCTTCACATTTTCTAGATAATTTATGATTGTATTTTGTAAATTGTGTAATGTTATGTTGTGTAGACCCTGAGGTATGTTATAATCCTTTCATGAATGTAATGACTTAGCCATATAGGTGCAGACCTAAGTACTATTTCATTTTCCTACGGTTATGGCTCACATGTAAGGTGGGTTCTCTAAGGCACTGCTATGCTGGTTTGGGTTTGCGCCACACATGCACAAATCAGGAGGCAGACTAAAATCTTTAGGTTTATGTGCATAATTAGGGATCCCTTTCTGAGATGGGATTTTCCTTTCTCAAGCCCTAGTCCCTAGAATGTCTTTTCCCTGGCTCTTCCAACCAGAAAAATGGATTTTCCTCCACAATCTGCTTGCTGTTATTTAATTTTAAAGGCATTTTTATATTTTATCTAGGGCTTTTAGTTGTCATCAACTGGAAAGGTAGACCACAGTGGACTTAGGCCACCACGATAGAACTGGAACCAATATGCATATTTCTTTCAAGGTTATTCTTAAGTATTTCATTTTTAATTGTTAATATAAAATATGTTTTCTCTTCCATCATATAATTATACTTCTAACTGGTTATTGCTTATATATCTGAAAGCTATCTATTTGCATGGATTTTGTATCTTTCTATGTTATTCTTATTGGTTGTGTTCTATGATTTATTCCTTTGAGTCTCAATGGTATTTTATTGTAGTCTCTCAAAAAAGGTGTAATTTTGCTTCTTCCTTTTCCAATTTTCATGTGAAATTAGTTTCTCTTGTCTAATTATATTGGCCTCTACCTGGAATAAGGTGTTAATGGAAGACAGAGTGGGCATCTTTAACTTTATTTTGACCCTAGTGGGGTAGTCCTAGTGGGACTACCTCTAAAATCTCCCTGTTAAGTAAAAATATGGATTTAGAAATGAGTTATACATATTTAGTGTTAAAGAAGAAGTAATACTTATTTTATTGAGTGTATATTTTTAATGAGAAATGGGTATTGAATTTTGTCAAAGACCTTTTTAGTATCTGTAAGAAATAATCATTTATTATTTTTCCTTGGCTATTAATGTTAATGAACAATATTAGATTTCCCAATATTAAAACACTTTGGAATAAATCACTTGATCATGGGATATTTTATTAATATGCCATTGGAATCTAGCTGCTGGTGTTTAACTTTTTATTCTGGCATCAATATTTAAAACTGAGTCTGGGGGCAGCCCTGGTGGCTCAGAGGTTTAGCGCCACCTTCAGCCCAGGGTGTGATCCTGGAGACCCAGGATTGAGTCCCACATCAGGCTCCCTGCATGGAGCCTGCTTCTCCCTCTGCCTGTCTCTCTCTCTCTCTCTCTCTCTCTCTCTCTGTGTGTGTGTCTCTCATGAATAAACAAATAAAATCTTAAATAAATAAATAAATAAATAAATAAATAAATAAATCTGAGACTGGTTCTTAAGTTTTCTTTTTATATTTTATGTGATTTAGGCATCAATGTCATACCTGTTTAATTAAAGGAATTTGGAAGTTTCCCTTCTTTCTCTATGCTCAGAAGTAAAGATGATGGAATATCTTTGAAAAAACTATCTGAATCTGGTGCTTCATGTGAGATAATTTTTTACATTTCACAAATTTTTCCTGTGAAAATAAATTTTTAAAGATTTTATTTATTTATTTATTTATTTATTTATTTATTTATTTATCTATCTATTTATTTATCTATTTATTTATTTATTTATTGAGAGAGACAGAGAGTGAAAGAGAGAATGACGAGGGGAAGGGGTAGAGGGAGATGGAGGAGCAGACTCCCAGCTGAAAAGGGAGCCTGATCCGGAGCTTGATTCCAGGATCCTGGGACTATGATCTGAGCCAAAAGCAGACACTTAACCAATTAACTGATTGAGCCACCCAGGTGCCCCTTTCTGTGAAAAATTATTTGCTTAAAACTTTTACCTCTATTAAGGTCAATTCTGGCATATTGTATTTTTGTGGGATGCTATCCACTTGATTTCATTTTTCAAATATATTTGCATAGAGCTGTACAAAATAATGTTATGACTTTCAAAATTGACTCTTTTTCAAAAGTTGTTTCCTCCACATCATTTCTTATTTTATGTATCTATATTTTCTCCTCTTTTTATGGGTAAGATTAGCTAGTGGTTTGTCTATTTTGTTAATTTTTCACCAAGAATCAGTATTTTGATTATTTATTTAGTTTTACCATTTTCCTACTTTTTGTTTTGATTTGTATTTCTTATCTTAAAATTTTTGTTCTTCTTTTTCTCCCCTATCTTTCTGAGTTGGAAATTTAATTGGTTTAATTTTTGTTTATCTAAGTATTATAAATATGTAGGGCTTTGCATTTTCCTCTAATCGCTGCTTTTTAAATGTATCTCACAAATTTCTTAGGAAGAGTTCATGTGTAGGTATTTACTGATTTTTTTTTTTGTCTGTATCAGACTATTTTTCTATAGGACTGATACTTAAAAGACAGCTTGCCTACATATAAAATTGTTGGCTCACATTTTCTCCAGTTTCTTAAAGTTGTTCTTCCACTATTTTCTTACTTTATGACCTTATAATCTGTGTAAGTGACTTGGCCTTTTTGCACGGATACACAAAACACTGCTTTTATATATCTGATGTCTAATAGGTCTATTATCTTATATCACAGAGTTGACCATGATAGGCCATATTTTTTCTGAGTACACAGTGGATTCTTTCAATTCATGGATCCACATTTTTTTTTATTATTATTATTTGTTTTTGGTACAAAAAGGTGGTTTTACCCAAGGACAGGACCACTGGGCTGAAAGAGCTGAATTGGGGTCATGTGGAGTGGCACATTATATATTTTAAGTTGGGAGGGGTTAGAGGTAAGGCAAGCCTCCCAGCTATTTTGGAAACAAGGTTTCCAGGATCCTGATAGGGCTAGCTATTGTTAGGAAAGGTCGTTTACTACTCTAGTAAAACCTCAGTCATGAGACCCTTTGGATGTATATCAGCAAGTCATATGCTTGGGGGATGATTGGCAATATGTATCTTGGGGGTAGGGGTACAGATACAGGAGGTTTCCAAAGGAATTTTTATATGTTAGAGTACACGTACAGGGTCCTGAGGGTTGGGCTAAGATTGCCTTTTGCCCTTGGCAAAGTATCAGTATTGAAGCAGCTGAGTCCCTAGAGGAATGTCACTCTGCCTGTTTCAAGGACTTGTCAATGGGCTGTAGGTAGTAAGAAATTTTTTTAAAAGATTTTATTTATTTATTTGACTGAGAGAAAGCGAAAAAGAGAGAACAGGCAGGGGGAGTGGCAGACAGAAGGAGAGGGAGCAGACTCCCTACTGAGCAAGGAGCCTGATACTGGGCTTGATCCCAGACCCTGGAATCATGACCTGAACTGAAGGCAGACATTTAACTGACTGAGCCACCTAGGTGCCCTGTTAGTAAGAAAATGTAATAACTTTTCTTCTGCCTTTGTTTCCCATATCATTCCCCCTAAACAATTTTAACCCTTAAATCTTTAAGGTTGCTGAGGGTGGAAGGTCTCAGCTTCCACAACTTCTTCCTTCAGAATAGGGGCATAGAGATATCCCTACCAATGGGTCAACATTGGTCAGTTGGGGCTTATATATAGATATAGGAGATATGAAAGGCAGAGGCAATTGAATCCAAGAGAGACCACAGTGTGGATCTTCCTGAGTGGAAAGGATCATCTGTGGGCTCGAAGTTATGGCAGTGAAGGAGTCTCAGCACCAGGTGGAGAGACAAGGGAGAAAACAGCAAAACGCGATCAGAATAACAAAAAGAAAACGAAACCCAAATAAGAGTTCTTTAAGAGCTGACAAAAATCATTTTCCAATCATTAAAGGAAAGAGAAATCATTTAAAGTACCTATCTGAGTATTCATGTCAGTTAGAAACCCAGAAATATTTTTGTGGTAATCTGAAACGTATTATACAACATTTTGTTTTTAAGATAGCCACATTCTAACTTGTACAACAGTTAAAACATCTACTGCCATTCTATTTTGTAAAATTGCTTAATGCATTTGTGTTACTTCAGTATTTAGTAGAGAAATGATATTCTGAGTATCATTTCAGGGCTCTGACTGTATACTTATAAGGAGCTTCTATGTGCCAAATAACATCCTCTAGTCCCAAAGAGGAAACAAAAACGGGTGTTAGTTGGTCATACCAATGAGGCACAGACATGTCCACCATTGTTGGCCAGGTTGGTTACGGTTTTAATAATACATCTGTGCATCCAGGCAAAGCCCAGAATACAGCAGCCTATCCAGCCTGGGGGAAGCCATGAACACAAATTAGAGCCGCATAGCCACTAGGTCCCATTAGGAGCCGGCCAACTAATTCTGGGCCTCCTTGAACTGTAGTCAGAATATCAAGGGCTACTTGGTTTTAGAGGGCCACCTTTTGAATTTGTGGGTGAGTGCATGTCAAGCTTAGAGATCATCTCTGTATGCTTGACTAAAGCATCTACACCAATGTTACACCAATAAAAGTAGTTCCTAGGACAAATATGACTAAGAAATAAAACCATCAAGGAGCCTTCTTTGTTTGAGGTCTAGCCTTAACAATATCCTAATTATAAGGAATCATTGGCAAGTGGGAGAAGACCTGTCTTAGAAGATAAGGGCATCTCCAAGTGCATCATCCAATCCAATCATAGAGAAAGTGGGGTCATCTGTTATCTCCACAAGTCCATATTAACCCCATGGATTGGGATATGCCCTGACTCTTAAGGAGAGATTTGTGTCAGCCCAACCACACAAAATTGGTCAAGGTGCTAGTTTTTTTCAGCTGTTCAAATAATCATATGCTCATGGGGTAGTTATTATCCTCACCAAATAAACAAGATTGTCTATGCATGAGCCATTGTGGCAATTTCTCTGAAGTTACCTCAAGTTATCTAGCTTAGGTAAACAACAAATATTCAAAGATAATCAGAACTAGATTTTGACATCTGCAAAGATGTGTTATTGAAACATAATTTTTCTCTCTAAAATCACTCTTATTTTCAGAGATAGTCAAATCAAATTTTGACTATCTGAAACAAATTTGTTTCAGAACAAGTCCAATTTTAACAAAGTTGGCCTAATTATTTATATAAACTCAGCAAGAGTAGTGATTGTATATAGATCTTTTTAAAATCTGCTTGGCTGGAAGTTTTATAAGGAAAATCTCTAGGTTGAACTTTTAGTAACTTCTCCAGGCCAGAAGCCAAGCCAACTACTTGCCATCAGATATGCCTGCAATACCTACAGATTTGGAAGATTCTTCTTCTCATAGTCCCCAATGTATCCTGAGGTTCCTACACCTGCTAGGAAGTGACATTCTTTACTCACCTGGTAAGAACGTTGGGGACTCTGTAAGCAAGGGATCAGGCCAATATTTCCAAGGGGCTTTGTGGCTCCAGGTTTTATAAAGTCAACCTTAGCTCCTTAAAGCTGTTTGCTCCTATCTGAGTCTACGCATGTCTCTCAAATATGACATTCCAGTCAAAGCCTTGGTAAAATAGCCAATGTTTCCAATGGTGTCCTGTTACAAGAACAGATTCTTATTGAACTTACACAAATGACTATGATTGCTATGGAAGAAAGAATACTTACTAAGACCTTTTGAATTTCAGAGGGTTCAGGTAGAAAGAAAAATTAAATGCTTCAATTTGTTCACAAACGAATACTTTATCTATGTTTCTGTAAATCACAGCTATCTTAAAAAAACTTTCCTTAATCTAGAAAAGCAAACATCAGAGAACTAGTAATGTTTCAAACAAGAGTCACAAAAGTACAATCATCATTTTTAGTTCATTTAGTCCCATGTTACTAATTCTTGCTCAGTTTGTAACTTTTTAGTTAGTTCTGGAAATTTTTACCCATTTCAGTTTTGATCTTAAAGATATTAAATACCTGCATTTGTCTTAAAAGTCCTCTATATTAACCTCCTTGAAGATGAAACTCATTTTGCAAGAGAATAAGAACAATTAGAAATGACAAAAAATCAGAAATGGACATTGTTAATGATCTAAGAGTTCATTATGATGCAGTTGACAAGGAAATTCAGTTATTTCTGCAAAACATAACACTTTAATAACCGGTATATTGAGTGATGATCTTATACCAGATGGTAACATACCAAATAAATGAGCCGAATTAGTCAACGAGACTTCACTTAAGATTTAGATCTTGGGGAAGTTTGTTAAAACCTTAGAAAGTTTTAAAGCACATGCCTAAATAGGATTAGGAATCATCAAAGACCTGATAAAGGCAAAAAATAGAAACTCTTTTTGGGAAGGGAAAGAGAAAACAACTGTTTACATTTTCTTATTAAGAGTAGATCAACAATTCAAGAAAACTTTGTCTTCTGAACAGAGAGAAAGCAGACTTTCAATCTTAGACCAAAGTACTTCAAAATCCATTCATTTCGATCTTAGTCCATCCTGATCACACCTAAAATTCCTTTCCAAAGATTTCCCTTCATGAACCTTCTACAACTTCCCTTTGCATTCAGATTTTGTCCCAAGCCATTTCTCTCCAAATAACTAGTCTCATTTAGGACAAAATTACTTTCTTTTACCTTCAACAAAAATGTATTCCCACTCCTTATGTCTTTCTTACATATCTCCTACTTTTTTTTTACACACAGAGTTGCTTCTTTTATTCCCATCAGTCATAATTACATTTAGCAGAATTTTGCACTCTTAGAAATCTCAGTCTCCAGTGAAGACCAAGTAGCAACCGACTGTGAACTGTTATATTGGAATTCCTTAGATGGCAAATTTATAAACCAATTAAGCACAAAGCATGTTTACCAACAGACTTAAATATCCTTAGTTTCTTTGCAGTAAGAAGTCAAAAGCACAAACCTATGTCCAGTAATCAATGTTTTAGCACTTTATGCTATTTGGAGAAGACTTAGATGTCCAATGATTTTAATCCCACTTATCATCTAAGCAAAACTTAAGGTTTCAGGTTACCAAAGACTTTAAAGGCTATCTTAACAATTACCCATGAAAACTTTGAGACCAACCAGATGAACCATCATTTTACATCATCTTTTTGCTAACAAATTCCAACAAAGATAACATGAGCTTAGCTGATCTTCAGCAATCCTTGACAGAACAAAAGTTTCACATTTAATGCTGATAGACATGTTAAGACGTGTCTATCTTCATTAAACCAACAAACTTAAATTTGTTTAAATATTGAATATGTTCCACCTGGGTCCACTTAAAAGTTGGTCAATTTGTTCCCCATTGTCTTTTTTTTTTAACCTGAGACACTGGTGGGGAAATCTGAAGTGGGGCTCTTGAATCCAAAGGGTGCTCTTCTTGCTCCTTTACAGTTAAGGGAGAAGGAGCCAGGGTGCCTGAGGCACTGAGGATGGTACAGAAGCCAGTTATGCAGGCCACACCCAAGGTGGTGCATAAATAGGAAAGGGGACAGGAAGACAGAAGAGGCAAAGTGCTGCCAGAAGGCAGAGAAAAGGGGTTCCCATTCTGAATCTCATCAGCTCGGACAGAGGGAAAGACACCATGTTTTTATCTACCAACAAGTGGAATTAGGCAGTCTATGCCAGGCCACAGAAGAGAGGCAATTTCCCCCAAATAAGGGGAGTTTTGGCAGCTGCTTGGGAATATTCCTTGAAGTCCTCATCCCGAGGTAGACTAACCACAGTTGGCTCCAATTATAGCCATTAAATCAGGAAATGAATGAGGGAGAAGCCACCACATCTAGTAGGAGGAGGAACAGTGAAAGAGAGTGTCCAAATCCCCTCTGCTAGGGAGGGCCTGTGTTTTCTCCAGCAACCTGGGTTTATTTGGACAAGGCCTATTTAGATAATTATCATCCAAAATATTAGGAGAGAGTTTACTAGCCCACACATTTGGGAAAATACATTCTGCAAGAGGCCCTGAGGTCCAGTCCTAGTGTAGAGTAATGAAGGTCTAGGTATGAGCAATGAAGTTACCCTAGGTCCATTTCCCCTCTTTCCTGCAAGGAGATCTTACTGATAGTTCCCACTGAGGCCATACAGTGCTACAGGAGATCAGTCCTTTCCTAAGTTTTACAACCTGAATTGCTTCCAGTGGGTTAAAAGGCACCCCAAGGGAGAGTCCTGGGGAACTGAATAAGAAGAAAAGTAGAGAAGGTCCATTACCTAGAAAATACACACACACACACCCCACTGATTCCTGGGTGGCATCCCATGTACAGGATGTGTCAGAGGTTTCTGTTGTCAAAGTGACCAGAGGTGTCCTGAAACAAAAATTGTTATGGCCACTGCTGCGGATAAAGGTCCTTGTAGGATGGATGCTAGCACCCCTTACTTCTCCATTGCATCCTAGGCTACAGATGGGTGCCTGGTATATGAATGGTATTTGTACCTTGAAGCATCTATTTTTTTTTTTTTTTGCATTCGCTATTTTTAACTCATGGAGAACACTAGGCTAGAAAGATTTTACAAAGGGATATTACTGAATTTTTAAATTTAAGTAGTTAGTAGAGGACATTGATGGAAAACAATAGAAATCCATCATGGTCTAAGCAACGTTCCAACACATGTAGTCTAGAGCCAACTTCCCTAGGAAATGGTTCCCAGATGGGTTTTAATTCAGTCAGGTACTGGTTTTGGCAGGATCCCAGTGGAGGTCTTGCAGTCAGAAGCAGCTAGATCAGGGGTGTGAAGGGGATCACACTAGACCAATGAGGAGAAAACTTCATAAGGGAGTTTTAAAATGGGCAGCTGTCTGGTGACTTAGGTGGCTATCTCGTGCCCAAGATAGACAACTTTGTATAAGGACAGGAATAAAGAACGACCACCAAGTTTCTGGGTCTTATCCAGCCAGGGTACTAACTTCCAGCCAAAAGGCAAGCTTTCTCCTCCTTGTAGAGTAGTGGGCTAGATGATCTGAGGCTGAGCAATTGACATGAAAGTGTTCCAATAAGACCGTACTCTTTGAAAAGTCCCTGACATAAGAGTAAAGAAGAGGAGAGAAAGTACTCACTACCTTTGCACCATGGCTCAGAGTCTAGATGAAAAGACTCAAAGTCCCACACTGGGTGCCATATGATGTAGGAAAGACATTAGGGTTTGAAGATGATGGGTAAGAAAGAATTCTTGAGACATCTTTTGGTGCAAAAAAGTGGTTTATTAAACCACAGGGACAGGACCTTTCAGTAGAAAGAGCTGCCCCAAATTTTCTTTTATTTACAGAAACTTTTATTGGATTACAGTTTAAATAGTTTTCTTGTTCACTGTTCTGCTTTTCTTTTTTAGAAAAGTGATTATGCATACATTTGACCCTTTGACCATGCGGGGGTGAAGGGTGCTTACCCTCCATGCAGTTGAAAATCCATGTGTAAGTTTTGACTTCCCCCAATTTAATTACTAATAGCCTTCTATTGACTGAAAGCCTTTATGATAACATAGAATCGATTAACACATATTTCTTTGTTATACTGTATTCTTACAATAAAGCAAACTAGAAAAATGTTAAGAAAATCAAAATGAAAATACATTTATAGTACTGTACCATATGTACTGAAAACAATCTGTATAAGTGGCTTCCTTCTTTCCTTTTATCTCCAAGCATCCAAAGAATGCCTCTCCTTTCCAAGTTGGCTTTTTCCCATAGACGTTATATCTCACCAAGACTGTCAACATTTCTTCTTCATCCTTTAAGCTATTTCCTTTTGGTCCTTCAGTAGTTGTGTTCTGATCCATCTGGCCTCAGACCTGTTTTAAGTATTTTCACATTCAGGATAGGGACTCTTTTCTTAAGGATTTGTAAAATGTATTCATTTGAAATAGAAATCACACAACAGAGAACGAGGTGGCGGGGGCAGAGGGAGAGAGAGAAGCAGGTTCCCTACTGAGCAGGGAGCTTGACATGGGGTTCTATCCCAGGGCCCCAGGATCATGATCTGAGCTGAAGGCATACACCTAATTGACTGAGGCACCTGGGTACCCGATGGGACTCTCTTTTATGGGGTATGATTTTTTTTTAAAGACTTTATTTGTTTATTCATGAGAGACTGAGACAGAGACAGAGAGAAAGATACACACAGAGATACAGGCAGAGGGAGAAGCAGGCTCCATGCAGGGAGCCTGACATGGGACTTGATCCTGGGGCTACAGGATCACACTCTGGGCTAAAGGCAACACTAAACCACTGAGCCACCTGGGCTGCCCTATGGGTATGATTTTATCTGTATATTGCCAATGATGGTTTCTCACTTGCATACTGGTTTTCCATGCACTTTCTGTTTATGGCATGGCTCTAGAGCTGGCTTTGGAATATTTTAGAATATTTATTCTCCATATACATGCGTAATTTAATGTCTTACGTGTTGTCTTCTAGTTTTGCTGTAAGAATGAGTGGTGTGTAGTTATATTTACTCTCCATGTGGATTTATTTATTTATTTATTTATTTATTTATTTATTTATTTATTTATTTGATGATGTATGGAGAGATTTGAATTAGGAAACTGCAACTGACCTACAAAAACCCAAAAGTCTACAATTGTATTCTTGATGTCTTCTTCAATCCAGTGATTTACAGATTTTTTTTTTCTATTTCCAGTTGGTAGAAAGTGTCTCTTTAAATTTTTATTTGTTGCCATAAGATATTTGTTAAATTCATAGATGAACATTTGGCATCAAACTTACATATAAATACATATACACAAATATCTATATACATTTTATATATAAAATCATATGTTTTACACATATATAACACATTTTCAGTGTTAATTATTTTCCCCATTCCCTAATTTTTTATTTCATTTACTTCAGTTGGTTAAAATATCTTGAAATAGATTGTTCAAGCATAATAGATGGTATATTTCCTGAGCTAATGAATATCTAAAATATTGTTTTTCTATTGCCTTCACACCTAAGTGACCACATTTTGTGACTCAAATTCTTGGGCCATGACGTTTTCCTGCTTTGTGGTTGCCTGGTGGTCAGTGTTGAAAAAGTTTAAGGTTCACCTGGTTGTTTTCCTTTGTAAATAACTTTTTGTTTTCATTTTGCTGCCTGGGTGTAGATATCAATGTCATGCTCACTTGGTAAAAAGAATTTAGTAGTTGTCCTTTTTATTCTATCTCAGTGAACATTTTAAACAGTTTTGAAGTTTTCCTCTCCTTAGAAGAATTTCCTTCAGTAGAATTCCCTGTGGTACCATCTGGGGAGTGGTGCCTTTTTTTAAGGTTATCTTTTGACATCTTTCTCTGTTTCCTATATGGTACTTGATTTGTTCATATTTTCTCTTTTTCAGTACAATATTGGGTATTTATAATTTCCTAGAAAATCAACCATTTCATCTAAGTCCTAAAATATATTCTCTATAGGCTGATAAAATCATCCTTGTAATTACAATAAGTAGTTTGTAAGTTTGTACCATCTCCATTTTTCCTGTTAGTTTTCTATCAGTTTATCTATTTTATTATTTTCATCATTATCAAAGAATCAGCTCTTAGGTTTATGCTACCAATTTCTTATTTTTAACTCATTAATTCCTACTCATTTATTTAGGGTTATTATTAATTTTTCTGATGTATTGATTAGATTCTTTATTTCCACATTGCCTGGGATTATAAACTCTATGTTCTGATCATTACCCTTATATTTGCATTAGTTTCAGATTTATAGCTTAGTGATTTAGTGAATCAAATACTCACTGCCAGACCTTTTTATGAAAGGTCTGCATCTATATCTTGGTTGACTAAAGTCTTTTGTGTTTTCAAAACAAGGTCAAGGGATTTTAGACTTGGCATGTTTCAAACTATATGTCTGTCAGCCTTATACCTTAATAACAGATTAGCTAGGTATAAAATACTTGGATCACATTTTCTTTCCTTGAGAATTTTATAATACTTTTAGACTTAAAAGTTGCTGTAGAAAAGTCTGAAATGAATCTTATTTTTCCCCCATAATAGATGACTAGCTTTCACTAGTCAGTCTTATTTTCTTATCTTTGAAACTGATCATTTTACCAGAATACTATTCTTTGTGCTGATGATTATGTAAACATTATTCCCATGGAATGATATGCTTTTATGGTCCACAGATAAAAGGGTTATTTTTGGCAACCTTATAAATATCTTTATATATTTTCTGTCTCTATAGGTCAGATCTCCTTTTTATGGTGGGCACAGACAGAGATACATATTATGCTGCATTTCCCATGTCTGTTTTCCACATAGACAATCTTCTTTCCAGTACTTTTCATTTTACTCACTTTCATTTCATTTTGATCCTTTTCCTAAAGCCTATCATTTGCCTCATTTATTTGAAAATGTTTTCAACAGCTTCTGATATTCTGCTTTTGATGTATCCTTTACTTCTGTTATGGTTTCAAACATATTTTGTTTACCTCTTACCTGGTAAAAGCTCAAATTTTATCTCTTTCTGTTTCCTTTCATATTTTCCCTCATATTAGAGACAGATTCATTAAAAGAAATTTAGAGACAAGTATGCTTCTGATTTTTAATTTTTATTTTTATAGGAGTGCATTTGTCCACAACTGGCATTTGCTCCATCACAAATTTTTAGAATGAGTATATTTTATCTATAAGTTCTTTCCATATTCCTTTCCTCTGGTTATTTATAATATCTCTGTGATGAACCTGTGTTTTTTTGGTTTTCTTATTATTCATAAGATTCATATTATAACTTCCTAGACTTTGAAGCTTCCTATGGGTTAAGGACTAAGACTATGTTCCAAGCTTGTAGAAATTCTCGTGTGTGTGTGTGTGTGTGTGTGTGTGTGTGTGACTTCTTTTTGCTTTTACTTTCCTCAACCTACTGAACTCAACCTGATTGGGTAACTCAACATATGCAGTCTCTCATCCCCTCCCTTACCAACAGACATCTTCTAGCAAATGTGTCTTCTCTGGGTTATCTATTAAGGATCTTATCCTTAAGGATAAGAGGATCTAAGATCATCTTATGATCCTCTTATCTTATCCTTAGATAAGATCTCAGGATCTTATCCTTAATTTCCCTGTTGCTTAAGATATTGTGATAAAATAAGATTGGAGAATTGATTGCTACCATACAGCATTCCTATCCTCATTATTGCAAACCAGAGCTCATTGGTTAGGGGGTGCCAATTACTTTTGAGACCTGTGCTTTGACAGCAAATGGGTGACATTTACAGATATGAGCAAATGTTCTAGGTTTCTTCCATGCTATTAGACCTTGACTGTGCTCAGTAGTTCTTTCTTAGAAATTTTAGTAAGTTATAGATGTCTTCTGGCTTTGCTGAAAATGAAGATAAATACTCTTGTTTCTAATTTTCTTTGAGTTTTGTGTGATATCTAGAAGTGGAAAGGAGAAACCACTATCTTTTGTTGCCATTTTAATACTGAAGATACTCTTCTATCACAACATTTTGAGGATTCAAAGCAGAGGCTTCTGAAACTGTCATTGGTTTATTATAGAAAAATCACATTCTTAATATATTCTCTTTATTGTGACATTTTTTTATGGGCCCAGTGTGGGTCTTTTTAAGCTTTGCTGTCAGGGGACACATAAATGAAGTGTAAGGGCTTGCTACCAGAAAGGATTGGTGGCATGTTCAAGGTCTCCATCACCATCTCCTGAGGGTCTAGAAAATTGTTTCTCCAAAATACAAATGTTAAGGTTTGTCCTTACTCAATTTATCATTGTTAGAAGGCAGGAATTCAGTGCAAGTTTCTTGGATCTTTTCTTGCTCTGTCAGATTCTCTCACTAAACTAGGGGGTATGATGCAATTTGTATTTTGAACAGTGGGATTACATGAAAGACCATGGCTTCCAGCCTGCACTTCTAACATTCTTCTTATCTCTGCCCAGGTCTAGGGTACAAAACATTTTCTGTTTTATCAAGTCTCTTCTGATCCCCATGTATTTCCTTCTGTGCTGTGTTCTGGGAATTAAATTTTGAAATGATTGCAGTAAGAAGAATATGCAGGGATAAATGTGGAGTGGATAAGACCTCACTCTGTGTAGCTACAAAATTAATTACTCCAGAGTTGGAGAATGGCCACCTGTTTTCCTACTCAGTCCATCTTCACTGTTGCAGAATTAAGCACTTACAGAGAAGGTGAATCAAGGCCTTTTCTAACCTTACCAAGTCCATCTGGCCAGTTCTGTTCAGAGATTAAAGCATGTGTTGTGCGGTTCAAAAATGTACTTCTTGAATTTATCCCCACGGCTGATGCAATTAGTTGAAATTCCACCCAGATTTGGCATATGGTCTTCTCTTATCTTGAGTTTACAGTGATTTTTGCCAGCTTTTAAAAAAAAACTTTTTTGTATTTTCCATGGATATTTTAATGGTAAATTGATAATTCCAAGCCTGCCACCATATTAACTTCCATATTTGGAAGCCACACCTTAACTGCCTTGGGAGCAGGGACTCATATGTCATCTGCAAGCCTCTTTATTTAATTAATGCCCAATAAACATGTTTGATTTAGACCTAAATAAAATAAAAATTAAGCTGTTCTTGGTTTTTACTTTAATGTGCTACTTATGAACTTTATATTATCTTAGTTGGACACTATGAGTACATGAAAGTGATAAACCTCACATGTAAAAACTACATTAATACTTCAGCTTTTTGTTCACTTGTGCAAATCTTACTCTAGTGAAATTTTTTTTTAAAGAAAGATCAACTTGTAAATAAATGGGATTTTGAAAAGTCTTGGAATTTGTACTCTTACAAACTACAAATCTTTATTTCCTTTAGTTCACTCTACCAAATTGCTCACAATAGATAGTGAAACACTCAGCTTGGTCATATTACTAAAGAGTCAGCAAATTACAAAATTTCCATTATTGTTAAGAGACATACAGGAGTTAATAAGCCCTCAAATCATAGTTTACTCCAGGGGTTATTTACTTTACCCATCAGTATCCTTGCTTTGTAGAGTCATGAAGATAATTAGTATCAGAGGGTCTCTGTTAGGTTATCATACACAATCTGCCATGCCTACTGACCTAGATTATAAGTCCTCCTTCATGTGTATCATTACTGCCTAAGGCAAGGACTGTCTTTTTTTTTTTTTCCTTTTGCAGTGACCTCAAGGTACCCAGAAGGGTTGTAAAACCCAGTCTAGAAACATTCTTTAAAGGATAGATTATGGAATTTAGATCCAGAGGACTTGAGTTTCTAGCTCTGCCATTTATGATCTGGATGACTTTGGACCTGCCATTTATTCTCTCTCTCTCATATGTTCAGAAGGGTGTATAAATAAAGAAATGTATTTGAATAAGCTTGATAAAACATAAGCATGCTATAAAGCAACAAGCTGCACTGTGTATATTGCTCTTCATTTAAAATTTTTTTTTTCTTATATTGTTCTTCAGATGGATGACATTTAGCTATGATCAGAGCCAGGTCAACTGGCAACTGACCGGAGCATTAAAATGTTAAAGAATTGGAATTATGCTCTTACAAACTACACTTTTTAGAGTGTAGAAAGAGGAAGTAAAGTTCATTTATCAGAACTTCTGGATGGGAAGAGTGGGGAATGGGTCTACATGTGTTTGGGAGGAATATTTTGATTAGTCACTTAGAGTGAAGGAGTAGACCCTCAAGGGCTTTGTATTAATGGATGGGGCCTAAACTGCTTTCTAAAAAAGATCAAACAAATTAACTCCAGCCTTCTGTTTTGATGAGTGGAGTACAGAATCTGGGCCTGCCAATGGGGCCCTCTTCTTTCCTTCCCTTACACACCTGAGCAATCCCTAGAAATAAAATCTGAATCATGAGTTAGAAAAATACAAGTTTTGAGGATTACCACATGAACAGCCTGTCTGAGCCATGCACAGGAAGCAACTGAGTCTTCCTGATAACATTCAATTATACAGTCACATGGGAGCTGTGGTAAACAAGAGCAATGTGTTTTCAGGGTTAAGTTCTCTAAATTCTCCAACTTCTGGCATTACTTGTTCTGACTTAGATCTCTGTGGCTCAGCTGATCAAACTCTCCTCTTCAGGTTTCTTACGAAGTTATAGCTCTTGAAATGTCCAATGGTGGCTTCCTGCCTTATTTCATAATTAATGAGGTTTTCACAGCCTCTCTGTGCTAGGGCCAACAGTCTATGTTTGTTGCCTTGGACATCTCCTAGAAATTAGCCATATTTCTGCTTTTAGGAGTTGGTTGTCTGGGATGCTTATTATTTTGTGTTATGGGTCACCCCTGGTAGTTGTAGGTAGAAGCATAGGCCACAGTAGATGCCACTGTTTGGATCTAAGCATTGATCTTTTTTATTATTACAATCCCAGAGATAATTTATAAAGGCTGACAGTATTATTTTAGTTTCCCTGAAAGTTGTTTTGATTCTCTGGGCCTCAGAGCAAGCCCTTTTTAGAACAGAAACTATTTGTTTATACAGTCATACTTTGAAGATGATTTATTATATATTCATATGAGAAAACTGCAACTCAGACAATTCAGGACTTTCAACTTATTTTAAAAAAAAAACCTTCAACAGCAATGGGATGTTTCCAGATAAAAGCAATGTCACTTGATGAACAATCTACTTGTTATCTATCTTTCTGCTTTTGGGAGACCATGCTAGGTCAGCCAAGGACATCTACAAAAAGGTACTATTATTAATGAAAATTAAATAAAGTACAACACACGGTATGTTTTCTTCAATTATATTCTAAAATGAAATGGAAAATAGTTCAAAACCCTTGAGCTGATATCTGATTTAAAATATTTTTTGCACATAATTTAATTTAGTCTTTGTCTTGTATGAAATTTATAAATTATCAAAAAGATATAAACAGGGATGCTGGAATTCATTTGCATGATGAAAGATGATCCTTTTGGCTTTGCTTATGGTTTCAGAATCCCCTCAGGACTTTGACCTTTTATTGTCTGTCTTTAAGTCCATTGGGGGTATGTACATCGTACATGGAAGTGTGAAGCCATAAAATGTAATACAAATACCATTAATGTGATTCTATTACTCTCTTGCTTAAAGTTACTTTAAGTCTCACTCAAGTCTCCAAGTCTTCAAGATGTAAATTTCTTAATAGTGCATGAACCTCAGTGACTCGACCCTCAACCACTTTCTTAACCTGACCACTGCTCCCCAACCTCCCCTCCAAGCCTCACGTATATGCACACACGTGAGTATGCATACCTCTCTAACTGTGGTTATAGATTTACTATCTAATTCTATCTGTATTTCCTGATATTATCTCTTTCTGATATCACTTACACCAAGCCAAAGCAACCCAACCCATGCATGGTCCTGCCACTAAATTGCAAAATTAACAACTAGGAGACTGTCCCTGTCTTGAAATTTTTTAAAAGAAAAGACAGTTAATTTACACTGAAATAGTATGTGCTATTGAGTGATGTGTGATTGGGGAGTATGCAAAGAGTGGTTAATGTATAACCTACTGATAAGTAGAGATAGCTTGAATTTGGGTTGTAACTCAAACATTTATGAGATATGTAATCTTAGCCAATGAAACTTCTCTCAGCTTCAGTTTCCTTGCCCTACTAGAAGAGTGAGAAGTCAGAAAAATATTAGGGCTTCTTTCCCATCCACTGGATGGGTTAAGAAGAGAATTACCTGGTTGGGGGATGGGGAAGATGGGAGGATTTGGCTGGTGGTGAAAACTGTAAAGAACTGGATGGGTGGTCTTAAGTATTTAGAGGATTTGGAGTCTGGCTATGCACCCATGCACATTTTAAAAAGTTCAAAGAGCAAAGACAGACCAGAAAACAGGAGTCAGAGCCCTGGTCAGAGACAAGTCAGGCCTTAATGGAGGGAACAATAGGATTGGAATCACATGGAAGTGGTGATGACTGAAGACAAAGTAGATGGGACCATGACTTGCCAAGATCAGTGCAGACAATAAAAATGCATTAACTCATAGGGTGATTGTGAGCATAGGCTATTAAAAGTCATGTAATTTGAAGCATTTAAAAAACTGTAAAGATCTAACAGATACTACTATTTTTATCTTGTGGTATCATAGAGATGAAACAACTGCACAAAAGCTTGTCAAGATTAACCTCATCAGGGAGCAACCCAACAGCTGTCCTCCCTCTGACCCTGGGGAACGTGCACTTTGCATTCACAGAAAACTTGTCTTTGCTTCTCCTCATGTGTCTGACACTCTATCAGACTTAGGGCATTCACCTTCTGCTTTGATCCCTGGGTGCTTCTAGTGAATCCTTCAATTCCCAATCATAAAGCCTAATGCAATAGCAGGACTTCAGGCATTTTGCATCAAGAAATCTCTCAACTCTTGCTACCTAAAGTTAAAAAATGCATTTCTGAAGGGCAGAGTAATTTTTTCCCCTTCTTTCTTATTTGTTGAGTACTCTGTCCTGCTGAGCTGATGTGCTTATATTCCATTACCATAAATTCAATTGTTGGAGAATTTGTTCTCAATCCCCCCCTCCCATACACAGCTACATTTAGAATAGTTGAATAGAATAGTCTTTAGAAAGTTGCTACCTTCCTTTTTTGCAAGTTCTCTGATCTTCTCACTGCCTGTTTGATTCTACTATTCCTGTTCAATAGCTTCTCATTTTCTCAAATATTACTGGTCACTTTACTGTCCTGTGAGCATTTTTCTATGAAAAGATAGACATTTAACTACCAATCACAAAGGAACTGGTATGCTGGAGATCTTTCCTTTATGCATTAACTCAAAAAATCAATTTGTCGTTGTTTTTCTTATTCAGTGATCTATCGTCATTGATCTTTGTTTCTTTCCCCTCATTCTTCAAAGCCTCACAGGTTCCTGAGGAGGCAGATTTTGCTGCTTCTTTCTGATAATATTAATCTGATGTTCAGGCTGCACCATTAACATGTGTCAGTTCAGAAACACAAAGTGAAATGCTCGTTCGTCTCAACCTCATTTTTATGAGAAGTTGCTGCTCTGTGTGCTGCACTCACAGAACGGTGTCAAGCCAGTCAGCCAAATGCATCTCCTCTGTGTAGAATGTTAAGTTCACAACCTACATGTCGAAGACACCCCAGATCAGAAATGAGGCAATCTAAGTCATGATTTCTATTCTGTATCAAAAAAATATTCATTAGACTTCTTTCCACTCCTGTATTTCTTTGATCTTTTGCCCTGTAAAATTAGAATTTTGACCAAGTGAACTCTAAGGTTCCTGACAGCTTTAGAACTCCATTTTCACAATTTCTTTTCTTCCTTTACAAATACAGTCTCCCTACAGTGGGAAAGGAACAGAGTGATCAGAGAAGTCAACAGGGTGGATATTTGAACTGAGCTCGAAAGATAGAGTGCAACACTTCCAGGTAGATGAAGGAAAAAAGTGTTCTAAATAGAAAAAATGGAAGGTGCAAAGTCACAAAGAGGTAAATTAGCACAGAGTGTGTGAACTTCCGGTAAACAGCCATTTTGGCACTCGAGAGGAACTCAAGCCTAGGATGGCAGCAATAGCCTAAAGAAGTTTGTACTATAACATCACACCACTAACTCTGAATAGACATGGAATTTCTTCATTGAAAAAAAAAATGACATTAAATCACATCTACACAGAGGATAACAAGGGGCCAGTGAGTCTTCCAAGCTCTCAGGAAGAAGTTGCTTGGCAGTAGAGGCTCTAGTTTCAGAACCAGCAATTACCTTCAGGAGGCCAGATCAGTGAAGGGTTTCTGGAGCTTGAATGGAGTATAGTATGGGGCAGGGTGGGGGGTAGGGGAAATTTTTCCTTAGTCTGACTGTCCGTGGTACAGCCAGAATGAAAAGTCAAACCCAGTCCCATTGCTGGACAAAGAGACTAGATATGAAGCTCTGCAAAGGCAAATTCCCGAATGGAAGGTTGGAAGAACAGCCTGAGGATAACTGCAAAGATGATACCTTCTGCATGCCCAGAAATCTGTGGTGATTAAATTGACTAAGGCAGTTAAAGAGTTTAGCATAGCTTTTGACCCATAACAGACATTCAATAAATGGTAGGTGTTTTGTTGTTGTTGCTTAAGGCACTGAAATTTAAACACTGAAGGCCTTACTTGAGGCTTGGCTGGCTTCTAACATAAAGGGATAAGACTAAACAACAAAAACAACAAAGAAACAAAACCAAAAGGAAAAAAAAATGTGGAATGTTCCCCAAGCCACAGGGTTTTCCTATCCTTCCCCTGCCTTCATCTCCATGGATTTCTGAGGCAGCCCTCCCTAGTGCTTTTGCACTCATTCATTATGAGAGCCAGGTCCTACTCCTTGTGTTTGCAGTTAAAACACACCGTGTTTTATGCAGTGCTGCCATGACTTTGAACTGGAAGTTCCTCTCACCTCCCACTTAGAGGATCAAGGGGTAGTTTTGTGTACAGTGGGATAGCACCAGGGTGGAAGTCAGGATACCTGGGCTTTCTTTGAAGCTCTGTCATTACCAGGCTGGGTGTCCTGAGTGAACTATCTGAAAGAGATGATTGGACTGGATGCCATGCAGGGACTTCTCCACGTCCAGCAGTATGAAGCACTGGCAGCACCTAAGCAGGCTGCTCTCATTATCAAAGTTGCCCAAACACCTCATCCTGGGCATCAAGCTAGCCTCAGGGGCATAGTGCCTGATAATGAGCTTTGACTAGAAAAAAAATGACAAAGAGGGAAGTAATGCCCACAATGCTCTAAAGTCATTGTTTTAGCCAACAGGAAGCTGTTCGCAATAGCTATAAGTTTGGTTAAAAGCCATCCAAGGAGGTAAGTGGCCATTTTTGGACACTCAGTTAATTCGGTAACTGTAGGCTACTTAGCTCTCCTTGTTACAAGTCAACTGGAGCAGCATACCTTTCCTGGTGCCTTCCGTGTGTAGGTGTACTAGGCAAGTCTCTGTACTAGATGTGCTAATGCTTAACAAATATCTACTTTCTTTAAAACATATCCTGTAACTCAGCAGATCCTCTCTAGGGTGAAAAAAAAAATCTCCTTATTTCCATTCTCAGTAACATTTGGTTTAACATGTAAACTAACATCTGGATCTATTAGTTTACACATTCCTAGTAAGAGAAATTTAACTTAGGTAAGGATAGCTTTTCATAACAATTGCATTCTTTTATTATCCATAGATAAGTTTTTGCCAAGAATTCCCTGTGCCGATGTGGTTTCAAGAACTTTGCAATGGTGCTTTTCCCCTTTTGAGTCTTAATTTTCATTGTTCTATGAAGTTAATGGTATCATGCTGCAGAGCAATAATCAGCAAAATTATTAAAAATAAAAATCTAGGTGTTTTGCTACATTTCATATAGGTTTGATCGACAAAAATCTGTCTAAATGAAGTCATTCATGTTTAACATTTTATTATTTTATTTATTTTTGAGAGACACAGAGAGAGAGAGGTAGAGAGAATCGCAAATAGGCTCCATAACCAGTGTATGAGCCTGATGTAGGGCTCAATCCCACAACCCTGAGATCATGACCTGAGCCAAAATCAAGACTGAGCCACCCAGGTGCTCCACATGTTTAACATCTTAAGTCAAAGATTTGGGTGCAGAAGAGCAGTCTATTGTGAAAAAGCAATGCTTTAATGAAAAGGGGGAAAGAGGACTTTCTTGAAAAAGAAGCTTAAATGAGGTATAAATCAGATTTTTCTTTTTGCCAGTTTTAAAAACAGATTCTCCCAAATCATATCTCAAGTTAAAGAATATTCCACTGAGATAGGAAGATGCACAAACAGGGATATATGTATTTTGTTTTTATCCTAGTTCTCAAGGGAGAGGGCATAAAATGCAGCATGAGTGATTCAAGCTAGACCTCAGGAGAAATACTGTGACAGTTAACAATAATGAACTCGAGAACGGATAACAGAGGAAAAAGTTCCACTATCTTTTTTGTGGAAGCTTTAAAAGTCGGAGAAACCATCATTCTGAGTGGGGTTGGGCATGTTCTTAACTTTCTTTCATCATTTGTAAAATGGGGGAATGTGTGGAGCTCCTTGTAACTCTGGAAACCAATACTTCCACCACACTAAGTGTATCTCTGGCTGCAGTTGGTGCTATTGGAATGGGAGAGTTAAGGTATACTTGGCTACTTCAAAGGATCTTTGTCACTGGAGCCCTTCTCGGGTCCTATCTTCACTATCTCTCCCTGGGCTATCCACAGAATTAATAAAACTGGAAACAATAATAGCAAATATGACTTTTTATATCCTTATGTTCAGGCCTTTCGTATTTTCCAGTTCTTCAATGGAGTTGATGCCACCCATGATACCCCTGTCGTATTTGTGTACCCTTTATTTTCTGGTGTCTCTGACTACATGCATTTTCTGAAGGTATTCTGGGTCAAGGGGGAGGTATCTTCCACGGAAATCCTTTGGCTGTTTGGGTGTAAAGGCCTGGAGATTCATCCATCCTTCCTTGGGGCTCTGGTCCTGCCATTAGTAAAAGCACTTGAGTGTTTGCAATGACACTCAAGAAGCTCTGTCTACATCAGTGTCCAGGTGAAACTGATTACAAGTATCAAAAAAGATGGCACTTAGGAAGACACTTCATAATAGCAAAAAACTGGTTGATATAATTAACATCGTTATGGGGACCCACCTCTCTTTCTGCCTCTCTCTGTTTTGCTTATTTCCATGGAGCTAAAGACATTGTGAATGATGAAGCGGAATGGAAGCTTGACCAGTGTGGCCCATTCAGACTATTCAGGAAATTAGATTATCAGAAGTTTCTTTCAATAATGTTGAAACAAAGCTTTTGATGAATTAGTTTTGGAAGGCCAGACTGGTTCTCCATGTTCAAACATAAGCGTGAATTAGTTCCTTCCCCAACATATTTTTACTGTTATAGATGTCTAGTTTCTGTCTCCTACTAGTCCATAGGCCACTAAAATTAAAGAACATGACAATAAAACTATTGATTTTTGACCATTACCAAAGCAACTTATCATTAAAGAGAACATATTGGAGCAGTAAATCAAATAAACATTGCATCATGGAGATTATAAGGTTACTAAGAAAAAGATTTTTTCCCTAACTTTTCAATATTAGGATATTGTGCTGTGAGATATTTTGATATGGGAGTTAGCAAAGCAAATTGAACTTATCTAGAAAGGTTACAATAATACGTTTTTTTTTTAAAAATTGGATTAAACAATGGAACATTTTTAAAAATATGATATCCTGAAAATGTGATCTTCCCTATAGTCTTTTTTCCACATTGATGCTCTACTCTCTGTCCTTTCTGCATTCATAAGACCAGAGAAGTGCCAATAAATTATTCCTCTCCCTGATTGTGCCTGGATTGTGTGTAGTATATTTTATCACACCTACTTTCTTCCTGATCACAGCAAAGGCTTATAAATCTATCAGCAAAGTGATTCCCAGAACATATGGTTCATGGGGGAAAATAGCTTGCATTTAGCTCTGACCAGCTGTCCAGAGCTCAACAATGTTGGTAGCATATTTCAGGACATATAAACTAGGAAATATATTTAGAAAGTGCAAGCTAAGAAATGTACACTAATCTCCACTAGATTCAAAAACACAAATTGTCATTGCACTCTTTCTTAGAGCAGAATTTAATTAAATCATTCCTGGTCACCAAAGATCTGACTGAACAGGAATAATACTCACCCTTTCAGACCCTGTATAGATGGCATTCATCTGGCTAAAACCATAACAGTAAGGTTTCTGATAACTGGCAAGTTCTTCAATTGCATGTCAGATATGATTTCTGACACTGTAAAAGTTAAATGATCAAGGGAAGATCCATATGCATAAGATGGACCATCTGCATATTTGCATCAGCTTTTAGACACTTACGTGAAAATAAGCCTTATTATAAGTTTCTGAGTTCATGAATAAAATATAAGTTAGTTAACAGGGCTCCTTGGAGATGTGGCTAACTCTTGGGCTGGGGCAGGAAAAGAAAGACGAACCTGGAATATTTTGTAGTGCCAGAAAGAAAGGGCTTTAAAAATAAAAGAACAAAAGAAAAAGGAAAAAAAGATGGACATATGTCAAAAGGACATAGGAACCAACCCAAAAGAGCTCCCAAAGGCCCAAACTGGAACAATCTGAGCAACAAAATAGAGAAATATGGCATTGGATTAAAACTTGCAGAATTAAACAAATAACCACATGTCAATACTAATGTAAATAAATGACTGAATGGGAAATAAGTGGGGAAGAAGAGACAAATCTTCCATAGACAAGAATTCTAAGAAATATATATAGATACTAGGACCCTGGGATCACACCCCGAGCCAAAAGCAGACACTCAACCACTGAGCCACTCAGGCATCCCAAGAATAACATTATTTAAACTCAGTTTTTAACTTTACACGTTTAAAATAAGCTAAACCATCATTTAAGGTGTTAAATGCAACTTTACTTTTTACAAAGAGCATCGATTCTTTCCACAAGTGTTTTTGCTGACAACCTCTGAGAGAGATAGGATGGTCATCTATTCATGCACCTGTCCTGGTTAAAACCTTAAATTTTTATAAAGGAGTATACATTCTTCCACTACTTTAATTATGTCCATATATTAACTAATCTCATCATATGATTGCATTCTCAAGGTTTACCAGGAGAGATCATGACAAATTAATTAGTGCTTATTTAAAAGTTGGATGAGCACTAGGTGTTAAATTGAATTTAAATTTAAAAAATAAAACTAAAAATAAATAGAAGTTTGAATGAAAGAAACAATATTTATGTACAGTTGCTTGAAGGGTATGCAGTATATCCATTCCTGTGGCTACTCTAAAACCTAGATCTGGAATGAGCCAAGTCATCAGATCTGTCCAATACATTGTGGGCATCATGCCCATCCCCTTGACAATTGCTTTACACCAAATTATTCTTTGGTAAAATGTCATTAGTCTGAATTGAGAGCTACACAGACCACTCCATTAAACTCATCACTGTGGTTTCTAGAACACTGTTTGAGTTATTATTTCTCACATTACACAGTGTAATCCAGGTATGAGGTATTTCTTAAGTATCAACAATAGGATTATGTTCCTCTCTTGAGAAATAGATGGTCTTTAAACTCCTGCACCTTTTGGATTATAGTGTTGGTTTTGTTTTCCTTTTAGCGTTGGATGCTAGAAAACTCCTAGTTAAACTTGTGATGGCATCAAACAAGCATATTTAAAGTCAGAGCAGGCATTCCAAGCACCAATCTCACTTTTGACTTCATTTTAACTTATTGCTCCTTTAACAGTTATATATATTTCTATCATATTGTTGATATGTGTTCACTCCTGAGAAATTTAGAGAACACAGATAGACAACATTTAAGAAAATTAAAGATCATCCCATGACTCAATCATTGTTAACATATTGCAGTATAGCATATGAACATCTAGGCTTATTTTATCATGGTATATTTTATCACCTTTTCTAGGTTGCTTTGAGTTTTGCAGGATTTTTTTTCAGGGGAGGGTGGACATGACATAAGATATAAATTAATTAATTAAAACAAAATTAAAGGAAACATATTTAAGTCCTCGATCTTGTTTTGATTGGGTTTGAGCTTATCACTTCTAGGGAGACTAATTTCTGTATCTGTGTCTTCATACATGCTGAGAATCTTTACATTTAGGTACACTGAGGAAAATATCTACAGTCACCAATTTATCTTTAAGCAACATCACCAAAAAGCATATTTTCCTGATGTATTATAAGACAGTCATCCTTGGTTCCTTAATAAACATTCCAGTGCAAGAGCATTACACACTCTTAATGAGAACTTGGAACCAATTCACGTTTTTCCTGTTAATTAAAGAATGGCAACATTCATTGGCTGACTTTTGAAGAAGTAAAAGCTTAACTTGGGGCCTCTGTAAAGTTCTGCTAGTCTCTCTAGCACAAAGTTAGCTACATGAGATACTGTAAGTAAGAACAAATTTCATATATAAGGCAGTGTAGAAATATCAGTGCCATAATCATAATAGTAATAAAATAATACATCTATCTTTTAAAAAGTGAAAAGATACCTTAATAAAAAGAGGGAACTAAGGAAAAGAAAAAGGATATAGATTGTATAAATAATTTTATTAGAGAAATCATGGTCTTAATCTTTCTTAGCATAGGTTATTGAAGGAGGAGGGGGAGTGGGAGAAGAGGGAAAGTAGAAGAGGTGAAGATTTTTAAATAAAGAGGAAAATAATTGGTGACATGCCAGACAGTTTTCATGAAGTGTTAACGAGGAAGAAAAGGATCTCATTCAGAAATGTAAAAGGCATTTCTAAGGCCACAGAAAGTGTTCATTGGTTTATGGTTATGAATTGTTAGAACCAGAAGGACATCTTTAAAACATATCTACTTTAATATCTCTCTCTCTCTCTCTCCCTTTTTTTTTTAATTTTTTTTTATTTATTTATGATAGTCACAGAGAGAGAGTGAGGCAGAGACACAGGCAGAGGGAGAAGCAGGCTCCATGCACCGGGAGCCCGACGTGGGATTCGATCCCGGGTCTCCAGGATTGCGCCCTGGGCCAAAGGCAGGCGCCAAACCGCTGCGCCACCCAGGGATCCCTCTCTCTCCCTTTTAATATCCATCCATCTCATTCTGCCTTTTTTCCCTCATCCTCCCTCTCCCTCTCCAGCCCCTCCCTTTAGCAGATGAAGAAGTAAAAATCCAGAATGATGATACAGTCTACCCTGAATTACAGAATTGTATGGCAGAGGTGAGGGTAAAAATCTATACTTATTGATTACTAGCTCAATTTTCCTTTTACTTCACTGGGAAGGGACAAAAAATATATAGCAATGTCATGGTATAGTCAACTCAAAAATGAGCCATGGTTAACAAAGATCCGACTGCTGAGATTAGGCCAGCCTTACTGATGTGTGTCTACAGTGGGACTATGCAGTTAAAGATTTTAGTAATTATGCCTGTTTTTCTCCTGTTGACCTGTACATAATGAAGGCTGAATACATATCATCTATAATAATCTACTAAATTACGGTTGATTTCTACTCCAGCTTGAAGCTTTGGTCAGCCCTTTCATGGTGGAGAAACTATAAAACCATCCCTTTGCCTCCTTGGACTTCTTTCCCCTTCCTCCTGCCAGTCCTTAACCCTAGATCACCCCCTGCCCTAGAAAACAGTTAGAGAAGGTCACAAACTGGGTAAACTTCATCTTCTAGCCCATTAGCCCTTGATAGATTCAGACAGTTGCTCCTAATTAATGTGCAGAAACTCTTTTTCCCCCTAATTAATACTCTGGAAAATTCTACACTGTAGTCATTGCCCTGCTTTTCTTCTATCCTATGTCTAGTTCCATCTTCCAAGTAGATCATCCCATCCATTATGTCACTGTGAAGCTTGAGGCCATTTTTCTTTCTCTCTCCCAGAAAATATCTATGTACATACTTTGGGCACAATCCTATGTACTTCTACACGCTCATCCACTTTCCTAAATTAACTGTTACATCTGCTTCCTGGTCCTATTTCCCCTTCTTCATTTTCAAACCTCCCACTTGCCTACCTCTGCAGATTTTTTTTTTTTCTGACAGTTCCTTATATTTGGTTTGCTTAGAATGTTTCTGTTGACTCCTTATCCTCAAAAAAACTCAGGTCTCCACCCTCTTGAAGAAAACATCCTTGAGCTTATTGCTCATTTAGCTGGCCCTGGCCCTGGCCCTTGGCAAGTGCATTAACTCTCAATATTTGAGGTACTGCTGTTGTTTAGTACCTGTACCTTTCTCATAAGCCACAGCTAACATCTATTAAATTCTATTCAAGATCATTCCAGTTTTGTTCAGTCAGTTTAGAAAACGTTGATTTCACATTTGTCACCACCGTTCCTTTTTCTGAGTTGTTATATCTTGCTTTCATTTTTTTCTCACTGATCTCCATTTTTATTCAGAACTGAGCTTTCTTATAATCCTTTCCTCATATATGAAAGTGGCTCAAATTGACATTTCTTTTTTTTAAGATTTTATTTATTTATTCATAAGATACACACACAGAGAGAAAGAGAGAGAGAAAGAGAAAGAGAGAGAGAGAGAGAAAGGCAGAGGGAGAAGCAGGCTCCACGTAGGGAGCCTGATGTGGGACTAGATCCCAGGATTCCAGGATCATGCCCTGGGCAGAAGGCAGGTGCTAAACTGCTGAGCCACCCAGGGATCCCCTCAAATTGACATTTCTATATAATAGATACCATTCTTCTATTTCTCCTGTGGCACCACATACAAGAAATATAATCTTCGAAGCCCATGGAATTAATGGACTTGTTTCCTAACTCAGACTCTTCTCCAGCAGCTGGTGATTGGGTCAGGCCCTTATTACCTTACATCCTAATAATTACAATGCCTTCACACAAGATTACCAGCCAATGAACTCCGAACAAAGACGGAAGATTAAGCTTCCAAAAAACAAATAAACAAACACAAAAAAAAAAACCCAAACCAAACCAAACCAACAAATCAACAAGCAAACATATCATTGTTCGGATTATCATATTATCCTTGTTCATATTATCTTTCTCTCCCAGAATTCTTCATATCCTTCTCTCCCAGAATTCTTCATATTATCCTTCTCTCCCAGAATTCTTTACTGTCTTCCCACAACGTATTCTACAGGATAAAGTCCAAGTTCCTCAGCCTAGACTTCAAGGCTCTCCACTCAAGTCTGTATCTCTAATCTCTTCACATCTTTCATTAACATGAACCCACCTCTTCAACCACATCTGTCTGCTCAGACATGTCATGTGCATTTCCACTGCAGCACATTTCCTTATGCCATGCTTTCTATTTTAAGTCAAACAGCTCCATCCTATCTACATATTATCCAACTGATGCCAGAAAATCTTGGACAAATTCAACATCCACTATTGCTTAAAAACCTTAGTTACCTAGAACCAGGGGATGCTTCCTTAACTTCATGAAGGACTTTTATCTACAGTCAATATTACATTTAACTCTGAAGTTCTAAAGTATTTTTATTAAAATTCAGAATAAGAGGAGGATCTTGGCTATTACCAGTATTACCTAATGCTATGATGGAATTTAAGAGATACATATTTTGGAAAAGAAGAGCCAAATATATCTTAATTTGAAGATGATACGATTGTTGCCTACTCAGGCAACTTAAGAGAATCAAATAAAAAAGTAGTAGAAACAATAATAATAATAATAACTAATAATAGAGCTCATCAAGTTTGCAGGTTATGAAATAAATATCCCCAAATCAATAAATTGCCTATAAATCAGCAATGACCAGTGAGAGAAAACACAATGAAATAATCATACCATTCACAATAACTCAAAAATACATAGTCATAATAACAAAAAAATTAACAAGAAATGTGCAGGATTTATATGAATCAATCTGAAAAACCTTAGTGAGGACTATATATCATATCCACCATTCAATAATCAGTTCAATTTTGCCACCTCCAAAAGGCTTTCCAAAACAAAGGTAAAAAAAAAAAATTCTCTCTTCTGAACTCCCATTATATTTCCTGTGAATAACAGTCAACCAATTCCCAATAACACAGTTCCTTACATTTAAATTGTGAGATTCTAGAGAAAAAGAATTGTACTGTTTGTATAGTGGTTATGATGTAACTGTGGTCACTTTTTTGTCTTTAGCTTCTGCTTTCTCATCTCTAAAATGGGCATGCATATCACCAGGTTACTAGGTAGATTACATGAATAATTTATAATATTAACTATATTTATAATCATAATTTATAATAGATAATATTAATAATCTAATTCTTAAAATACATCAAATAATTTAAATTAGCATATTACTAATTTAAATTTAATTCTCTAGTATACTACTTGACACATAATAAGCCCCCAACAAATGGGAGCCATTAGTTATAACTCGTGGTACAAGGTTACATACATATAGTTGGTCAAGGTGTTGGCAGGTATTAAACATGAAGGATCCCTTTAATTCTATGGATGGCAAGATGAGGAAGAAACATAGACAATACATAGTAACTGCAACTCAGAGTTAAAGGGAGTTAGAAACTATAAGTAAAATATGGTCTAGGTCTTGGAATCAGGAGAAGACTTGATTAAGACAAGTTTGCAGTTGCTTTAGAGTGCAGTTGCTGGGAAAGAATGGAGCCAATGGATACTCCAGGGACCAGAAACTATGTAGAGTCATGGAAACACACCCCATTTATTCTTTAAAAAAATTGCACTTACCCTGGTAAGAAGATAAATGTATTCAGAGAGGCGATGGGTTGAACTTGCTGACATTCTAAATATTAATCCTATGGAAAGATTAAAGATAGATTTCAATCAATGGGAAAGTGAGCATGGTGGCAGCAGCCAAACCATATGCAATTAAAATCTCATACTTATGCCTATAGTAGATGCACGATAAATGTGCTTTGAATAAATGCCATGTACTTTCACAATAATTGAGACCACTTAGAGTGATAGATTTAAAGTATTATGAAACAGTTGCTTGTTATCAACTGGTTCAAAAGCCAAGTTCCAATTAGAGAATATTTATTCCACATGAACTACAAAACCAAAGGATATTCTGAATCAGGGCTATGTTAGTTTGACTTCAAGAGGAATTAATTTTTTAAATTATTATTTATCTCTGTTACTTCAAAAACCACTTAAGGCAGCAGAAATCTATATTTTCATTCTAATCCTGTTATCAAACCGCTTTGCAAGAACATATAAGAACCTTCATATAACTTATGTTATATAACATTTTTTATATTACCTTGTCACAATCCTTAGTAGCTTTTTAGGCACATTGTACTATTATTTTAGCAAAGATCTTTTTAATGTTAACATAGTCTCTGCAATGGTGTCCTCCTAGACATGGTTAAGTTAGGATTCAAGAGAACCTTAACAATGTTTAGAACTCATTTGCCAATCTAGTTCCTCCTGCTGCCTCTCTATTGCATAGGGCTCAAGAGAGCATATATAACGTGTTCTCATATTACATAAAGGCTTCTTCTGTTGGACTAGCCTAATATTTGAAAAACAAGTCAAATGGAAATAAAAGGCAACCACCATCCTTATCTCACTACTAAGTTCACACAAGAATTTGATTATACAGCTACATGAAAAACATGAACAACTTTCAGCGTAACTTTCAATCTTTTTCACAGATAATCATAACCATCATCTAAGAAGTCCTGAACTTTGATAGATCACAGAAGTGCTGTGGTGAGCTATAGTGAGGCAGTTTTTGGAATGTAGAACAGAAGATAATCCAACTAACTAAAAGGGCTAGCTAGGACTTTCCAGCATTGTATCAATAATTATGCATAAGAGATCTGTGAACACTCAGCATGGAGAAATGAGATGAAAAGATTTTAAAAGTCAAGTAAAAATGTAAATGCCAGTTTGAAGCAACACTAACTAAAGTGATGTTGCCATAGTACTGAGAAAGGACATTGAATTGGATTTTTCTGCTGAAGAACTAGGTTAAAATCCCAAACCTGCCACTTACTGCCTCTGTTAGTTAAGTAAATTATTTATCCCCCAAAATCTCATTTCCTTCATTTATACATTGTCTGACAGTAATCACTACCTCCTGAGTTGCTTTGAGGACTAAATGAGACAGACTTTGTAAGAAACCTTAATAAATTTTACTAATCGACATTATGAAAATGATATAAATCATTAAAAAAGAGATAAACAAGCCCCATATGGAGTTGTTTGCCCATCACAACAGCAAACCAAGACTTAATAACAGTTTCAACCTATCCACTTGGTATTCATGATTCGCTTAATAAAGCCAATTCCATGTTCAAATTAGCTCAGCTGAAATTTTGTTCTTTAACACTATAAAATGTGTGCCTGTGTGTTTCAATGCCACAAGGAGGCACACGTTTATTAAGTGAATAGAACTGTGAGTTTTATGAAGGTGAAAACCATCTCTGTGTTTGTGACTCAGGGTCTACCTTAGTACTCAGGACTCTATAGGTATTTGGTGAGTGAAAAAAAAATTAATAAATGAATGGTTACCAAGAACTATAAATAGGGACTCAAGAAGAGGAGAGTTTTCAGAAAGAAAGTTTAAAAGAAAACCAGATTGTTGCCTTGTGTTTATTTTTTTTTTTTTCAAGGACAAAAAAAAGTCAAGGAATGTAGATAAGACACTAACATCTGTATGGCATAAAGCAAAAGCACTGTCATTCAGCTGATGAGTGTTCTGAATGAAGAGTAAACAAGATGGCATGGATCGTACCTGGTGTACTTCCACTCAGAGAAATTCTTCAAGTCATCTGTGTTTCGTAGCAATTCATTATCTCAGGGATAGTCATGTAAATCAGTCCACACGTATTAGAAGATACAAAAGTGGCCTGAAAAACCACATGCCTAACAAGAGCTAATCACACATCTTGAAAGACTGATGAGATTCCTCTATGGGAGAGTGTTTGTCCTCAAGAATCAGCAGGACAAAACAAATGTGGTTAGTGGTATGATTCAGGTCATAAATCCACCTCCCTTTACGCCCTTGTAAAGCAGATCTCAGAAGTCACTCAGAGCTCCTGCTGTGTGGACCACTTTGAACTGTACCCTGTAGGAAAGTGAAAGGAAATAGAAAAAAAAGTAAGGCTTCAAGTTACTTAATATCCAATGAAGACAAAAGTGAATGAGAAATAAAATTATTTTTTACAAAAACTAAAGACAATATGGTATAGAGGTAAAGAGCACAAGCTTAAGAATCAGGTTAATCAGGGTTGGATTCCTGTCTCTACCACTTCCTGACAAAGTGACCACATTAAAGTAACTCAAGGGGCACTTGGGTGACTCAGTTAAGTATTGCCTTCAGCTCAGATCCTGATCTCGGTGTCCTGGGACCGAGCCCCACATTGGGCTCCCTGCTCGGCAGGGAGTCTGCTTCTCCCTCTCTCATCCTGCCACTCCCACCCTGCTCATGTGCTCACTCACTCACTCGCTCTCCCTCTCTCTAAAATAAATAAATAAATAAATAAATAAATAATCCTTAAAAAAAATAAAGTAACTCAAAATGTCTATGCCTTGGCTCCATGGGGGTGATGATGTCTCATGGGACATCATGGGGGTGACCTGCATGTCACATGCAACAACACATGTCATCCACTTGGTGAAAGCATTCAGTACCGATAAACACTATATTTATGCCAAGGGAAATGGTCTCTGTCTTGGAAATATAAGCATCCTGTTGCCCCCTCAAAATCAAGTAATTTGATTTTTCAATTACTTTGATTTTTTCAAATGCCGATCATTGCGAGTTGAATTGTTGCTAATTGAGAGAATAGTGAACCAGAGACACACAGAGGTCCATTACTGGGTTAGGAAGAGCTCTGTTTTCCATCTTCTGCTTAAGCCTTGACAGAGAGGCACTGAGTGGCTTGGGGCCTACGGAGGTTCAGTGTGGACTTGGGAGTCTGACAACCACGGTTCCAGTGTCCCCCTGCCACTCACAAGCTGTGTTACCCTGCCAACCCCTTTATCTGCAGACCTCGGTGTCCACCCCTGCAAAAGGAGAATGGCACCACCTAAGACAGAGAGTTGTTGCTTCCTACAGGAAATCAGTGTGTGACATGCTTAACCTACTACCTAGCCATAGAAGCATTCAACAGAATTCAGATGACAACGGTAATAGTTAAGTAGGTCGCCCTGCGATTTGAATCTGAAAGTCTAATGTTACTACAGAATTCCTTATAAGGAGTCAAAACGGTGAACTCAAACTGAAATGATATATTATTGGCACTACGTGTTTTATAACCAGGGTAAAAACTGCTGCTAATTTGGGTGAAGGTTTCTATGAACCTGGGAGAGACAATAAGCTCCTACTTCATGTCTGATTCCCCCAAACTTCTCCATTATACTCCTCAAACCTTCCTAGCTCTCGGTTAATTTTTTTCCTTCTGATCTTTTATAAGGAGACATTTGTCAAATATTTTATACTTAACTAAATGCCACCACATTAAATATCTTTTACCTTCAAATAACTTCCAATTCCAATCTGAAACTAAGTATGAAACCCCTGGGAAGTCTGGGATGTCTAGTGACGTTACATCAGCACCAAGGACACTCTGGCAGCACAAGCCTTAAGCTGCAATTAAAAGGAAGCTACCACTCATCGAGCACCTTCTAATACCAGGTACTACGCCAGGCTCTTTACATATTTAATTGAATCTATAACAACCTTGAAAAGTGAATGTTCTTATGCTCGTACTTGAAAAGCAGACCTTGAAAACATGAGACAGTTTGCTTAAGATCAAAGAGTTAAGAAGAGGCAGAGTCAGAGCTAGATTTTGAGTCTGTCTGACTTCAAAGCCTTTCCTCTTAAGCCTTACCGCCTCTCCCCAGGAAACTGGGCACCCGCCCAAGCCGTCAGTAGGGGCCACAGCAACCTGCCAGTGGCAGCAGGGCCCAGGCACTGTGGCAGGTAGCCCCATGGAATCCAACGCACACCAGAGGGTGGTGCTGAGGCAGCCGAGAAGCTCGCTGCTCCAGACAGGATTGGCAAAGGCACCAGCAGGTCTGCAGGTGAGGTTCATAGAAAATTGAGCTCCAGCAAAATGGAAAGACAATGGCAGAGGGGCAGGTGGAGCCTGACACAGGGAGCTTTACCATGAACTCATTTGGTCCAGAGACTTTCAAGTTGTTACTGCTCACAGTGGCGTTTTGTTTTCCTGTTAACAGTGGCACTCTTTTTTTTTTTTTTCAGATGAACTCTTAGGGGCTACCCCTTTATAAATGACTATATATATAAAAGCTCAGATGTTCTGATGTGGGATCAAGGTACAAAGAACTAGGGCCTTGAGATTCTCGGCTGGCTTCTGGTAGGTGGCTCCAGAGACACCTCTGTGGATCCACAAGACTCTCAGAAGCAGTTTGAAAATTACTACAGTACTTACTAAGTGTAAAAAAAAAAAGAGAGGGAGAGAGAACTGAACATTACAGAACCATTTCACACAATGACCTTTTTCTAGAGTGTTTCTGAAAGTGTGCACAAGTAGCAAATAAATCATTTGCACAAATTCAGATTCCTGTTCCCTGGTCCAAACCTGCTCTTTGAGGGAATTCTTAGCCAAAGACTCCCATTCTTGCCAAAGCCCAAGTAATGCATAGGCTCCCTATAAATCCGTGGCTTGAAATTTTCAGAACCTAAAGAGTTACATCATTCAAAGTTTTTTTTTTTTCCCCCAATAAAGCCCACAACTTAGTAACAATCTGTCTCCACTGAGGTGACCTGCTTCCTGCGCTTGATCTAAGATGATTGACAATGATGGCATCCAATGACAACCTTTCTCTGCTTATGTGAGTGACAGGCTTCCTCCAGGATCTAATAAAAATGTGAAAAAGTACCAGCATGCAAAATTTGTCATAATATAGAGTAAAGTAAAAAGATTTTGAAAAAACCAACATTTATTTTTTCTTTTCTTTAATTATAACTTTCATAGAAGTACAAAAAAATCTCAAGCTTTGCATTTCCAGACTCTCCTAGAAAGAGTTTCTCAGGCTCTGTTTGGTGGGGGAGGTGGGGAGGGGGGGAGAGATTCAGGAATCTGCATTTTTGTTAGTTCCCCAAGCAAGTCTTGGGCATACATTAGCAGTCTAAGACTTTGCTGCTTAAAGTATGGCCTGCAGAGACGCAGCACTGATCATCATGAAACTTAACGGAAATGCAGACCCTTGGGCCCCAGTTCAAACCTGCTGGATCAGAATCTGCAGTTAGCAAGATCCCCAGGTGATTCCAGTGTGCTGCAAAGTTTAGAAACTATTGGCCTACAAATTTGCTACTCCAAGCCTGGTCTCGGGCACTCTTTAGAAATGCAGAGTCTTAGGCTCTACCCCAGATCTGCTGAATCAGAAGCTGTATTTTAACAACATCCCCTAGTGGTCTATAAATAAAGTTCACAAAGCATGGGTCTAGAAGAAGCCAGGCGGACTCCTCAACCTGCATTTGGAAAGGAGGTGAGGGAGCACCCGGAAGCACATTCTCAACAGCATACCTGGCATGCTCAGGTACAGGCCTGCAGCAAAGCTGCTCTTCCATGAAGAAACCTGCCATTGCTATTGCTTGTTACTTGCTTGGTGTCTCAGCCCATTATGGCCTGTAAGGGGATGGGAGCAGAACAGTTCTTTCTCTGTCTGTTTAAGCAAGAATGTTACCATTCACTGTTGATTAAAAAAAACATATTTTACTTGCCTGTGCATTCCAGGCTGGGGAAGGAAGACATTGTCCCCACCCTCCAGACCTCACCCATTCCCACATCAATAGGCCTGGCCTGTCCCCTTACCAGCTCTGCCTCCCAGAGCCCATTTTGTTTTTTGTTTTGTTTTGTTTTGTTTTTGTTTTTGTTTTTGTTTTTGTTTTTGTTTTTGTTTTTCCAGAGCCCATTTTGAATGTGGATTATGAACCACTTTGGTGAAGCTGTTCCTCACTGGCTGGAGCTTGGCTGTGCCACATTTCGCAGCACCCTCAAGGACAGGTCACCAGTTGATCTACATTTCTCTTTACACATTAGGACTCACTCAACAACGCTTCCTGTGTGCAATCACCGGTAGCTCCCTTGGTGAAGCAGCAAGAGGACTTGACCCAGGGCTGCTCCCTGACTGCTCAGGCCCATGACCCCCACGACAGACCCTCTGAACCATTCTGACCCTTGTATCCTTCAGAAGACTGCTTCTGGCCTCTGCATTCCCCAGGGGTTAAAAAGAGAAGGTGAGCCCCCCAGATCCTCTGTGGATTTTCAACGATCCTGATCGTAAAGGGTCTCAGTTCCTCTCCATGTCTGCAATGCTCTGGTGCTGTCAGCCAGTCTTCACACTGCTCTCCTCCCTTCGGGAAGTGTTTTTTTCTATTTAGGATTCAGTCAGGCAGAGAAGCATATGTCTCCCTCCTTCCTGCAACATGTGTCCTTTCATGGCAGGGTGTGGGTGAAAGTGTCTGGGCAGCGCTGAGCTCATTTTCACAGCCATTTTGTGGATCTCCAACATTGCTGGCAGGATCTCCTCCAGAGAGCTTTCCATCAGCACAGTGTTGAAACCACCACATCCAGCCATGCTCTGCATTACACGTGTGATTTAACTGCCTTTGCTGAGGCAATGAAAGTTGGGGTTTCTGTGTTTTGTGGTGTTGCTGCTGTTACTGGTTCAGGAGAGAATTTGAACCACCCTATGTAACTCTTACACCCCTACACCTTTTTCCACACTAACCCCACCACTTGTATTGCTGCCACATCACAGCTGTGGGAAATTCCCCCAGTGTGGACAGACATGGTGATTCATTCTCCACTCCCATCCGTTATTTTCAAAGAAGTTTCAAAAGGTTTGGGCATCCATCTTTAGGCTAACAGGGAACTTGCCTAATTGTACTCTAAGATGAGTCTCCATTTGCTTGTTTCTGGAACAGACTGAAACCATTTCCTGTAGATAAGCATGACTCTGAACTTCATGAAAGTGACCAAACCCTTATGGTTTGCCACATCTCTGAATGCAAACATTCCTGTAAAAGGCTGGAGGCTATGCAAGGTGGTCTTCTCAAATCCTTTCTAGCACCAAGACCAATGCATCTGAGAACGTCCCTCCTTCTGTCTCATCTCACCTCATTTTCAGCAAGATCTTTGTGAAGACTCTCATTCTCAGAGCAGTATGGGTACTTTAGCCTTTACTGCAGTTTTCCTGTGAGGCAGCTCCTCCTCGGGTTGGAAGAGTAGGCACAAGGGGGTCCATGGATAGAATTTGTATTCTTTCTCATTGAAAGAGATTCCTGTATCTCACTGCATGTTTTCTGTTTTTCTTTTGTTTTGTTTTTTTACCAAATAGGTCTTCAGTCCATCTCCTGAAATGTGACTTTATTCCTTTTTTGTTCTTTTCATCATTTATGCATCCTTTCCTTCAACAAGTGTTCACAGAATGCCTTCATATGCCAGGCACTGTGCTGGGTACTACAGATTCAAAGATGAGTTTGCCTCATGGAGCTTATGGTGTAGACGGGTATTTAGGCCTTCGTCAAAAACACACACACAATGCATAACCACAGACTGGAGTAAGTAAGAGCCCTGAAAGAAAGGAACACCATTCCAGATGAGTCTGTAACCACAGCACACGACCGCATCAGTGTGAATGATGCTAAACAATAGGAGAAAAGTTGGGTTCTGAGAGATTCACTGGCACAACTAGACAAGCCAGACAAAACTCCTCATCAAAATCTTGTCCGAAGACCCTTGTAATCTGTCACTTTGTAAAGGACTTTCCAAACAGAATAGTTAATAAGTGCTTGGTGAAGACAGGTGAACTCATATGCTAGAAAGAAGCCAGCATCTTCTTTCCCAGTATCTTTGCAGGCATATTAATTGATTGTATTGTCACTGCATCAAGTCTTGCCTGACAGCTGTCAAGATTCAGCGAACTATAGGAACAAAGTAATGTGACAGCTTCGGAGCATTACAGAAGAAAGTCCTAAGATAGAATGAATGATCTCATACAAATGCAATTCCTGCACCATTCCCATTTCAGGTGGTCTGGGCAGATCCCAAACTTATTCAACCAGTGGTAGCTCAGGTATACAGCAGATTACAAAGAGAAACTTTTCCAAACTAAATTCCCCATGAGCACCTTGGTGAAGATGCTGAAGGCAAGGCAGCATGTTAGAGGGAGATGCTACAAAAGACCTGGACAGAATAGATGAGAAGAGCAAGGACTGTACGACAAGGGTGGTGCTATCTCTTCCTTCCCACTGATGCATTTGTTCACGCAGATCCATGTATATTTATTATGTGGTTTTCAGTTATAAGTACTGAAGCCCAATTCAGTTTGCTATTTCAGAACAGCAATTTATTGGCTCATCTATTAGAAAAGTTCAGGAATACATCAATTTCCAGTCAACGGCTGAATGACGTAAGCTAATCCTAGCGTCTAATTTTCTTCTCTCCTTCCTTATCTCTGCCTTCCTCTGTCTTGGCCTTACTCACAGACAGGCTTTCTCCACACAGTGGCACCCAACAGATGCAGACTGAGATCTTCTAAGGCTAAAGAGAGTTTTTCCCCCTGGATAATTCTAGAGGATCCTGAGGAAAGGTTCTCATTAACTCAGTTGGTCGCATTCCCATCCCTAAACAAACGCAGGTGAACAAAGTTTTAACTAGTTTTGCTTAGGTTACCTTGGTCTTTGCTGGAGTCTGTGATTAGTGCTAGATCCATTCTCTGTTGTGGCTGAGAGTGATGTGGGGAGATTCTGGGAAAGAAAATCAGAGAGCTATTAATGGGATGGGGAATGGAGCTGGCTACTCTACTACGTGCTAATGTTAGTGCTTACAATAGAATGGAGGGTTTTCCAGGTAAGAGTAAGAGGGTTTTCCAAGTGGAAAAAAGAATTGGCTGCTCATCTGGAAAAACAAAGTTATTTGGCAAAATTTGTGACTTAGAATAAGATAGTCAAAATCACATTAGACAAAATCCTGGAAGAAATACAGGAGAAGACAAATAACATTATTCTTAAATGGAGGACAAATGTGACGAACTCATTAGATTTTTCCAATTCTTATTTCATGATGACTCACACTAAGAAAGCACTCAATAAATATTTTTATTTGATTTCTGTGATTTGATACTCAGAGTGAAAATTAATCTCCATGCAATTATAAGAGAACTAATTAAGGCAGCAGAGTTATTGCTAAGATGCCTAATCAATAAAACCTGCAGGTGTCCTTTCAATTAGATTAGGAAGTTAATGAATACACATTTTTTCCTCAATTTTCTGTGCCAACATAAAATTTCTTCCCATGCTTTAAATGATTTCATCTTCTCATGGAAAGGAAAAGATTACTGACACTTTAAGGTGTTACCAGGACTAATCTCATGTTTCTAAGTAGGCTCCTCTCTAAAACCACCCCAGAAATATGTTTACAAGTAGGACTGAATGACGTGAACAAATTCCCCACAGTCAAGTATCACCCCCCAAATCAACTACCTAAGCCATACACACTAAAGCAGCTGGCTCGGCCACACTGAATCCTGTCACATTTCCTAGCATCTAGTGGTAGGTATAAAAATGTTTACTGAATTAAGAGATGAAATGATAATGGCTAAAAATGCCAAACTGACCATTCCAAGGCCCAGGACTAGACAGTTCTTTGAAGATGGACTCCTGAGCATCATCATGGTTGAAGAGTAAAAATACTAAGGTCTTTGGGGCCAAGGAGTTTTGGATTAAAATCTCATCACCTCTCTCACTTTGGTATATCAATTAGCCTCCCTGAGCTTCAAATTTCTCATATGTAAAAGATAACACTACCAATAATAGCTTGTAGAGTTTTTATAAGGATTTGATGAGATACTGTATACAAAATAGCTAGAACAAAATGCAACCTCAAAAGTGGCTACCATATTTATATTTATATTTTTCAAGGTCTTCATAAAATGTAGTACTAATAAACATTTGAAATGTCTCCAAAATTACCCCTGAATCATGATATTACATTTATAATCCACTAGGTCACAAATGTTTTGAGTATTTCTTTGTATATAGAAAATAAACTGATTGAATGAAATCTCATTGTCAAGTAGAATTATGTTAGTCACTGATAACCATTTTTTAAAAGAAAACATTATTTTTGTATGTATGTACATGCACACGCACAACACAAATATGTATATATGTATGTGAAGTCCGATCACTTTACTAGTATTGAATGCTAATTTATTTTAGTTACTCTTATCTGTTTGTATTGAGAAGGGAAAAAAAGAAATTAAAATATACACACAACTGGGACTTTATGAATTAGGATTAAGCTCCATATTTAAAGATGGAACCAGTTTTTTTGTTTAATAGAATCAAATTGTTCTAAAATATTAGTGTTTTTTTTTTAACATTGTTTTAACAAGTTATTGTTAAGTCAAAGAAAGCCATAGTAAACTAATATAACCTGAGTATATCAGAGACTTAACTCGTGGTTCAAGAAAAATTACCTTATAAAAAAAGTTTAAGTGTTTTCATATCTATATCTGTAGTGACAACCTAGAAACTATATACTTCTCTAACGATTTCATTGACCAGCATATCAAGTCAGCATATAAATATAAATTCTTGCATATATTTGAAATTGTGTAGGAACATCTAAACAGGAGTATTGTTTGTGATGCTTAAGAAAGTGAGTTGGATTATCATTATGTGATGTTGGGAGATTGCAATGTAACTTGATGTCAATGAAATGTAATTTAACTGTCCCAGATATTGTTGAATACTCAAGAAGAAAAGCTTTCATCTGATTAAAGTTTTATGCTTTGATTTTCTTCTTTTTGTTTGTTTCCCAGATGCGAATTTTAATTTTTATTTAAGAAGAGGCAGTGTAAATCTTACTCATATTCAGCAAAGTATCTCATGGATACAGAGAAGGTAAAAAAAATATAAGCTGTTTAAGTAGCATTTAATATTGATGAGGGGGTGAAAGAAAAAATGTATTAAGGATGCTATACTATATGTATTTTGTCTATCATTAAATCTTTGAAATTAAATAAATTTATTCTTGTTTTTAATTTGCTCTGGAAGTGGAGAGAATAATTATTCACCAGTCCCAGCCTATCATTTTCATTTCAAATTCAGTATAGACAAGTGAGAGAAGCAATGAATTTGATCTTGGGCACATAACCTAAGAATTTAATATGGAATTTATTGATTCATTAAGGAAATCTCAAAGTTTTTGGTTGTTCTCTGTGGTCCTAAAGAGAAGCTATTTTGTTAAGGAGAACTACATTCATAGAAATTTTGGTTCCTAAAGGCAAGACACAGTACTCAGCCTAGAGTGGAAAGTCTAAGATAAAGCAATAAATAACAGGAAGTTGTCACTTTTCTTTCGATACTCTGACTTTGGGATTTGGGGAGCTTCCCTGGACTCAGAGAGAAGAGAGGATGATGAAAAAGAGGGCTCAGTACAGAGAAAGTGGTATCCGGCCACATGGCTGCAGCCATGTACAAGGGGAGAGTGAGCCAGTCAAAGCCAACTGTGGTAGACAATGGAATGCCCCACCATGGATACCCTTTTAGGAATCAAAGACTTCTTCCAGCTGGTAGGAGGATTGTTGGCAGAAAGCCCTCAGCTGTCAGCTGTCTTTGAAAACAGGCTAGACTGAAGAGCATTACCTCACCCAGTGGCATCCTTCTGAAGCACCTCGGCTCTCATGACACAGCAGTATAAAGGCGTCTCTCCCTATTGCCCCAACTTGAGGTAACTTTGAAGGGCCATCCCAGGTTCAGAGTTCTCCATGGAGTCATCTGAAGCCTTCACAGAGAAGCATCACAGCCTAACCTCTCTGCCTAATGCTGCTTCTTTACCTTCCCTTCTGCAGCCTTCCATCCCAAGAGCACTCCTATCTTGCACACTAAACTTTGTCTTACATTCTGCTTCCTAAAGAACTCTATCTGCAACATATCTCTGTGGTGGGGTTGGAAGAAAGATTTAAAGAATGCTGATAGTAACACTTGATTTTAAATGATTTATTTGCTGTAATTTCAATCCATTATTCCTATTTCTTCAGTAAAAGCACTATATACAGGAGCTTTGTGACTACCTCATGCCTTGAGGAATAATGAACAGGGGTGTCTCTCCCTATTTGGATCATAAATATGTAAAGATTAATACACCAGTGGTAACTTAGAACTTGGATTAGGAGGGGAGAGTTCAGAGAAAAAGCTGACAGACCGTTGACCACTGGGAAAGATAAGCACCATCCCACATTGTCCCTTCTAGGGGATATCACAACTTTCCTGGTTAGGTGGGATGGAGGACTGAATCCCTCTATGGAGATACTGAAGAAAATGGTGGCCAGGGGCATGAAGAGATGCTCTCCTTTGTAAATGAGGTGATTATTGCTCCTTATAGATGGGCCTATGCCAATTTGATTTCCCAGCCATTCTTACCAGTTTATATTGTCATTCCCACCTTGCTCAGGAGCACAGCCTGAGGGTGTTGTATGAGTGTCTTCCATGGTAACCACACCCACAACTGGGGTTCTGTTAGCATAAACTGCCAACCAAGCTGAGTAACACTAATTCTGCATATTTCTAAACCACTGAAAAAATGGCCTAAAATGAAAGTTCAGGGCAATAAAGTCTTCCTGTGCTGTGTTTCCCTCCTTATCTCCCTTCACTTCACAAAAGGTGCTTGTGGACCCAAGACATTTGGAAAACTCGCTCCCGAGAAGCCTCAGGACTAAATACATTTTTGTCAGCCTTCTCTCCTTTTGATAGAAATTGCAGACTGGGGGCACCTGGGTGGCTTGGGTGGTTAAGCAGCCAATCCTGGGTTTCCTCTCGGGTCATGATATCAGGTGGTGAGATAAAGCCTGGCGTGCAGCTCTGCACTCAGTGTGGGGTCTGCTTGGGACTTTCTCTCTGCTTCTCCCCACCTTCTGTAAATGAATAAATAAAATCTTAAAAAAAAAAAAAAGAAATTGTAGATTGGTTTACCTCGAATTGTGTCTACCATTATTCACATCTTGGAGCCCTAAAGTAATTGGATAAATGGTCCTGATATCAGAAATGTCAAAGAATGCATCCGGTGATATATTCTAAGCTCTATTTATAAGATTAATTCATAACTGAGTTACTCATTTTTGTTTCCTTGGAGTTGGCAAAAGGTAAATACTCTCATAGGTACATGCAATTTCTGCCTTTATAACTGACAAATCTTGGGCTTTCACAGTCAAAGCTGATGTCAGATATATTGCAGAATAAAGTATTTTCTGTGAATTTCGTGCTAGGACTAGGTCAGGGGTTTTACACAGTGTACTACTACACAAAAAGGTTCCCAGAAACAAATTTTAAGTCACATAATCACAGCTACTGCTAAAACTTCCTTCCATTCTCGATTAGCCCTGCTTTTCTCTCTTTTCTGCTCGTCCTTCCATTTCTGTCCCTGAGTTAACAGGCACAGGGTAGAACTTCTCCAGTTGAGGCAATCCCATGTGACTACCACATCCAGTTATCAGGGAAACCACTCCTTTGGTCTTCTCTCTTCTCCTCCAACCTCATGGCACATTATTTGGCTAACCCGTTTGCTTTCCTGCCCTCCTTGGCATCCTGCCTGCCCTTACACCTGGACTGAGACCTGCCCCACTGCCCAGGTGAGCCTTTTCTTGTGTACTAACCCATGCTCTTTTATTAAAGAGTGTCTCCTTCCCTGGCTTGAGTTCCATTACCAAAGGCCTATTTCAGTTAACCTAGTTAAATATATGCCAGGCTCAGGAGAAGAAAAAAAGATCCATCTCACCACATGAAGAGAACACATTTTAAAGGGTTTTTAGGTCACAGATTTATGAAGTCTGCTACACGATTTATAATATAGTTTCAAAGGGAAGAATGCAACCACACTATGAAACAATTGATTTACACACAGACTTCTGAGATTTAAGCCTGTGAAGTGCCTGTGGCTCTAACGGAATCTTTGTCGTTGCTTGGGGAAACTATACTGGTGACAGTGTTAAGTTGATGAAGGAAGGGAGACATTTAGGCAGGGGGAGATGCAGAGTTCTATCAATGAAATGAAGGGAGGAAGGTAGCAATAATAATACTAAAGAAAAACTTCACAAAAGCGTGTGTTTGGTTGAGCGATATAGATTGTATAATGCTAGTATCCACTCCATGAATCAAATCAGAAATTGAACTGGTTCTTTCAGTGCAAATACATCATGGCTGATTGGGTTAATATTCACTGCTCTAAGGTTTTTTATTTTTTAAATACCATGTAAATAGCAAAAAGAAAAAAAAAAGCCAGTCTAGTTGTTTTTATATTTTTGTGTATTCTAGACAGACAGATGGACAAATATCTTGGTACTGGTATACACAGATTACATCTGGGCTTCCTAAGGCAGCCTGTTTTACTCTTCTGCCCCAAGGCTGCTCTCAGCCTTTGCTGCAACCAGACTCCCAAGCCCCTTCTTCCCCAAACCTACAAATCCAATCCTGTGAACCCAAAGTCAAAAGTAGACTTCACTGGAGCCGTTGCAGGAAGTTGAAGGGAAGGTTTCCTTTCCTGGTTTTTCCCCCCTCTGGCTGCTCTCTCCCTGTCTCCTCCAACTCCCCCCCAGCACTGCCCATTCTGCATCGCTCCAGTGGCCTTCACTCCTAGGGGCCCCCACGCACCACCACTACTACCGCCAATACAGCATTTCCACCCAATATGAGAAATTTATACACCTTGGCTTCCTCAAATTGCATTCTTACAGCTACCTTGTTTGGCAAAATAAAGGAGCATCCTCAGGTGGAATCTATTTGCCACAGAAGGCACATGGGTTGTAAATAACAGCTCTTGTTAAAATCCAACTAAAACCCACATGGAAGGACTAATACTAGGAAGTGACATGACTCCTGTATCTAGTCACCTGGCCACAGGGTGTTTTTAGATAGACACAACTGAGGATAGGAAGCTCCCACTGCTGGGGCACCAAAGGTGTTAGAGAGGGGCTTCTTGGCACTGCCCTCCAAAGGCACCAGTGATAGCTGATCACTAGAACTCTTTTAAAGTCTTAAGGAGCATGTACAGCCCCATTTCTCAAATTCTAAGACAAATACTATCTTTATCTGTAAGGCAGACACAGATAAGGGTTACTCAAACCCTCTTGTGATTTTTTTTTTTTTAAACAGAAAAATCCAGGCAAAGGATAACCTTCTATTTTGACCTCCTGGTTACATTAAGGATGTAAAAAATGTCCTTATCAGCCTGCACAAATATCACGGCTGAATGATAATCATCACAACATTCATCTAAGTTTAAGAAATCATCTCATTATTTGAGCAGTTAAGTTAAATGGCCTGGGCTTGCTCACGGACATCTACTGTGTGTTTTTGCCTTACCCATGCTATTTCCAGTGCCTGTGTGCCTGAACAGGTTTGTGTCTCCAGTAAATAGGTAGGTACATCAGTACACAGAGACAGATAAATTTCTCAGAAATTAAAAGCAGCTTTTCTTTATACGATTACTTCCTCCTTATGGGTTTCAGGTAAGATTTAGCATGCTTTAGTCAGGAGAACAAGGATGGGCAGGGCTTCAGCTCTGACTGGTGCTCCAGTGTCTTTGGGTAAGGCTGGCAGTGACTTTTCTCCTTGCCATCACAGAGCCTCCCAGCTCAATAGCCAGAGAGGAAAAAGAGGGAAAAGGAAATGAAGAAAAATACAACTGAACAGGAATAGAAAAGTGAATTCTGGTTTTCAACACAGCCAGAGGCTAACAAAGCATTCTGCTTTATGTTAAGAAATGCTCCCCAAGGAGGTGTTTTGCCTCCAACTGTGAAACTGATTGATGTTCTTAAAACCCCGGGGGTAATCTCTTCTGGTCCTAAACTTGCTGTGGGTGGGGGGGGGGGGGTTGGGAAGGGGGAGAGGAGGTCTCCCGAAAGGAAAATTTTCAAAGAAAACATTTTTCTTGATTTTCTTTTCAAAGTGCAGGTGAGTCAGAACATGTAAGGACAGAAACATAAGTAAACTTGCTAAGTGCACATTCCATTTACGCAGAGTGTGTTTATGTGATGGGGGAAGAATCCAACTCTTCAAAAGGATCTGTGGACAATCTGAAAAATGTTGATCCAAATCTATTTTGTGCCCCAGGTCCCAGCATTGTTAGAGCTAGATTCAGCAGATCCAGTGGATGACTCTGTTCCCCACTCCCTTTTCTCCCAAGGTCTCAAACTGAAGGAACAGATAGCCATTCAGGAGCCTGGACAAATATTGTGTACTTCATAAAAGTGAACACAGAGCATTAAAATGTCAACTCATAAATGCTTTTCTGTGAAAATGGCCTGTCATATGCATCCAGACAGTTCTGGTAGTTTCCCACAGTACAAAGGTAATGAAACAATAACATTACTGAGGTATAGAGGCTCCTAATTTTCTCTCAACCTCCCCACCACCCCTGCCCATTCGTGCCATCTCTTCCCACACATTATCTGGCATGCCTACTTAGCCTATAACTCCCTCTTCTGTACCCAGGTGGACGAAAGCCAAAATCCATAAGCAATCAAAAAAAAAAAAAAAAAAAAAAGGTGAGCCACCTCCATGGGGCTTTGCCTGACAGGGAGATATGATGTGCCAGCGGCATAATTTTTTGGAAGGACACAGTGATAAGAGAGGAGTATGTAGGCTAAGATGCTATCAAAGAGAAAATTCTGGGCTAGGGGAGAGGAAGGCTTCTGCAAAATAGGAATGCTAGGGAAGGGAGGGTAAAAGAGAGGTTAGGAAGAGGTGCCATAGATCATATATATGAGACTCCTTTAAACAGTTTCAAGAGAAGTGAATAAAGATTGGGGTTTGGGGGGAAACTGCTGTGCTTGTTTAAAAATATAAGCTCCAGTCTGGTCAGGGGGATGTTGGCTTTATAAGCTTAACACAAATATAAATTGAGGACACTATGTATATAAGTTTCTCTTTCTCTTATGTTGCCAGAAATTCACTGCTGTGTTTTTGGTGCCTTGGTTTAAACTGCTTAGTGCTAGCACAGAATTATTCACATTTACCCAGTATTTTAGAGCCTTTTTTCTGGCATGGTTTAGAGTGGTAAATTGTTCTTTTCCATTCAGACTTCCATTAATTTATACTTTTTTTCATTAATGGAAAATTTTAGAGGAAAACAAGTATACATGACCATGTAAATGGATAGGAACTGACTTGTAGAAAGTCATATAAAGGGAAACATGCAAATATGTTAGTGTGCTTCAATCTACCAAGTACCGGGGGGCTGGCTGAAAGGTAGAGGTCAATAAATAACACTCCCCTTTTCCACCCAACTTCAAAAACATTGAGAGATGAAAACAGGAGTCGAGTATGTAGATTTAAAAAATATCACCTTTATTGCTCATAAATTATTGGGATGATGTAGATTAGTGAAAAGACACACTGGATTTATCAGAACTTCTTCTTTCCCCACTCCTGGTCCAGTTCTGGTGTTCAGGGGGAAAGTGAATCCACAGGCTAATCACACCTACCTAAAGTCCTGTTTCACACTTGGAATAGGGAAGAGGGGAGACTACCCCTCACCTTTACATATGGATTTTAATATATTATCTTCCTCCAACTGAGACACATAACCCCACATCTCCTGTTAACCAGACACCTCACTCTGCCTCCTTGGGAAGGAGTAACTTAGGACTTAGGGTAAGGAGGCAGAAGTCTTTCTCTAGCAGGGGCTTATTACATGGAATCCAGGAAGGTGGGGGAAATGCATTTTGCAATAGCATTAAGCATTAAAAAGGAATTTTTAGCCTTTCTTATTCTTTTTACCAGAGCATCTATTGGCCTATTCCTTTCATTTTGTGTCATAAAATAAAGTGCCAGGTATTTTAAATTCAATAGACCAGTGGACAGGGAGTGTGTAATGGGAGGGAAAGGAGAAAGAAGGTTTTTTACTAATTAAAATATCAAAGCATGAGTGCTAGCACCTGTTTTTTTTGTATTTGGGCTTCTTTTAAAAAAATTGAGTTTCAAATAAAACTAATATAAAGCAGTGAGGAAATCTGGAAAACCAAACCTATTAGAGTCTTTCTATAGTCCACCTTTTTTGAATCACTTGAAATGTTATTAAAAATGCACGTTGGGGGGCCTCACCTCATACTTACGGGAATAAAAATCTCTTGAGACAGGAATAGAAATCTGCATTTAACAATGTCTTTGAGTAATCCAAATGCACACTGAAGATAAGAGAGCTGGCCATAAGACAACACACACGAGGTATTATGGGTGTATTTGAGCCATGGTCACAACTCAAAATCAGCCTTAGTTCTCCTGAGGAGCTAAACTATCCTCTTTTCTATCGGGTAACAAGTCTTAGTTCTAAAGAAATATTGGAAAATATAAAGCACAAATCAGGATATAGTACAAACTGTGTACTTGTGAAGCAAGAGAAAGTAAGCATATGGCAATGGGGGTTTGGGTTAGACTGCAAAGCTGGTCTGGTGCCAGCTCACACTTCAACAATTCTTTTCATTCACATCCAGAAAATGTGTATAAATCCACAAGTCTTGGTTATGCACATATGATTTTGATTAAGTTTCAGTGCCACTTAGCTATATAGTCATCCGTTTGTACAGATTGGCTGAAATGCTGCATATCCCACTTGGAAATCCTTTAACCAGATTAGAAGCCCCTGGGTATGCACACTGAAAATGATTTTCCAAAAAGGATCTACAGTAATTAGTGATTAGTGGGGTTTCTGGAACAACTGCTTCACAGTCTAAGACGGCTAATCCATAAATGCATTAATTGTATTAGACTATGTAGGTAAAAAATAAAAAGACTACTAAGTGGGAAAATTACTGAACTATTCTAGTTCATTGGGGAAAACGGCATCAGTGTTTAACTGTCTCCGACACATAATACAGATAAATTAATTCCCACATTTGAGTCAATGACTTGTGGGTAAATGGCATGGATGGTGAATTTCCCCAAAGGAGGTGTATGGATATTTTTTGATATATTTCAAATAGTTTGAGATTTAGAATTATTTTGAAAATAAATTTCTAAAATATGAAAATTCAAAAAGACCTATAACCATTTTCCATGAATTAAATTATCTATCAGATCCCAGAGACCTACAGAACTCTTCCAAATTTTAGTTGGCAATAATGCAAAGTACCACATCATGTACCCCCTGCATTTCTGTGCTTTTTAAAATCTGGGATCTGAGAAAGAAATTTTATTAATGCAATGTGTTCTAACATTCTAACACAAATTACACATTATCCCAATGATGGTTTCAGATGGTTTTAGTAATAGAACTTTGGACATTATCACTATATATTCTCTACTATTTAGGGATACGAAACCAATTTTGCCAATATTTGTCCTCCCACAGAACTACACAATTCCCCATATATTCAAGTTGCTCAATAGATGTTCCTAAAACTGAGTCATCTATTCCAGACAGTGTCAGTTGAAAGAATGGCACATCCAGCTAAAGACCCTTTTCCAAGGTACACAACTTCCTTTATCTCATCGCCTAGAGGGAATGAATACCCTACCATGGAGAATCATTCCCAGAGAGAATCTCTAATTTTACTCTGATCTGCTGAGGAAGATAAAAAGTTTAGTATCACTGATCTGATAGCATTTTTAAGGAAAGTTTAGTATCACTGATCTGATAGCATTTTTAAGGAAACAAAGCTATTCAGGCTAGGAATATTAGGTAAATAATGTTGTTAAAGTTGTAAAACTGATATGAGTCTCAGAATCATGTCACAATCAGATACATACTAAAATGTCTTGGACTAAGTCATAGGGATATAACATACAATATGGTTATTGTAGTTAATAATATTGGATTCCATATTTGAAAGCTGCTCAGAGAATAAATTTTAAAAGTGCTTATCACAAGAAAATATTATAACTTTGTATGATGACAGATGTTAAGTAGATTTCCTGTCGTGAACATTTTATTATATATATATAAATATTGAATCATTATGTTATACACCTAAAACTAATACAAGGATATATGTCAATTATACTGCAATAAAAAAATCTTGGAAGTGACACCTAGCAGTAGAAAGAACAGTGAGACCTCCGTTTCTAGGCAAGGTGGAGTAATGAAGGCTGGACTTAACCCCTTACCCAAAAGAATTAAAAATCTAGGCATAATACATGAAGACATCAGATGTGACAGAGCAGTGATGACTGAGAAAGGGGAAGAGAAACAGACAAACCATGTAAGTTCCCTAGCTTTACATCCTGAGGGGGAGTTTCTGGACTGAATTACAAGGAGGGTAAAGCCAAGAAGATCTTGGCAAAATCACTGAGTGAAGGAGATGGAGGCTGAATCTGGGAAAGTCAATGTGGCTATTGCTAACAGAGCAAGATACCACAGGAGAGAGATCTGCATAGAAAAAAAGCTCTGAAGATATGCAAAATATCTGGAGTACTGATCAGCAAATATGTATGAGGAAACTACCCAAAGATGGGGAAAGAATCAACTAAAAGGCTGAAAGTAATCAATTCCTGGAGCTCACATAAGGCCTTGAATAATTCACATTTATATCAGCTGATGTAGAAAAGCTCCTAACTCATGGGGAACTGGGGAGAAGGTATTACCTCAGTGGTGGGGCAAAGTTAGCCCTATACTGTTTCCCAGGTCCTATCAGCAAAGCTTAAAAGGAAGCCTTAAAAAAATCAACCTGCCTCCAACAAACTTAGTGAAACTTGAGAAATAGTTTGAGGCTATTTTTAGGGCCACTAAAATATCCAGCATCCCAAATTCACTGTGTCTGGTATCCCATTAAAAATTACCAGGCTCACAAAGAGGCAGAAAAATACAACCAGTACACTGGGGGGAAAATTAATCAATAGAAACAGGTCAGGAAAGAACATAGATGATAAAATTAAAAAACAAGGGAATTAAAATAGTTATCAACATTATATTCCATATGTTCAAAAAAAATAAAAATTGAGCATGTTAAGTGGAGACATAAAAGATGCAAAACAGATCTAAATTGAAAATCTAGGAATGAAAATATAATGTCTAAGATGAAAAATACTGTTGGTAGGATTGACAGCAGATAAAGCATGGATAAAAAAATTTGGTGAATTTGAAGATATACTAAATATAAAAGAATGAGGAAATGAATGATAGCAGACTCCTTATTAGCAATGGCGCAAGCTAGAAAAAATGGAGCAACAATTTTGAAGTACTAAAAGGAAAGAAAAATACAACTTAGAAATCTATAACCAGTGAGTATACCCTTCAGAAACAAAGGTAAAATAAGTCTCTTTTTGGAGATAGTAAAGTTGGAAGAGTTCGGCAAAACTCTTTCAACAAAGAAATGTTAAAATAAGTTCTTCAGGCAAGAACATTACCTGATGAAAATCTAAATATACACAAAGGAATGAACAACATTAGAAATGATAAATAAGTGTGTTAATTTAAGGGAATTTTATTTAGTTTTAAATCTTTTTAAAAGATTATTGTTTAAAACAAAACTTAAAACCATATATTGTGAACTTTATGATAGACATAGAATTGTGCAACAACAAAAATATAAAGGCTAGGAATAGAAAATAGAAGGTTATTGTTTTAAGCTTCTTATACAATGCATGGAGTGGGATCATATCACTTGAAGGCACACTTCCTATTGTAGTTAAGCAGTATAAACTCTAAAGCAACCACTACAATAACACAACCAAAAGTTATAGATGATAATTCCACAAAAGAGATAAAATGGAACCATAAAGCAAATGTTCAATTTCAAAAAAGGCAGAAACATACAATGGAAGAAATAAAAGACCAATGGTACAAATAGAAAATAAGCAGCAAAATGGTAGATTGAATCCTAACCACATCAATAATCACATTAAATGTAGATCAAATAGCTACTGTGGGAAAAGGCAAAAATAATGATATTGGATCAAAAGGCAAGACCCATCTCTAATATATATCTCACATACAAAAATATCAACCTTAAACATGAAGACATTAATAGGTTAAATGTAAAGCCATAGAAAAAGATATGCCACATAAATACTAATCAAAGAAGGCTAGAATGGCTATATTAATAGTGACAAAATACTTTCAGTTCAAAAAATTTTGCCAGGGCCAATTCACAAAGGAAATATCAATCCTATCAATCAACTGGACCTAGTTGACATTTAAAGAACCCAATAACAGCAAAATATAATTTTTTAAGAGCTCATGAAGCTTTTCCCAAGACAGACTACATTCTGAACCATAAAAAAGACTCAACAAATTAAAAAATTACTCAAATCATACAGAGTATGCTTATAATCACAATGAAATTAAATTAGAAGTTGATAACAAAAGGATATTTGAAAAATTGATTAAGTAAGGCTGTAGAAGACTTGAACACTATCAGCCAAACAGACCTACTTGATATTTCACTTGTTTTACCAGTTACTGAAAAAAGAGTAGTGAATACTCTTGTGGATTTTTCTATTTTTTCCTGCAATTTTATCAATTTGGGTTTTTTTTAAAAGATCTTATTTATTTATACATGAGAGATAGAGAAAGAGAGGCAGAGACATAGGCAGAGGGAGAAGCAGGCTCTCCATGGGGAGCCTGATGCGAAACTCGATCCCAGGACCGTGGGGTCACCACCTGAGTCAAAGGCAGATGCTCAACCACTGACACACCCAGGTGCCCCTCAGTTTGAGTTTTGAAGCTCTGTCATTAAGTGCGTGAACATTTAGGAGGGAGAATGTTATGTCAATAAATGTGAAAGCTTAGATGAAATGGACAAGTTCCTTGAAAGACACAAGGTGCCAGAGCTCATTTAGGAAGAAATAGATAACTTAAGTATCCTTGTGTATATCAAAGCAATTGAATTTGCAGTTAAAAAACACTATTATCAAAAAAAAACTGAACTCTGGGCTCAGATGACTAATTGATGAATTTTACCAAATGTTTAAGGGAAAAATATCACTTTCACACATACTCTCCCAGAAATCAAAGAAGAAGGACTAATCCCCAACTTAATTTGAGGCCAGTATATCCAAAAACCACATATTACAAAGAAAGAAAAACTGCATTCCTCATGCACAGAAACAATACAATTCTTTTTTTTTTTTAAGATTTTATTTATTTATTCATGAGAGACACAGAGAGACAGACAGAGACAGAGACAGAGACAGAGACAGAGACAGAGGGAGAAGTAGGCTTCCTGCGGGAGCCCTATGCAGAACTTGATCCCGGGACTCTGGGATCAAGGACCCCAGCTGAAGGCAGACGCTCAACCACTGAGCCACTCATGCAACCCAAGGGTTCTACGCTTCCTTCTAGACCTAGCTCAAATGTTAATTTATGCCCACTTGGGCTTATTTCTTCCTTTCTTGTACTCCATTAGTACTTGGTAATAACTAAGTCCTCTACGGAGTAGAGAACAAAAATCACATAATGACTTGATCCTAAGGTGAGGTATATTTGTCTCATCTCTGTTAGACCATTGACTCCTCGAGAGTAGGGAATGCATTTTGGTCATCTGTTTCTCTGTCACAGAAACTCGTCCAGTGCCTGGACAGTAGAAATGTTCAAGAAACACTCACTGTTGTATCAGTGCAGTTAATCATATAGCTCAAGTGCTCTTCAGTGCAGAGTCCTTCATGTTTCTCCTCTCACACTCATGGAGTTTTCTTCTTTTACACATATGGGACATGCAAACTTCCATTTCAGCTAACTCGCCCTATTCTTCACTTCCTGTAAAAGTATTTGAAGTGCATTTCTATTGCCACGATATAAAACTTACATATCTTTTTAATGATTCTAATTATAATTTTCCATTGAAGAGATTTTGCATTTCAAGATATATCTTATAGTTTCCAGAGATAGGAGAAAAGAAATAGAAAACTCCTGTATGTTTTGCCTGTATGAAGCAGCAAACTAGGAAATATTTCTGAACCACTCAGGCAACCTCAGCCACTTTGACAGCGCTGGCCAAGGAGCAGCACAAGCTTTTCACTTCCTGTTGAAAATTGACAAATATGAACTAGTGGTTTCTACTCAGCTTTGTTTGTCTCAGGTTCTCATGCATCGAGGTGCTGTGGTCAGGGGTATGTCTGACCCTCTTTCTGCAGGAAAGGCCCATCTTCATGTGTAGCTGTCATTCAGGGAGACTACACTAGATTTTCTGAGTGATACAATGCTCACCCCTTCTGGCAGCCCAGTCATTATAGCAAAATTCCCTCTGTCTTGGGTGTAATAGTCCACTGCACTGTTTCGTTTTTGGCCATTGGAGAACTAAGTTTCAGTTCTTTGACTATAAATCAAGGGAAGGCTATACCATGAATGTCAATCATCTACTCTATTCAATGTGATTCAAATGTTTATTAAACAATGTGATTTTTAAATGTTTGCAATAATTTTCTTGACCTGTCTTTGCTCTGATTATCTGCCATGAGGATCATGGGCCTGGAGTCAGGTACCCCTGGCTCCAAATCCCAGTTCTCCCACTATCTAGCAGCATGTCTTTGGGGAACATCCTTTCATGGCTTCCCTCTTCAGTAGGGGTACACAAAGATCTTGGAGTAAAAAGATGCCAGTGCTGAGTTTGAGATGGAATCTGACTGGGTCATACAGAAGGGACACCATTGTGTAGTGGAAAGAAAGTTTGACTGGAGGTGAGATTCCACTCTGGCCTTGGGATTTGGTTGATCCTTTTATAACTAAAGATCCTTATCCTTGGCCCATCTTCTTGTATTTGTGCACCCAGCACTAATGATCAAGTATGCAATCTCAGGTCCTGCAAAGCAGTGGGCAAGGGCTACCACACAGACTGCTTATGTTCAAATCCAACTCCACCCCTCACTGAGTGACATCACATAAATTGCTTAAACCTTTCTAGACCTTGCATATGCAATGAGGAAGCCTCGTTATGTGGTCTCAAAGACCCTTCTCACTGACAATTAAAAGACCCAGGGATAATAGTGGAGAGGCTAAATAAGCGAGGGATCTAGAGCCAAGTTGCCTAGAGTTACATTCATTACACTTGCTTTCTCATTTGTAAAAATGGGAATTGTAATAATTTCTATACCATAGGATTTTTAATGAAAATTAAAGAAGCTAGTACATGTAAAATGCCTGCAACACTGCCAAGCATAATAAGGATCCAATAGATATTAGTCTTTTATTATTACAGTGTTCCATATTCAGAGAGAAGTAGTAGGACCTTAAGCATAGAGTCTGAAGGTAAGAGTGGAATCTGACCACTCTAGACTCCTTTTTTAGAAATCTGTGGTGTCACTCACAACCATTAAGAGGGATACTTTGTGTTCTAAGACCCACCTCCATTATCTTCCTCCCCTTCCTCCCCATTCTAAGCCTTCCATTGTCCTCAACTCATCCCGAAGGTGCTCAGTTCCTATTCAATCTGCCATCAAATTGTTTACTCCCTAACATGATTCCTTGTTCTAGAACATTCCACTTCAGTATGCTGCAATAATGATCAAAACAATGATGATGATCATATTCGTCATGGTAAGATGATGGATGAGAGTATTCTGACATTAAGCACCCATGCCCTCTGCAAGAATTTCACTCAGGAATTATTTTTAATACATAGAATACAAAAAGATTTTCAATCCCAGAAGTTAAAGTTATATTTTTACCCACTCTTTATTTTTGGTTGTTTTGTCCTTTCATTTTAAGGTTTACACTATTAAATTTTTCCTTTACAAAGTAGTATCACACAAAGGGAAAAAAAAACACAGGAGATTTGGAAAATAGTTGTTGTTTTCAAAAAATGAATGGCTATTAAATTACAAATAAAAATGTTCAAGAATTCAAAAAAAAATGTTCAAGAATTCATTCTTCTACTCAAGAAGCCTTGTTGAACACTATGTGCTAGTCACTCAAACAGATAAAACACAAAGACAGGCAAGACATGGTCTTCATGGGGAAATGGGATATATTATTTTAAAAGAATTGAAGTCTTCTGGAAAAACTTAGAACTTAAAAGAATTTCCTTGTATCTATTTTAGGATTTAGTCATATCTTATTTGTACTAAATGTAGGCGAGGCTGCCCAATTGTTTTAGTGATTGGGCCTCAAGAGTCTTGACTGAACCCTGCCTGAAGAGGTATCCAAGAAAAAGGGTAAGGGGGGAAAAACTAAGGCTGAGATGAAGAAAGTTCTTATGAAGGGAGTGGCATTTCAGGTGTCTTCAAAGACAAAAGTTTGTCTTCCTACCAATGGGAAAGGAGATGAGGAGGGACTTCAGAGAAGAGAATGCAGATGAGAGAGAATGCTGTTCCGGAAGTCTGAAAGAACATGTTAGCCTATACAGTATCTATAGTAGTTCAGTGTTGCTGGAGAACATGATCCCTGGGGAAGTGGTGAGTGGGCCTTGGCCAGGTCACCATGAGCCTCTTGAGTTCTGCTAAGATCCAGGTTGTTCTTTAAAAAGAATACTACAAAGCTGTGGTCATCAAGACAGTGTGGTACTGGCACAAAAACAGACACATAGATCAATGGAACAGAATAGAGAATCCAGAAGTGGAGCCTTAACTTTATGGTCAACTAATATTCGATAAAGGAGGAAAGACTATCTGCTGGAAGAAAGACAGTCTCTTCAATAAATGGTGCTGGGAAAATTGGACATCCACATGCAGAAGAATGAAACTGGACCACTCTCTTTCACCATACACAAAGATAAACTCAAAATGGATGAGAGATCTAAATGTGAGACAAGAGTCCATCAAAATCCTAGAGGAGAACTCAGGCAACACCCTTTTTGAACTCGGCCACAGTAACTTCTTGCAAGATACATCCACGAAGGCAAAAGAAACAAAAGCAAAAATGAACTATTGGGACTTCATCAAGATAAGAAGCTTTTGCACAGCAAAGGATACAGTCAACAAAACTAAAAGACAACCTACAGAATGGGAGAAGATATTTGCAAATGACGTATCAGATAAAGGGCTAGTTTCCAAGATCTATAAAGAACTTCTTAAACTCAACACCAAAGAAACAAACAATTCAATCATGAAATGGGCAAAAGACATGAAGAGAAATCTCACAGAGGAAGACATAGACATGGCCAACATGCACATGAGAAAATGCTCTGCATCACTTGCCATCAGGGAAATACAAATCAAAACCACAATGAGATACCACCTCACACCAGTGAGAATGGGGAAAATTAATAAGGCAGGAAACCACAAATGTTGGAGAGGATGTGGAGAAAAGGGAACCCTCTTACACTGTTGGTGGGAATGTGAACTGGTGCAGCCACTCTGGAAAACTGTGTGGAGGTTCCTCAAAGAGTTAAAAATAGACCTGGCCTAAGACCCAGCAATTGCATTGTTGGGGATTTACCCCAAAGACACAGATGCAATGAAACACCGGGATACCTGCACCCCGATGTTTATAGCAGCAATGTCCACAATAGCCAAACTGTGGAAGGAGCCTCGGTGTCCATTGAAAGATGAATGGATAAAGAAAATGTGGTTTATGTATACAGTGGAATATTACTCAGCCATTAGAAATGACCAATACCCACCATTTGCTTCGACATGGATGGAACTGGAGGGTATTATGCTGAGTGAAATGAGTCAATCAGAGAAGGACAAACATTATATGTTCTCATTCATTTGGGGAATATAAATAATAGTGAAAGGGAATAGAAGGGAAGGGAGAAGAAATGGGTAGGAAATATCAGAAAGGGAGACAGAACATAAAGACTCCTAACTCTGGGAAATGAACTAGGGGTGGTGGAAGGGGAGGAGGGCGGGGGGTGGGGGTGAATGGGTGACGGGCACTGAGGGGGGCACTTGACAGGATGAGCACTGGGTGTTATTCTGTATGTTGGCAAACTGAACACCAACAAAAAATAAATTTATTATTATAAAAAAAAGAATGCTGTACAAAAATACAGAAAGAAAGAAAGAAAGAAAGAAAGAAAGAAAGAAAGAAAGAAAGAAAGAAAAAGAAAAAGAAAAAGAAAAAGAAAAAGAAAAAGAAAAAGAAAAAGAAAAAGAAAAAGAATGCTGTATCTATGCTTGAGCAGAGAGCAGCTTCAACTCCCAAGATGTTCCAAGGAGATTTGGAGATTTTGGCTTGACTTGAAGGCTCCAGACCAAGGTCTCCTCTGCATCATCTCACCTTTCCAGGCAATATGCCTAGACATTTGAAGGAGGGTATTATTTGGGCAAACAGTTGAGATCATAACTGGCCATGGTGATTCACAAAGGACATTATTTTTTATCTGTTGCTATGAACTCATCTTCCCACACAGAGAAAGCCAGATTTGTTCAGAATCAAATTGGAAGCTAGTCTCTTCTGCCAAAGGGCAATCCCCCAAACATCCATACTTATTGTCAGATTCTTTTTTTCTGTGAAATGCTTTTTGCCTATCTCAAGTGTCTAACCTATTCCAAACCCAAAATTAATAATAACTAGAACATTTCTTGAGGCATTTCTTTCTCAGGATCCCACACTGTTAGCTCTTAAGACATTTTTAACTTGCTTTTCATTGAGATGTATTAGCAATTGTATTCCTTATTGTTTCACATCTTAGTGTTTTGGTGAGCACAATCATTGAGTCATAGCCTTACAATAGATAACCATATAACAAATTTCAACACAGCTTTTATTCTAAAATGTTTGGATAAAAGGCCAAGGCTAAATTTTGTTCAATTAAACTACATTTTTCAAAGAAAAAAGGAGGAAACAGTTGAATTTTAGAGAATCAGTCAGAAATTGAGTTGTGAAATATGAATCACTTCCTGGCCTTTTTCCACAAGCTGTAGAAAATATTTACACTGACTAAATCCCTAGGAATAAGGATGTAATTATTGTTACTCTTGTTTTATAAGTGGGATGTTGGAGAATAAAGTGGCAGTAATTCTGGTAAGCCGATTAAATCATACGTAACTAGTACATCTATGTTTTAGAGAGATGGCTGCACATAAAATCTTCATTTTTCTTCTTAACCTATCATTCATGTTATATGTCTCTTTCCTTCTTCTGCCTTTATTGCCTCAAATTTTCCATCATACCTTTATATTTTCCTTTACCTTTTTGGGGGTGAGGCTGTTTTTGACAAGCCCTTGAGCATGTTCTCCTGTTTCATCCTCACCACCTCATCCTAGCTCTCCTCTGCCCCAACTGTGTCCTCTTCATACTTTTTTGGACTGTTTGACCTACCCAATTTCTAAGTCCCCTTTTGCTTACCTCATCCCTCCCCCATCACCAGCTTATTTTCTAATTCATGGTAGATTGTCTTATTTAAAATAATTCTTTTTTTCTTATTATAGTTATCATTTCTCCATTTCTACAGTGGGCAAATTTATTCAGTCAAATGCTTATTAGATATCTATTCTGGATAGGTCCTCTGCTGAATACTGAAGAAATACAGCAACAAATAAGCCACAGATATTATAATGCACTGAGGGAGAAAAAGCTATTGTTATTGTTTGTTCATTAAAATGAACTAGGAGAGTATAATCTGTTGGGAGGGGTTTGTAAATAACTAATTGCCCAAGTGGAATAACAGGGACTGGATTTATTCTTTTGCTTGTAAACAACCAAAAACCCAGACAAAAAATTTTTGAAATGGTCTTCAAGACATTATTAGACAATATGCAGTGAGGGAGAGTAGTCACTAAGAGTTGAGCTATAACTGCACTTTACTGCTTGGAGAGACTTTGGGGGTCATAGGGCAGGGAGAGAAACACATGTGGATCTCAGCAGACTCCATCAACTGAGGAGATAAAACTAGAAGTTGAAGAAGGCCACGACAGAAGTTAATAAGGCAAAGTACTAGAGAGTAGAGAGCTTCACATGCTTCTGATCAGTGCATTTGTGTGAGGAAACTATTAGGGACATGAGGAAGAAAAAGCAATCAATCAAAACTGACATAGAAGCAATAAAAATGATAGAATTAGCAGACAAGGATATAAAAATAGTTTCCAAACTGCATTTCATATGTTCTAGAAGCTAGAGGAAATCATAAGTATGTTAATCAAAAATGTGGAAGATATAAAAAAGATCAAAATTGAAATTAGAGAGATGAAAAACATGTTTGAGATGACGATCTCATTGAATAAAGTTAGTGACAAATTAGATGTTGCAGGGGAAAAAAGATTAGCGAACTTGAAGACATAGCAAAAGAAATTATCCCAAATAAAAAGCAAAGGGGAAAAAGACTGAAAAAGGAAGAAAACAGAATCAATGAACTATGCAATAACTTCAAGCTGCTTAATATACATGTATTTGGAATCATGGAAGAAGAGAAGGGGCAGGGTACAGAAAAAAAAAAAAAAAGATTGAAACTCATGGCCAAAGTTCTTCAAAATTTCCTAAAACTAGTTATACAGAGAAAAATCTTAAAAGCAGCCAGAGCACATGTGATGTGCAGAAGGAGAAAGATCAGGATGCCAGGTTTCTCCTTGAAAACAATGCAAGCCAGAAGACAGTGGAAGAGTATCTTTAAAGTAAGGAAAAAGGACTGTGGGTGTGTGCGGGGGCAGAGGGAGGACTGTCTTCTAGAATTCTATACTCACTAAAAAGTATATTTCAAAAGCAAAGGTGAAAGAAAGATTTTTTCAGATGCACAAAAGTTGAAAAAATTCAGCAGACCTAAACTAACAGACATATTAAAGGATATGAAAAGCATATCAAGCATAAGAAAATGATTCCAGGGAAATCTGGATAGAACAAAAAATTAGTTACTATGTGAGTAACTATAAAATATGTTTTTCTAATTATATCACACTTTTCAAAAGTTACTACTTAAAATAAGAGTAACAACAGTGTATTGTGGAGTTTATAACATACATAAAACAAATGATACATCACAGAGGCCATGAGAGGAGAAACAGAAGTACTACTGTGGTTCTGTAATTTATGGAGAGTGGCATAACATCACTCAAAAGTAGAATGTGATAGATAAAAGGTGGACATCATAAACGCCAAAGTAACCACTAAGATAACATAAAAAGATCTATAGCTAATAAAACAACAAAGGAAATAAAATGAAATTATAAGACATGGTCACTTAATCAAAAACCCAAGGCAGAAAAAAAAGGAGGCAAATAAAAGATAGAACAAGAAGGCAAAAAAGAAGATGGTAGATTTAAACCCAAACATATCAGCAATTACATTATGTTACTGATTAGATAAAAGGCAGGAACCAGCTACATACTGTTTATGAGACACCTACTTTATATATGAAGACATAAATAGGTTAAAAGTGGAAAAATAAAAAAGATATATACCATGCTACCACAATGGTAGCATGAATATATACCAGATTCAAAAGATGCAATGTAATGTTTTTATTAATATCAAAGTATTTTTTAGGGCAAAGAATATTACTGAGATAAAAATGATTATTTTCTAATGATATATAGTTATTTTCTAATGATATATAGCTATTTCATGAAGATGACATAATGATCTTGAACTTTTACACACCTAATAACAGAAGTCCAGGATACATGGATACACAAAACCAAAACTGAGAGACTGCAAGGAAAATAAACATATCAAAAATTATAGTAAAAATTCATTACCTCTCAATTAATTAGTTACAGAATATAAATAAGGATATAGAAAACTTGAAGAGCACTATCTATCAACATAAACTAATGCCATTTACTGAACATGACACGCAAAAACAGCAAGGATTCACACTTTTTTCAAAGTACACACAGAACATTGACCACACTAGGTCATATTTTGAGATATAAGACAAATCCCAATAAATTTGAAAAGATTTATTTATACAATGTATGTTCCCTGACCACAGTGGAATTAAACTAGAAATCAACAACTGGTATCTGGAAAATACCAGATTTCTGGAAAATCCACCTAATTATTTGGAAGTTAAGTGTCCTGGTTCTAAATAACTCATGAGACAAAGATGATACCAAAGGGAAATCAGAAAGTCCTCTTAACTAAAAGGAAATGAAAACAACATAGAAATTTGTGAGATGCAACTAAAGCAATATTGACAGGGAACTTATAGCACAAAATAAATAAAACCAAAAGCTGTTTTTTAAAATATTTTATTTATTTATTAGAAACAGAGACAGAGAGAGGGAGAGAGAGAGAGAGAGAGAGGCAGAGGGAGAAGCAGGCTCCATGCAGGGAGCCTGACATGGGACTGGATCCCAAGTCTCCAGGATCATGCCCTGGGCTAAAGGTAGCACTAAACCACTAAGCCACCAGGGCTGCCCAAAAGCTGGTTTTTTAACATCAGTGAAGTTAACCTTTAACCAGAATGACCAGGAAAAAAAGCAACAAGACACAAATTACCAACATCAGTAATATGGACTGACATCAATAGTCTACAGATATTAAAAATAATAAAAGAGTATAATGAACAACTTTAAGTCAATACATATAACAACTTAAATGAAATGCATAAGTTTCTTAAAATACACAAGCTACCCATGCGTATTCAGAAGTAGATAACCTGAATAGACTTGTATCTATCAAATCAACTAAAGCTACGGTGAAAAATCTTACTATAAAAGAAAACTCCTGGTTCAGAGAACTTTGAATTCTACTATGGATTTAAGGGAAGTGATATTAATTTTACACAAACTCTTACAGAATATTGAAGAAGAGGGTATATTTCCCAATTTATTCTATGAAACCAAAATTGCTATGATACCAAAAGTAGACAAAGCCACAATAGGAGAAATAATATCCCTTATTAACATAGAGGCAGATTTCTAAAAATTTTTTAGCCTAACACTACAATATATAAAAAGGAAAATACAACATGACCAAGTGAGGTTTATCCCTGAAATGCAAGGTTATTCTACATTTGAATATTACTCAATGTAGTTCATCATATTAAGAGACTAAAAAAGAAAAAATCTACTAGTCATGTCAATAGACATAGGAAAAAAACATTTGACAAAATTCAGAGTCCATCTTTGATTTTTAAAAAGTTAAAAACTCTCAGAAAATAGGAATAGATGGAACATTGCTCCACCAGATCAAGGGCATCTACAAAAAGCCTACAACTATCATTATACTTGATTGTAAAGGACTGAATGTTTCTCTCCTAAGATTGGAAATCTGCATGCCACTCATGCAGTTTCTTTGAATCATAACTGAAGAGCTCTGAGCTTAGAGAACTTGAATCTTTTGTACTCGAAAGTAAGCATCATAGCCCAGGAGAGTCTGTCTCTATTTCCCAAGGCTGTTCACTACACAAGCATCCTTAAATAGATAGTTCAGAATAAAAGGGCAGTCAATGCCTCTGTTTACAAAATATTCAGAAACATGAGAGATCCATGGATAACTGTCTTTCTAAAATAAAAGAAAAATTGAGGTACTGTATTTGGCTGATTGGGCCCCCTAAATTAATATGTTGACACCCTAACCCCTAGTACCACAGGATATGATGTTATTTGAAGATAGGTCCTTTAAAAATTATAAGGTTAAGTTGTTAGGGCGAGCCCTAATCCCATGACGGGTGTCTTCATAAGAAGAGATTAGAATACATAGAGAGACACCAGGGATGTGTGTGTACATATGGGCAGCCATATGAAGAGGCAGCAAGAAGGTGACCATCTCCAAGTCAATGAGAAAGGCTTCAAAAGATCCCAAGCCTGCTCATACCTCATCTTGAATGTCTAGCCTTTAGAAGTATAAGAAAATAAATTTCTGTTGTTCAAACCACCCAGTCTATGGTATTTCCTTATGACAGCCTTAGTAAACTTACACAGGTACCATTACAATCCTATATGAATGACTAAAATTAAGGAATGCAGTTTGGAGTGGCATTGGCTGCTTATGAAGAGCAGGAGATTAGAAGACCCGTAGGACTGAAGACTGAAGTAAAAAAGCCAACCAGCAAAGAAAGAAGGAAAGGACCATCAGGAAACTTGTAGAACTCTACTGAGGTAGCTAAGAAAAATTGGGGGTCATCAATATGGTCAATAGATTTTTTTGTTAGAAGACAAAGTTCTGGCTGATTCAGTCAGTTTAGTGTCTGCCTTTGGTTCGGTTCATGAACCCAGGGTCCTGGAATCGAACCCCACATTGGGCTCTCTGCTCAGTAGGGAGCCTGCTTTTCCCTCTCCCTCTGCCTGCCTCTCCCTCTGTTTGTGTGCTCTGTGTGTGTGTGTGTGTGTGTGTGTCAAATGAATAAATTTTTAAAAATCTTTTAAAAAGAAGATAAAGTTCCACTATAAAATACTTGATAAACTATGAAACTTCATCTTTCTTGCACCTCCACATGTCTCTAGTCCAAATGTATGACCACCATGTCATACTAACAAATGATTCCAGAAGGAAATGGTAGTTTACTTCGGCCAAAGTGTGTCAAGGCTCACCCACAATAAAAGGGGTAGTTATGATACAAGATTCTCTGAAATCACCACTAAAAATCAGTCTGAAGTGCTATCACATGGTTTGAGTCATGAATACTCACTAACCCAGAGTAATGGATGTCGGAATTTATTCAGGACAGAGGATTATCAAAGTGTGGCAGAGATCTAAGGGGCAGGATCTTGAGAGCTAGTGAGTGCAGAGTTGGAATGTAAACCGGGGTGCAGGATAGACTGAGAGAACGATAAGCTAGAAATGACTAAGAGACAAAGGGAAACATCAGAGAGCTCTGAGCTTTTGTGGGGAGGATGCAAGGGAAGGGAAGAAGGGTCTAGAAAAAAGCAGGGGAAAGTTGCTATTTATTGTACACTTATTCTGACATGGGTAACATCATCACAGTTTCCCAGCGGAGAAAACAGGGGTGTGGAGAGGTTGGGTAATTTGTGCACAATAACAGAAGTATGGGGCTGGCATTCAGGAGGATCCACGCCCTTTATCCCACTCTCCATTGGCTGGTAAGTCAAGGAGGAATAGGAGGGAGAAAAGAGAGGAAACAGAAGTCCATCAAAAAGACAAAGCTTCAAATCTAAGATACTGAAGTTGACAAACTTGGGCCTGAAGAGAAGCTTCGAGGAATGGCTGCCCATGCATTTGCCAGAGTGGAACGAAGGTGAGCTACCTGGAGGAGAGGGGACAAAGACCCAGAGCTCTGTACATGTGACACAGAATTAAGCCACCCATGTGGAGATTTCAGGTCAGAGTCGAGGAGTTGGGGGAGGGGGAGAGGGAAGCAGGGGGAGAGAGAAATCGCAAAAACATTTCTTCTCTAAAAAAATTCGTAGCACATAAGGCAAATATTTCTTTGCAGTTTGTATGAGAAGGTGATAGGACTAAATAGTGCAGAGAAGGTGTAGTTCCAGTCCATTCAATACTTCAGTTTATCACGAGTCATTTGTTACTGGATTCTGACTTCTGATCCTGCCACAGTCATGATTTTAACTCTGCAGTGAGAAATAACTGACTATGAAATATCAGTCAATTAAGCTGAAGTACCTTTTGCCTGGTGTCAAGGAAGAAATGGTTACCAGCCCAACCGATACGCCTGCTGTTCGTGTTTTATGCAGAATGGGAAGATATGTCTCATCTCCATGAAACTCTGGGTGGAAAGGGTGTACCTCAGGGCACATCTGAGTATCTGAGGTAAAAACACTCTGTGCAATACATGTTTTCAGATCTCCTGGATCCTTCACAAGGGTCCCATTGTTACCAGGTTCCTGAGATATGGCTGTCATAGAACTCAAGGCATCTGAGAAAAAAAAAGGAAAATACTATGACTCACACTGTCTGTGCCGCTTGAGTTACTTAAATTTCAGTCTATTTATGCTAATAAAAAAATCCCTGAAAATCCATTTGCATAGCATGCACCCACAAGTCTTTAAAATAGATAGAGAAAAACTGTCTAATAGTTGCTATACATAGATACCCTATTGTTTAATTATTTAGACGACTGCTATCTAATTGCAATTCAAATGGATCATCTTCCAAAAGTTCAATTTATAAGATAGAAAGGGACTTTTAGTTTAATGAGGTCCAAAAATAAAATTTATTCAATTATGCTGATAAGTGTCTTATCTAATTAGCTGAGTATCTGGAGCTGACACATGAAGAATATTAGCTATTGTATGCTTTGATATTTTTATAATATTTAAGTGCTCACTTGTGTGCCAGGTAATTTATATATGCTATCTCTTTTTATTCTTACTTTATGGAGTAGGTATTATCACCACTTAAAAGATGAGGAAGCTAAAGTCCGGGGAGGGGGGGTGGCGGGGGCTTGTTCACATGGTCAGTAAGTGGTAGAGCTAGGATTTATGTCTACAACTGAAAACAACCTAAATTCAAATTCAAACATAAACTGAGCATATTTCTGCTTTGCATAGTAACAACATTTGTATTAACTATTAACATTTATGAAGCGCATTCATGTTTCAAGAATTAATTATTAACTAATTTAATCTTTACCACAGGTTTATGACATGGATGCTGCATTTGACAAATGAGGAAACAGAGGCAGAAGAAGCTCACTGGTGGCCAGTGATGGACATGGACCTGAACCCACATCTGATTCATTTCTCCCAACCACTATTCTATACCTTTAGTCCCAGTTTGCCTACCATTGAACCCATCCACGTGGATGTGGCTTCCCTGGGGCTTACTTCGAATAAGCCAGAGATGGAGTTACTTGAAAAGTTCCTCTAGTCGGTTTTTATTGGATTTTGGCTCCACATAGCCAGGGAAGCAGCTGAATCCAGCTTATTAGTATATTATACTCTCTACACTGTCTCTTGTTTCTCCCCTGTAACCATGGTCCTAACCAAATTTTGTAATACATTCCACTGTAGCCTATCTAGACCATCTGTACAAACCGGTGGTTAAGACCACAGGTTCTGAAATCTCTCTTGTACTTGGGTGCAAATGATTTAATACACATAAAGTGTTACTAATCAAGGTCTGAAATACAGTAAGTGCATAGTAAACATTAGATATTATTATTTCATAGTATTCCCAAAGGGGAGAGATGTCAGAGAGAATAGAAATCTGGAAGGGGCAGTGTGATACAGCTATCATGACCTTTCCTATAACTCAATGAGATGTTCCATCATCTGAGGCATGGGCTTAGCACAAAATTTATTTCTACAGGTAGGGGTGTGGAGGGTGGATTTTAATCACTGAGTGTTCCTTTGGACTTCCTTCAGTCTAAATGACTTTGCTTTCAAATCTCTTACCTCACCCATGTTGCCTCCCTCTTTCTCTCTCTCTCTTTTTATTTAAATTCAATTAGCCAACATATAGTACATCATTAGTCTCAGATGTAGTGTTCAACATTTATCAGTTGTGTATAATGCTCAGTGCTCATCACATCACGTGCCCTCCTTAATGCCCATCACCCAGTTACCTCATCCTCCCCCCCACCATCCTTCCAGCAACCCTCAGTTTGTTTCCTATAGTTAAGAGTCTCTTCTCATGATTCTTCTCCCTCTCTGATGACTTCCCATTTAGTTTCCCCTCCCTTCCCCATGATCCTCTGTGGTGTTTCCTATATTCCACACATGAGTGAAACCATATGATAATTGTCTTTCTCTGATTGACCTATTTCACTCAGCATAATATCCTCCAGTTCCACCCAGGTCAATGCAAATGGTTAAGTATCCATCCTTTATGATGGCTGAGTAATATTCCATTCTATATATGTATATCACATCTTCTTTATTCATTCATCTCTTTTATTATTTCAGTTTTTTTTCATTATAACCTGAACCTCAATATAGATTAGTAAAATAGAAAGAGACATTGATAAACACCAAGCAGTTATCAAAATCCTATTTCTCAGCAATGTTGCTTTCCATTCTGTGCTAATATAGGAACAATAATTCTGGTAGCTTCTCTGGTGGAGAGCAGAGAAATCTCTCCATCCTTCATCCTTATTTTACTTTATGTTTTTTAAAGATGAGTAAAACTTTAATAGGTGGAAATAGAGCTAGAGAGGGGCAGGTCCAAAAACCCGATTTTCCCCCTTTCCTCGTCTAGTGCACTGGGTCTCAATAGGGCCAGGTTTTAAGCATGAAGTTTTCACTTCTTTGAGAGAAATGCCAAGAGTGGCATTTATTCTGGGATAAATGCCCAGAATGGCATTTATCTTGAGTCATATGAGAATTATATGTTTAGTTTTTAAGAAATTTCCAAACTATTTTCCAGAGTGGCTCTACCATTTTATATTCTCATCATCTATATTTTGGTCAGCATTCCGTGTTGTTACCTTTTTTTTTTTAATTTTAGCTATTCTGATAGATACATTGTAGTGACATTTCATCATTATTTTAATTTATATTTCCCTGATCACTAATGATGTTGAACGCCTTTTTATTTACTTGTTTCCCATTTGTATATCCTCTTCAGTGAAATGTATGTTTATGTCTTGGCCCATTTTCTAACTGAATTGTCTCTAGCTTCCTGCCTATTTTAAATCTCTGAAACATCATGCTCAAGGGTAATATGTGGAAAGCCACCTTAAAGAAAGATATCCATAACACATTAATATGTTGTATAACTTCTTTTAGCAGTCTAGGATAGATTCATATGTGATCTTTGGCAAACATAGAATCAAGTGTCCCACACAGATCTTTCCCTGTGATGTTTATAAAATTTCACTTTAAATGAGAAGTTTCATTCTGGAGGAACAAAAGATGGGTCTCTCTTCCTTCCTACCTTCTTTCCTCCTCCTAACTTCCTGATGGATCCCAATCTATATCTCATGATGAAGAAACTACAAGGCAAAGCATACTCTTCACAGCCATTCTTCTTCACTCTCATTTTATTAAGGTTTTATATATCACCCTATCATTAATCCTCAGAGGAGCCATAGATTGCTTACTTACAGATTGCATTTCCAGGATCTACAAATATTTTGCACAAAAAAAGATTGGAAGGCCATCTTTCTAAGATAGAAGAAAATACATGTAGGTAATTGTGCTTCAGACTTGAGGTCTTCTCATCTCTCATTTGAGAACTGCCTTTGGGTTGCCAGCTGCCAAAATTCAACTAAACATAATTATGAGAACTGCTGGAACTAGATGACTGAGTACTAGGAAAAATAAAGAAAACAAGAATTATATTTGCAGGAGGCTGACATGGCCACTAACATAGGGACCAGAAGTTGTGGCCTCCTTAGTACTTCTCTTTACTAGGAACACTATGGAATCAGTCTAAGTTTGAAGTGACATCATCAATATACAAGGCAGTCCAATCTGGAGATGGTCATGGAACAGAAGAACAGACAGTGGGAGCTAAGAGAAGTCAGTAGTAGAACTCATGTTTCTGGTCACCTGGCTATTGAAATCAAGGACCAAGAGCCAGGATCCAGCCTTCTACTACCATACCTACTACCAGAGATGGTAGTTGGAGCTAAACAGGGAATATCTTAGGTAAAGAGTCTGGGCTTCTGGATAAGGCTCTGGATCTAAGAGAAAGTTTGAATCCTAAAAAGAAATCCAGCGTGCGGAAGTTAAGCCAATACACAATGGCATATGCCACGTGTACCTGACTCAGCCTATTGGGGGTGTGGTGCAGCAAGAGCAAAGCTGAATCATACTAGTTGGTAATTTGAACCTACTAACTATAATGCACCTCAAATGTTAACATGTGTATAAACTGCCTGGCAATGTTGTAAAAATGTAGATTCTGATTCTGGGGAGATGTGAAACTGGGTTCATGTTCTGCATTTCTTTAAGATTTTATTTATTTATTTGAGAGAGAGAGTGTGCAAGCACATGAGCAGAGAGTCCTATGTGGGGCTCAATCCCAGGACCCTGGAATCATGACCTGAGCCTAAGATCCTTTAACCAACTGAGCCACCTAGGTACCACTGTGTTCTGCATTTCTAACCAATCATCAGATGATTCTGATACTGATGATGTGAAGACTATACTTGGAGCAGCAAGGTACTACTTGCCTTCTTCAGGATTTTCCAAGAAATAAGGGTATGAGTTAGGGGTGGGAAAGTTGAAGACTGAAGAAATCGGTGCTTCGGGTCCAGAGAAGCTGGGGAACACAAAGAAGTGACTTATAGTCAACGACTATTTAGTTGGCAGCCACCAAGGGCTTAGAGTCTCAGGAGGTTTATAGCAGCAATGCTGTCCTACTATAGGCATTCCCCTTTCCCTTTGGGAAATGCTGGTGTCTAGAAGCCTACTTTCCTGGGACATTTTGGGTAGTATATATGCACTGAGATGATGGGCTTGCCACTGTGTCAGAAGCAGTGACAGAGGACAAGTACTAGATGTGCCTTTTTGGCAAGTGTTCTGTTGATTCCTATCTCAGTTATGCTATTAGCCCTTTCCCAATGGCCTAGACAAATATATGGCTGGAGGTAGTCTGCATCCTTTTATCAGAGTGGCTATCTTGAGCTCAAGGAAGAAGAAACGTTCTCCCATCCATGAAAAACCAGTGACCCATGTCACTGTTGCAAGAGACAACTGAGCTCAGAGTGGTGAGAAGTAACTTCAATGACAGTCTTTTCTTTTTCCTAAAAATATCAGTTTCTTCCATGTCAGCCAACTCTCCACGTTCTGTTTAAACATGTTAGAAAGATCCCAGTGTCAAACTCCTATTAACCTAAATAAAAGAACAACCAAAGAATAAAGACAAGTTTCACAAAACGATAAAATAAAGACTCAGGCTTTGGAACTGGACACAACCCAAGTGGTTATAGTGCAGCCAAGCTGAGGTCAAAGCTGGAGCACAGAAACTCTGATCCTAGCCTTTAGTTTTCTGAGTGTTAGTAGCCATTACTCTCAGAAACTAAATGTTTGGCCACTCCCCGAAAATTCCAGTTACAAAGTCTGATATCATGCACGAAGAATCTCTGTGGTCCCAGCCACCGTGGAGAATATTTGAAAGAACGATCCATACACTTTACATGTCAGTTTATAGCACGCTTCATCTTCTACTATCTCCAAAAATGACAGCTTGATTATAATGTAATTATCTTTTGTCGTGAAGCTAGTGCATAATTTTATTTCCAGATGGGTTTATGTTGCCTATGTTTAAACTCATTACTGGAAAAGTGCTCATAGAGCAAAATATAAATAAATAACCTAAAGGTAGACCATCATCAATTCCTCCAAAAAGGAGAGTCTGTCTTATAAGGTGAGGCCTGCAGGGAAGCAGCCCCGTCCGTCTTATGCCACACATAGCTCACTGTTTGAAAGATAAATATCTCTGTCTTAAGAGGACAGAGGCGGTTCTGAGTCAGTGGAGATGTTTCTATGGAAATGAAAAAAATATGCAAATGCTGCCATAAAGAGCCTGAGAGCCTCCCTGCAGCAGATAATTTGACCTAGGGGGAGACCACATTACAGAGGAAGCACAGAGAAGCCGGCGTCAAGGCCCATTGGAAAACATGCAGCTAAGACACCATGTCATGTAGATGAATGGAAAAAATAATCATAATCATCCCACAAATAATATTTTTTGTGCTTATGAAGGGATTTCTCTTTTCTTATTCTGCTCCTACAAAGTCTTTGGTAGAGTCTGTCCTTCTGATTCCCGCTTTTGCTGAAAGTGATACTGTCTTTACAATTGGAGCTCTGAAGTATTCTATAATTTGATTTATCATGTGACAATGTTAAGTGATTCTAAAGTTAGGTACCCGCCCCACCACCACCTGTCCAATCACATGGCCTTTGAAGGGTACTTGATAAGCTGGACTCGTTCATTTACCACACAACTCTCAAGGCATGTGTAGGCACCATAATAAAAAAAAAAACAGTGCAAAAGGTTACTGGAATGATGCATGCAGGATTCAATGAGAACCCTGCTGGAAAAAACATTTTAACTTTGCAAAATGCCTCACGGTAGGGTCATGTTTGACTGGAGTCTTAAAAGCATTAACCATGTGGATGCTGCTGGCTCTGGAAGGAAGAGGAAGAGCATACCAAGAGAAATGATACTGTGTATACATATGTAAATACTTGCCAGTTTAGAAATGGATTCTCTCTCTGAGTTAGACTTAATTTTTGTTTTGTTTTGTGTTTCCTTTTTTTTTGTTTTGTTTTGTTTTGTGTTTCTAAATAGGATTTTTTCTTTTCTTTCTTTTTTTTTAAATAGGCTTTTTTCTAAATGCTGTTAAGGCAGACATTTAAAGTTATCAAGGGAATGAGAGACTAGTTGTGTTATTCTATTCCCTTTTGTCTTAACATTAAAAAAATTACTCTACATTCAGATATTAGCCCTTTGATTCCAGCCTTCTACTCAGTATACAACTCCTTCATTTATATATTAGAGCAGATGTGGCTCTCCAAACCTTTCTCAGAACCAGATATGTGTTTCAAAAGAGAAAGTATATCGGCCCTTGGTATAACTTCTCTAAGGCAGGTACGATTGGCAGTAATAACATATACATTAAGTCCATTTTAGACAGAAGGAATAGTCAAATCTCTCATTCTCAATCCTCTAATAAAACATTAAATCACAATTTTCATTTTGAAATAAACAATTATCATAGAAACTTAAGTATTACACATTCTGTTAGTTCCAATTCTCTGAAATGCATATTTTTGTGAAAGGTTCATAGATATCTTTTTTTTTTTTTTTATTTTATTTATGATAGTCACAGAGAGAGAGAGAGGCAGAGACACAGGCAGAGGGAGGAGAAGCAGGCTCCATGCACCGGGAGCCTGACGTGGGATTCGATCCCGGGTCTCCAGGATCGCGCCCTGGGCCAAAGGCAGGCGCCAAACCGCTGCGCCACCCAGGGATCCCAGGTTCATAGATATCTTGATAGGGCTCAGTTAAGTTACAATTATTCCAACCTACCAAAAATTGGTTAAATAATTAGATGTATGGTATTAATGGGGCATTCTAGCCTAAAAAGAGAAATTTGATCCAGAGTTTCTTGGAATAGGTACACATCCCCCATGCCATAGTATAGTGTGTATGGAGATCAGCCGGGGGCTCTGACTTGTAAAATTTACGAAATTATACACTTGCAGAATATCTATGAAAAAAGGCTAGGCCACGTGAGAGCACATCCAACTACAGAAAAGATCAAACCGTCCTATTAATCAGAGAATATGATCAATAAATGTTAAAAATAGTTTGTATGTACCTCTCCTAAGCCATCCTAGAAGATTGTATAGATATAATTTGTCCACATTATATACCGATTGTATTATATAGACAAATTGTAACGGAGCACCTCTAGCAAAAGAGAGTATAAAATAAATCTTTAAATAGTATTTGGGCAGTCTCTTCATTTCACTGTCACCCTGGGTAATACAGGTCTCAAAGTAACTCTTTCGCAAGCTTCAAGTTTAGAACAATAAATCTAATAAAATTGGAGGACTCCATGGATTAGGGTATGGCCCTTTGAGCCTTTTTAGCAGAAGGACTTTGAAAATATAAAGGGAAAAGATGGATTGCATTAAGTTTCTGCTTAAATCCTGACTTTTGGGTGGTTAGAGCAAAGTGCTCTGAGACCATAATATATTTAATTATATTTCTGAAGCCAGGGCACAAAGTGCCCAAGACTGAGCCATTGTAGAAAACACTGTGCAGCAACTACTCAAAAAGCTAGTTGAGGATTGAGTAGAAATTATTGCTGAAATTTTAAAGTTTGCTCAGGAAAGTAGAATGTATCTTAATGAGTTATGACATATAATTTCCAACTCTATATAGGAAGAATTACTACTAGAGAGGAAATAAGTGACAGATTATATTTGTGCATTCAAATAGAACAAGATAGAAAAACAGGACCCAGGCATTAGGCCCACCTCAGCACCAGGTCAGAGCCTGGCATAAAAACAGGATACACAAACCATCAAAACAGAAGAATGAGCCCAGACATAAGCCCATGCATATATATCAACTCATCTTCAATAAGGGTGCCAAGAATACAAAATGGAAAAAGAGCATTCCTTTTTTAAAAGATTTTATTTATTTATTCATGAGAGACAAAAAGAGAGAGAGAGAGCGAGATAGGCAGGGGGAGAAACAGGCTCCTGGCAAGGAGCCCAATGCGGGACTAACTCCCGGACCCCAAGATCATGCCCTGAGCTGAAGGCAGACACTCAACTGCTGAGCCACCCAGGCATCCCAAGAGTATTCTCTTCAATAAGCATCATTGTGAGAATCAAATATGCACATGCAAAAGAATGGAATTGGACCCTTATATCATACACAAGTATCAACTTAAACATATGACCTGAAACTGTAAAATTCCTAGAAAAATACATAGAAGAAAAGCTCATGTCATTGGTCTTGGCAGTGATTTCTTGCATCTGGCACCAAAAACACAGACCAAAAAAGTAAAAAGAAGTAAGTGGAATTACATTAAACTAAAAAGTTTCTGCAAAGCAACAGAAACAATCCAAAAAATAAAAAAGGCAATCTATGGGATGGGAGAAAATATTTGCAAACCATATATATGATAAAGGGTTAATATCCAAAATATATAAAGAACTCCTACAACTATAAAAATATAATAAAAATAACCTGATTAAAAAGCAGGCAAAGAAAGTGAATAGACATTTCTCCAAAGAATTAATAATGCAAATGGCCAAAAGATGCTCACACATGACTTATCATCAGGGAAATACAAATCAAAACCACAATGAGATCTTACTTTGCACCTGTTAGTATGACTATTATTTAAAAAAATAGATAGGAAGTGTTGGCAGATTTGTGAAGAAAAGGGAACCCAAGTATACTGTTGCTGGGAATGAAAAGTGATACAATCACTATGGAAAACAGTCTGGAGGATCCTCAAAAAATTAAAAATAGAATTATGAAAGAAAGCCTGCCGTTTGCAACAACATGGATGGACGAATACATTATGTTAAGTGAAATAAGCCAAACACAAAAAGACAAATACTGTTAATCTCACTTGCATGTGGAACCTAAAATAGTCAAACTCATAAAAGCAGACAGTAGAACAGTGATTGCCAAGGAGTGGAGGGAGGTGGTAAATGAGGAAGTGATAGTCACAGGGCACAAAGTTTTCATTATGCAAAGTAAATTCTGGTGACATACTGCTATACAGCATAGTGTCTATAGTTAATACTACTGCACTGTATCTTTAAAATTTTCTAAAATAGCAGATATTATGTTAGGTCTTCTTACCACCAAAAGATTAATTTATTAGTACTAAGGAGCAGGAGTAAATTTTGCAAGATGATGGATATGTCTATGGCCTTGATAATGGTGATGGTTTCATGGATGTATATTTATGTCCAATCATGATATACATTAAATATGTACAGTTCTTAACATGTCCATCATATCTCAATAAAGTGATTTTAAAAATAAAATGATGAAGTAAACAAAATTATAAATAGAAAACACTTTGTGTTCAACTTCATGGTATAATTTTATTTGCAGAGTCTAAATTATGTTAAGAATTGAGACTGGAAGTTATTCAATGCAATGTCAGAAGTGTCAGTTCACTTGTGTTCTACAATCAATTGTATTACACTAGTAACTGTCCCATTTCTAGCTACCACTACATCAAGGATATTCTTTTTTTTCAACAACTTTGGTGTTTTATTTATTACAAGTTCTTAAAAATGTTCTCTGACATTTGATAAAAAGCTTAGACAAATCTAATGTTGCTTGATAAATTACAAGTGTCAGTTTAACTTAAATCGACTAACGTTACTGTTCCTATTCCCATGAAGACTCTGGACTCCAAGCCAAGGGTGAAAGAAAATATTGCATTCAGGAATATTTGGGTTAAAACTCATGAAGGCCAGGATTATCATCTTTGGATCAAATGAGCTGAGATGGATTGGGAGTAGCTACTTTGATATAGATCACACTGAAAGGAAGCAGTCTTATACTACCGAAAAAAAAACTAACATAAGATGAAGATGACTTATCTTCAGAAATTAAGCAAATTCATCAATAAAGGTAATATAGTATATAAATTAGAAACCCATTACACCTTTGGACGGTAGGTTCCAAATTCTTAGACTAAAAAACAAAAAAAAAAAAATTCTTAGAGTAAAAGCATCTTTGCCTAGAAGCTATGGACACTTGTATATGTCACATTGAATATCATCATTTTATCAATCTCAGGCTATTCCAGGTCAGATAAATGCCAGCCCCCTTCTTTCATGGACAATGGTCTAATACAAGATTTTATTATTCCTTAAGGGGTATTACACCCATTGTTCCCCCAAGAATTAGGATGAGTTGGAGGGCAGAATGTTTAAGCGATCCCTGTAGTATCCTTTATTGTGGCTTCTAAGCTATTTGTCAAGTGATAATCTCTCCTTCACATGGTACCTCAGTTTCCTAGGGCTGCCATAACATAGTGCCACAAACTGAGTGGCTTATAAAAACAGACATTTATTTTCTAGCCGTCTGGCAGATAGAAGTCCAAAATCAAAACATCAACAGGACTGTGCTCCCTCCTGAGATGCTTCCTTGCCCCTCTCTGGTTTCTAGGCAGTAGCCATTGATTGCTGGTGTTCCTTAGCCTAATGTTATAACACTCTAACATTTCCCTCTGTCATCAGTGGCATCCCCTCTATGTGTGTCTGTCTTCACATGGCATTTCCCTCTTCTTATAACGACACTAGTCATATTGTCTTGGTGTTTACTCTAATTACTTCATCTTAACTTGATTACATCTGCAAAGACCCTATATCCAAATAAGGTCCCATATGCAGGTGCCGGGAGTTAGAACTTCAATATACCTTTTGTGAGGATGCAATTCAACCCATAACACCTGGGAAATAGAAAAACTAGGAGAAGTTGGGCTATTCTGTTCTCAAGATAGTTACGGTATGAGACAGCAAAATAGGAGATGCCCTGTAGTTTTTATTTTGAATATTGTAAAGATTTTTTCATGGTTGCTACTCTGTAGTATTTCTGCCAAGGACTAGATAGCCCACTTCCATATGCCCCAAGTGAGAAAGAAAAAAAACTATAATTCTATATTATCACTGTTAACCATTTTGAGTATAAAAGGAGGTCATCCATCTCGGGCCTATTATAAGCAGGCAGTTCCAAAGGGCTGGATCATGGGAGATCTTTTTACTTTTAATATAGGAAAGGTCTTTACTATTCAGATTACTGAAGCAAAAGAAGCCTCAACAGTAAGGGGCTGAGAAACTAGTGTATATAGTGCCTACTTTTTGAAATTTTTTTCTTATTTTATTTTCTTCACTTAATGGTGCATTGTATAGAAAATAAATAGGAGTTTATTAAATATCTTTCTATTGGCTATTCTTGAAGTACTGATATATATATATGTGTGTATATATGTATATACACATAGACAATATATATATGTGTGTATATGTATATACACATAGACAATTCTTGTCTAAAAGCTTATATATATAAGCTTTTAGACAAGAATTTCCCTAAACTGAACAAAAAGACATAGAGAACACTGTGAGAAAAACATATTCAAGGAACTGTCACTATTTCTCTCTGGCTACAGCTTAGGGTACATGTAGGGAAGCAATAGCCAACAATAGTTCCTAAGCTTTTGCAAAGTAGGAATGTAGGAAATCAGCCAATTGCAATGGTCACGGAACTACTGATAATTTTGAATCTCAAATATTTTAGGGGTGAAAGAATATAACGATGAACACCACCATGGCAGGAGAGGTCACAAAGTACCATCAATGAAAAGCAACTTCACTCTTTCCATCCAACCCATGGGTAGTTTTAAAGGGACCAGCGTCAGTTCCTTTATTTCAAACTGGTGATTTCCCAAGACATCTGAAGATAGCTTTTATATTTCAGTCCACAAATATATTTTTATCAGATGCTATAGTGGTGAAGGATTCCTAGGCATGCCTAAGGGCTTTTAAATTCACCCAAACTGTCCTTCGAAGGGCATGACTGCTTCAGAGACAACGATGTGTCGTGTCCCCTGCTGCTATACTTCATGGTATCCCGGGGTATCATACATTAGAAGAAGGACTACTCGGCCACAGGATATTAGGAGTTTTAATTGGCAACATGGTATTTGCCATGCTGGGAGAGTAAATTAAAAAAAAAAAAAAGATCTAATCGAAGCTAAACTGAGAGGGGCTTGAACAACATTTAATGAACTCCAAAATTTAAAATAACTTCAGTATTCTCTCAGAAATCCCATCTCATTTTCTAGCCCATCACCATAATTACCCTAATCTCTATGGCTAAAGTGCAGAGGGGGTAGAGGGAATCTAATAAAGAATGGAGGAGCATACTTTCCACCTCTCCCTTCATCCTGATAGATCAATCTTACCTCTAATGTTTACCTATTCTATAATTAAAATCCTTGGCATCCCATGTCACTATAGCTTATAATACTAGATAGGAAAAAAAAATCTTTATATTGACATTTATTCAGAGGGGACTAAAATAGGGACCAAGATCTCGACATTTATGGATCTAATCCAGTTGACTTAACTTCATAGATGGGTAGGAAGACAAAAGAAAAGTCAGCATGCAGACGTATGACCAATCAAAATCATCCTGCTTTGAAGAGTTTTGGCCAGGATTTGTGGATGGATAGATTTGAAGCTTTCTGTTTAAATTCATTTTCAATTCTACTTATCAAGATTATACAATGGTAGCTTCCTATAAATGTACCTAGACCCAATGAGTCTTGTTTGTGAATTTCAGCAGAATATGGAGAGAGTTAATTAGCATAAGATGGACTTGCTCCTCTCTTTTTTTAGCTCATTTTCTTGCTGCCCACATCGGAGGACTCCCTACTTCCCCCAATAAAAGCTAAATGCTAAAACCGCAAAACTCATGTTATGAATAATAGCTTTTTTTTTAAATGCCATTTTTAGAAATACTCAGATATAGTGTGTGAATAAACCTCTTCCAGACAGGTTTCAACAAACCTGCTTGAGGCTGAACTTTTTTTTTTTTAAAGATTTTATTTATTTATTCATGAGACACAGAGAGAGAGAAGCAGAGACACAGGCAGAGGGAGAAGCAGGCTCCATGCAGGGAGCCTGATGTGAGACTCAATCCCAGGTCTCCAGGATCACAGGCAGGCACTAAACCGCTAAGCCACCCAGGAACCCCCGAGGCTGAACTTCTTATATGCATGTATCTTCATGGTGAAAAGTAGGGCCATGCTAGTTTTCTAACAGAATTAGGATGAAAATTTCTCTCCCAGCAGAGGGTATTTAACTATGCCCTGTACTGCTGCCTCAATTCCTTTTTGAAAGGAAGCAGGAAATCAATCAACCATTCATTTCATTTCGACTATTTGATATCTGCTTTGGGACAACAAAAGAAAAAAGTCAGTGGGAAGGGAAAGCAAATACAAATCCACATTTCTTTTTAATTCGTATCTCCTCTTCTGAGTGTCAGACTCACATCCCCAAATCCCGGGGACAGGCATTTCAAAATTTAATATTCCTAAATCTAAATTCATTACATTTATTCTACAAAGAACTCCCTTCCCCATACAGTGTCTACCTCACCAAATTGTATAACCATATAATCAGTCACTAAGCCACTGACCTAGGTACCATTCTTGTCTTCCCTTTCCCCTTCATTCTCATAGTCAGTTGGTCACCAAGGTCTACAAATTCTAATTCATAATTAGTTCTCCAATATGTTTCCTCTCTCGCCACTACAGTGGCTTTCTCAGTATTTCTTACTTAGGTTATCACAATACTTTCTAACTGCTTCCAATCTGTCTTATCTTTTATCTATTCTGTACATCACAGCCAGTGTTTTACCTCAAATGCAAATCTGATCTAGTTGAGAGGCCTCAGTGGTTCTTTTTGACTAGGATACAAGTCCATTCATTCATCTGTTTAACCAATATTTGGTGAGTGTGTACATGAAGCCAAACATCATCATACGAGATGGTGAGTAAAGTCAAGTACTATTCACTTTCCTGGGCTTCCAGTCTCTCCTGAGAGATGTAGGATGGAGACATTAATTATCACAGATTTTGTACAAAAATACAAACTGGGGTGTTATGATGAAAGAAATTCAGTATTGTGACAGAAGATAGCAAAAGAGCCTGATCTAGTCTGGAGAATAACAGAGTAAAGTGAGGAAAGAAGAGGAGCCTCAGCCTGAGCCTTGGGGAGGGATGTTCAACATTTAAGGGTTGAGTGGAGGAGTATGGGCTCATGAGGAAGCAGCAGTCAGAGGCATCACATGGTATCACAGATGTGAGAAGGAAGAGAACATTTTGAGAGGGAGAGTGGTCTTCAGGTCACACTCTTCTAGAGGTCAAATAGGATGAGATCTAGAAAACATCCCTTGGATGTAGTGGCATGGAGGTCATCAGTGGAAGAGATGATGAGATGACCTACTGGAAGGAGAGCACAGACTGGAATGAGTTAAGAAGAGAGAGTGATACGAGAAAAATGAGATAGTGGGCAGGGAAACTTTCAAAGGTCTCTGTGACCTCTGGCCCCTGACCTCCTTTCTAGCTTTTTCTCACATTACCACCCTACCTACTGTACCTTCTCTTCTCACCAAACACAGTACTTACTACCATACCAAGCGACTCATAGTTTGCTCAAGGCTCCATGGTTTCCACTACCCCAGGGCCTAAGAGTGTGTTATTCTCTCTACCTGAAAGGCCTTGAAGATCTTCTTCCCCTACCTACACAATTCCTATACCCTCTCCAGGGCCCAACTCAATGTCACTGCCTCCTGAAGACCTTTCTGTTACCCATCCCAGCTTAATACTAGTAGCATTACCACCGTAAGCACATGCCTAAAATTATCCTTATGAAAGACTCAACTTTGAGTCTGCTTGTCTGTTTTTCCCACAAAACTGTCAGTTGCAAGATGACAAGGACTTTATGTCATCTTTCTGCACTCAGAACACGTTTGAAGGAGGAACAGAGGATCATTTTGATCTGTTCTCTTAGACGTCAGGAGCTTTGTCCCTAGCATGACAAGGTTCTAATGGACAGCTACCTCTGGGATCAGCAGTGGTTTCCCCCTGGAATACAGGTTCAGAGAAGCAGTTTTGGGGCTAGGCAGATATGGGGTTAATCCCAGCTCTTCTCTGAGCCTGAGTTTTCTCATCTGTAAAATGAGAATAATTTTAGTACATACCTTACATTGATTTGTGGGTATAAAATTATAAAAACTCATGTGGAATATTTAGGACAGTTTTTGACCAGTAAGTAAAACAGCAAAGGGTCAACACATGATACCACCTGTGTTAGTTTCCTATGACTGCCATAACAAATTACCATAAACTCGGTGGCTAAAAACAACACAGACTTATCCTCATATAGTTCTGGATACCAATAGTCCAAAATGGGTTTCACTGGGCTGCACTCAAGGTGTTGATAGGGCCACGCAGTCTCTGGATGCTCTAGTGGAGAATCCACTTCCTTATCTTTTCTACTTTCTATTGACTGGCTGTGCTTTTAAATTCATTGCTCCATCCTCCATCTTCAAAGCCTGAGGTGTGGCACCCCTCTCTGCTTCTGCTTCTCCGCTTCCTTCAGATGGCCTCTTCTACTGTGTCAATCTCCCTCCGCCTATTCCTTATAAGGATATTTGTGAGTGCATATAGGGTCTACCTGGTGTATGCAACATAATCTCCCAACCGCAACACCCCTAATTTAATCACATCTTTCAAATTCTCTCTTGCCCTCTAAGGTAACATTCACAATTCCAGGGATTGGGACCTGGATAATTTGAGGAACCAGTATCCAGCCTACCATAACACTGTTATTATTACTGGAATTGATAAAATTGATGGAGTGCTATGGAGAATTCTATGCAAACTAAATGTCCCACCAAAGTATATGGTATCTCTGCAAAATGCATTGTACTTAAGTTCTATTGCAACAGATTAAAAAACCCTTATGTCTTAATTTTCTACCAAAGTTATACAAAAAGATGAAAAAAAAGGACTACAGGATCCTAGCTGCTTTCCCCCGCCCCCCCCCCCCCCCCAAGATTTTATTTATTTATTCATGAGAGACAGAGAGAGGCAGAGACAGGGAGCCTGATGCCGGACTCAATCCCCAGACCTGGGATCTCACCCTGAGCCAAAGGCAGACACTCCTTAGCCACCCAGGCGTCCCAGGATCCTAGCTTTTTCTCACTTAACTTAGAAGAGAAAGAATTTGTGACGCTTTCCTAGAAACAAGTTGAATGAGATATGTTTTCTGAAGATCGCTAGAAGTGCAAGAAGGTAAGGAGATGATAGCTCCCTTATAGAAGTCGCTGTTGTTATTGATTCTTTAATACTCAAACAAGGTTGCATCCTCTCTCCCACCCTGCAAAATCACAGCACGCTCTATCTGTACCTGAATGGTAAAAATTAGATTTCTTCAGACCTAGGTGTCTCCCCTTAATTTGTCAACATGCTCTACTGAAACAGAAAGGCTTGCTGTCACATTAGGGATTACTGCCAGGTTTCCGTGTATGGCATTTGTTTGAAAATTTAACAATTTGTTCATCAGCCAACATGTTTCCTTGAAACAGGTGTAGTTGGACTAGAAAAGAATTCTTAAGCTTAACAAAAATCAATAAAAGAAATTGTCATTGCAAAATAGTCTGCAAAATTAATTTCTTCTAAGCATGAGTCATTAGAGAGGATTTTATATAAAGGTTCTTTTGTTCCAATATTTTTCTTATATCTCAATGTCAAAAAAAAAAAAACAAAACGAGGACAGAAACCATATAGTTATGAATGTCAAATCAAATCCAGACAGCTTATCTCTCCATGGTGTGTAGATTGTCATTTGTCCAAATCAGAAGCTCCAAAATCCAGAATATTAACAGGAGAGATAATAGAAATAAAGGAGCAAAACCAGTGGTGTGTAGAGGTGGGGGAGAGAGAGAGAGAGACAGGGAGGTAGGAAAAGGGAAATAGAAGGGAAAGAATTATAGCAAATGCTTTCAAAAAACGGTTTTGTTCCCAACTGATTTAGCAGATGCCAAAATTGTGATTAAAGTAGAAAACAAAGTAGGAAATCAGAATTAGCTTCCAAAGTGTTTTGCTTCCAATCTAGGCAACACTGATATAGCTGATTATTAATACAACTTAATACTAAACAATACTCTTTTATGAGAATCCCAGATATCTTCACAAACAAGTGTAGCTGTCTTCATTATGTGGGAAGGAAAACACTAAATGAATAATTTAGTACATGGTTCATGTGCAGCTGAAGTAGGACGCGGAGCCCATTTTGAGTTTTGAAATAGTTCGATCAACCCAGAGCAGCATCTGGCATTTGTTATGGTCTCTCCTCCCAGGGAGGTGGACGAGGTAAGTTCTGGACAGGCTTGCAGGGATGCTAAGGAGAGCTTGCCCAACTCAGTGCAACAAGGTGAGGCAAGGAAAAAGACTGCTTCATCCCTACAATGTTAAATGGTTATATTTAATTCTGCAGATCGTCCTACACTGCTGCTTCTGATTTCAGAGAAAAAAAGAACCTTGAGGAAGGAGCTTTACAGGCTTATCAAAAAGTATCATGAGCTACAGTGAACAAAGAAGAGTATTATGTTCTTCCTGTGTAGCAGCCACGTAATTCCAGGACTTGGGGACAGCAGCACTTCAGGAAGGTGTAACAGTTATGTCAGCTCAGGCTCGCAAACAATCAGTGTCCCCTGAGCCATGGATCCCCCATTCCACCTCTCCAGAATGGGCAGTTTGGGCCATAGCTATCTGGAAGAAGGAAAATTCAGGTGCCTCTTAAAAGGTCACCAAACAGGAGAAATGGGACTGGACCTTTCACTTGTCCAGGAGCTTGTAGGTTCCACAGAGGTGCCTCTGCATAACGACCAAGTTGTCATCTCCTAGTGTGTTATTAAATTATTAAACTTGACTACAATTACCACAGCTAATAAAGTGCTGGTGCAGAGCACAATAGCAGCAGTAATTGTGTGGTAGAATGATTAACCAGCAGGCTGCAATAATTATTCCAATCCATCTTCAGAGATGGAGTCAAAGCTCTAACAATCAAATCAATCAATTAGTGAAGAAGAGCACTGAAGGGAAAAAAAAAATCAATGAAAAACAAGTTTTCACAACAAAGCGATAAATCAATCCCAAATAATTGTGCCGCTTCATTGTACCAAAAAAAAAAAAAAAAGGAATGATACTAGTTATTGCAATTAAATACCAAAGCAGTGGTTTCCTTATCTATTACTCCAGCTCAAGCTAGAGGAGGATCTAATTTTTGTCAGACTCTAGGCATCTAAGTAACCAGGATTCAATTTATATTTTTAAGACTAATGTCATAACATGATATCTCTTTTAGCAGTAAGTCCCAGGCTCCTGTCACTTTCTTCTGCCAAATACCCGAACAACCATGGATAATGGTTTTATGACCACCCTAGAAAAAAACCAGAGCAGGCCCTGAGTGGTCCTCTGTCTAGCATTTTACCATTTCCAAAGCACTTTTATTTCACCAACATTTTCTGAAGTTTTCTTTCTCAACAAGTGTCAAATGAGGTGACAGAGAGTTGATATTTTTAATTCACCTATTTTACATTGAGGCATACTGAAGTTCAGAGAAGTGCCTTTCCCAAGGTCATGTGGGGTGAAAAAACAGAGGGAGGACCATGTGATCACTCTACACTTCCCGGGTCTTGGCACTACTGAAGCTCTGGGAAAGGATTTAGGGAAACCTTAAAAGTCCCCCTTTCCCCTGAAAGTAACTGCAAGAGACAGAGATCATGCAGGAGAGGCTGGGAGTGGGTGCAAGGAGCCCTGGATTAGAGGTCTTTGAGGTGTAGGCTCACCCCCAGGTAGGCTAGAATGGTCTTAAAATGACACCTCTCCGAGCTGGTCTAGGTGTGATGACAGCCTCCTATGTCTAGTCAGCTGTTGGCATCTGCTTCTCAGATTGTCCAGAAGTGATCTTGACAGCATCTTTGAGTTGTTCCTGCTGCACGTTCATTAACTACATATTTTTACACCACTGAATAAGCACTTAGAATGTACCAGGCACTATGCAAAGTGTTTTACATAAACTATTTCAAGTTAACTCTCCAAAATAAGCGGGTAGCACCATTCCTTTTTCACAGAAAGAACAAGAGAGAGAGAGAGAGAGAGAGAGAGAGAGAGAGAGAACTTAAGCTCAGAAGAGTTAACCTGTATAAAGTCACAGAGGAATTAGATAGTGGAGCCAAACCTCACAGTCAAATTTCTGACTCTGCTCTGACCTGCTTCTCCTTTGGATCGCAATAACATTTGATTGTGAATCAATGAGTTGTATATAATCTAAAGAACATTAACATTCGGTCTCACCTTCCAAGCATTTTTTCTTTTTTTTTCTTTAAAGATTGTATTTATTTATTCATAAGAGACACACAGAGAGAGGCAGAGACATAGGCAGAGGGGCAAGCAGGCTCCCTCTGGGGAACCTGATGTGGGACTCGAGCCCAGGACCCCTGGATCATGACCTGAGCCCAAGGCAGACGCTCAACCGCTGAGCGACCGAGGTGACCCCCTTCCAAACATTTCAAAAGACTATGTGCATTTTGACCTCATTTTAAAAACAAACTTGAAATCAGTTGGTACAGAAAAGATGAGTCAAAATTTCTCTGGGGTCGTTTATAAAGTCAACATGTAGTTTTTAAAATCGAAGGAATCAAATGATGGCAGAAAGGCAATGTGACATGGGTCCCCAAAGACCAGTGCCAAGTTCAATGATTTGCTAGGCGGACTCAACATACAGTTGTACTTGGAGCTATGACTTATTACAACAAGAGGATACAAAACGAAATCAGGAAAAAGGTGCGTGGGGTCAAGTCCAGAGAAAAGGCTCAAGCTTCTAAAAATTCTCTCCCAGCATGGTGCTAAACAATTGCTCTCCCAACTAACTGTGACAACACACTGAAATGCTATCTCTCAGGAAAGCCCAGGAGAGACTCAGAGCCCAAAGTCACATATGCTCCCTCTACTAAGCATGAACCCAAATCCAGACTTCTAGAAAGTGCACAGGCATTCAACATAAACTGCATCATTTTCACAAAGTGTTTAGGCATAGTGAGGCTTTCTTAGCAGGAAGTTATGAGAAGTTTCCAAAATTCCAAATTCCCAGACTCCTGCCAGGGGCAAACTCTTAAGCTGGTCTTTGATAGGATAACAGCCTCAAGCCTGCTAATGCTAACCCTTTTCTGCCCAGTTTGGGTTTGTCATGTATTTCCATTTTATTTATTTTCTCTCCTCCCTCCCTCCCTCCCTTCCTCCCCTCCTTCTCTTCACAGACTGGAAATCAAGACTCTTGTATTCCATTTGAGCTAATGCCTTAAGGGCAGTCAGTAATGCACTTCCATCTTGCATCTCCTGATTGAATTCGCTGTTCCTTACACAGGTCTGGTCATCCTTCATTCCGGAAATCAAGCTCTCTGGGGTCTCTCGCCTTCCTGGTTTCTCATATACTGGTAGCTTCCAGGTGGTGATGAATCCTGCTTTTGAGCTTCTAACCCAGGAAAGTGTGAGAGAAGAACTATTTTGTATCTGCCCTTGATGGCTCATGGGACTCTCTGTTCGTTCCATAGTGAGTTCTGAGAAACTCAGCACTGCTCAGGGAGGGAGTCCAGATTCCCATTTTCTCCTGCAAAGCTGTCAGGCCCCTCTCAGGCCCTATATAGAAGCACTAGGTGGCAGCTCTGGATTAGCTGTTTAAAACACATCCAATGAAGGCAAGAAATGTTGCCTCCAGGGAGGAACGGATGATATGAAGGGAAATCACAGCCAGGAGGGCAAGGTGGAACACGAGAAAGCAATTTAAAGAAAGAGAAGAAAAACAGAGCCAAAGATGACCTCAGTGTACAGTGACTCCAGGCCGGAGAAGAATCTGAGCTGAAACAGTGACAAAACCCAAAAGTCACCAGAGAGGGCGGAGAGAGAGAAAGAGACGGATCAGAATCCTTCCAGAGAACTATATTTTGTGGAGGCACACACACACAAAATTTGCCATTAGTTCACAACTTCGCCTTCGTTAAATATTTTATGTAAGAGGAATAAATAACCATTTAAGGTGAGACCTAATGTAGAAACCAGTTAACACCACCACCACCCCACACAGATACTAAACAATTATTAACCAGTTGTTTGAATTGAAACACATTTTTATTTATCTTCCACCCAATTTGCTTTTTGTGTATCTACCCTAAGGGTACTGCAAAACAAATCACAGGTGGGTTTCTTTGTTGTCGTTTTATGACTTGTTTCCACGCAAAGGATTTGCTTTTTAATCCATGCAAGACAATATCCTTATTCCCTTTTTTTAAAAATTTATTTTTAAAGATTTTATTTATGAAAAAAAAATAAAGATTTTATTTATGTATTCATGAGACACGCCCACAGAGAGGCAGAGACACAGGTAGAGGGAGAAGCAGGATCCCCACGGGGAGCCTGATGTGAGACTCCATCCCAGGACCTTGGGATCCTGGGATCATTCCCTGGGCCAAAGGCAGATGCTCAACCACTGAGCCACCCAGGTGCCCCAATATTCCCACTTTCAACATTGCTGCCTTTCTCTCTCCCATCGAGATCTGTGCCTTCCACCTCCTACATCCTACCCCTTTTCTTCTTCCTCCTCTTCTCAAATCTAGAAATGTGGTGACTTCTGGTTCCTCCTCATCCCCAGCCACATTCCAAGTCTCTTGGCCCTTGAAGTAAATGACACATCTTCATTCGCTTCCACAGTCTGTTTCTGTTGGAAATACTCTGTTCTAAACCTGGCTGAGAGCCTCCATGAAATCAGACAAATGCCCACTCAGCTGTGCCCCCCATCTTGGATAAGTCTTTGATGAACCATGCTATTAAAAATGAGAGGTTTTGGTCATTTAAAGTTGGTCTTGTCATGAGAAAACAGCTATGCAAAATCTTGTTTCGAGATTTTCCTCGTGCGTTACTTGCTTACAGAGCATGTACAGACTGAAGCCTGGGAGCCAAGAGGGGGTAGGAAGGGATCTGAAGACTGCTGATCTAGTTCAAGGAGACAGAGAAGATTTTTTTTGAAATGATTTGCAAAATAACAGTCATCCCAGTGAGAAGCTTAAAAAAAAAGAGGGACTCTTCCTGGCTGCTTCATGAAGCAGCTCTCTCAGGTTCTTTGGTGAGTTTACTGGATTACAATACTTCCTTTTCAGTGCAGTTTTGACCTCCGAGGAAGAGAGGCAGAAATAAAGAAGGGGAAAGCCAGTATTTTGATGTCTGCACACAAATGGAAATGGAGCTGTCTCAGTCTGATAAGGAAGCTGCTCAGTGGAGACAGCTGCAGGGTCTTTTTAGACTCAAAGACCCATTTAACCCAGAAAGGGCTATAGCAAGCTGGTTAGTTGGAAAAGGTAGTGCCCATCGAGGCCATGCAAACTGCATCCTCCCGACTGCCTAACTACTCTGCTTCCCAGAGTTTCTGGGGCTAAGAAAAGAGGGGAGTCACTTCTGATCTCAAGATCAGAAAGCAAGTGACAAAAAATGACTAATTGCATCAAATCTACAGATAAGTTCTAGGGCCTCCTTGCAGAATATCTACTAAACTCCAAAGATTTATGTAATTCATAAATATTAGGAAATAGCAAAAATTAAACTAAAGATATGAATTATTCTGTATTTCCAATTAAAACTGATAAAATTCTAAAGCTGGCTAATTATCAGAATCACTGGGAAGTTTTAATAAATAAGGACTTCTGGGCTCACCTCTAGAGATTCGCAACTAATAGGTCTCATATCTCTCTGTATTTTTATTTATTTTTTATTTTCATTTTTAAAAAAGATTTTATTTATTTATTTGAGATAGAGAGAGAGAGAGAGAGGCTGAGACACAGAGGGAGAAGCAGGCTCCACGCAGGGAGCCTGACCTGGGACTCCATCCTGGGTCTCCAGGATCAGGCCCTGGGCTGAAGGCGGCGCTAAACCACTGAACCACCCTGGCTGCCCAATCTCTGTGTTTTTAAAAATCTATGCTGTTGACCTTGATGTTAAAGCAGGTGTGGAATTCCCAGACCTGAAGAGCACTAGTCCACATTACCAGAACATTTGGTAGAGTTTATAAAAGAGTTTCACAAATTAGTATGTATATCAATCACCCTGAGATCCTACTAAAACTTAGATTCTGTTAGTATCACTGGGGTTGAGAAAGAGATACTACATTTCTAATAAGCTTCCAGGGGAGGCTGATACTGTTGGTCTGTAACTATAGTCTAAGGGCAGCTGTGATAGACCAACTCCCCAAATCTCAGAGAGGAGCCACATCAAATGTTTACTTCTCACTCATGGAAAGCCCAGTGTGGACTGGGTGGCCCCCCTCTATCCCATAGACATGTCATTTGGAACTTTTGGCCTCTAAAGTTACCAGAGTAGGAGGTGAAAGGGATGGTGGTGGCACCATGGGTTTTAAATGCCTCAATCTGGAAGCAGCGCATGACATATGGCAGGCGTATGATCCTCATTTAACTGCAAGGGAGGCCAGGAAACATAGAAGAGCACATGGAAATTGGTATTAGTGGCCTTTTCACAAGGATCTAATGTTGGAGTAGGATAAATTAGCAAATTGCAATATCTACTGGATAAATGCTTGATCTCATCCTTATTTGTTAGTTTTGTTTTCATCTAAACTACATCATTCAACCAGAATAAAATCACTACCTCTTTAATTCACTTAGCTCCTCAGAGTGATTCTCTTGTCAAATATCCAAAGTCCAGAAAACACCATGATAATATGTTGCATTATTGCATTGTACACAAAATTATACTGTTTTTAATTATAACATTTGCATTCAGTAACATATAAAATGAAAAGCACTAAAAACAGTAATTTCCAGTCGGTGTATCATGGGATAATGGTGGACTGGTTAGGAGACCTACAAATTCAGAGATCATCCAGGTAAGTGGCCTCATCAAATGAACACAATTCCCTTCAGCGTCTCTGTTGAGCCTGGACGCATCCACCTGACTGCATACTCACCTGCTGCCAATTCTCTTGGCACCCTACACTCCCAAATCCTTTCTAGCTGCGCTGACAAAGGTAAGTAACAACTTTGTTGGACCTCAATATCTCTCTGTGTAAAATGGGAATTTAAAAATCTAATGCTTCATAGAGTTGTTGTAATGACAAAGCAGTCACTGAATAAATACAGACAGATTATGAAGAAAATGTGAAAGAATAAAAGGAAGAGAAAAAGTGGATTTGAGTATATTTCAGGAGCCTGCTCCAAATTTTATTAAGCCCTGTTTTGAAGAGTCTATTGTATGAGTATTATAAATGTAGAAAATGTTGAGACAGGTGTGGAATCCTCTACCTGGAGACTCACGGAGCCAGGGAGATCCTCACTGGTGAGCCAAAGTTCGGTTTCAATGGAATAGAAAGCCTCTCGGTATCCCTCCTGCAGTACGATTCTGTAATAAGTACCTTGATCACATGTCCTCATTTTTTTTTTCTTCAGAGCTTTGAGATTACGTTTACATAAGCACAGTGCCTCTTCTTATTTTTCCTTCAAAGCTTGTAATAACCGTTCTGCAGGAAGTTGACTCTCAAATTAAATCCATGATTATAATGAGTTGCATTTTCTTTTTGGAAGAACATTCTATTGATTTCTCTGTGACAGATGTTTTTAACTTTTGGGAGGTCATAGGACACTTAGAGAATTTTTTAAAAAAGAACTATAAACCCCACTTCCCTAGGAAAATTTATATTATCTATACCTATAAATGTTTATATATAACTTCCAGAGGTTTGTAAACTTCCAATGCCATGGATTTCCTGCCCCATAGTCACAACTTTATGTTAGCTTTCTAAAATTTGGCAGTAAATACTACCATCATGCAGGAAATACAGCAGTGTTTCCAATAGAATGAAGCAAATAACCCAAGTGCATAGAGGAGGACTAGCAAGGCTAGAGAAATCCTGTAATAATAGGCTACCTCTTATGCATTTCCCAGAACTCCTGGTTCCTGATACACTCTCCCCAAGAAGATTTGCTGTTTCCATTATGTCTTCAGTGAAGCCTTCCCTGATGCTACCAAATAAAGTCATCTTTCCCTCATTACATACCTCTCACAAGAGAGTCAGCACTTTTGAGCAATGGCTTGCTTGCCTACCCATTTCTACATCTTCAGCGTCTAGTCCAGCAGATGGTACACAGTGAGCACTGAGTGTTCATTTAACGGAGCTGAATGGCAGGCCACACTAATTTTTTTTTAATTGAGCATAATTCCATAGTCCATCAGAAGTAGAATAATAGGGGCGCCTGAGTGGCTCAGTCAGTTAAGCATCTGCCCTCAGCTCAGGTCATGATCCTGAGGTCCTGGGATCCAGTCCCACATCTGACACCCTGCTCGGCGGGGGGTCTGCTTCTCCCTCTCCCTCTGGGGCTCCTCTTGCTTATGCTCTCCCTTTCTTTCTCAAATAAATAAATAAAATCTTAAATAAAAATAAAATTTCAAAAAGCATAATAATCAGAATATTCCTGACAGGGATGTTCCTCATCAGCTCTCTCCTTCTAGATCATGCTTGCCCCAGCACGAGACAAATATTAGTCAGATTAAACTTTATTTAATACACTTGTCAGCTCTTCAGACAAAGCAGTTATTTTCCAACGTATTCTAAAACAAATGATTCTTTAAGCTCTTATTAAAATTGAAGGGAGCAGAAAGAGGGGAGCAGCATTAGACAGAGAGTCCAACACAGTTATGCAATTGAGGCCTGAGGTTTCCCATTTCTCTCAAAAGCCTGGAAAGCAGTTGCATTCAACTTGGGGGTGCCTCTGCTGGTCTTAGGAGCATAGTCAGGAATCAGGAAGGGAAACAGTTTGCTGAATTTAGAGTCAAATGATCCGGAAAAATACAAAACACCCAGTTAAATTTGCACCTCAGGCTCACAACAAATGGCTCCTTAGTATGTCTCAAATAGTGCCGGAAACATATTTATACAAAAACTTTTCATTGTTCACCCGAAATTACAATTTAACTGGCATCCTCTATTTTACTTTATAATCTGGCAATCTTAATTTGAGACCCAATGCCTCATGGCCATAATAATAGTAAATAATAATAATAATAATAATAATAATAATAATGAAGATGACAACACAGATGACATCCAACCTCACCATCTTCAGTTCTTCCCTATGAAAACAAATTTCATGTGCATTTTTGTTTACCATATTCCAAAGACATTACCTTTACCTCTACACAATTGTTTTTCTCTGATGACAATCCGTAACTTTCCAAATCTTTTACATGTATTGTAATTGCATTCACAGAAAACCAGATTCCCAACAGTTTTCTTTTTTTCTTTTCCCCCAATGGGTGCTTTATGAAGAGGAGCGGCTTGTACCACGTATTCACGGCTGTCTCTTCTGAGCTTTCCTACTTGCTGACATGTGTGGTGAGAGGAGACCAGCTGTCATTCTGTGGTATCAGGTTGTGGGGCTATTCCTTTTGGGAAGAGTAGACAGTCCCCTTCCTGAAAGAGGAAAGGCCCCAGAGGTCAGCAAAGGCCGACACCTGTTGGGATTTGATAGTTTTCCAAAGTGAAGTCAAAAGGCCTTGCCTTGCTATTTATATTGGGAAAGGACAAAAGGGCCTTAAAATCTTGGGACAGCTGATCAAGCCAGAGCACAGTTACATCCTGGTGAAAGAGAACAGATGTGGCTTCTGCTGAACTATGTATAGAATCAACCTGGGAGTTTTCCCCAAAATGATGGATGCAGAGCATCAGCATGTGTCAACTTTCCATGGGTCATTGCATGGATTTATCTTTTTTTTTTTTTTTTTTTTGGTTTCCATATGAACCAACTGTTCTGAGTTTATTTTGCCCTAGTATATTGGACAATATGACATTTTAGTAGTATTCCATTTTAAATTTGAATCTTATTGCTAGAGTATTAGTCTCTTTCCCTGACAGTTATCTGAGTGGTGTTCTGCAGAAACAAAGGTCCAAAAGAGGATCTGTGACCAAAATTATATTTTAGTAAAGCATTTGCAATCTGCTTAATATAATTCTTTGTCAATGCCTGTGTGATGTCCCAAATAGTATTAATACCACCTTAAGACCTACGGGTCTTGTAGACAGCCTAGGGAAATTTTTAGGCTTGGAAATAGCTAGGGCTTTCCCATTCTTGAGAATCCTCAGGATATAAAGTCAGGGTCACATCTGCTTCAATGCAGAATCTGATGCAAATAAGATTAGGGGTTTCTTCTACACAGAACTTCACTGCAAGCTGGATTGTACTTAAAAGTCTCAAAACATACAGAAAAGCAACTGGTAAAGTTCCATAGTCAAAAGATCATAGCATGGCGCTTTCTGAATAGCCCGTCAATGTTATTTTCCACTATTCCATGGCATAGATCTGATATTACCTGTCTTTGCAACATACTCCTTATCGTTGTCACTGCTTAAAAAACACACTTACCACCACCATAAACTCTCTCCAACATTTTACTTTGCAAACTCTTTTCTTTGAGGAACTCCATTATCACTTCTATGTAGTGTACCCATTGCCTTGGGTCTACCCTATAGGAGCCCTGAGAATGAGATGGGCTCATCTCCAGGGACAAGGGATTAGTCAAGGCAGCCTGAGCATCAACTTGAGATGACAAAGTCCTCCCTGACTAGTCACAATTTATTATTATTTTACATGTTGATTTTTCCTCTGATCTTGTCAACTTCTAGATCCAGAGTCCTTGATTTTTTTTCTGTAATCTCATAAGATCTGCCATGATGCAAGGCATATAGTAGATGCTCAGTGAGTGTTGGTTGATGGATTCACTGCTAGTGATCTACAACTCCTTTAAGTCCTTTACCGATAGTTTTTACTTTTTGTCTGTGCCACCAGACCATGGTGATGACCAACTTCCAAGGATTCTATGTCCATGAAGATGTCGGGTGATGCCAATTTATAGATTGCCATTATGCCTTCTGCTCAAAGGGACAGAAATAAATTTAAAAATCAGTGGAATCAAATTTACCTCTTTCCCTGTCACATGTTAGTCTTGTCATCATGTATGTGAGAAGTCAATTTCAAGGAAGTATGAAACACAAACCCAGTTAGAACTGTGATTCCTGTTTCAACATCTATAATAGGGTGAAAGTAAAGTCATTTAGAGATCAAAAGGATTGTTGGTAGAATGAATATGTCAAAGAGCTATGAAGCTAATGTTAAGGACTAAAACAGTCTAATTGTTGAATATTAAAAGTTGAAAATAGAATAGCTGAAATAAAAAGTTCCATAGTTTTATCCTAGGGGTTAAAGAAGGAGAATGAGTTAGGAACTACAAGAAACCCATGATATTTTATCACATCCATAAGCCATCCTCTCTTCCTTTCATGGATCTTCTCTAATTTACTTCCCATTTTGCAAAGTCAAAGACAGCAACATTCCAATTTCAGTGGAACCAAGATTGCTCTTGATTTTCTATACTTTAGGACCTTGCTACTTCATATGTTCCTATAGCCTATAGTAAATATCATCATGGAACTTGCTAAAGATGCAAAATCTCAAGTCCTAGTCCCGACCTACTGAATGAGAAGGTGTACTTTAACAAGATCCTCAGGCAATTTATATGCACTTATTAAAATTTGAGAAACTCTGACCTACGGTAAGCAATACATAGAGTATCAGCTTTCAAGAGAATCCATGCTCATTTATGATACCATACAGAAATAATCCAAGTGTTCATGTTCAGATGAACAGATAAATAAAATGTGATATATACATACAATGGAAATTATTCATCCTAAACAAAAGAAAGAAATCCTGCCATTTATGACAACATGGATGAACCTGGAAGACTTCATATGTAAGTTTTTTTTGTTGTTTGTTTGTTTGTTTTCTTTTTTTTTCATATGTAAGTTTTATAAGCTATAAAACAAGCTAGTCACAGAATAAGCTAGTCACATGATTCCATTTACATGAGATATCTAAACTAGTCAAACTCATAGAAGCAGAGACTACAACAGTAGTTGGCAGAAGCAGGCGAATCAGACTAGAGAGTAGGGCAAATGGGGAATTGTTGTTCAATAGGTATAAAGCTTCAGTTACACTAGATGAGTAAGTTCTAGATATCTGTTGTACAACACACTGCTTACAGTTAACAATATGATATTGTGCACTTCAAAATTTATTAAGAGGGTAAATATCATATTAAATGTTCTTCACACACACACACACACACACACACAAATACAAAAGGACACAAGGAAATTTAGGTAGGGGTTAGATATTTCTATTGCCTTGATTGTGGTGCTGGTATCATGGGTGCTTGCATGTGTCTAAACTCATCAAAGTGTACACATTAAATACGTATAGTTCTTTTCATATCAATTATATACCTCAATAACAACAGAATAATTTCCTCATTTACTCTCATTCTCATAGGAGCTCTGGTTTGAACCCTCAATCATTCATGCTTATCCCAATAAAGCCCTCCCCACTCCCAATCAGCCTTTGCACTGGAGTCGCTGATACAATCAGCTGCCTCTTTGTTTAAGTTGTAGGCCCTCAACTTACCACATGAGCTCTGCAGATGAAGACAGTCGGCAAGCTGACCCACTGGTCACTAATTTATCATTACATGTTGCCTTATATACTTTTGCTTTGGTGGAGGTAATTAGCATATTCTTGGGTTGCAGGTGTAAGGGGAATATATGGATTTTCTATGTCAAGATCATTGACACTTACCCCATATACTTTCTTGGAGAAAAAAAATAAGGGGTATAACTACTAATCTGACTTGTCTGACTAGCACATGATTCTTTTAAGGGAGAACCCTCCACCATTCTAGACTCTTCTCTGTGTCCCTAGGAGGCTGAATTCTAGGGACTATATGGGCTAGACATCCTTGCCTTCTAATTTCTAGGTTGATTTGGCCACTGAAAGGCACATGGAGGATATGAAAGAATTAAAAAAAAAAAAAAAGAGGCACCTGGGTGGCCCAGTTGGTTAAGCATCCGACTCTTGACTTTATAATCTCAGGGTCATGAAATTGAGCCCCATGTCAGGCTCCCTGCTGAGTGTAGATCCTGCTTAAGATTTTCTCTCCCTCTCTCTGCCCTCTCCCCACTCGTGCAAGTGCGCTCACTCGCTCTCTCTCTCTCTCTCAAAAAAAAAAAAATGAATGAAAAGAAAAAGAAGTCTGGACATTTGTGTGTCCTCTATGCCCTGCAGCCCCTCCATCTGTTCTGTCCAGGCTAAGGGTGCTAACAGATTTTTGCTTTTATTAATATCTAAATGCTTCCCCATCCATTATAGGTTAGCTTGATCCTGCCCACACCTTTGCAAATAGTGTCTTCATTAAAGTTTCTTTAATTTCCTCTTTAAGTAATCCCATCTGTGTCCTGCTGGGACTGGGACTGAATTAATCACCTTGTTTCTCTGCTCCTTTGGCTTAGTTCAAAGAAGCACAATCAAGCACACTGTAGTTTCTTGATACTTTTCATTAGAACATCTTTCACTTAATCCCTCTCTGGCCTGTTCTGCAAGTGACCTCTCTCAGTGCTCTAAATCAGGGTTTCTCTAATTTTAATGACTGCATACTAATCCTCTGAGGGATCATCCTTCATGCAGATTCTGACTCAGAAATTATGGGTGGTATCTGAGATTCCTGATTTCTAAAAAGCCCCGGCAGATACTGCCCATGCTGTGGCCACAGGCCACACTTGAGGGCTCCAACTCAAACTATGAAGACCAACAAGTGTGAATAGAGCAGTGGTTCTCAATGTGTACTTAGTCCTATACCAGTAGCATTAACATCACCTGAGAACAAGCCTATTAGAAATGCAAATTCTGGGTCCCCATCCCAGACCTACTGAAGAAAGTCTAACACACAGATTGCTAGGCCCAAGCCCTACAGGATCTCTGAGGTTAGGGCCTAGCAATCTATGTGTTAGCAAGTCCTCCTGGTGATTCTGATCCACACCTAGGTTTGAGGACTACTGAAATAGAATGTAGTACACTTACAATAACTATTTTTGAAGCATCATTATTTGAGTAACTTCACATAAAGCAATGTTGATAATCCTTAGAATAAATCTACTCAATATACAGATAGGGTTGCAACATAATTTCAAAAACCGACAACAGCCACACTGACAGAACTTTAAACTTCTGCTACTGTCATACACAACGCTATGAAGGAAAAGACAATTACCAATCAATGTGTCTTGAAGATAGTAAATTATCTCCAGTTACAGTTCATTTCAATCATACATATAGCAAGTCTAGGTTAGATGCTGTAGTAGATACAAAGATAAGTTAGCCAATCTTTGCCTTATGAAACTTAATGTTTCATTGAGGAAAAAATGAGCATCAGCTAGGGCTGCTGCAAAACTTCTCTCTAGGATTTAAACTATAAAATCAGCACATAAGGAATGATCAGAAGTTTGCAAAAAGGTAGCTTAGAGATGAAATGCTTCCTGGATTTAAGATGGCAACCTGGATGCTATCAGGTGATTCTTGGATAAAGGAGAGCCACAGATATATACATTATTCAGCTCTGTTGTTTGGTTTAGCCCTGCTGGGAAGCTGCTTTTCACTAGAGGGCCTTTTGTACCACACCTTCGTATCACAGCATTGCTCTGATTACATGCCAAACAAGCAAATTTCTGGCTTTTGCTATCCCAGTTGGTATATACCCAGAGGAAGAACATGAACTGATGTGACCAGTCCACCAGATGGTTGATCTCAATCAAAATTAACATAATGGCATTCTCATCTCATGTTCATACACTTGTGAGTTAATAAATTGTGTAAATTTGACTTACTCTGGAACACTGAAAAGATAGAATTTCTTGATAGTGAGACTGAAATCACTGATTGGACCACAGTAGATTCTTTGTGATCATAAAATTGGCTACCTATACAATCCCTGTGTTGATAACCTGCCAGCCTCTAGAGGTGATATCCATTTCAGTACATACACCCCCTTTAAACCTTTGAGAGCCATACAAATAATTGTATCACAAGGCCACAGGACTTGCCATTAAAGAGTTCTATCTAACAGATAGAAGTTCAAAGGAAGAATTGAACACATCAGATTAGCGTGGATGCTGAAGAAGATTAATATAACTTAGAAAATGGGTAGAATTTTTTGTTGAAATATAATTTACATACATAAAATCCACCCTTTTTAAAGTATACAATTCCATAATGTTTTATATTTATTTTTTAAAGGTTTTATTTATGTATTCATGAAAGACACAGAGAGGAGGGGGCAGAGACACAAGCAGAGGGAGAGGAAGAAGAAGGCTCCGTTCAGGGAGCCCGACTCAGGACTTGATCCTGGGACTCCAGGATCACACGCTGGGCCGAAGGCAGGCACTCAACCACTGAGCCACCCATTAATCCCCCACGATTTTTTATTATATCAAAAGCAATCATCACCACTATTTAATTCCAGAACATTTTCATGACCCCTAAAAGAAATATTAAAAGTTTAAGAGTTACTCCCCATCCCCTTCCCCCTCAGATCCTGGAAACCAGTAATCTCTTTCTCTCTTTATATCCCTATCCTAGATATTTCATATAATAGAGATTTGCAGAATATGGTCTTTGGTGTCTGGCATCATGTGTTCAAGATTCATCCATTTTGTAGCATATATCAGTACTCCATTGCTCTTTATGGCTGAATAAGATTCATCGCCTGGGTATACCAGATTCTGTTAATCCATTTTTCAGTTGATGACCATTAGGATTATTTTCGCCTCTGACTATAATGAATAATGTTGATATGAATATTAAATTTTTGTGTGGACATGTTTTTAATAGCCTTGAATTTATACCCGAGTATAATTTCTGAGTCATATGGTAGTTCTGTGTTTAACTTTTTAAGGAATTGTTAGGCTATTTTCCAAAGTGGTTGCACCATTCAATATTCCATCTGGTAACATATGAGGACTGGCAAAATCCAACACCATTTCATGATTAAGGCCAACAAAAACAGTAAGAAAACTGGGAATAGGAGGAAACTTCCTAAACTTCCTTCCTCTAAAGGGCATCTGGAAAAAACCCACAGCTAATATCATGCTTAATGGAAAAATATTGAAGGTTTATCCTAATTTTAGGAACAAGACAAGGAAATCTACTCTCACCACTTTTATTCAACATAATGCGTGGTGTTATAACCAGGTTATTTTGGGCTAGAGTAAAGAAAGTAAGGAAAAAGGAAAGAAAGAAAAAAAGGAAGGGGGAAGGAAGGGAGGGAGGGAGGAAGGAAGGAAGGAAGGAAGGAAGGAAGGAAGGAAGGAAAGAAAGAAGAAAGGAAAACCCAGAAAAAGAAAAGAAGTAGAACTATCACTATTTATTGATGACATTATCTTCTATTCAGAAAATCCTAAAGAATCTACCAAAGAAAGAACAAAAACTACTAGAACTAATCAATGAGTTTGACATTGCAGGCTTTAGGTCAATATAAAAAAAATCAATTACATTTTTAATCACAGACAACCAGAAATTGAAATTAAGAAAATAATCCCATTGCAATGGCATAAAAAGAATAAAATACTTAGGAACAAATTTCTCAAGATTGGCATACTGAAAGCTATAAAACATCATTGAAAGAAATTTTAAAAGACCAGAATAAGTGGAAGATCTCCATGTTTAAAGATTGAAAGAATTATTATTTAGACTCTCAAATTGGTCTACAGTTTCAATGCAATGCCAACATTATTTAATGGGGAAAGAATAGTCTTTTCAACAAATGGTGCTGAGACAGCTGATAGCCACACGTGAAGGAATGACTCCCACTTCATACAATATACAAAAATTAACTCAAAATAGATCAAAGACCTGAATGTAAGAGCTGAAACTATAAAACTTTTAGAACAAAACAAGGACAAAGTCTTTATGACCTTATATTTGGTAACAGATTTTTAGATATGACATCAAAAGTACAAATGACAAAACAAAAAATAAATTGAACTTCATCAAAATTAAAAGCCACCAAAAGGTACTACCATAAAAATTAAAAAACAACTCATGAAGAGGGAGAAAATATTTGTAAATCATATATCTGATAGGGAACTTGTTTCCAGAACATATAAAGAACAATTATGACTCAATAATAAAATGAAAATTCAGTTTAGAAATGTACAAATGATCTGAATAGATATATCTTCAGAGAAGATTATACAAATGGTGAGCAGGCCATGAAAAATGTTCATATCATTAATTATGAGGGAAGTGCATCTCAAAACCATTATGAAATACCACTTTATATCCACTAGGATGGCTGTAATAAAGACAGACAATAATTGTTGGTGAAAATGTGGAGAAACTGAAACCCTTATACTCTACTAGAGGGAATACAAAATGATGAAACTACTTCAGAAACAACCTGGCATTTCCTCCAATAGTTATGGTTATTGTATGAACAGTATTTCCACTCCTAGTGTGTATCCAAGAAAATTGAAAACATATGTTCATACAAAAACATGCATAGGGATCCCTGGGTGGCGCAGCGGTTTGGCGCCTGCCTTTGGCCCAGGGCACGATCCTGGAGACCCGGGATCGAATCCCACGTCGGGCTCCTGGTGCATGGAGCCTGCTTCTCCCTCTGCCTGTGTCTCTGCCTCTCTCTCTCTCTCTCTCTCTCTCTCTCTCTCTGTGTGACTATCATAAATAAATAAAAATTAAAAAATAAAAAGAAAAAATATTTATTAAAAAAAAACATGTATAATTGCTCATTTCATAGCATTATTTATAATACCCAAACATACAAATAACCCAAATGTCTATCAAGTAACAAATAAATGAATAAACATGGTATATCCATCCAAAAGAATATCATTCAGTCATAAAAAAAGCAATGAAGTACTGATATATTCTATAACATGGATGAACCTTAAAAATGTTCTAAGTGAAAGAAACCAGTCACAAGAAATTACATATGATATGATTCTAGTTATATTAAATGAGCAGAAGAGGCAAATTTAGAGATATATGAAATAATCAGTGGTTGCTTAGGGATGCGAGGGAGAGTGCGTAGGGAACTAGGGGTTAACAGAGTATAGAGATAATTTTTTGAGGTGATGAAAAATATTCTAAAATTGATGGTGGAGATGACTGCTAGATTCTATGGCTATACTGAAAACCATTTAATTGTATATTTTCAACAGATTTTATGGTATGTGAATAATATCTCAATGAAGCTTTTTTTTCTTCTAAGAAAAAATGAGAAAGAAAAGGTGCAGGGAAACTAAGTTCTGGGTGTTGTTTACGCCACTGGAACTTGCTTTCCCTGAGTCGTTCCTACCTCAAGATCTTTGGTTACATGAACTACATAAATGAATGGCCCCCTTTTTTTTAAGTCCATTTGAGTTGAGGTTCTGTTCACCTGCAACATGGATTCACAACCAACACAGAAAAGTGACAGTGATTCATCAGGAAAGATTGAGTGAAGAAAGCAATTAAGGGCCAGGAAACCAAATAGGGGCTACTGCAATAGTTGAGAGGACATATAGTGAAAAGGAGTTAAGAACATGGATGTAGAGGATGAACTGAATTTTGTTAAAAGTGGGATGCAAAAAGGAAAAAAAATTAAAATGGCTGAAGAGTTAAATCCTAATGAACTGGAGATCTTCTACTGATTACTGAGCCCTTGATGACGAGAAGAGTATTTCATTCATCATCACTCTGTTAATCAACTTAGCTGCTGTAGTAACTCCAAAGCACCACCTACTTTCTGAAATTACTAATTTCTTGCTCACTTTATAAGTATATTGTGAGTCAACTGGAGCTCTGCTCCAGGCAGCAGCTAGCTCTGTTGCATAGGTCCCCCATTCAAGAACCTAGGCTGAGACATAGACCCTCTCTGGGAATATCACTCTCAGGGAAGAAGTTAGGAGTTAGAGTGCTGGCAAATGTATGACACTTTCTGAAAAATTTGCTTACTTATGGTATATATCACATCTCATATTCCTTTGGCTAGAATATGTCACATGACCAATCAAGCCCGAAGTTAATGCAGCAGGGAAGTATTATTCTTTGCACAGAACACACTGTAAATCATAGCAATGAGCAGTCTGTATAACCTTTTCAAGAAGAGGGAGTGATGAATTATTATTGATAATAATACAATTCCCACAATTGCTTTCCCAGGCCTATCATTGTGCTTGTTATATTATAGATAGTAACTGATACTTATGGAGAACTTAAACAAATGAATTCATAAGTTAACAACCATGTGCATCAAAAAATGGAGAAAGAAACTTTTGTGGAAATGGGAAAGTTAAAGAAAGAAGATGAATTTATGTTAATTTTGAAGAACTAAAAGAGGTAAAGATGGAGATTATTCAACCAATACATATAAAGTTAGAGAGACAGAGTGAGAGTAAGATTAAGAGAGAGAGAGAGAGAGAAAAGAAAGTGAAACTGTGACTAGGTGAGATCACCAAGGTGGAATATGTGCAATGAGAAGAGAAGTGGTTATTAGATCAGGAAAAGAAACAGAAGCCAGGAAAGATCAGTCAAGACATGGTCAGAGACCAGAACAAGACAATATCACGAGTATTGAAAAGAAAAGGTGGTCAAGAATGTCAAAGACATTTTTTGTAATTACTAAACAATACCTCTTTCAAAATTCCCAATAGTTATGTAATTTTTTCTTCTACAGAGGTCTATTTCACACAGGAAAATAAATTAATTGAAGGCCACATGTAACAACAATCTAATTAACCTTAGTGGAGTGTGAAAAGAGCTAGTTTGAAGGGAAGAAAAAAGATTCAAAGCACCTGATTTAAAAATTAAGACAAAGCAGGAAAAGAGTCAATACAACTAACAAATGTGTAATAAACATTTAACAATAAACTGTAATTCCATATTATATACAGTTAAGAGACAATCAGAAAAGAGAATGGAAGTAAGAAAGAGTGAAGGGGGAAAGAGGAAGACATGAAAAAATGTGAGGCTAAAAACAAAAACAAGGTAGCAATCTCTTAGCCTAGTTGTTCTCAAAGCTAGCTACACATTAGAATTACCTGAGGAGTTAAAAAACAAATAAACAAACAAACTTATGCCTGGGCCTATCCGCAGAGATTCTAAATTAACAGGCTAGAATGAGACCTCAAATTGAAGAAAGAAAGGAAAGAAAGGAAAGGAAAGGAAAGGAAAGGAAAGGAAAGGAAAGGAAAGGAAAGGAAAGGAAAGGAAAGGAAAGGAAAGGAAAGGAAAAAGGAAAGGAAAGGAAAAAGGAAAGGAAAGGAAAGGAAAGGAAAGGAAAGGAAAGGAAAGGAAAGGAAAGGAAAGGAAGAAGGAAGGAAGGAAGGAAGGAAGGAAGGAAGGAAGGAAGGAAGGAAGGAAGGAAGGAAGGAGAAAGAAAGAAAGAAAGAAAGAAAGAAAGAAAGAAAGAAAGAAAGAAAAGAAAAGAAAGAACTGCCAGTTGATTTCAATGCGCACTTTGGACTAAGAGCTACTGTCCTAGAGGTACAGAGGAAAATAATGAGGTAATGAGGTAAATTACTTTTGTCCAATCTCATAATCCGCTTCAGCTATAGGCTTCAAGAAATCTTTAAGATGTAAACTAGCTAACTAAGCATAGCTTAGCTGCTTTTTACCTTTTAGACAATGAAATGCCAGAAGACCTGGTTTTAATGCTAACCATAAGGCCCTGGGCAAACTATTTAGCATCTCTGGGTCTGCTTTTATATTTGCAAAATGAAACGGTTTAGGCAAGTATTTCTAAGACTGTAACCACCACTAGGATTTGAAGAGTATTAGAAAGGGGGAGGGTATGGAGTCTAGTCAAAATCAGTTCTCTTCCAGACCTGTACTGAATGGTCCCTTAGGCCCATTTAGTATATATATATATATGTATGTATATATTATACATACGTATATATGCACATATTATACAGATTATATATATAGTTTATATATACACATATATAATTATAAATATATATAAAATTATATGTGTGTGTGTATATATATATATATATATATATATATATATATATAGTTTTAAATAAAAAACAAAAAGGGAGTACAGTGGAAAGAGAAAGTCAGAAAAAATATGAGAAGATAGCAGAACGGGAGATCCCAGCTGTCATCCCCCAACACAAACACTGATTTAACAATCATCCACAGACAAAAATAACTCATTTGAGTTCTGGAATTCAAGTTAGGCAACAGTACCCTGATGGAGCTCAGAAACAAGACTCTGAAAAGGTAAAAATAATCTCATTTATCCACATGACTACATTTTCAACTTGGCACAGTGCAGAGCTGAGAGAGATCCCACTGGCCCACAGGTTCTCCTTTGGGGGAAAGGAAGAACAAGCCTACTTGTGGACCCTGAGACCACATCTACCCACCTGTAAATCCCAGCATCAGACCCACCAGTGGACTCCACAAACCAGGCCTGGGTGGGGGAAAAGGTGACTGATTCTTCAAATGTGCAGACACCAACACAAGGCTACAAAAATCACCAAAAATCAGGAAAACATGACACCTCCAAAAGAGAAAAATAGAGCTCTACAAACTGCCTGACAACAAATTCAAAATAATTATGTTGGGGTGCTTGGGTGGCTTAATAATTTGAGTGTCTGACTCTTGATTTTGGCTCAGGTCATGATCTCAGTGTCATAAGATTGATCCTGCATCAAGCTCCATGCTGACTATAGAGCCTGCTTAAGATTCTCTCTCTTTCTATCCTCCTCCCCTGCTTTCTGTGTATTATATATATATATATTCTCTCTCTCTCGCTCGCTCTCTACACACACACACACACACACACATACACATACATGCATACACACTCAATCATCTTAAGCTCAGTGAACTACATGAGAACACAGAATGACAAGGGATATCAGGAAAACTAGATGGACAAAATGAGAAATTCAACAAAGAAAAACCATAAGAATGAATCAACCAGAAATCCTAGAGCTAAATAATAAAATGACTGAACCAAAAAATTCATTAGAGAGCTTCAAAACTGAACTCAATCAAGCAGAAGAATCAGTGAAATGGAAGATTGGTCATTTGGATGTATACAGAAAGAAAAGGAAAAGAATGAAAAAAGTAAATAAAACTATAGGATTTATGGGACACTGTGCATTAGAGGAATCTCAGAAGAAGAAGAGAAAGAAAAACGGGTAAAAAGCTTATTTAAAGAAATAATGGTTAAAAAACTTCCAAAATCTAGGGAGAGGAAAAAGACAGCCAGATTCATGAAGTTCATAAGACCTCAAATGGGTTGTACTTAAAGAGGCCTCCTCTACTGAGAATTATTATAATGAAATTATCAAAGTCAAAGATAAAAAGAAAATTTTGAGAGCAGCAAAGAAAAGCAACTCATGACATAGATGAGAACCCAGAAAATCATCAGCAGAGTGATCAGGAGAAACTTTGCAGGCAAGAAAAGAGTGGGATGACATAGTCAAAATGTCAAAGAAAAAAATGATAGCCCAGAACACTATACCCAGCAAAAGTATCCAGTAAAAATGAAGGTGAGATGGACTTTCCCAGACAAACAAAACCCAAAGAAATTAGTCACCATCAGAACTGCCTTACAAGGATTGTTAAAAGAAAGTCTTCAAAATCCTCCCCAAGAAAACAAAATCCCAAGAGCAGATCACTTCACAGGCAAATTCTACCAAACATCTATATAATCAGCACCAATCCTTCTTTAGCCATTTGACAAAACAGAGGTATCGAAGGCATTAGAGCCGGCCAAAGACACCAGAAAAAGCAAAACTATAGGCCAATATCCCTGATGAACATGGATATAAAAATCCTCAAAATATATTAGCAAACCAAATTCAGTAACACATTAAAGGGATTATACATTATAATCAAGTGAGATTTATCCCTAAAATGCAGGAGTGGCTGAACATACATAAATCAATCAATCACCACAGTCACAGAAATAAGGATTAAAAACCACATGATGACCTCAGTAGATACAGAAAAGTATTTGATAAATTAACATCCATTTGTAATAAAAACTGTTAATAAATCATTCATAGAAGAAATATATCTCAGCATAATAAAGCCTATATATGACAAAGCCACAGCTAACATCATACTCAAGGATGAAAGATGGAAGGTTTTCTTTAAGAACACAAGTAAGAGTACATACCCTCATCACTTCTATTCAACATATAGTACTGGAAGTCCTAGCAATTAGGTAAGAAAAAGAAGTAAAAGGCATCCAAATCAGAAAGGAAGAAACCAAATAATTCTCTTTATTGGCAGAAAACATGATCTCATATGCTTAAAAAAATACTAAAAACTCTCCCTGTTAGAACTAATACAAAATCAGTAAAGTTGTAGGATACAGTACAATATGAATAAAAGAGTAGGATTTTAATGCACTAATAATGAACTATCAGAAAGAAAAGTTAAAGCAATCTCACATGCAAAAGCAATAAAAACAATAAAATACTAAGGAATAAATTAAATCAAGAAGGTAAAGACTTGTATAGTGAAATCTATAAAGACATTGATGACAGAAATTGACGAAGCCACAAATAAATGAAAAGCTGTCCCACGTTCTTGGATTGTAAGAATTGATTTTAAGCACAGTACCAAGGGTGATCCACAGATTCAATGTAATCCCTATCAAAGTTCCAATGGCATTTTTTCACGGAAATAGAAAAAACAATCCTAAAATTTGGATGGACCCACAAAAGACCCCAAATAGCCAAAGCAATCTTGAAAAATAACAAAACTGGAGGCAACTTCTTGATTTCAAACTGTATTACGAAGTAATCAAAGCAGTATGGTATTGGCATAAAAATGAACACATAGACCAAAGGAACAGAATAGAGAGCCCAGAAATAATTGACCATTTGTATATGGTCAGCTAATCTTTGACAAAGTTACCAAACACATATAATGAGAAAAAAAAAAAAAACAGTCTCTAATGGTATTGGGAGACTGGATATCCACATGCAAAAGAAATTGGACCCTTAGTTTACACCTTACATGAAAATCAAAATTATTAATGACTTAAATGTAAGACTTGAAACTACAAGACTCCTAGAAGAAAATTTAGAGAAAAAGCTTCTTGACACTGGTCTTGGCAGTGATTTTTGGGATAGGACACTGAAAGCACAGAGAACAAAAGGAAAAATAAATATGTGAGACTACGTCAAACTAAAAAGCTTCTGTATAGTAAAAGAATAATCAGCAAAATGAAATGGCAACCTACGGACTAGGAGAAAATATTTGCAAACCCTAATAGATAAAGGGTTAGCACGCTGAACATGCAATGAATTCCTACAATTCAAAAACATAAAACACAAATGATGTCATTTAAAAATGTGTAAAGAACCTGAATAGACATTGCTCCAAAAAATATACAAATTACCTACAGGTATATGAAAAGCTGCTCCACATCACTAAGTATCAGAGACATGCGAATCAAAACTACAATATCACTTCATAACCATTAGAACAGCTATTATTTTTTAAGTTTATTTATTTTTTATTAATCTCTATACCCAGCATGGGGTCCAAACTCACAACCCATTCTACTGACTGAGACAGCCAGGTGCCCCTAGAATGGCTACTATTAAAAGAAAAAAAGATATGTACTGGCAAGGACATGGAGGAATGGTAACCCTAATACACTGTTCAGGGGAATGGAAATTGGTTATAAAAAACAGGATAGAGTTTCCTCAAAAAATTAGAAATAGAAATACTATATGACCCAGCAATCCCACTTCTAGGTGTATTCCCAAAAGAACTAAAATCAGTTTCTTGAAGAAATATTGTCACTCCTGTGTTCTTTGCAGGATTATTCATAATAACCAACACATGGAAACAATCTAAATGTCCATTGATGGGTGAATGGATCAAGAAAAGGTGAAATACATACAACAGAATATTATTCAGCCTTAAAAAGAAGGAAATCCTGCCATGTGTGACAAGGATGAACCTAGAAGACATCATGCTAAGTGAAATAAGCCAGACACAGGAGGACAAATAATGCCACTTATATGTAGACTCTAAAATAGTTAAACTCATAGAAGCAGAGAATGGTATGGTGGCTACCAGGACCTGGAGGGAGGTGGAAACAGGGAGGTGTAAGAGTGTGAAGTCTTAGTTCTGTCAGATGAATACATCCTAGAGATCTACTGGACAGCAGAGTGCCTACAGTTCACAACACTCATATACTCAAAAATGTGCTAAAAGTGTTAATAATGTTAAGTGTTTTTATCACACATGAGAATGATAATAACAATTTTAAAAAGAGGGTGGAGGGGTATTTCGGAGATGATAGATGTTGATGGCATAGATTAGGTGATGGTTTCACAAGTGTATACTTATCTCCAAGTCCAGAAAATTTTTTTTCAGCAAATTTTATACATTAAATATGTAGAGCTTTTTGTATGCCAGTCATATCTCAACAAAGTGGGGATTTTTTTTCCTCTTTTTTTTTTTAATTAATTTTTATTGGTGTTCAACTTACCAACATACAGAAAAACACCCAGTGCTCATCCCGTCAAGTGTCCACCTCAGTGCCCGTCACCCATTCCCCTCCAACACCCGCCCTCCTCCCCTTCCACCACCCCTAGTTCGTTTCCCCGAGTTAGGAGTCTTTATGTTCTGTCTCCCTTCCTGATATTTCCCAACATTTCTTTTCCCTTCCTTTATATTCCCTTTCACTATTATTCATATTCCCCAAATGAATGAGAACATACACTGTTTGTCCTTCTCCGATTGACTTATTTCACTCAGCATAATACCCTCCAGTTCCATCCACGTTGAAGCAAATGGTGGGTATTTGTTGTTTCTAATTGCTGAGTAATATTCCATTGTATACATAAACCACATCTTCTTTATCCATCATCTTTCGATGGACACCGAGGCTCCTTCCACAGTTTGGCTATTGTGGCCATTGCTGATTGAAACATCGGGGTGCAGGTGTCCCGACGTTTCATTGCATCTGAATCTTTGGGGTAAATCCCCAACAGTGCAATTGCTGGGTCGTAGGGCAGGTCTATTTTGAACTCTTTGAGGAACCTCCACACAGTTTTCCAGAGTGGCTGCACCAGTTCACATTCCCACCAACAGCGTAAGAGGGTTCCCTTTTCTCCGCATCCTCTCCAACATTTGTTGTTTCCTGCCTTGTTAATTTTCCCAAAGTGGGGATTTTTTTAAAGAAAATACAAAAAGTATGAAAGAAAAAGTTCCTTTACTTCCAGTGTACATGAGTTTTGTGTTACTCTGAAATATAATTTTTCAAGGCCTAGGTTTTTTTAAAAAAAAATAAATAGCAGCCGGGCACTATTACTCTTTTCCATGCTTATGGCCTCTAAATTATTAATATGGCTCCGCTTTTCCCATTATCCACAAATAATCTGAAGTACCTTGAGGCTCAGAAAACTTAGAATGAAATAGTAAGGCTTAGTAGAAAATATGTAAGAACTATTTGCCTATTTAAAAAAAAATATTATAAGGGGACTTCAAATTCTGAACCCTATTCTCATCCCTAAGTACAGATATGGAGGGAGCAAAGGGAAGCATGAAAGCAGAAACAGGACTGAAGGTGGGACACCCCCACCACCCCGCAGCCTCATTATCCCCCAGCTTATGCACAGATAGCAGTCACTAGAGAGTTCTGGCTTTGCAGTCTCGAGGCCAACCCTGTGCCAAGAGTAAAAAAAGACTAATTTAATAGTTTGCCTACACCAGGGGCCAGCGGTCACACTGCTTCAACTTTTTATGGATGCCTGTCTAGCTTGCCCCACTGCAGAGGCCCAGAGCCCAGAGGACCCAGGGAGGATTAGACCTTTTAGTTGCATTGCTTAGACCCATGGACCTTCCCACGTGAGCACAGCTCAGAAGCCACCTGGTTCATTTCAAGATGAAGAAGATCCATACATTATGGGAATGTTTATATTAATGGGTTTGGCTTAACTCCAACTTTCTTTCAAAAAAAAAAATCCAATTCACAGTAGCAGCCTATTTCAAGAAATATGAATGAAACAAGACCCAGTTTAAATGTCACATCCTCTTGCTCTCCCACTCAGGATTAGTTGTCTCTTATCTGTGCTCTTCGGGTATTAAAATAGTTACCTTTCATCCCATGTGAGACACAGCAGCAAGCTAAGTGTTTCACAGGCGCTTAATGCTTAGGCAGTAAGAATTCTTATTTCTCCATTTTTAAGAATAAAACTCAGGCTAAAAGAGGTCAAGCCATGTGACCAAGATCGCTCAGCTAGTAAGTAGCAGAACCAAAATACAAACACAGAATGTTTAACTCTCCACACTACAAAATACTGCCTCTACTAACCACATCTTCTTTAAAACGGTTTCACTTGCTGATCGTAAAAGTCACACATGACCATTGTAGGGAATTTACACAAATCAAGAAAATAGTAAAATCAAGGCGTTGACTTTCTATAATCTTTACTACCACTCACATTAAGCCTCAATTTGTATTTTGATGTTTTGTGGTATTTTTAAAACGTTCTTAAAAATCACTTGATTATCATATCATTTGCACTTTTCTCACATTGTTGAAATCTTCATGAACATAATTTTAACTGGCTTAATAATAGTTGATCATAACTTAGAGAAATTTTCCCTTTCTACTAGACATTGATGTTTCTCCTTCTCTGCTGCTATAAATAATCCTAGGGTGAGCATCTTACAAATCTTTTGTTTCCTTTTCTCATTACTCCCTTAGGACTCATCTCTTCTCTGGGAACCACCTGCTTCACCCACACGTGTCCCCTATGTTTATATTTAAACTGCAGAATCCTGCCTTTCTGACCATAACGAATTGGTGCGATGTTGTATACCAGACCCAAACTGATTTATTTATGTTTGCAATTTGGAATTTTAACCTGAGAGACACAAAAACTTGAGTGTTATTCCTAGCCAAGCCACATGATTGGCAGCATTCTAGAAGGAAGGACCACTATCTACAGCTGATAAGATTCCCCAAAGCTCTTCTGGCATCTCGTTCTTCCCAAAGCCTGGCTCTTTAACCCTTCCTTTGTGTCCCCAGATTCACCCAGTATCCTTCCAATAAATACCCTTGCTTGACACAGTATCTCTGATTTGTTTTAATAGCTTATGAACAAAAGAAACTTAACTAGTAAAACTGCACAGTAATATTTCTTAAAGAGGTGCTACTTGGTCAAAGTAAATTTAAGGCCATTCATGCGTAGTACCTCACTGTCCCCCAGAAACTTCTAAAGTTTGCAAATGCATGGGAAGATACTATTATATTTAATGTTTTTGCCAAATTTTAAGGCAAATAATACTGTCTCATTATGTTTACATGTGAATTTATTTAATTACCAATATGTACGAACATTTTTTACACGTTTATTGCATTTATCAACATCTGTGCCTATTCTTTGTCCTTATCTATTGTGGTCTAAGGAATTCATTATTGACCTATACAAGATCTTTCTATACTAAGGATGTTAAACTTGATTAGAGGACTTTTCACATTTTGTTGTAATTATATACTTATGTATCTGCCACTGTTGTCCCACCACTGCCTTGCATGTATCCTAAGTTTCTGTCAGATTGAACTATATATGTTCCTTGTATTAGGATGGGCTATGCTATGATAGCAAATAGCCCAAAATTTCAGTTGCTCAGTACACAAAAAATTGAATATTTTTGTTCAGATTTGTCAGAAATGGGAAGAGTCTAACTTTAAACACTAAGTGAGCCAGGCTGATAGGAGTTCCATCTTGACTCACATTTCCATGACCACTATGGCAGGTCAGGGAATTAGGAGATTTGTGTGCTCTTTCTGCCTGAAAGTGATGCACATCCTTCCTGATTATATTTCATTGGCCAACAAGCCAAGTGGCCATGACAAACTCCAAATTGGTGGGGATGTACCATGGTACCATTTGCCTAGCAGGAAGTCAGAACCAGAATATGTGTGAGGATTCCTAACTGTCCACCGTCCTATACATTCTTGCCATTTCTCACTGCTTCACCTCCTGGAAACCTCCTTCTGCTCCTCCACACATGCAAATTCCGCCAAGCCCTCAAAGGCCTTCTCAAAGACCATGTCCCTCTGGAAGTTTTTATCTCATCTCCTCCAGAGGGAATCGTTCTCACTCTCATCTGAGCCACCTTAAATTCTTAACGTAAGAGACTCATGTCTTTCCTATCTTGAATTATAGCCATGTATATAGTCTTCTTCCCTTTCACAGGATCCTAAGCTTTGTAAGGGAAAGATCTATATCTGATTCACAATCATATGCTTCACGGGGCTTAGTCTAGTATCTGATACATTAGGCTCCCCATAAATGTTGACTGAATGAAAAAAGATATGTAGTTCATAGCTTATAGGCTTTAATTCTGGGGTAATACTAAGATCTACTTGTAACTCATTAATTGGGTTAATAAGAATTATATTTTTAAGCATGCTGAGCTTAAAATTAGCATGTTCCTTAACTTTCCTGAGATCCCTCAATTCAGTGATTTATTGAGAAACACGGTAGCTATACAGTGCTTGGCAAAACTGCAAAGCTCTTCCTCTTTAGGTGCATAGACATGTCTGGACTTCTAGAACTTTTCAGAAGGGACTTTTTTTTGTCAGTAAGTATATCACCAATGTGGTCTTGAGTTGCTCATGGTTTTAAATTTTTGCCATTTTTAATTTTAAATATAAATCACTGAGAGTAATCTTTCCCATTTATTTTTATAATTTGCTTACTTAACCCTGTATAAGGCTTGAGTTCTTTGTATAAATGCATATATATGTATAAATGTAATATTTTTAAAGATTTTTATTTATTCAAGACAGACACAGAGAGAGAGAGAGAGAGAGAGAGAGAGAGGGAGAGAGGCAGAGACACAGGTAGAGGGAGAAGCAGGATCCGTGCAGGGAGCCTGACGTGGGACTCGATTCCAGGTCTCCAGGGTCATACCCTGGACTGAAGGTGGCGCCAAACCGCTGGCCATCAGGGCTGCCCTATAAATGTAATATTTGTATATACACCTACATGTATAAAATGTACCAAGAAATGTGTATATGTATTTATATACACACATACACATGTACATATATACACACACCTACACTGTATGTGCATACACAAACATACATGTATATGGAATCTTTACATTTAACATTTCTCCAGATCTTCCCCTAGATCTTCCCATGACAGATTTTCATCATTCATTCAAATGTCAGCTCCTCAACTTCCTTCCCTGACCCCCCTGGCTAGGGAAGCACATCCCAAGCCCTCACCTTCCCACTATATCCACTGTTCTTTTTAGATCATATTATTATCATATTGAAATTTTTTTATATACGTGCCTACTTTGTTTTACATTTATTGTTATTCTTACCACACTTATAGTCAATCTCTTCCCACTAAAATGTACTATCTTAAAGGCAGGGATTTTGCTTTTTAAACACTGTCTGGTACGGAGTAAAATAAATATTTTTTCAGATCAATGAGTGAATGAATAAAAGATTCTTTCTGGGGTGACTGGGTGGATTGCGATGTCATTCACTTGTAAAGAAAGTGCAAAGGCAGAAGTAATTTCAGAGGAACGGTGAGTCTATCTTTGAACATGTCGAGTGTGAGGTTCCTGTGTGACATTCTGATGAAGATGTCAAACCGGAATTTGGTTTCATAGGTCTGAAATGTAGATCAGGGGACAGAGATGTGGAGGTCACCGGCCCACAGGTGGTATCTGCAAACCATACGAATGGCTGGAATTCCTGCGTAGCTGGAGTAGCACAGAACAGAAAAGGACAGATTTGGGCCTCCTAGATCTTTCTCTCTCTGATGTCTGCTCCTCCCAAAAGCCTCAATAGGCAGGAGTCCCAGAAACCTTCTCCTCTTGACAGTGCAAATGGCCTTGCTTCTTTAATCTCATTGGCCTCCCTATCAACAAAGACAGCTCGGGAGTGCGGGCCCTGCATAGTCTTATTTATCCCAGTCTGTTAGACTCATGTTCATCCCTGATGTTACAGATGTAGGAGAATCAATACATCCCACGGGGCCTTACAGAAGCAGATAGCAGACCCCACTCGCTTACTCAAACACTTGCTCCCAGCCCGTCTGGCAAAATTCCCAGGAAGAAAAGACAGGGATGTGTGAAGAGTGTTTTATCGGGGATGCACAGCAGCAGCCAGCTGTCTCTCTAATGATTATTTGTATTCATACAGAGATCTGTTCAACAAAGGAATTCAAGCTCAGAAGGAACTCCTCCTTGGTAATACACACCACAGTCCTGCAAAGTGTTTTCATAATTTACTATATCTCTGCCCTGGAGCTGCTTGAGGCACAACATGTAATTCAGAGCTTCTAAGAATAAATAAAAGTTGAATCTTATTCTATAGTTAAGGATACTGAGTCATAGCAACCTGCCTGGTGACTCCCAAAGACCAATTTTGGCACCAAAAATCCCACTCCTACTTCCTAATTTTCATTCCAGAACGCTTCCCGTGTCTTTACAATTGTTTCCTAAAAAGCTTAATCTCCCTTCTAAAAATTATATTGGCCTCAGCTCATGAACCAATATAATACTCTTCAAGGATTATCCAGTAGACCAAAACCAAGTAAAGGTGGATTTTGTCCCAAACTGTGAGCTTCTCTGCAACTTTTATACCTTATCCATTGAACACTAAATGCCAAGGTTAGAGATTAGACATCATCTATCCATATGTTGCTTAAATTCCCTTCTATGGTTTGTTCATGGAGTGTTCATCCATTTCTTCTTAAACACCCCATGGATGGGAAAATCAGTCTCTGAGGCTAGCGTATTTAATTTTTAGGTGGATTAGGCAATTCCATGTGTTGGGCTGAAATCTGCTGCAGTATCTTTTGTCCTTGACAGCTTTCACCCCACGCTCTTGAGCCACCCAGAAGTCTGACAATGCTCTTCCACCGAAAAGTGCTACAGATTGATGAGAGAACTATCCCCCTCGTGTCCTCTCCCAGCCTCATGTGAATCCCCTGCCCTCCTTCACCATGCCCACACGCACCCTCGGTCCGCCAGCTTCTGATCTGGAGCCCGGGGCCCTAAGCAGCTCGCTCTCCCTCAGGTGCACTCCTCCCAGCACGGAGGTGAGGTTGTGTTGGTGCTGTCCAGCACCTCATTAGTCTTTTTGGCAGGCATATCACACTATTGATTCAGACTGAGCTTACAGCCAACTATAACAGGATGTAAACGTGTTTAACATCCTGCTGTTAAATGCTGCCTCCTTTGTGCTGTTCTCAGGCAGCTATCATCCTGGTCCCAAGTGTAGCACTTTGCATTTACTTGTGCTAAATTTCATCTCACTGAAGTTGACCCATGCTTTCAGTTTGCCCTTTGGTGTTCTCCCTCAAGTCGGTAATGAAAATTACAAACAGGACAGGGTCAAGAAGAAATCCTGTGATGACGGGACTAGATCAATGCTGATCCATTCATTAATCCTTTGGACTCATTCAGTCAGTTTCTCTCTCTCTCTCTGTCTAAAAGTTTTTTTCATCTATTCATGAGAGACACACAGAGAGGTAGAGACACAGGCAGAGGGAGAAGCAGGCTCCCCGCAGGGAGCCTGATGCGGGACTCGATCCCAGGACCCCGGGATCACACCCTGAGCTGAAAGCAGATGCTCAACCACTGAGCCACCTGGGTGCCCCTTCAACCAGTTTCTAAACCACCCACCTATATTCTCTTTGGCCCACAGCCCTCCTTTGTCTCACAGACAACACAGAAGACCTTGTCAAACATGGACTGAAATCCAGACCCCCTGCATTCACAGCCATGATCAAACGGTTGAGTAGCTTTATCAACTTAGCCTCTATTTAGCTTAAAACACACATTAAAATATCATTCATTTATTCATTTAAAGAATTTATTTATCTATTTGTCAGAGAGAACATACACAAGCAGGGGGAGCAGCAGGCAGAGGGAGAGGGAGAAGCAGGCTCCCCACTGAGCAGGACTAGCGGGGACCTCGGGACCATGACCTGAGCTGAAGGCAGATGCTGAACCGACTGTGCCACCCACGCACCCCTAAAATATCATTTTTAAATACTGAAATGATTCTCAGTAGTTTGACCTTTTGGGCGAGATCCGGGCATCCCTGAATGGGCTCTCTGTGTGCAAACACACAACTAGGTGCCACCTCAGGTTTCTGTCAGAACCCATTCTGTACCACACTACCTCTGGCTTCTGGGTGCATTTCACCTTTAAGTCAGCATCGGAAATATGAAGGCTACTAGGGATTTCCTCAGCTCTCCTTAAAAATTACTTAGTCAATGGAAAAAAAGATAGCCTCAGGTTTTAACACTTTTCAAAGGCAGGAGGATGAATGATCACATAGCTGTAGCTGCTGCTCTGAAAGCAATCTTACCACTCACACCACAGGAATTGCCCCCAACTGTGTTCCCCAGGCCCTCCAAACATGACAGGTAAGGAGGTGAAAATTCTCAATTATCTCTGGAAAATTCTCAATTATCTCTGATATCGATTTATTGTTTTCGTAATTCGTTAATGCTTTGGTTAAGGAAGTCAAGACACTCGTGCCTTTGTTTCCACAAAATACTCAAGAGGAGCCTAGAACTATTTCCTCCAAACTACCATCTTTAAACATGTGCTAAAATATCACCCAAGCAATGGTTCCCCACAAGATATTCCAATGGTTCCAAAACCAATCAGAACTTCCCGGAAGTCCCTCTTCCTGGCGGGGAGGCCACCACCAGCCTTTACAACAATAGTAGAGTTGCAAGGGATCCCGGAAATTCCCAGATTCCTCCTTCTTCATTTTACAGATGAGAACATTCCCAGAGATGCTGAGTAAGCTCCCAAAAGTTACAAAGCTAGGTGAACACAGAGCCAGAACAAGAATTCAGGTCTTTTGACTCAGGGTCCAATGTCCCTCTCACTGTTAAAAGAGGAGAGATCGGACAAAAGAAAGGAAGAGACAGTGGTGTCCCTGACCATACCAGAAATCTCCAGAACCATTATTTCTTGTACATAATTTCCATGCCCATGAAATGAAGAATGGGAGGACACTTCTGATCAACTTCCTCTTCACCCATTACCATTACCGGTCACATACATCCCTGCTCCACCACTTCTGGATTACTGGCAACTAAACAACAACAATATCCTTTTGACTCGGGGTGGGCCCTTTTATAGCACTGGATGAGAATGGAGCAGATTGCTTGAAAGTTCTGCCATTTTTGTATTTCTTGCCCAGTGTGTGTCACCAGCACAACTCCCCACGTTTGTAACTTATCTCCAGTGTGTGTTAGTTGCCTGCACTTCTTTACTTTGTACTCTCATATAAAGAGAACTCCAAACCTTAGAAGTCTGTTTTATTTTTCAAAAACAGACCAGTACCACAAAAAGCTTTTTATTCTTTTTTAGGAAACTGGAAAGTTGCCTTTAATCATTTAGCTATCAGAGAATTCATAGGCTTAGGTAATAGATAAGAGAAGAACAAGGAACCATTCAGCAATTCAATGAGATAAAAGGAGGAAAAGGGTCCTCCAGCTTGGCTCCAGGAAGAAATGCTGGGTACAAAACCCTAAACTCCCACAGAATGAGGAGTCTGAAGTCTTATATGATAGTCAACCCCAAGGTACCAACTTAAAATTTAGACAGATGGAGGCAACTTGGTCTTCTCGAACAGAGATCCCCACACCAGACCAATCATCACAGTCATCCTGGATGGTTTTTCACAAGTTTCATTTGCAGAAATGAATCCCAGCACATGTATTTTCTCAAAGTACATAACTTGATTCTTATGTAGTCAGCTTGAAATCATCTAGAGATGATGGGCTATCATCTTGCTGATTTTACTTTATTTAGAATCTTATAGCTCTTGCAATGTAAGTATCTGTAACAACAAGGAGATAATAATGACTTTTATGTAAAACATTCTGACATGGAAAAGACATGGAGGTATTTGTATGTGCATAGGGTATTTTCTAGAAAAAAACTTTAGCAGGGAGTACTACGGCAGAGTCAGTTCTCTAGAAAGCCAAACCAATCCTATCTATTTCTGCAGAATAAGACTTGAACAACTGTTGAATGCTAAAAATATGACAGTATACATTGCATGTAGTGGCTCTCTGATATTCAAGGAGTTTACTCAATATAAAACCCGGGGTAAATGGATCTGTTGTCTCAAGGGCACTGACTTGTGGCCATGGACAGACGGGCTTTCCTTACATGGAGTTACACTCCATCTCAAGGATTCTCAGATGCTACAACTGAGGGCATGTCAGCAACTCAAGGCAAAGACAGTAGAGTGGAGACAGTCTATTTATTATACTCAAAACCCATTTTTCCCTGGCCATACAGCTAGACAACATTTTCTACCTTGCCTTGTAATTAGATGTAGCCTTTGATAAATTCTGGCCAACAGAATATGGGTGACAGGAGTCACTTCTAGGCAGTACAAAACCTAATAAAGAAAATGTAGCAGTGAACTCAAGGTCTGGGAAGTGATGGAACCAGAGTAGGGAAGGCTGGCTTCCTAAGTGCATGTATGTAGACAGGAGCCCTGCCCTATACCTGCTGCCAGTTAGACTTTACCTAAGGGAGAAATAAACCTCTAATGTGTTAGCCACTGATATGTTGGGGTAATTGGTTCTAGCAGTTAACCTTCCATGTCTCATACAGGACAGAAAGTGAGATGCTGGCTTAGTGAAAGCCTAAAATGTGCAGTGTCGCCTTGGTGGTTGGATAGCAGACAGTACGGAAATTAATAAAGCAAGCTAGAGTATAGGAAAGCCTCGATTCTCTCTGGCCAAACATTTCAAAAGTTTCATCTGTGGTAATTTAGGAGAAGCATAATGTGTTTCTGAGCCCAAAGTTGTGAGGAAAGCAGTTGGAAAGACCTAGAGGGAAAAGCATGTTGGTTACTCTTAAATGCCTTTCGGTATAGGAGCTTAGGCAAGAAAGGAGTGCTTTTCATGCAGAGACTAAGGGAATCGAAAATGTATAAAGATTAAGAGTCTCAGAGGTTTGGAAGAGCTGACTGGATTGTCCTCCAAATAGTAAGAGCTAAGGCTGGACAGGATCCTGAGCTACCCACTAAGACTTCTTGTTCACACATTGACTTTGGAGCAGAGATCAGCATAAGGTAATATCTTTGTATCCAAGCCTATTGTTTTAGTGAGCTTCTGGAAGTCGAGAGAACAGAGAGATGAAGGAAATGAAAGAAATCAGGCTGGAGCATTGTCTAAGAAAGACCTTGAGTGTGCTTACTTATTAGAAGCAAACAGGTCAGAAGCCTACTGGGTCCCTGAGTCAATTACATCGCCAAACTAATCACAAGCTTGCACTAATGAGAATTCTGATTGTTTAAGGCTTAAAACTATTCTTGAGCCCTCGAACTTCTGTGAGCAGGAAGCAGGCTGCAAAAGCTGCAAAGCTTCCGGGGAGGATATATTGCTTTGTGCATACTTCAGATGGTCACCTTGGAGGAAAAAAGAGAAGGAAGAAATTTCCAGCAGGTGGGCCAAGGGTCATGGAGAATGGGGGACACAGCACAGACTCTGGGTCTGACCAAGTCACTTCCTCTGCTGTCTTCGAAATGTCTGGCTAGGAAGATTTCAGAAGTATGGTGGACCAGTGACTGCCTTGCATCTCCCATTCTGCCCCTTTTTAAATACACGTTTTGAGTTGTATACTGCTTGCCCACTGCCAATTGAGGGAAAATCCCTCACCTGGGGTGAGGAATAGGGAATGATAACTTGTTTTTTCACTTCATAGGGCACCAGAGGCTCCACATCCAATCCTGATTAGGACTTTGGATTGCTCAGAGTTCTTGGACTTTGAACTGAATGTAGAAATTGGCTGGAACTTAGGGTTGTCTCTCTTGGGTAAGGGAACAATGGGTCCTATATATGGAAGGAAGAAATTAGTATTTGTGACCAGAAGATAGACTGTGGCATAGACTATCTAGCCACAAAAACTATTTTCCTGCTGTGACTCAACCGAATTGCTTCTCCAGTCTCTTTTGCATGTGGTCGAGTTCTGGTGGCTAGGAATATGAGCAGAAGTGATGTGTCTACTTTCAGGCCTGGATCGTGAGCAGTCCCAATGTGCCAAAATCACCCTTTCCCTTCATTTTCTAGCTGTAGGCAGAGGAATCAACAGAAGACTCCAGGACTGACAAGATGGAAGGAGCCTGAGCCCGTAAATGCAGAAGCTCCACCTCCACCCATCCACCAACGCTGATCAGCCTTGACGTGAGCAGAACAAACTTCTGTGTAAAGCCACTGAGATCTGCGGTTGTTTCTTCCAGCAACCAGCTTTCCCTTACTCATACAGGTGGGCAGGGTGCCAAGTACTCATACTTTAGAGCATCTTTAATTGAAGGAGGACCCAGAGACATGGGCTTCTGAAATAAATGTCTATTCTTTTTCTTCCTGTGATCCAAACACTGAATCACAGGACAAGAATCCTGTTGTATAATAGAGTAGGCCTGACTTTAAACCCAAGACCTGTCCCAGATGAGCTGCTTGTTTTTGGGTTAACCACCAAATCGCTCTGAACTAGTTACCTTCTAGAGTTGATACGAGGACGACATGAGGAAATATGAAGGCACTTAGCACAATTCCTGGCACATGGTAGGTGCCCAGTAAGTCTTAGTTTTCTCTTTTCTTTCTATAATAGTAAGCAATGCTTATTGATCCCTTATCTGCACAAACTGCTCTAAGCGCCTTTAATTGCTTTCTGTAACTGTATCCAGAACAACATAGAAAAAGAAAGTGGAGCTGTGTGTCTGGTCCTGCCTGATGAGTGCATTGAAGGGAAAATTCAACACAAGTGGGACTCTGAGGTCTCTATTTTCTTCCTCTGTGTTATTTGCTAAAATGGCCTCCCCATCCCACTCAACAGACACATACTTGGGAAGGACAGTAATGATTTCCATGCCTCCTTTTGGGTGATCTGGAAACAGTGGTTCAGAAACCCAAGTGTAAAGCACTCAACAGAGCACTAAGACTTAGAAGGTCTCATCATTGGTCATGCCCTTAGAAACCCCCAAAGCAGAGTGTACCTTCTGGAATGTGGTGTCACCATAGCAGGAGAAGATTCATCCTGGAGCTGAGAGTTTGCACCGAGCATTCAGAGACACAGCTTCTGCCCAGCCAATAGCCAATAGAGCCTACATGTCTAACTGATAGGTTTCCGGCCTATTTAGGAGACACACATCCTCTCTTCTCTTGCTGCTTCTATTCTTTCAGTGGTAATCTTACTGTGGAACCACGGTCACCATCAAGAGAAGGCTTATTAAGTCTTGACCTTTTGGTGTTTTGTTTTTTGTTTTTTGTTTTTTTTATTCAAACAATTTATTTATTTTTTTTTAATTAATTTTTATTGGTGTTCAATTTACCAACATACAGAAAAACACCCAGTGCTCATCCCGTCAGTGTCCGCCTCAGTGCCCGTCACCCATTCCCCTCCAACACCCGCCCTCCTCCCCTTCCACCACCCCTAGTTCGTTTCCCCGAGTTAGGAGTCTTTATGTTCTGTCTCCCTTCCTGATATTTCCCAACATTTCTTTTCCCTTCCTTTATATTCCCTTGCACTATTATTCATATTCCCCAAATGAATGAGAACATACACTGTTTGTCCTTCTCCGATTGACTTATTTCACTCAGCATAATACCCTCCAGTTCCATCCACTTTGAAGCAAATGGTGGGTATTTGTCATTTCTAATTGCTGAGTAATATTCCATTGTACACATAAACCACATCTTCTTTATCCATTCATCTTTCGATGGACACCGAGGCTCCTTCCACAGTTTGGCTATTGTGGCCATTGCTGATAGAAACATCGGGGTGCAGGTGTCCCGACGTTTCATTGCATCTGAATCTTTGGGGTAAATCCCCAACAGTGCAATTGCTGGGTCGTAGGGCAGGTCTATTTTTAACTCTTTGAGGAACCTCCACACAGTTTTCCACAGTGACTGCACCAGTTCACATTCCCACCAACAGTGTAAGAGGGTTCCCTTTTCTCCGCATCCTCTCCAACATTTGTGGTTTCCTGCCTTGTTAATTTTCCCCATTCTCACTGGTGTGAGGTGGTATCTCATTGTGGTTTTGATTTGTATTTCCCTGATGGCAAGTGATGCAGAGCATTTTCTCATGTGCTTGTTGGCCATGTCCATGTCTTCCTCTGTGAGATTTCTCTTCATGTCTTTTGCCCATTTCATGATTGGAGACACAAAGAGATGGAAAAATATTCCATGCTCATGGATTGGCAGAATTAATATTGTAAAAATGTCAATGTTACCCAGGGCAATATATACGTTTAATGCAATCCCTATCAAAATACCATGGACTTTCTTCAGAGAGTTAGAACAAATTATTTTAAGATTTGTGTGGAATCAGAAAAGACCCCGAATAGCCAGGGGAATTTTAAAAAAGAAAACCATAGCTGGGGGCATCACAATGCCAGATTTCAGGTTGTACTACAAAGCTGTGGTCATCAAGACAGTGTGGTACTGGCACAAAAACAGACACATAGATCAATGGAACAGAACAGAGAACCCAGAAGTGGACCCTGAAATGTACGGTCATCTAATATTCGATAAAGGAGGAAAGACTATCCATTGGAAGAAAGACAGTCTCTTCAATAAATGGTGTTGGGAAAATTGGACATCCACATGCAGAAGAATGAAACTGGACCACTCTCTTTCACCATACACAAAGATAAACTCAAAATGGATGAGAGATCTAAATGTGAGACAAGATTCCATCAAAATCCTAGAGGAGAACACAGGCAACACCCTTTTTGAACTCGGCCACAGTAACTTCTTGCAAGATACATCCACAAAGGCAAAAGAAACAAAAGCAAAAATGAACTATTGGGACTTCATCAAGATAAGAAGCTTTTGCACAGCAAAGGATACAGTCAACAAAACTAAAAGACAACCTACAGAATGGGAGAAGATATTTGCAAATGACATATCAGATAAAGGGCTAGTTTCCAAAATCTATAAAAAACTTATTAAACTCAACACCAAAGAAACAAACAATCCAATCATGAAATGGGTGTTTTGTTTTCTATTTTTTGTTTTCTTATCCTTTCCTAATTCGAAATCATCTTTCAGTTAAACATTTTTCTTAGTATAAGAGTCAGTAACAGCAGAAGCAAAGCTTAGCTAAATATAACAGATACAATTAAATTGATAGTCCAACCTTCAGGGTATATTATTATGGACCACTTGCTTCTCCGTACACACACCCACACACATATTTTACAACTACTGGGTCTCCCAGAGTGATCTTCAATTTACAAGTGATCCAATTCACATTTTCTTTTTTAAAAAAATAATTTTAAAAGATTTTATTTATTTGACAGAGAATAAGTGTGTGTAGTGTGTGCATGTGTGTGTGTGTGTGAGAGAGAGAGAGAGAGAGCATGAGCAGGGGGAGGGGCAGAGGGAAAAGCAGACTCCTTGCTGAGCACGGAGCCTGATGCTGGGCTCTGGATCCAGAACCCTGGGATCATGACCTGAGCCAAAGGCAGATGCTTAACTGACTGAGCCACATAGGTGCCCCCAATTCAAACTTTCAAATGATTTAATCTGTTCCTCTTTATTTGCCATAAGAGTGTTTTTATTCAAGTTTCTCAAATGCAGTTGTATCACATAGTGATTATTAGATTTATCTGTGCATTTTGTAGGTGAGTGCTCACTAATGCCTCCTAGAAGTGAACCATAGAGGGGTAGTCTGTTCTGGCATATTCTGGAGAGTTACAAGTTAGTTTTCCAGGGAAATCTGTCTCATGTTCTATAAAGGAAGATGGGAGAAACACCTTACCTGGACAGAGGAGAGGCCATCCTGCTTGTCTATGGAATCACTGTCAGTGATCTTGACAATCATTGTTAGCAAAGAATAGTATTGTACAAAATACTTTGTGGCTTTGGAGAAAGTCACCCAAGACATAGGCCATGGTTAGTTTTTGTCCACACAAGGATGACACTAAGATATTAGTGTGGTAACCAGTGGAACAAACTTTAAAAGGAAGCCTTGATCTTGGAGTTAGAAAAAAAATATGTATTCGAAAGCTGACACTAAATAAGCAGAACTTAACTGATAAAATTATAAAGTAACTCTTTTTCTCCAAATATCTCCTTAAAATATTTTCAGACATAAGGTGGGAGGATGCTTTTTTTTTCCATGCCTGTGGTTGAAAACACAAGTAGTTCCATGACTTTTTCAGTCACTCTTAGGTAATAATCCTACATTCACCCTATCCCTAAACCTAATCTTGATGCTGTGTTATAAGTGTCTGATGCTACATTATCAAAATCCCAAACGTGACTTCAAGTTAAATCCTTTCCCCACTCCAAGCAGGAAGCTGGAGAAACAGGAGCATGGTCCTTCTTTTCTCTTTTCCTAGCCTATGCTTTCATCCCTCCCTCCTCTTACTAACTGTGATTTCTGACACCCCACCCCCCTTCCCAGGGTTGATCTGAGGGAGGAAGGAGGGACACAAAGATGTTCTGTTTGGACTGGTACTGCCTACCTGGTTTCTGAGACTGACTTATTCTCTAACAGGATTTTTTTTTGGCTTCACCAGGGACCATTCCATCACCAATATTGGGGATTTCTAATTTGTAATTCCCACAAAATAACTGATTCTTTATTCCTGATCACGTTACCTATCCCTCCTATAGTCCAAAAATATATTGAACTTTTTTGTGTGTGTGTCTCTTTAGCTCTCTATTGAACAGGGCCTCATGGGAGCCCATGCTGGTTTTCTTTTGGGGTGGTCCACTATGAGCCACAGGAAGTCATCTGTTTTTTTGTCCTCACAGCTCTGGGAGTGTAGGCTGATCCTGAAGCAGCCCCTGTCACTGGAGCTCATCTGTCAGGATCTACACTGTCCTTCTCTCCCTCTCAATTATTTAGGTAGAAGTCAGACACAAGTCTATTCTCCTTCAAAGGGAATATACATCAAATTCTTCCTCTTGAAACCTTTTTTCTTGGCTAGAAAAGAAAGAGAAGCATCTCTACCTCACCTCCTTGATGGAAATAGTACTCAACAGTACAAATCTTTTCAAAGAAATCCCCCTGAAAGTCCCACCCTACTGATCTTCAACAGCTTGGCACTTTACACTCTCACTATGGATGAGGGGTTCTATACTTATACAACTGTGTTTTGGAGTTACTTTTGAAATTTTACAATAAGGTCTAGAATCTCACTTTGGAATGTCATACCCATTATATCATGATGATTACATGGGAAACTTCCAGTTTAACACCCTAACACACTTATTACTGAAAATTTGGAACCTACAGGATCACACAATGAAGAATATAAGACTCACTGATAATTTGACTTCCCACATGAATATAAACATTTGGGGCATTTGGGGGAACACTTGGTTCAGTCATTTTCCTTTGCTTAGAAACACACTTGAAAATATATAATTTGGGAAAATAAGGTTATACTATACATACAATTTGTAAACTATTCTTGCTCAAATATTTTGAACAACTTCCTGAGTCAATAAATGTGCTTTTACATATTTGTAGATGGTCATTCCAGATACCATCTTTGGACATAGCACTACTGGTTCAACAAATTATTTACTGTTAGGCTCTTTTTCAATGATTCCTTCACATGAAAAACTCTCTTATGAACATCTTTGTGTTCATAGTAAAATATAAATGATAAAATTAGAATTATAAATCCTAGTAAAAATATAAATCCTACCATTCAGTAATATTTCAAGTTGTAAGCAGTAATCACGAAATTCACATTGCCATAAATTAAGGACCTAGGAGATTTTGATGAAATGTCCTATAGAGAATCCAAAATCCAGAAAGTGGATTCCAGAAGACTAAAAACAAATTTTACCCATTTTCACCCATTTCAATGTTTCCCTCAAAGCCATCTTTTAATTCTCACCATTCTCACCAAAGGCATCACTAAATACTATTAATTCTACTCCAGAAATACTTCCTGCTTGTGCTCCACTTCCCCTTCCCTGCTATCATTTCTTTCATTCATACCATTCATTCCTTCACTCATGCCATCACCATTTCCCACCTAAACTCTATAATCACCTCTGGGCCCGTCCTTACCTTCCATTTCAACTCTTAAAACATCTCAATTCTTGTACTACTTCTGAAGTTCTATACTGGTTTTGGAGGCTAAGGAGTACGTCTAAATGCATTTCATAGCAGTTCCAGGTATTCTCAATGGATCTCATTCTTATTTCCAGGGTTATACCTGACTTTCTCATTGTGTCTGCACTGAAGTTTATGCTTAGCCACACTCAGTTTCTCACTGGTTCCCAGTTACACCAAGCTTTTTCTAATGGTTTCCATACATACACTCCTTCCTTTGTCTGCAGTGTCTTAGCCTTGCCCTTTATTCATCTTTCAAACTAGACCCCACTATCTCCTATCTCTTCTCCTGAAATGGTGAGGTGGTATCCATTGCTCTCTCTCTGCTAGTTCCCAGAACAGTGTTCCTAGTTTCATTCTTGCCTTAATCACATTGTACTGTCTTTGTTTAGCCTGCCTCTGTCATTGGAGGGAGAGCTGTTGGAGGGCAGGGACTTGGTGTCCCTCTGGCACTCACACCATTAGACATGTAGACTATGTTCGATAAATGAGAATGTTTTTTTTTTGCATCCATATTTTTATTTTTTTATAAATTTATTTTTTATTGGTGTTCAATTTGCCAACATATAGAATAACACCCAGTGCTCATCCCATCAAGTGGCCCCCTCTGTGCCCATCACCCAGTCACCCCCACCCCCTGCCCACCTCCCCTTCCACCACCCCTAGTTCCTTTCCCAGAATTAGGAGTCTCTCATGTTTTGTCTCCCTTTCTGATAAATCTGATAAATGAGAATTTTAATAAAATACTTCTTAACTTACAACATAATATAGAAATCAGTATTCCTTTCTCTTCATCTTTTATAGCTAAAAGAATAAAGCCGAGGGTAGGAGAAGTCACACCCTCAAGATAAAGCACAGGAGAGTCTGAAACTGGAGTCTGTAGTGCCATCCGGCTCACTAGCTTATTAAGACAGTAGCAGGCCCAACTTGACCTAAATGGGGCACATTACAGGAAACCCTCAGATTTCCAGGTTAAAACTGAGGCCTAAAGATTCGAAAATATATTTCTCCTCCCCCTGTGCTGATTGTGTATAATGATAAGATATCTGTATGTCTAAAATAAAAGCCCAGATAAGCATTTCTGGGCTGCATGAAATAGCGCTCCAACTCAAGTAAACATCGCTTTTAGAGCATGCACTAAATGATAGATTTAAATTAGAATAAAAAGACAGAAAACAGAATGTGAAACACTTCATTACCTTTTACATTTCTGTGAAGCCTAGGGTTGAGGCAAGTACTAAAATAACAAGATTGAAAAGTGGCTGGTGGAAAGGTCTTTAGCGCTTCTCAGCTGACATTTTTAAAGGGGCTTATTAATGCAAAAACCCTGAGGCTTTCAACGTGCTCACACAGACGCTGACTCTCTGAGGCACAGACAGGAAAGGAAGTCTGCCCCATTTGAGATGTTCAATAGAAAAGGGTGAAAGGAGACCAAAACTTTTATTCCTCCCATGTCCCTTCATCCACCTGCTTTCATCACCACCTCCCCTAAAAGTCAGGCTGACAAATAGGGTTTCAATACTTATCCCAAATGCTAGCTTCACCCAACTCTGCAGGCTGCCTGGCACCATTACAAGCTGCTGGGTGGTGCTGTCCATGTCACTGCTCAAGGAGTTACATCATGATCGTCACTGCTCTGCGGGCCAAAGTGGGCAGTCAACCTGGCCCTCTGGTATTTTTTGACAGAGTGTGAGAAATCCCTTTTGCAGAAGCCAATCAGTCTCTTTTCAAAACCAGTAGAAACCAAGAGTCTCTGCTACCTGAGAGAATTCTACCCAGTACCCAGAATGAGATGTAAGATCCCTCCTATCCAGCATTATTCCCGGCTGGCCCATATTCTAGAATCCTGTCCCCTGTCTTATGCCCCATCTCAACAAACAGTCACACCGTTGTCTCTGCAGTGCACATCTGAAGCCATGTCTCATTCTGCTTCGTATGTCCCTTGGACAAGAGTTTCATTCTTGGGAGGTACTTTTCCAACTCTCCCTGAGACTTTGTCCTCTTGTTTATTCTGGGCAACTACTAAAAATTCCCTCACTCATCCCAATCCATTCTAACCTTACCCTCTCTCATGAATTCCTATAATGCTGGCATAGAACAGGCCCTGGGGAATCTTAGAGATAGATCACCAGCCCTTCCCATCACCACCCACACCAACCTAGACCTAGCCTCCTCTCATTGAGTTGTTGACAAAGACAAAAGTAGAGGCAATCTCTACATTTCAAATCTCTACTCACAGAGTAGAAAAACATTTCAAAAATAGTTAAAATTCCAGTTGATACTCCAGGGAGGCAAGTCAAGAATATGCCAATTTATTTGGAAGAGTTTTTATCCCTTTCATGCAACACTGGTACTCATTTTCCATGCCTGTGCCTTTGAAAATACTCCCGAGTCTTTGTTGCTTGGTAAAGCAAACATCACTGTGTCTAAAACCCCGGGACTCCTGATCAATTTGCAGAGGGCCAGGGAATCGTAGAGCTTAATGGTGACCTGGAGATCATTTCATAAAGAGCCCCCATTCCCACTATTTTACAAAAGGAAGAACAGAGGCAAAACAGACTTGTCTGAGTCAGAAGTGGCTGTAACATTTATAAGCATTTAAGGTCCCTGACTACTAAGCCACTGCTCTTTTCACCATTCTACGCAAATGCCAACCTCCTAAAGATCTCCCCATTGAGCTCTCCCATCAGGGCAGAATTTAGATGCCAAGCATAGGACTTTGCAGTTAGCAGTCATTCATAAGCCACAGTCCAAAGAGCACAAGTCTCCTGGATAAAAAAGGTCCAAGGCAGTGTTTTCTGGTTTTGCTTTTTTCTTTTTTCTTTCTTTCTTTCTTTCTTTCTTTCTTTCTTTCTTTCTTATCTAAGCAGGAACAGATTTTCTACTTCTTCAGTCTAACTCTCTCCCAACTGAGCTATATCGGCTCTTCTCTACTTCTAACATCAGAGCAGAGACATCTTCAAGAGTGGTGGTATAACAGCAGTCTTCGAATTTGGAATCTTGAAACTCAAGGACACACCAGAGGGACAGAGCAGCTAGAGAGACTTTAAATTCCCAGGCATGATCAATCATCAGCTTATGAGAGTCTTTAGAGACGTAAGGATGACCATAACATACAATACCCGATTTCTAGCAAACATGATGAAACTTGCTCATGCAAGTTCGTTTTCTTTTTTTCACCTTAAGTAGTCACTCTGCAAGAAAGTATCATTTATCCTAACATAAATATTCACAAAATGTTTTCAAACTTCTCTTTGGAAATTGCTATCACAGCCTGTGCAGAAGTCTCTTTAATATCTTTGGTATTAGTAGATAATTTTTCTTCAAGGTGGATTTGGTTATTAGAAACAGACAAACGTAACTTTTAGCTAATTGGAAGGAATGAGATAGGTAAAATTCTATTTTTCTTTTTAAAAAAATGTGTATTGATAATGACACCAATTTTCTGAGTTGTTTTGAAGGTGTTTCCAAAAGCATCATTTCAAAAATAATCTAAAGAATGGTAGAGTCATTGGAATAAGGATATAATCATCCTAGGTAATTAAAGCAGAGTCGACATTCATTAATTCAAATAAGTTTTGGTAATGTGATTCAAAGACCAGCTATAATGAAATATATGCTGTCCTTTCAATGGATGTTTGAAAAGATGTTTAACAGCTTAGAAAATGCTTTTGTTAAAATGGTAAATAAATAAACAAAGCAGGGTATAAAATTATACATCAAGTATTATTGCAACCACAGAAAAATACTCATTAAGATTGGAGGAATAGATACCAAAAAAGTTAAAAGTGAGGGTTTTGGATAGTGGAATTACTTTTTACTTTTCAGCATTTTCTTATTTTTTCCAGTGAACAGTTGTCATCTGTATAATGGGAAAAGTATTCTTCTCTTTCTTTAAAAAACTCAATTACATGTGAGCATTTATTTTCTCATGACTAATAAAAGATTTGCTTATATTGGCTTCCAACTATGATCGCTTCCCATGTAGTACCTCACCTGTAACATGAAGTGGATGGGAAGTTACCATAACTCTGAAAACTTTAGCAATATGCAGTAATAACAAATATTAAGATTAAATGCCTAGAAAAGATATAGAATAATTAAATAGTAGGATTGATTCTACTAAATATTTTGTTTACCTGAGTATCTCATACTATAATTAGACTAAATTTTGTAACCACGTTATTTATTTTAGACCAGTGTGAGTGTGTGTTGGTTAAAAAGCTTAAACAGAACCACACAGAGCAGAGCAAGACTTAAAAAGACAAGGTAGCCTTTAACTGAATAACCTATTGGCCTACTACTCAATTCATTCCTTCAGTAGGCATTTGTCAGGTGTCAGAAAGCACCCAGCACTCAAAAACTCTATGAGCAACTGTATCTTACATATTTATGGAACAGTATTCCCTGTGTCACAAAATATGTTCATTTACATTACCCATTTGATTTTTTACATATGTCTGTATTCATCTTCAGGCTACTATTATCTATTCATCACTCTGAATTAGAAATAGTTTTAGGGCTAATTGTTAATACCTTCGGGGCATGGACCATGCCTTTTTTTGTCTTAATGAACAATAAATTTTCCAAATTAAATTCCCATCGTGTGAATTAGGAAACTGAGGTTTGGGGTTGTCATGTGGTTAGTTCATGGTCATAAAACCAAAAAGTAGTTCAACTTCTTTTCTATTCCAAGCCTTTTCTATAATAATACCTGTTTTTTTGATACCTATGATATTAATTAGCTATGGCTAACAAAAAATCAGTTCAAAATTCAAGTATCTAAATTCCCAGAAGAGACAAGACTTACAAGAGAGTGATTCTTTACAAAAATGCCTGTAATTACCATATGAACAACTAAAGATGAATATATATATTTACAGATAGGCAATTACAAACAAAAAGTGCTATCAGAACATAAACAATAATGAAGCATGCACGTTGAGTTTAGCCTCACTAGGAAAGATAAGACCTGGAGCTGTGACCTAATAGAAGTTCTCAAGATCCTAAAAGAAATCAACAGAAGTTGAGAGAGAAAAATTCTCCATATGGGTGAAGTACTAACAAAACTATCTAGAGATCTTCATCCAAGAATAAGAAATGAGAACACAAAGGATTTGGAGCAGCATCTTTTCTCACAAACAGTAAACACAGGCCCCCTGGATTTGACGAGGTATGAGCTCAAATGTTACACATTTCCTCCGTAATATTCCTGAAATGAAGCCCCATATCCAGTGATGTGCTGGTAAATGTTCATGACCAGATCTCTGGGGTGCAGGGAAATACATGTACGTATATATGCACATATGTTTAATATAGTTTTGCTGATATAAAAGATGCATATCAACCAATTTAGTAATAAAAATAACATAAGCATTATTGTTTATCATAAATTCCATGTAGTCAATTCATTCTCGTAGAATACCTTTGTTGATTTTTTACATACTCTTGTATCTATAGCCAATTTATGATTGCAATTAAACAAATACAGTTCAGACTCATTGATGTCATTGAGTATGTAATTAGGAAGGGATGTGCAGTACGGCATCATTATAAAGCATTTCCACCATACATATATATAATAATGTAAATAACCACAAAAAACATATATAATCACAAAATGTAGTAAAATGAAAAAAAGTGATGAGTTTTTTAATATATGTATTACATCAGTTTCCAATATGATTTATTTGATTTTTAAGTTCATATAATTGAATTTTTAATAACGGTTCTGTTTAACCACTGGCTTGCAAAATCCCTGTGGATTTAATAATAGGTTCTCCCAAGCTAGTATGAGATGGCTCCAGCACACCACCACCCCCACTCCACCCCATCACTCTGTTCTCTTACCCTGCCCTATTTTTATAAATGGCTTTCATCATTCAGATTTACATATGTGTTTATTGCTTATCTCTCTCAGTGAAGGTGGGAATTCTCTCTTGACCATTATTGCCATGACGTCTGGTACATGGTGGACAGGAGTGTGAGGAGCCCAGGCTCAGTCTGAGAGGGCATGGATAGCAGAGTTCAAGTAATTCATGCCATTGTCTTTATGCCCGGTGGATGGACACTGACATGAAGATTAGGGTGAAGGAGTTCTTTAGGAAGCGTTCTTAGCAACACCTCAGAGAAAGGCGAAGGAAGAAGGGCTGCCACAGCAAGAAGTCGATACCACAGTGTCAGCTTAGCTCCCAGGAGGGGGCATGACTGTGAAAGAGGCAATTCTTTTACTGATAAGTGGTTGATAGCCAAACAGGGTCTGTGGGCAGTACACCTAGCAGCTGGGGAGAATGTCCTATGCAAGGGCAGATCCAGAGCAAGATGCCAGTGCCAGCAGGAAATTGCAGTGCAATGAGAAAATGAAGAGGGAGCCAGTTGCAGGAATCACAGGAAGGGAGCACATCTGGTGGGGACTGAGGGTAACACTGCAGCTCGGAAGGCACTGGAGTTCCCAGAGCTTGCTCCACAACTGTTTTCTGGAGTTGGAAAGCAACGGCAAAAATCGGGATAGGAATACACTGCCAGACTTTCTAATTTACCTCTCTAACACTCACAGAGGCCCTCGGGAGTAAGACTTTACCCAGGAGTCTTACAAAGCACACGTCACTCAAAAATATTTATTGAATATCTCTTATGTGTCAGGCCCTGAGCTACAATCTACAAATGCCCAGGTGAAGGAAACTGACCCAGCCCCTGCCACCAGAGAAGCCTGCATCTAGCGTGGGGGTTCTTAACCCTGACTTCACGTCCCTAACACCTGCAGAGCTACTTACATGGCCACCCCTGGACTCATCATCAGGGATTCTGATGTGATTGGTGTCAAATGCAGCCCGGGCTTCAGCATTTTCTAATTCATGTTAATATGTAGTCAGGGTTGAGAACCACCGCTTTAAGCCATTGAATGAAAAGAAAGTAAGCAGGACACAAACCCAACACTCCCAAATTCAAGCTGAAAAACGTGCACTCTGGATACCAAGAGATAAAATCAAAGAAATAAAAATCTAAACAACTGCCTGGTCCAAAAATATGGTTCCACCTGGTTCTTTGTACCCCAATCCGAATCAACACTCAATGCCCAGAGCAAGTCATAGATACCACATCTCTGAGAAGGATGGTAAGGAAATACCTTTGCTGATCACTTGGGATTACGCGCTGTGTGCACCCCCTGGGTTGTGTCTGACGGCACAGTAGCTGCGTCCTGCAGGTATCAACAGCCCTCAGGGCAACCCAAACACGTTCCAAACTACTATTGCTGAAAACTGGCAGCACCTTGGGC